>NC_141466.1:119039298-119639298 GCF_009769465.1 Tauraco erythrolophus | reverse complement strand
GTGGGTGATCTCCTACATACTCATGCTTGCCAGCTGCTCCTAAGAGATGGTGGCATGCCTAATGAGGGCCAAACAGAAAGAGAGCTAAACAGGGCAGGGGGTACAGGATACACAGGGAAAAATACAGCTTAGTTTGGGTTGGAGGAGAGATGTGCTGCACACCAGCAGTACGATTAGAGGGGATGAGCCTCTGACCTGGGAATGATTTACTGGTGAGAACAAGCAGATAGACCAGGACCTTCTGCAACATCCCATGATGCTGCAAAGCAGTGTCAGACTAGCACCAACCCCATAAGCTCCCTGCACTACTGCAAACCTACTTAAGCTTATGTGTCAAGAAAGCAAGTGCAGCAGGTGAGAAGCAAGGAAGACTCCCTTTTCTATCACAAGCCAGCCTCTCTGAAGTGGCACCTTGGTCTGGCACTGAATCTGCACCACAAAAAGTAGGGGAGAAAGCTGGATCACGGTAGCACCCAAGTGCTGCGCTACCCCCTGGGCTATCAGCAAGTGCGCTCTAAATGCTAAATTAGCACAAGTCCCTGATGCACCATACGATAACGAACAAGGGCCTCAGGCCACAGCAGGTGCCGAAGTAACAGGGCAAGGCAAACTGCTCAGAGCACCCACAGAAGCGATTCAGCAGCAGCACCTAGCTATTGGTCATACAGAGGAGACAACTGAACACTCAGAAACTCAGCCTGGCCCCATAATGTGTATCCACTGCTTCCACTAGTTTGCAGAAATGACTTTAGTAGCACAAGCTTCCTAGAAACCCTGGCCACTGCAGAGCTAAGGATGGGATACAGCAACAAAGGGAGAACTGCAGGAGTATTTTAATTGAGCAAGTAGAGGAAGAAAGCAGAAGTCAGTGGCTGACACCTGCTACAAAGCGGGAAGTTAATTTTGGGCCCACAATTAACCCAAGACACTGGGATGGAGATGAGTCAGCACAGACCAACACAAACAGCTGAGGGAATTCACTTTCCCACAAGAGAGCTTCTAAGGATGCTCTAAAAGGAGGGCTGCAATAGCATGTAGTGCTTGCACCCAGCTTTACTGGGGGTGGCGAAGCACTGAACCCCCACTCCACTGACAGGGTAACAGAACAAGGGGCCTGAAGCAAAAGAAAGATGGAAGTGAACATCTCCTCGGCTGTACGTGAGATCTTCCAACTGTGGAGCTGCACCCCGAGGCAGGGTGGAGAGGCAGCAGAGCCCCCACAAACTCTGCCACATGCTCCTGCCCCAAGCTCAGCCTGCCCTCTGACCACCGCAGGGCTTGGCTGCACAGGCAGCACGGTGGCAGGCATGGCAGAGATGGGCACCCGGGCCCTGTAGCCACATGCTGAGCCACGCACGGTAGTCTCTGGCCAACACAGAGCCTGTGCCACAGGGCGGCAAGGCTCTGGGTCCCAGACGGGGCGAGAACCAGGCAGCAGCTGGAAACGAAGTGACTCCTGCCTGGGCTGATACAATGGCAGGTCAGGCAGGCTCCCTTCACGCACGCACACCCAAGGTGGAAAAGCAAGAGGACGGAGGAAAGCAGGAGGACGTGACAGTGGTGAGATACAAGTTCTAATATAAAACCAGATCTACCCTGGAGGGATGCAGATGGAGTGGAGGACAGGCACAGCTCACCATGTTCATTCCTTATTTATACATAAGAACCAAGTGCATTTCTGTGACCCCTGGGGAAAAGGGATGGGGCAGAGCTTCCCAGGCCAGCTCCTGAGCCTGTCAGAGAGCCTCCTGGCTTGAGGTGAGAAACTCTTCTGCTCTCTTGTGGGCCTCCAGGGCTTTTATAGTGTAGACATCCTGAGGAAGCTCAGATTTCCGGCGCAGCAAAACTTTCTCCTTCTTAATATCTTTCAGCATCTGCAGACAAACCAAAGGAGTCAGGGATCAGTAGCAAACCCCTTCACCTCTCCAGCCTCTGCATTCTCTGACTCCAACCACTCACTCTAGGGTAAGCCGGGTTACACCGCAGCATGCTGCAGGACAGGCTGAGAGCCAAACACAGACCAAATGGACACAGAAAAGTCCCACTTGCACTTTTTCCAGAGAGGGAAGATTAGATAAACTCTACTCTTCAGACTACACGTTCATCACTAACAATCAGGGATAAGAGTAGGGGCATCTACCCTCAGAACACTTAGAAAGAGCCAGTTCTGGCTGTTGGACCCTGGACCCGACTATGCTGATGTCCCAGCTGGTCTGAGAGTACTTGTGGAAGGACCCTAGTCACCTACGCACCTGCACAGCCTCTGTCTCCACTGTTTTCTTCAGTAGCTGTATATCCTCCGCAGTTGGGGTCTCTGTCTCCATACAGCAGACAGGAGGCAATGGTGGAGGTGCGTAATACATGGGGTACTGCAGACAACACAGACAGCTGAAGAGTCAGCATGCCATCCAACACCAAGCCTTCTGCCCCAGCATCCTAACACAGCATGGCACATTTCTTCCAGCTGCCCTCTCTGTCATCCATAAGGGTAGCAGTAGGCACACAGATAGGAAAGGAGCATCTTCTACCCATTCCTACCTGTGCCCTCTGAGCCACAGTACACTGCGTGTGCAGCCCCAGCTGAGAGAGGAGTCCATAAACATGTACGTGCTCTCTATAAGGCATTACTTAGAGGTTGGTGCTACAGAGGGCCAGGCTGGTGAAACACTCCCAGCATCCCCAAGACACCAAGTTTCAGGAAGGACAGGCCACCACTGCAGCTGTGTTCACAGGACTGAGATCAGGTGCTATGGCCTGCTCTCATGAGCTGAGGAAGCAGGTCAAGACCTCCAGCGCATTCTTGTCTCGTTCATCCTAGGTCCTGCTGTTACTTACCTGGGGGTTCAGCCGGGCCAGCTCCTCTATTTTCTGCCACATTTCTTCTCGTTCCTTCATCCTGAACCTTCCCCTGCAGAGAGCAAGCACAGTGTGAACTCCTGGGGAAAGGGCAGCTTTCGCTCACAGAAAGATAAAAGCAAGAGACAGCAGAAAAGTGCAGGCGAGGTGAAGAGCTGCTCTGTCCTTCAGAGACCCCTATTCTATCTACAGGTGAAACGTGGCAAGAAGAGGGGACAGGCTGCAGCTAGCAGGAGGCAGGCAAGCACACTCTCGCCTCACCTCACAGCACAGGGTGGCAGCAGTGGGCTGCGCAGGTACTTCTACCCTGGCTTTGTGCTGCAGGAGCCAACCAGAGTGACTGGTTTCTGGAGTAAAGCAATGACACCAGTTTGGATGTCAAACACCATTTTCCTGGTGCCCCACAGATGCAGAGGGACAAACCGCCATTTCCAATAGTGCTGGGGCTCAACTGCCCACAGTTCCGTCTCTCTCTGGCCAACACACCAGAGAGCTGCCCAACCCCCAGGCACAGCTCTTGAACATGGCACAGATTTCGGCACAGACTTTAAGTGACCGTTCGACTGAGCCAGACGTAAATTCCAGGGCAGTGAACATTCCTTGCAAACAGAGGTGAGCATCCACCACTCCTTGTTATTCTCTTCTACATTTTAAAAATCTGCACTGAAATCTCTGCTTTATTTCTGATTTTAACTGTCTGGCTTTCATCCGAGCTTCTGGTCTCTCCAGTGTTCTATCTATCCGTGCTAAGGAAGTTCTTATATTCTGCAATCACCTCACGGTCTTAAACTACATGTAAGAAAGGAGGCTAAAAACGAGAATGAAGCTGCCAAGCATTCAAGCAGCAGACTACTCCATTAGAGAAAACACGGTCAAAAAAAAGCCCCCAAAACCAAATCCCAAACAAATAACCCACATCTCGTTTTTGGACAGATTTCTGGAGATCTCTGCAGGGGACTGTGACCAGGAGTTAGTACTGATCTTCCCCAGCTCTTTCCTGCTTCATCCCCATTTTCTACAGAATCCTTTTTAATGTCTGGTAAACAGAAACATACGTATTACTTCAATTTGCCCCTGGAAATGTAGACCAATATGTCTGTCCACAAAGGCCCTCACATCATGAAGGGCACTGCCACTCTGAAGCAATGTGTACTTTGCCAGTATTGTGTCTACCACCATGGCATGTAAGGGTGTAACAAGGCTCATTTTGTTTGGCTAGACTATATCACATTACTGGTCTGGTACAGTGAGCCAAGGGCACTCACCCAGTCAGTCAGCTCCATGCATCTCTAGCACCAGCTCTTTCCTTTCAGATCACCAGAACAGTCTGAACAGCACCAGGGAAACCCTCCATTCCTCATTGTGCTTGAAGATCCACCAGTTTACCCATCATGTGCTCAGCTGATACTGCAAAAAACCACCTTGCAAAGAGAATACCTGGTCTGACTAAGAGCAGTGCTTCTAAAAATCTGAAAGCTTTACACCTGTCATCACTCTTTTCAGCAGAACAAGTATTTCCAAAGAATGAAACAAAGTTTCATCTTTATTTTGATGCCACATTGACTTAACTGTAGTGTTACATCTGTCCAACATTCGTCTTTGTGGGAAGCTTCCTCCCAACCTCATCAATCAGCCTGGCTTTACCTCCTAAACTAGGATGCTTCTGATAACGTTACAGCATTGATGGATAAGGGAAGAGCAAGTGACATCGTCTACCTGGACTTATCCAAAGCATTTGATACTGTCCCACGCAACATCCTTGTCTCTAAACTGGAAAGACATGGTTTTGATGGATGGACCACTCAGTGGATAAGGAATTGGCTCGATGGTCGCACTGAAAGAGTTGTGGACAATGGTTCAATGTCCAAGTGGAGGCCAGTGACAAGTGGTGTTCCTCAGGGGTCAGTACTGGGGCCAGTGCTATTTAACATCTTTGTTGGTGACATGGACAGTGGGATTGAGTGCACCCTCAGCAAGTTTGCAGATGACACCAAGTTGTGTGGTGTGGTGGACACGCTGGAGGGAAGGGATGCCATCCAGAGGGACCTTGACAGGCTGGAGAGGTGGGTCTGTGAGAACCTCATGAAGTTCAACAAGACCAAG
Organism: Tauraco erythrolophus; assembly: GCF_009769465.1. NCBI lineage: Eukaryota > Metazoa > Chordata > Aves > Musophagiformes > Musophagidae > Tauraco > Tauraco erythrolophus. The sequence continues at coordinate 119,634,339 of NC_141466.1, read as the reverse complement.
TGCAAGGTCCTGCACGTGGGTTGGGGCAATCCCAAGCACAAGTACAGGCTGGGCGGAGAATGGATTGAGAGCAGCCCTGAGGAAAAGGACTTGGGAGTGCTGCTGGATGAGAAGCTCAGCATGAGCTGGCAATGTGCGCTGGCAGCCCAGAAAGCCAACTGTATCCTGGGCTGCATCAAAAGGAGCGTGGCCAGCAGGTCGAGGGAGGTGGTTCTGCCCCTCTACTCTGCTCTCATGAGACCCCACCTGGAATACTGCGTTCAGCTTTGGGGTCCCCAACACAAGAAGAACATGGAGCTGATGGGGCAAGTCCAGAGGAGGGCCACGAAGATGATCCGAGGGCTGGAACACCTCTGCGATGAAGACAGGCTGAGATAGTTGGGGCTGTTCAGCCTGGAGAAGAGAAGGCTCCAGGGTGATCTTATAGCAGCCTTCCAGTACTTCAAGGGGCCCTGCAGGAAAGCTGGAGAGGGACTTTTTACAATGGCGTGTAGTGATAGGACAAGGGGCAATGGATTTAAACTGAAAGAGGGTAGATTTAGATAGGATATAAGGAAGAAATTTTCACTGAGAGGGTGGTGAGGCAGTGGAACAGGTTGCCCAGAGAAGTTGTAGATGCCTCATCCCTGGAAGTGTTCAAGGCCAGGTTGGATGAGGCTTTGAGCAACCTGGTGTAGTGGAGGGTTTCCCTGCCCATGGCAGGGGGATTGGAAGTAGATGATCTTTGAGGTCCCTTACAACCCTAACCATTCTATGATTCTATGATCTGAAAGCGTCACTCATTCACATGAGTCTTTGTAGAAGACCCTCCTACCTTTCTAAATAGCAGTGGCTCACAGGGCAGCACTGAGTCTACAGAAGCAGCACCCCCAGCTCTGCTTTCCAGGTGACATGCACCTCATCAGCTCCCTTTTTTCTTGACTCCTTTACTAGCAGTATGAGAAAGCCACTGGCAGGACATTTGAAAAAGAGCAGCTATATCGGCAGGTATTTTCTCCTTCCCTTTGCTGTGGCCTATGCAGAAGGAGGCAAAGTAGCTGCTACCAGAGAGATGTCAGGTGCCAGGGCGGCTCCAGGGCATGCTGACTTGAACACACTTCTTGACAGGCAGTGTTCAAGGCCCTCGTGCTTACTGAAGGGCACGTTCAGGACAAGACACTACCTATCTGCCTCAATCTACTCACTGTTTCCTGAAGGGCTCATATAATTCAAACAGCTTCATGAAGTCTGGAGAGATCAGTAAGGCACAGTCAGTCCATCTGCACGGAACAGTAGAGAGTCTCCCCACATGTGCCAGGGAGAGTCTGCTCCTCCACAACCAGCCTTGGCTGCAGCTGCACAGCCAGGTTTGCAGCAGTGACAGGCCTGAGCTGGCATGTCACTTGTAGGCATGATAACTAATTAAAAACATGAGGCCTTTTCTGAGCAGGCCTCTCAACACCTGGTCGCAGCCTCATTGTGTACCTACAAGCTCTCTCCTTTTCACCACATCACATTTACCGGCTTTGTTTGCGTGTGCAGCCTTTCCCACACATGCAATTTTCTGGCTCATGGCACAAGGTCTCTAGCAGCGAATTGGGAAAACACTTCATGTTTGTCTCTTCCTTTTTGTGTCTACGATAAAGAAGCCTCTATACGGGAAGCTTCCTGCCAACATCTTCGAGGGTGAGTGGTGGACACCTTGAGTGTTTCAAACTTGTTAGTCTCACTGAATAAGGCTGAGGTCCTGTGGTGTGGAAAAAGCAAGGCATCGCACAGTTAAAGGTCAATCTTGCATTACGGTGATCCCACAGGCAGCCTTCAGCACGCCGTTTTACTCCAGAGGCACTTGACATCACAGCCTTGCAGGTTTTTATTAGGAAAAAAAGTACTTAAACCACTTGGTTTAAGTCTCTGTGTTTGAAAAGAAAATGGCAATTGACTGCAATGCCACCTTACTGCCCACCAACAGGCATAGCCTGCAGTCAGCTCTGCCAGGGAGGCAGCAGAAATGAGCTGTGGATGCAACATGTCTTCTCCACTGGAAGGGAGGCAATGGGACCTGCTGCTCACCATAACAGGTCGCAGCACTCTGCAAAAAGAAGAGCAGGTAAGGGAAGTGCAGGAATGGCACCCCAAACTCCAAGGCAGGTTCTTCAGCTACGAAACGGTCTCGTTACACTGGGAAGACACCATTAAACAACACCTTCTCCTGCCTGTGAAACATGCTTTTTCTAACCATTTCCTAACCATTACAGCAATAACTGATTGTATTACACTCCAGAACATCCAGCTACAGTGTTAAGTGCACATGGATTTTCTTGTATTTCTTGGATACTTTAAAGACATGGAGGGAAAAGATGACATTTTCACAATGGACTTAAGCAAAGAACTCAGGCATTGTACTACGTCCTGTCCAGACCCAGGCCCCCTTCCCAACAAATCCAGATCTCCTCACTTCTCCTCCTCTAATTCGTTCCCTTTACCTATCCCATTCCTACTATCCATTAACATTAACACTACCACCACCTCACCACCTCACCACCTCAACCCAGCTCTTCACCATACCTCTGCCCCAAATCTACCTCCTTTCTACCTTCTTGCCCAGACAAGCTGCTCTTGCCCCCAGCCTGCTGTCCTACCCCATTTCCTTCTGCCACTGATTTCCCTTTCTAGTTGTTTCCCAGCCTATCCCTACAGACTTTTCACAATGCTCTCTCCCAGCTCTAGCACCCCTTCAAAAGGGGACCTTTTCACACTTCTCAAGGCAGGAACAGCTGCTAATGCTGTGCTAGCAACAGCAGAGTTGAGTCTTCTTGTTTTTGCCCAGAAAGGCCTCCTTAGCTGGGTCCCTGTGGCAGGGAAATCCCACTTAGCTGAGGAACTGTATCATGCTCACCGTAGGTAAACTCATCTCAGATTCAGCTGCTAAGAGACATTTTTACATCCTGCCCACCAAGCTTTCAACCGACATTGTGCCAGATTTGGTTATCTATGAGAGCAAAAGGTATATCCTTGATAAAAACCCAACACAGGTTTTCTGAAGCATAATTAGGCAGAGAGACATTAGAGAAAAAAAAAAAAATCATCTTAACATGAGCAGAAAATAGTGCAGCTCTACCCATCCATTTCTTGGACAGCTCTGAGCTGCTTTGTTGACCTTTTCCAGAACAATCCTCCGTCAGCCACACATCAATGCTGGGAACAGCCACCCTCAGCAGGTCAGCATGGGTAGAAGCCGAACAGGTAGAAAAAGCTCCTGATAGAAACACCAGGTAGATCTCATAATAAATGTGCTCTCACTGTAACTTAAAATATATATGTAGACATTTGTGGGCTTAAAAAATGCCCTAAAATGGGGGAAAAAAAATAAAAATCTTGCTTCCTCCCAATTTAGATGTTAACAAAACCTTAATTTCTCCATATGCAGGTTACCCATCCCCAAACTCTGATTCGTATCTGAACTTTGTTATTTATTACTATTTCACAAAACAACTGAATATATTCCAGAGCTTCCCACTGCCATCAAGGCTTAGTCCTGCTTGTCCCACTGCCACCCTTGTGGCAGCCCTGGATCATCCAGGAAGGAGGAGCACTACCTTATGTCACTAAGTCAGCAGAAAACAGACCCTGGGGGGAAAAAAAAAGTTTCCTTCTACCTTACTGAACTGACTCAGATGACTAAGGCAAGTCATACGAGCATCAAAACCAGCATAAGGAAGTAGAAAAACGGGAGTGTTTTTCTCTTTACAGCATTATGGCACAGGTACTTGCTGAGCTCAGATTTTACCCTCACCGTTTGCTCTTTGAAATTCCAGGTATTATTCCATCTTTATTACTGGAAAATTGAAAGCGTCCTGTGGCACGAAAGATGCATTATGCTCACTGCAGCAAAGCTCTTCAGAAAAGTCTTTCTAAAGCAGCAGCATTCCACTGACGTCATTGTAACATATTTGAACTGGTAAATATTTCCAATGCAGAGCACAAGTGTCTCTGCAAAGCTGAGTATCCTCTGCATTGCAATTTATTTCCTCATGACCCAGCAAACTCTGTCACTCTTTTCCCAGCGACCTCCTTCAGCAGAACTGAAAGGATTTTTATCAGGGCACACATTTTACCTTTTCTCATCCCTACACATGGTTATTGCTGAGGAATCCTACTTTTTGACACAATGATTTGCACCACCTTTCTATTTCCTCTCTGCCTACTGGCATCTACCATCTGTTACTGTACCCAAAGGAGATTCCAGGATGAGATAAAGTTACTTGGCAAGAACCTCTTACTCACTTCTGCTTCTCTGCCTTGTATTGCTGCGTGCAGTCATCAAAGAGCTTTTGGTTCATCTCCATGAATAGCTTCAGTGCATTGTAGATCAGCCCGTGGATTGTCCTGCAAAGAAATGAGGAAAGGAGAACAAGTCATGGTGGTATTCTCCAGGTTCTCAGCCCTGAGTTAGCACCAGCAGCCCAGATGAGCTACAAGAAGCTCATACACTACGGCAATGTGACAAAAGATTTTCACACAGTCCCAGCTCTTAGCATGGGAAAACCCCCTCCACAAACACAGCAGAGACTATTGCACAGGGAGAAAGAGACAGAGAAGAAAGTGAAGACCTCTGTCAGGGAAGTTTCCCGGCTGCTACATGAGAAGCACCTGTGCCTCATCAAGACAGGTGCTGAGTCACGTTGGTTGGCCGGAGGCCACGTGACCTATGGGAAGCTTAAAGGCGGGGCACTCCCAAGAGGGAGTGGGGCATTTCCCTCCTGGAGTTTGGAGTGGCAGGAGCCCCCTAGAGAGTGAGAGTTGGAGCTCTCTGTTGGACTAAGATAGCAGTGAGTTTAGAAGAACCTTCTGATTGTGGAATACGTTGTGGTCGCAACAGTCAGTTGGTTGCGACCCACTGGAAGAAGACACAGGCAGTCCGCGACATCTGGTGACCCCGACGTGATTCGTCGAAACGCGAACTGCCTGAACCGCAGGGTGAACTGCGGTGGAGATAAAACCCAGCGAAGCTTGAGAGCAGCAGGAGCTGCGGAGTGACCAGTTCTGACCTAGACACCTGGAACAAGGTGAGCCGCTGGGAATGGACATGAGACAGAACTCTGTAAAGGAAGGCCAGACTTTTGCATTTCTTGAATCTGCGATAATGGCTGCGGGGGCCAATATAAGAAGCAAGGATCTATATAATTTACTTAACTGGGTGGCGGAGCGTGAAGACCTAGTGAGTCTCAATACGTCCTTTAGCCTTGAGCTATGGAAGAAGTTGGGGGATAAGTTGCTTTATGAAGTAGTCTTTGAGAATAAGGACTCGACCAAAACCGACCTGTTGCGTACATGGGGGGCCTTGGATAATATAATTCAAGCAACAGATTACGTATCAATGGGCAAAGGTTTTGAGGAAGATGACGAACTGTCCGAGGGAGGACTGGCCTCAGACAGCACGGACAGTGAATTGGGTTTATCTTCACTGTTCAAGGAGATCAAGGAAGTTGCGGGGACTGTGCAGGGACTTTGCCCCACCCTGCAGGAGGTGTTAAAACGTCCCCCACCCTTTGCCCCAACAGCCCCCCCCTTCCCCCGTTATTATGCCTACGGCTCCACCATTTGAGCAATTGGCCCCACCCTTGGCAAATTCATATCCCACGGTATCTGGTTATCCGGCCCAGGTACGCTTGGCGCAGCCAATAATACTACAGCAAGTTATGACAATGCTGCAAGGTATATCCCAGCAGTTAGTAACCGTAGTGAAGACGCTGCAGCAGGCCATGACCCATCCTGCAGCAAGAGAGACTGCAGGAGAAACCTCTCAGCAGGCCATGACCCATCCTGCAGCAAGAGAGACTGCAGGAGAAACCTCTCAGCAGGCCATGACCCATCCTGCAGCAAGAGAGACTGCAGGAGAAACCTCTCAGCAGGCCATGACCCACCCTGCAGCAAGAGAGACTGCAGGAGAAACCTTTGAAGCAAGTGATAGTTCTGCTGGGAAGTTACCAACCGCACCTAGACCAAGGAGAAAGTCGCCAGAATCCGCCTGTTTATTGGAATCAGACCCCTTGGGAGCGACTACAGTAACAGTTCAGCCTCATGACCCAGTTCGCTTCTGGGACGAGGTTAGAACAAAAGCAATAGAGGCCAGGGACTGGGACCTGGCTAAAGCTCTGGGGGTACCAGTTAACAATAAAGAATCATCTATACAGAAATGAGGGGAGGGCCTAGTGCGTTCCCTGTGGCACTAGCCCTTCCGGGTTCCCTGCGTGTTAGGAAGCAGAAGTGTTACAGATGTGGAAACCTGGGACATATAAAATCGGAATGCCCAGGACGAAAGGGTCAAAGGCGGACAATAAATGCTGGAAAAGTTAATGGCTTGGTTAATTGCCATAAATATGGAAAACAGAGATGTTACAGGTGCGGGAAAATAGGCCATATTGCTAGGCAATGCAATTCAGAGGTTTACACTAACGGCTGGCTGAGAAATAAAAGATTGAGAAAGTCTATGCAGATGCATAATGGTTTGGACAAAACTTTTGCGGGAGCGTTATGGCAGCCACAGGTTGATCAACAGAAAAAGCAGCCACAGCAGCCAAGGTGGATGTATCCGTCGTCGCCGGATCAATGGATATACCCGCCGTCACGTTACGACAAAAAATGAGAATGACTTACAAACGGCGACGGAAAATGGAATTGAAATGTTGGAAACCCCTAAAGGCTGCGAGGCATTTTTTTTTTAAAAAAAGAAAAGGGGGAATTGTCAGGGAAGTTTCCTGGCTGCTACATGAGAAGCACCTGTGCCTCATCAAGACAGGTGCTGAGTCACGTTGGTTGGCCGGAGGCCACGTGACCTATGGGAAGCTTAAAGGCGGGGCACTCCCAAGAGGGAGTGGGGCATTTCCCTCCTGGAGTTTGGAGTGGCAGGAGCCCCCTAGAGAGTGAGAGTTGGAGCTCTCTGTTGGACTAAGATAGCAGTGAGTTTAGAAGAACCTTCTGATTGTGGAATACGTTGTGGTCGCAACAGTCGGTTGGTTGCGACCCATTGGAAGAAGACACAGGCAGTCCGCGACAGACCTCTGGGACAGGTGGCTCTACTGTGGTCAGACTAACGAGTGCAAAAATATGCTTTCGCACATTTATTTCTGGTAGTTAGAAACTGGAAAGGAAGGATGCTAGGGACCTGCTCAGGGCTGTTCTCAAGGGGACTTTCCCTAATCTAGCTTTAGTGCCTCTCACAGTTCACCTCACGTATACACAATGACTTTTTTGGGCTGCCCAGTATTCAGTCATGAGCTTTGTCTCTGAGCTGCCCCAAACACAATCAGCAGCCCTGTAGAGATGGGAACCAGCACAAAGAATACCACAGAAGAAAAGCTGACTTTGTGTCAGCAATTTATGGACAGGTTGCACTATGTGTGAGCTCTCTCTGGGACAAGGACTCTCTCGGGGAATAAAAACGAGTATTGAAGCTGTCTCTAAAATACCTGACCCAGAGGCAAAAGATGAGAGACTCAATCGATTGAGCTCCTTGCCTCACCAGCTACAAATGGAATAAAGAAGAGAGCTACAGCCCTGCTGGACTAATGTGGGCTGTCTGACAAGTAGGAGTAGACAATCTATGGGAATGAAGAGGAGAACCTGAGGTACTCAACCTGCCCTGAGAAGATGTGGCTGGTGCTAAAATAAAGACAAGGAGAAATAAGAGGAAGACACCTTCGGGATTTCTTCTGCCATCTGACAAGGAAGGAGACAAGAAGACAGAAACAGCGGAATCAGGAATCTTGACTGGTGCAAGAAGGAAAGAGAACTGGTGAAGAGTTTCAGACAAGAACATAAAGTCGTTTTCTGAACTCTGATCAGGAGGGGCAGTAACACTGAGAGCGAGCATGTCTGTGCACATCTGTCTTCACGTACATGTGCATACGGGCACATACATCATACATGTGTGTACATGCATACATGCACATGTTGGTGCACATCCGGGCACTTGTGTGCATTCGTGTCTGCACGCCTGTGTTTACCCCAGTCTTTAGAGCACACTCGACAGACGGCTCAAGTTCGTGCTTCCCGATACAAGGAAGAGAAGGAAGCAGCCAAACAGCACAGCAGCGGGGAGCTCTCTGCAAACAAGTTCCACCTCACAACCTGGCTACCATGGTATACTCCTAAGCCCTGGACTCGCCCAGCCTCCCTAGAATTAATTATCTTGCTTTTTTCCACCCTCTAGAATAGAGGAAGATGACATTTTTTTTGTTGCCTTGTGGTTTTTGCTGGAAGATTTTAGGATCTCAGCTGTGGACTGAGTATTTTTAGCTAATTCATTAAAAGCAAGTGAGTTTTACGATTTGAATTAACCAGATAAGGAATCAACTGAAGAAACAGCCAGAAGAAAGGAAGTTGATGGGGAAATCATAGAACAGACTAGTATCAAGGAATCAGACACAGAGGGCAATAGTTTGACATGAGACATCTGCCTGGTTAGTTCTGCTTTCTTCGTTCTTCCTGTACTCAAGGAGTCAGACACTGCATTAGCCGAGGTCTCCAGTCATGAAGAGCATATGGGATCAGCTGGAAAACCTACTGCACACCTCCGAGAGACCAGCAGCATTAGTGATATGCAGGTATCAGACTCTGGGTAGACTCAACGGCCCCAAGGCGGGTAATTGCAGGTGCCTGACCCCTTGCAGAAGAAGGCCACTGTGGTCTGCTGTCGCACTCTTCCATGCTGATACTGCTAACAACTCCTCTGGCTCAGCATCTGGTGTCACCAAGTACCAATCATCATTACACTGCAGCAGCATGCGCTAAGATCACTAGTAGGTCATGCAATCCTGCATGCACAGCAAGTGCCAGGGCATGTGGAAAGACCTACTTGTTCCAGTGACTCTTGGAGTTCTTGTAGAGCGCTGGAAACATGATCGGGAGAATTTTGGCTGCGTTATCGCTGATCAGGCTCATGATATATTCGTTGTTCCAATAGTACAGTGCTCGCTCTGCGACCTGCAGTGGGAGAGAAAGCCATCCTTGGAGAGGCTCCTTCCAGTAACACCTGTGGTGCACAGGGAAACTGTGCAGTGCTGAGACCGCAGCTCGCCACCACCCAGCCAAGGAGCAAATGCTTCTCCACTGCACAGGCAGCAGGGCTGACCTTTGTCAACTTCTACAAGGCCATTCATCCCTGCTGCCCAGCCTTCTTTCCCTTAGCCTCTGCCAGACGCTTCTCACTTTCCTGGGGAAAACCTCACGTTATTGACTAGGCAAGCCTACCATCGATATGCTGATGACTCCAACACCCTTGACACAACACTTGAGAACAGTAATGTCATCCAATCCAAGACCCAGCTCAGACAAGCTCCAAGCCTCTTTCATTTCCTCAGACTGTCCTCTGTAAAGCTCCATTCCTCTCATTCCTCTGGCCTTCCCCATAACAGAGTCTCTCTGGGCTTCGGAGCATGCTTCAGGTACCAGGCCCACATTTCAAATGCCTGATTTAGTAAGGGTGAAAGTACAGAAAATCTTGGGGCAGCCATCCTGCTCTAAAAAGATGAATGAGTCTAACAAGTTTCCACATAGTGATCGATTCAACCACAGTTCTTCATATTTAACCACAAATCTGGGCAATGCAGATCACCACGCTAATTTCTGCATTTAGCACTAGCTTGAGAATGGCTTAAAAACCTAGGAAGAGAGACATCATCTCAGTTTTATATTTCAGATGATGGAGAACTCATTATATCCCCTTAACATATTGTTCCACATGAGTAAACAAAGTGAAACTCACCTCGTGTTCACTTACCTAGCTTTGGTTTCCAGCTATTAGATCTTGCTAAGCCTTTGTCTGCTAGATTAACACACAACCCACTCAGAGAAAACTCTCCCCCACCATGGTGTTCAGACTTATCAATTTCTATTTTTGCTCTCAGACAAGACGTAGACACAGAGACTGTTCAGCCTCACTGTATGGGACACCTTTGGGGTTAATTTTCTTAGGCTGTAAAGTGTTTGCACCTTCTCCAGGTTTTTCAGTCTTTTTTTTCAAAGAGTTGGCAGCACATGAGGGCTGCTATCACGTACAGGATGCCTTTCCTCTTTGTTTTTTTTTAAAAAGCCTTTTTTTGTTTAAGCCTTTACCGTACTTTGTTCAAGCTCCTTAGTTTCTTATGGTAGCTCCTTCCATGCCCAAAGGTCATGTTAGTCCTTTGGTTCCCATTACCACACCAGTAATCCATGTCCAGCTGGTTTCCATAAGGCTCCCCCAGTCCCTTCCAGGAAACACTGATCTTTTACATACACACGTGACCTAGACTGACCTCATTTTTGGCTTATAAACACATGACTTTGTACCTCTCTGTAGCAAAAGACAGACTGAAGCCAGTCTGCCTCACTGTGCAGTCACACTCACTCTGAGGGAGGGCTACATCACTGTTTAACACCCCATCCATACCTGGGTCAGCCACATATTTCAGCAGCAAGCTATCTTCTTCCTGGGCACTCTTCATGGCAACCTAATCCAGTGAGCCAAGAACACCTGCTAGGAGCTACTAGCAGGTCGTACCACCCTGGACATTTTAAACCTTAAGACTACCAGCCACAGATTGTTTTAGCCTGGTACTACAGCCTGCTTCCCTTCAGTGGGAACAAGGAAGAAGCAGACTCTAACACTTTTTCCCAACTCTTTACCACCCACACCAGAGTAATACAAAGTACCTTCTCTGTACACTTTCTCTTTGGATGGCCTCCCTTCAATACTGCAGTCAGCTTGGTTTTACTGCATCTAGGTGACACTGGATGGATCTTGTCTATGTTTGCTAGTCAAAACAGGTACTACAGCACCTCTGCTCCAGCTCCAGCCTGCTGCAATACATGGTGCACAGTGCAGCAGGAGGGCCTCCACCGGTCCACTTTGTTTTCTGTTTGGAAGAGCTTGCTCTGTGGTTGTGGTGAGGATTCTCACTGCCTCCTGCCACATGTCACCCCAATACTCACCCTGGTCACACCTCCATGTGCCACTGATCCACAAAGACAAGCCCAAAAGCTATAGTGTCACCCTCACATACCAAGCGGGTTACAAGCCAGTGCCCTATCCCCTCCCTCAGCTGCAACTCACCTGGAAGTGTGGGCTGGAGACACATTTGGCCAACTGCCTGAACAAAGGCTCCATAACTTTCACAAACTCGGATGGCTCAATCACATCCAGGATCTCCTCCAGCTCATTTAAAAACATCACCTCCTTGGGACTGTGAGTTTTCGGCCAGAACTTCAGCAAGCCCACAATCACCTGAGTGGAGAGGGTATAGAGACAGTGTTAGAGGCTGAAAGTTAACACCAGTTGTGAAATAAATTTTTAAAGGTCTGGTCACAACAGCAGAGAGGAGGAAGTAACAGGAGAGACTGTCTCAGAAAGTCAGGGTGGGTTACCGAGGAAGAAAGAAGAGTCTAAACTCTGCCAAGTTACCCACAAGACAGCAGCACTGCCCAGGCTGCTACGATTCTGTACTACAAGCACAAAGCTCAGAACCACTCTTTTATCCAAACACAGCTCAACATGGAAGGCTGAAACCAGAGTGGGCAGTGGCTGGCAGATGGTGCAGAGCAACCATGGAAGATCAACTAATAAAACTGGAAATGCTATGGAGAAAGTCACTGAGGAATCATTATTCAATACACCACAGAGTACCCAATAAATAACGCAATGGATGGGTTTGAGACAAAAAAAAGGAAGTACCATTTCACATAAAAATAATTGGATTACAGAGCTCATTCTTGCAAGACTTTGTGGAGACTCAAAAGTCCAAACAGACTCCAGAAGGGAGCAGAAGTTTATGGAGGTTACACATAACAGTGATAATTAAATATGACAATGCAGATGCAACTTCTGGCTGAGTAAACCATTGCTTACAAGATACTGGTAGAATATACTAAGGAAAGGGCTATATCCCACTTGGTTTTATTTATTTATTTTTAATATTGGTTCCTTCCCTACCCATCTGATTCTAGACGCAGTCAAAGGCAGGATCCAAGATCCTGGAGACCTTCACTCTGTTGGAGCCACTGGTACAGCATTTACAGAAACGCTAACTCTTGTGGACATTAGATTCACACACAACTGGCGGTAGGAGTTGCTCTTTCAAACTCTGTGTGCTTCGGCAAACTGATCCTGAAGCCAGCAGTCAAGAGGAACTTCACAGCCTTGGAGAGATAGCAGTGGGCAATGCAACAGCAAGATTAGAAACGTCTGAGCATTATATTTCCACCAACTCAAGGCTTGAGAAGCCAACAGTTTGGTATCCTCAGTGTTTCTCATTACTCAGGTCTGCCATTCAGGCAAGAGTTAGCTTCGGTGACTCAGATGTAATTTCTCCTACAGCTAAGGTGGTGTGAGGTGTGTCAAGTCTGTCTTTGCTAGTACTGAGCACATCTGAGGCCTTGCTCACCTGGCAGTCATTCAGAATCCTGTTAACGCAAGAGCTGCCATGTCAAGCCTTGCTGAGCAAGCTTCTGAGAGGCCCACTCTAAGTGAGTGTGGACCTAGTGAGTGATCTGGCCTTCTTCCAGCACTGGTGGCAACATCTCCTAGCGCATTTAGAGCCTTGCTGATGCAAAAGCCCTGTAATTCTTTAAGACTTCAATAACCCCAGTCATCTCAAGAGTCTACTCAAAACCTTCAAAAGCAGGATGCTTCAACAGGACACAGCCTGTGGCAATGTGGCCTTGGTATGTCTGGTTGAGACCCAACATTACACCCACTGAAGGTCATGAAATTGGCTCATCCTATTGCTTTCCACAAGCACCAAACCAGACGTGGGTCTTTAATCCGGGGGCCACTAACTCATTACTCAGGAAGCAGTGATGAGCTGTGGAGCTTTACTGTTTGAATAAGCTGCAAAAGAAATCCTGGAAATATTGACTGATTTTCATTTCTCTCTTCTCCTTCATCCTACAGTAAGTGCTTTGGCAGAAGGCTGTTGGGCTGGATGTCAGCCACAGGAAGTACTCAGTATGATCAGGAAGCTACTTTATGCAGTTTGCTTCAGAGCAGGGTTTTGGGAACACGTGAAATGGAGGACCACATTTAAAGGAAAGGCTGGGAGGTCTGCTTCAGGACTGCTGGTGTCAGAGCTGAGGAGCCAGAAAGCTGGCAACAGCTGACCAGCTTCCACCACACACAGGCTCACTACGAATGGACACATTTCAGCCAGAGAACAGAACGACCTCAGCTAGTGCTACTCATTAAAATGCTCGCACTTTCTGGTGCTCTCTGCTACAGTGACACAAGCACAGATTCTTTGGCCATCTGCTGTTTTGAGGCTGTGAAGCTCAGCTCTGTAGAAGACATTTCCTGATCTGGAGTGGGTGGAGAAACACTTGTCTCCTGCTTGCACCCACTGCCAAGCCGGTACACAGTCTACGCAGCCAGTAACTGGAATATATGAAGTCCCCATCTACACTGCTCACACGTTTTGGAACCTGCTGTTTCCCAGCACTACATCCTGAAGGCAAATGCGTCTACAATGTGACTTAACACTATGGAGGTAGCAAACTGATCCTAATGTGGGAAGGAGAATACTTTCATCAAGGAACAGCGGCTTGCTTAAGTAGACTTTTGTGTCCCAGGTTCCTAACCTCATCCCCAAAGCTTTTCAGCCAACTCCGGCAGACTTGAGTGAACTCTTATTATTTCAGGACCCCTATGAGCTCACACTGGTTCCATCAGATATCAGATGGCCATGTGTTTTGTCTCTGCAGCATCTGTCACTAGCTGAAAGCTCTGCCCTGAAAGGACAGCTTGGTAGAGTGTTCCTGCTGCTACACCAAGATCCGAAGCACAAAGGAAGACTATAGCTCACCTTCGTGAAGCTTTCAGGAGAGAATGCTAAAGGCTTGCACTTGAGCAGCACAGCCCCTCTGCCCACAGGCTACCAGGCAAACCCAGTAAACAATCCAGTTGACTCCCAGTCTCTTTAGCCTTTTTTCACCCTTGCTGTACTCTAAGGAAGCCGTGAAGCTTTTTGGGACTTGACTGACACGCAGGGGTTAAGCAAGGTTACTCACTGGCTCTGTCAAGCTGCTGTCTTTCTCCAAGAACTGTACAACACAGTACGCCAACTGTAGGAAAAAAACATGGCAAGATTAGAGCTTCCTCAAGTGTACCTGAGATTAAAGTGCCACCACCACCTTAAGCTAGAAGTCACATTACACCCTCCACAATGTGTGTGATGAGCAGACAGTTGCAGCTCCAAACGAATCCAGTTCTTCTGACAGCAAGTGAAAGCTCTAAGACCAAGCAGGCAGGGCCTGAGCTCAGAACATTCGTGCAGCATGAAGGATAAAACTTGAGCCACCTAGAGCAGTCCACAGCTAATATATTCAAATGCACAGCTGCACACATGGGAAGGAACGAAAAATGTTACAAAGCCTTGCCCCATAAATACAAAGCTGGGAGAACAGACATCACTGCTCAGTATCAATGCTTTTTCACTTCCTAGCCTGAGTCCTGATCTTCTCTACTCTTCTATTATGTATTCAAAATTGCAAGAAATTAATCTCTATACCAGCTTAGCAGCCCAGCACACCGATTTCTCTGCATATCTCAGTGGTGACTAACAGCTGACACACCACACGCACAGGCTGATGCCAGCACCTCGGAATTTTACCTCTCTGGTTTCAGCATGGTCCCAATATTTCACAAACTTCCAGTACAGAAAGGCAAAGCAGGCCACAGCATTAAATCAGCAAGGAATGGCAGGACACCCTCCTACCAGTCAGTGGCAAAAAGCACACAGGCATACATCCACGCCCAGACACCAAAAGGCTGGGACTAACCAACAGAGTAAGGGACTACTGCAGAGCCCAAAACATCTCCCAGCAGGAACTTTGTACAATACAGTAATGCATCCCCGTTGAATAGCTATAAGCAGACCTGGACAATGGCTTTTTCAAGAATCACATTCTGCCTTGGGAACTTGAAGCAGTTCTCACCTGTGGGTGGTAGACACTGAGAGACTTCACCTTGTGCAGTGGTAACAAGACTCTGATGAGGAACATTTTGTGCTCTTCCTTCAGAGGCAAAGCAAACCCATTGATGATGCTGAGAAGAAACAAGAGTCTCATTAACATCTTTACCCAGCAAAACCACAGTATCTCTCACCTCAGAAGAATCAGTGGCTTGCCCTAGCTCTCATTAGTCACTTAGGAAAGCACCCACCAGAAGAAGTGTGGTTGCTGGGGCCCAACCTGCAAGCCATGCTCAGCAAGAGTGTTTCCTGAGCAGGCACAACAGGGAAACGCCTCTGATGGGGCCTGGGCTTTGCTCTGTCCTGTGCCAGGCTGAGCCCACACACACTTAAGCAGAACCTCTGGGGAAGGCCAGCACAGAGGCGGTCCAGTCCTGAAGGCCTGAACAGGAGGATGGTGGCATGAGAGAGGGCTGCAAACAGAAGGGCAGTTGAAGCCATGGAGAAAGCTGTCCACTGCTAAGGCTTCTTAGGGCTGTGAGGAACTCTTCTCTTTTACTACTTGCTGAGGCAAGACAGCAAGTGTGACTGGACTCAAACTCAAAAGAACAGGAGACAAATCTGAGGAGGAGAAGGCTACCACTGCATTTATCGGCAGGCTGGAGAGTACTTTCACCATGTGCTTTGTCAGACAGAGATCCTCTGGAAAAGGTGGCTTCTGCAAAAACTGCAAGAACTGCTGAAGGAAGGCACTGCCAGCTCATGCAGCATGCTGGGCTGGGAGGTCTCACTCATTATGGGCCCTCTGGGACTTCCAAAATTGCCCTTACCTTCCCAGAATCTCCAGCAGCTCTGCAATCCCATTGTGGTGCTCTGTTTCATAGATGAACCTAAAGTGAAGGGCAGAATGAGAGGTCATTGTCAAGCGCTGGATACAGTTTGATAAGCAAAAGGAAGGAAAAACACTGGAGACAGAGAGTTTCCTAGCAAATAACAGAACTCTAAGATGGCAAGGCAAGGTGTAAGAGATAGAAGCAAATAAATTCACAGCCCCAGATCAGCTTAAGCTCACAGGTCTCAACATTTGCTATGTGCGCTGAAGGCAGCACTATCACATCCTCACTGCTCTTAAGCACGGGTGAATGCTATCCCTACCAAAGTAGTGTGACGTGACTGAGTCACCTAGTCACAGTCTTGATCAGAGAGAAACACAGCCTAGTGCCCCAAATTCATTTCACTGGATTGTCCTACTCACTCACTAGGCCAGCAGCACTAAGAAACATCCCACCTGTAAAATATATTGTTGATTTGCCGCCTCACATATGCTCGCAGACCCAGGAACTTCCCATAGATCCTGTGCAGAATAGTCTTTAGGAAGTCCCGTTCTCTGGGGTCTTCACTGTCAAAGAGATCTAGCAGCTGTAGGGAAATAAATTCAGTCAGTGTCTGCATACTGCCTGTCTGGACAAAGCTACCAGCAACACTGGGCACTGCTCCTGTTTAGCAAAAGCAGCTCTTTCAGTTGAGTGATGCCTTCAGCACCCTGAGCACAGTGGTTGCTTCCCTGAAACATGCAGCTTCCTAGTCACAAGCTGGAACCATCGGCACTTCTTTCGTCTTTGGAAGCACAGTGATGGCCTGCACACTGTACAAAGCTGCGTGTCCCCGGATCTCCCTGCAAGGCCCCCAGTGACCCTCTCCACCTGTACAATGAGAGATGAGTTCCAGGAACTACAGCTCGCACACACTCTTTCCCTGCACAGAGAATTCTGGCCGCTCATTCGAGGCTAGACGAAGGAAAAAAAACCCACACCATCAAGCACCTGCTGACAAAGCTGGACTGTCTGCATAACGCTTTGACCAAAATCTGCTGCATGTCCTTGGTAAAGGTGGTGCACAGTGGCAAGGGCAACGATTACTTACAGATAGCACAAACTTCTGGTCAATGTACTTCTTGGCTACGTTTGGTTGAAAGTCAGGCGATTCCAGGAACCGGAGGAAGAACTCATACACCAGCTATGGGGGCAGAAGGAGAAACCACTTAGAAATACCCCCATCCTCTCACCAGTGTTTACTTCAGATTTTAAAAGTCTTCTTTCTCCTTAAGGTTCAGGGAAAGTCTGGGAAACCTTAGCAGGAGCACAGAAAACACAGGAACCTGTGCTTCCCCATCCAGTGGGATCAAATCAGCTGTCCTTACTCTGATCGGCAGGGGCCCAGCAGCACATAACTGCCTAAGTCTGCGTGAGATCTCATCACCTGAGATCTGGGACCTGACACCAAAGACAACAGCCACCTACTGAGGTGAAGACAACAGGCTGGGGAAACTCTTCTTCCACCTTCAGCCCACATCCCTACAGAGAAAGGAAACCTCCAGAGGATATGGCAAAGGCTCAGGCTTCATTGGAAGCCCTTGAGACACACCAAGGAAGAACAGAAGAGCAGAGAAACTAAATGACCCCAAGAAAACACGTTGTGTCCTCTGCCTCCTTGGGGACTGACTCCAGATTGGCTTGGCCTTGCTAAGCCATGTGAGTTGCATGTTGTGTCCCACTTGGACAACAAAGGGCTACTTGCTTTAAGAAGGCTGTTATTGCCAAAACAGCAACTTCTGGTCCAGTTGTCCTCCTAGAGGGATGAGTCCACTCCAGGGCTGACCCTGCCTAGCACTTCCGAGAGGCCATTAGGCCAAACAAGGCTGCATCCCAAAGGTCTGACTCTGGAATTGAAGGAGCTATGAGGCCACTCATCCATAGGTAGGGCCCAGCTGCCAAGGACAGCAGCACAGAAAAAACAGAGGTGATAACCAAAAAACTCAGGACACACTTGCCACAAATCCATGCTGGCTGCTGCTGGCTGCTGCTGACTTAACTCTGAGGAACAAATGCTCCCTAGCATTCATAGCATTCTGGTACAGAGGACACGCCATTTCCATCGACGCTCACAGCCCTATGTCAACTGCAGCAGTAAGGAGTGATTAACCACCGCTGCAGAACTGCACCTTATTTCCTCTCTGTATTTTCTGCTTCATTCTGCAGCGCCTGGCTCTTGTTCTGCCTGTATCTGCTTGACAACATGTCCTCGTGCAAGTGCCTGGGGAGACTCCCGTAAGTTTACCTCCTGACTTCCACTGCTAAGCTGCGCTAAACTATGCTCACTGTTGCTTTCATAACCCTTTTCATGTAGTTTATCTTAAAGTCTATTTCCCAGGACACAGCCTGATGAAAAGATTCCTGGTTTCCTTCCCCTCTTCCTCCCCTTCAGTTCCTTATCTTTTCTGGTCAAATGTTTGCTCCCAGTTAATACCACTGAATCACATCCAGCATACAGGAGACATGTTAGCAGGTGCCAGCACAGGCTTTGCTCCGGTACCAAGCAGTCCTCTTCCTGCATGTGCTTCCCAGGGAGCTGGGCAAGGAGAGGAGTGCTGAAGCAGATAGGGGGGCTGGCTCTACTGCTGCTGAAGCCCAGAGGATGAGGGCTCTTGAGCCTTTGGGAGGGACATTAACACTGCTGGGAATTGCTTCTTTTGTAGGCAACATGGCACAAATCCCTTCCTCCCAGCAAAGTGTTCACTCCCAGGTTATCCCAGGGCCACGTGGGACCACAGCCATCTGCAAGTGAATGTTGCACACAGCCATCGGCCCATTTCCAGGACACCCCTGCTGCCTGCGTTGCCTACAAGCCACCTCTGACCCACGGTCCCTCCCCATCCCCAGATCAGCAACCCTCGCAGGCTGGGTAGGCAGCCAGCAACAGGGCTGGCAGGCTCCAGCACTACATGGACTCTCAACTTCCTGGAGATAAACTCACCAAATCTAAAAACCTCCCTCCTCCTCACCTGAAGGTGCGGCCAGGCAGCCTCTAATGTAGGCTCATCTTCCTCAGGGTCGAACTCCGCGCCTGTGGGATTGGATGATGGTGGGAGTGTCCGGAAGAGGTTCACTGAAAACTGAGGTGAGTGAAAGGCATGTGAATGACATCCCTGCACCTCACAACAGTCCTCCCCATAGCAAATCCTTCACTGCAGAGCAACACATTGTCATTTGCCACATGTTCTGGTTTTAGCTGGGACAGTGTTAGCTCTTCTTTTTAGCAGCTAGAAGAGCTCCGTGTTTTGGTTTTATTCAGAGGCTCGCTCTGAGAAGAATGTTGATAGCAAGTTGCTCCAAGGACTTTTCAGTGTGCCGGAGTGCAGAAGCACGGCGGGATAAGGGAGGAGCATAGCTGGGACAAGGGGGACACGATTCCCCTTGTGATTTGTGGTGGAACTTAAGATTGAGGGCCAAACTGGCCAATTAGCATTCCATATCATGCAGCGTCATGCCCAGTATAAAAGTGAGGGTCAGCCGGACAGAAGGGCTTTTGCACTTTGGCTCTTTCACCACTTTAGCTCTTTTGCACTTGCTGCGCTTTTGCTCTATTGCCTTTTTTTTCTCTCTCTCTCAGTACTCCCACTCTCGGAGTACTATCTCTCTCTCTCTCTGCCCCCCTCTATTTCGGGGCCTCGCGTCCATCTGGGATTTGCAGTTTCGGGACGAGATGGGCTTCGCATACGAGGGGGTGGTGAGCATCTACACTGTGTATTAAATCATCTGTATTAAATTGTCCTTATCTCAACCCATGGGTTTTCCGTTTCTCCTTTAATTCTCTCCCTCATTCCTGGGGGTGAGGGAGGGGGAGTGACCGGCTGTGTCGGGGGGTCGGCCTAACCCACAACACCACAGCTGTGCCCACAAACAGATCTCTCCCCAGAGGCTGTAGGGTTACAGTCTGCATGTCAACTCCACAAGTGCAGTTTGTGCCAGAGGCAAGAGCCTCCATCTCTCCCTGCACCAGGAATTGTCACCCCCACTTCCTTTTTCTCTTTCTAGGGGTGGGCAGGTAATAGGGAATGAGCAGACTCGGGTCACAAAGCCCTATCCCCTCATCCCCCCTCTGCTTCTGAACGGTCTCTATTTCTTTGACACACAAGCATGTACTGGCCCCATGCCCTACCATGATAACAGCTTCAGGATAGATGGCCTCAGTGACAACATCACGGTTGTGTGTGATGTATTCCACCATCTCGTTGAGACCTGCTCGCTTCACCTCCTTGAACTTCAGGTCACTGAGGGGGTCAGAGATGAAGTCAAAAAGCACGCAGCACTGGCGCAGCTTCTGGATGAAAAGCTCTTCTCGTTCGTGTGGAGGAGCATCTGTCAGAGAAAGCAAGGATGTCTGTCCTTGGAGACAGGTGGAACATCTTCCTGGTTTGCCCAGGTATCAGTGCATTTGCTCCCTGTCCTGCATTCCCCTTCCCCCATCACAGTCCCCACTGAGCTGGCTGGTGAAGAAGAGGCAGTGTTATCCCTGCCATGGAGTGGAGGCAGAGGGATTGCAAGGCCTCTGGAGCAACTATCCCATAAGGTGATTTCAAACGTGGTTTCTAATCTGAAAAGCACTGATCCCAGTAGAAGGTACACTGGAAAAGGAATTCACTTAACCAGTTCCCATCACAGCCCATGACATCCACAGCCAGCACCCCACAGTCACAAGGGGAGCTGGGCAGAGCACACTGTAGTCTAACCCTCTTTCCCAGAGAGCAGCCCAGAAAAGAGGGGCCAAGGCGGCAGAGGCCCTACATTAACAGCATTCTCTTTTTGATATGTTGCCACCGGAAACGGTGCACTGCTAAGGCCAATCGGGCAAACTTACCTCATGCTTGCAGAACAGCTGCTGAGCTGCAAGGCAGTCACTGTTCCTAAAAGGACTGCTTGTTTCTGTGAGCAAGGTCAGCAACGGGTCTGGCTGAGTGACTGCTGAAATCGCTCTCCCTTTGTCCGCGTTTAAGTCATGTTTAATTGCACCATTATTTAGACTAACTGCTAATGCTGGGTAGTTGCCCTAATGGGGACAAGTTCAATAGCACTACCATAATTTGCAGTGGAAACAAGGAGAAGGAGGAGGAGGAGACCTGGTCCCCTCCCAGGAATGAGTGGCTGTTGGAACCAAGAGCAGTCTGCACCAAGGTCTCTGCACTTTACCACCTTCCTGCACAACCTGCTGAAGAATCTAAGGCAATCCTAAGTACATATAAGCAGGAGAGTTTAAATCAGTTCAAATGGGAAGGTAAGCACTGAAATTTGCATTGAGTATCCTTTTTTTTTAGGCTACCCATCAATTCTCAATCTTCTGTCAAATCAAGCACCTTTCCCAGAGCCATCTCCGTCACACTGCCGGCAGGAGGTTAGCAGGACACTGCCAGGCCCACTTTGGGAAGCCCTTATACAACTGCACTCTGCCTGAAGAAGGCACAGCTTGTCATGCAGGTCACCCCCACCCCACAGCTTACCTTTAAGGGCTGGGAGCTTTTGCAGTTCCCGGTTTTTGCTCAGATTGAAGCGAGAAGAGCTGTGCCGACGCTCTTTCTTCACAATCTGGGGTCCCCCCGAGTACTTAATCTTATTCAGTTGGGTTGGTGGGGGAGCGCTGTTACTGGGTCGCTTATTTGAAGTTGTTTGCTGCTGCTGCGGCTGCTGCTGCTGCTGAGGCTGCTGGGCCTGATGAAGAAGAGAGTAGAACTATACATAAGCTTTTACCTACAAACCTCAGAAGCAATCAGATACCATCAGCATCTTCTTGGACTGAAGAAACCGGGCACATTTCTCACTGTGGCACTTGCAGTTCATTGCATCTCACTCACTGCTCCAGGGATCTAGACTTGCTGGTTGCATTTGCAGCACACCTGCAAAGCTAACATCAGTTTTGTTCATATCTGCGAGGTACCTCAAAGACACCAGAGCCTCTCAGCACACTGGGTGCTAGGGATATGGAAAGCAAAGCCACATCTTATAGAAGTTCATTGACACAAAAAACCAGAAATAAGAACTTTCTGTGGTCCAAACAGAAATCTCAGTGTGCTGCTGCCTTCGATTACAGCACTCTATATAACACACAGTAAGCAAGTTTTGAAAACCAGTAAGTTGCTTCTTTATCCTTCTGCAGGGAACCACCTGGGAAAAAGCAAAGCAGCATGTAGCACAGAGCAGACATGATGGCCCTGGAAAGGCAACAGTGAAGACCACTAAAATCATTGCTGCGTTCACAGACCAGGAGCTGCTAGTCTACGAACCACACAGGACATAGCCAAACCTTAGGTCTCAGGCTGTGGGCTTTTCCAACTTGTCCTGGCTGCTCCTTCCATCTCCACCTCGTCTCAGCCTCACTGCCATCTGGGCTTCTCCTGTTCATTTACTTTTTCCACACCACCCCTTTTAGCCACATAAACTCTCTGCCTGTACTTTCCTCCAGCAGACATCCTCTCCACTTTACGCTTGTTAAACAGCACTTATAGAGGCACCTTCTTATTTTTAGCAGGTGACCAGAAACTCAAGCCAGTGTTTGCTCAGCTCAGCTCTGTTCTGACCTTGCTTAAGCTCTGCAAGTCCCACTTGGGCCATAATGGCTCAATAACTGACCCTTTAACACCACACTGACCCAACTCATGGAAAACAACGGAAATAATGGAAGGGTGCAACATCCTGCCAGCAAGCCTATAGCAGAGCACTCAGCTGGAGACAGCACTCAGCCTACTCTGGCTCTGCTGCGTGAGCCTAGCAACGCTCCCTTCCTCAGCTCTGCCATCTCCTTCCCCTGGCACATAAAGCCAAGCAACTGCAGGGTGAATCTGTTTAGGACACAACAGGGATAGTGCAATGGATGGGGAGCAAAGGTGGGTGAAATCCTTGGATGTCATCCCCTCCTTCCCCCATAAACTCCCAGCTGCCACATACAGCACAGCGGTACAATCGCACACCTCCCCAGAACACCGACCAGCTGGATTTTGAGGGAAGACACCAGCAGTGCAGAAGCTCATCAGAGCTCTCTTCCAAATGAGAAATGACCAGTCTCTTCCCATGAGAAGCAGCTGAGCTGCAGCTTACCTTGCACAGTCCTTACCTTGAGCCAAGTCCTGATGGTTTCCAAAGAGGTGCAGCACAGTACCACAGTACCACAGTGCAAGAACAACATATACTGCACCCGCAGCACGTGAGGAGGCAGCAAGGTAGGAACAGGGAAAGCTCCCTACAAGGAGACACTGATCCTAATCTGTACAGCAAGTGCGAAGACTCCCTGTGAAAAACAGTGCCCAACACAAAACACCATTTGTTTTGTCAAGCCATTACTTTGAACCAGAAATCAGAAATATTTTGGTTCTGGTCTGGGTCTGCTTGAAGGAAATCATAAGTGGTTCTGTTTCAAGCTCAGTTCCAAGCCAAGGTGGGAGGAGACATCAAGATTTGAACCCTTCAGTTTAGATTTGATCTGATTCTTTTCATGGAGCAGCATTTTCCCCACAATGAGAAGAGGGAGCAAGATGAGCTTGCGATGAAAACAGCTGTGCCTACCAGACAAAGCAGGCACAGACTACCAACTGGAGGTAACTTATTTTGAACAGTGGTCTCTCCTCAGTTAAGTCAGGCTGAATCCTTGCTAGCAGCATTCCAAGAGTGAGAAGTTCATTCCTCGCCCTGAATATTTGGGTATCAGGGCAGCATGAGCCACTCAGATGTTGTCCAGATGCTTTTTGCAAGGCTAGTCCTCTATCCTGCATCACTCTCCTTCCACAGGGACGCAGAGCAAAATCTGAATGCTGAGCCACCATGGAGTAAAGATGGTACAGAGAGAAACAAAAGATGCATCGGTGGCATCACAGGTAACCCTGAGGGAAGCAGAACACATGGGTCCTCCTAGCTCATGGGACCTGCCTCTGCAGAGTCCCCTCACTCAGAAACGCCACAGGCAAACGTTAGCATGGCTTGTGTACCACATGCTACAAGGCTGCAGCCACACTTCCTTCATTAGGAGGCTGGAAAAGTCCTTGTCACCAGCTTCTACAGCCTTCAACAGCTGGCACGAAGAGAGACAAAACACAGCTTCGGGTTCAGCTGCTAGTTATTTAAAACCAGACACACACATGCAAAAATCACACAACCAAGCTTGCTAAAGAAAATTCGATGATGGAGGAGGTCAGATACACTCTTACGCTGCAGTGCTCAGAGGGTTTTAGGATGGATTGCTTCTATATGGACTTCCTGGCATCAAGCTGAATAGAACAGTTGCTTTCAGAAGGTGCTTCCTGTGGCAGGCTTGCCCTCCTTCTGCCTTCAACACCTCCTACCTTGGCCACACGAATCAGAAACAGTCTGTTTTAAGTTTCCTAACACTTTCTTCTCTGAAATTTTCATCCCTGAAAACACGGCAGACTGGTAAAACTGAAAGCTTTTCTCTTAATGCACAGGTATCAACCTCACAGACTGTTTCCCTGACATCAGCACCAGCTGATCACTTACATGGCTGCAGGCACACATCCACCTGATGAGGCTCAGCCCCTTCCTGACAGGCAGGGCTCTCACCACCACGGCAAAGCCAGCTGCTTGGGAGACACTGTTTGCCAGCGGCTGTTACGCTGCATGTGCTGAAGTGACCAGAGAACAGCACAAAGCTGTTTGGCCAAGTGCGGTGGGGCAGCCCCACCTTTCCCACTGCTACTCGTGCCAATAGGATGGGCCAGCCTCAATTGCAACCGTGTTCAAACTCCCTCAAGCACAGGCTCCCTGGCTTCACAGCATTTCTTCCCCACTGGTTCCCATCACCGCTACTCTTTGCTAGGAACTTGCCTGCACAAGTCAATAAAAGCTCCAGGCCCTGGGCTTGCTTGCTTACTTCTCTTCACCCCGGCTCCCAGGGACAGAGACCCTCTTTCCCCAGCCACCCTGAACTGTGCCAGTTCTCTGCTCTCCTGCCCATGCATGACCTCACCTCTGCAGGCACTCCTACCGCAGCTGGGTGCATCGCCACTCGGAAAGCCCTTCTGCCTCACTGGTCCCTTGAGCATCCCCTGCTTGCTAAGCTTCTCAGCCCAGATCTGCTGTCAGATGATCCTCCTCCTCAGATGACTCTTCCCTTCCCATCCCTCAAGTCAGTACCTGCTCTCTTTGCCTGCTGTTACACAGCTTCCCTATTAAAATCAAGCTCTCTGCCTCAGAAGCAATATCGACACACTGTAACGCCTGTCTGAATAATGAACTCCAGGTACTGCAGTAACAAGTCCCATGGAGAGATCTGCAAAACACGTAATACAGCAGTTTAGTGAAAAGGAGCACCCTCTCCCAGAGCTGCAAGTTTCATCAGCAAGGCTCCAAACTGCCCTTGAGGCTGCAGAGCAACTCCTCTCTCCTCTTTGCTGCTGCTGCTAATCCCTGCTCCCACTTCCAGGTCATTAACTCTCTTCTCCACCCAGCTGCCTCTCCCAGTCTTTCTGGCCAGGAGGAGTAACTTTCTCATCCTCTCATTCAATGCTGCCTTGGTCTCTGACACTATTTCTTTTTTCTCCTTCAATAGCCACACAGAAATTCTCTCCATTCATATCTTCATCATTTTCCAGAGGGAACGACCTAAACAAAGCTTTTATTTCCCACTCCCTGCTCTTGCATCTTCCTCCACTGTTCCTGTCTCTTCCTCAGCAAACTGCCTCCACAAAGGCAGGGGTTGGCTGAGTTCTGCTGGCTCTTCACCTCAGATAGCTTCACCCTCAGATGGGTATCTAAAAGAGCACTGCGCTACCCCTGCACTTATGACAGAACTCAAACACTTGCCTTCCCTTGTGAGGATGCATCTGCTTTTGAACATATCTGCCCTTCCAGCTCAGCTCCACTAAAAGCTCCTTCACTATGCTTAAGGGTTTCTGGACTGTCTCCTACCCTCTTCACTTCACTCCATGGAGATCCCTGTAAGAGGTTCTCATCTGCTGCACTTGCTCAGATCTGTCAAACCAGAGCTGCTCTTCAACAAGCTTTACTCATTCCACCAGCCAGACAACTTGCTGGTAAAACAAGTCACAATCTTTTGGTACTAGGATAAATTAGGGCTCAGTCTTCCCTTGCTTCTTGGAGCATGATGTGAGGAGGAAAGCATATACTGGAACAGGGCTGCCCAAATGCTGCTCTCCTGCCGCAAGCCCATTAAGCATCTACTGAGATACGAACTACAAAGAAAGTTCTCTTTGGTGCACAACTTTCTCCCTAGAAAAGGCAACCAACCAACGAACCAATCATAACTCCAGGTAGAAATTTTACAGGGTACCAAACTCCCAAATCATCAGCAGAGGCATCCAGGCAAGGCTCAGTCTGTCAACCTCACCAGGCAACACCACTGCTGGTGTTTCACAAGTCAAACCACCTCCTGCTTCTGACGTGAGGAAGGATTCTCGCTCCCAACACATTACCCAACTCCTCACTTTCCCCCAATGTGAAAGTCAAAATACCTTTCTGTGCTTCCTGAAGAGCAGGAAAATCGCATTCAAACTGGTATACATTTCTTCTTATCGAGCAAAGAGCACTCTCTCATTCTGCAGCAGAGTTGTCTGGAGACAGGAAGGCACCACCAGAGAATAAACTTCACTGCAAGCTCAACAGGGAAAGGGAGAAGAGAGAGACCTGTGGCAGTGCACACTGCAGAGGTGTCTCCCTTCTGCTCTGCTCTCTGTTCCTATGATCAAAGGAGACCCAGCCTTCCATCTTAAAGACGGGCTGGATTTTGTTTGGAGTATGAGGAAGTGGCTGGGTATGTTTTGTGGGAGGGAAGGTTAGGCGCATCGCTTCTAAGTTTCTTCTGCACCCAGGCACAACCAGACAGTACGTGCTGTTTCAGGTCACAGAAGGAAGCTTGTCGCCGGCACTATTCTTCCTTTCTCACTGCACCACTTGTAACCAGGAGAGCAGCACCACAGCCCGCCGCTAATTTGGATGGGGACATCAGAGCGCTCCACTTGGATAGCTATCCGTCACCCTCGCACTGCAAGACCCAGGCTTTCCTTCCCCTTCCCAGAGCTGTGAACTCAGCAGACAAAGAGTGCGAAATAAATAAAAGGTATGCCTGACCCCATCATGCCACGGCAGGATTTCTCTTCCTTCCTCAGAGTCAGCAGACAGCTCTCCCAGAAAGCTGTTTTCAGCTGTATACACAAAATAAAACGGGCAGAGGCGAAGACAAGGATGGGATAAAAAAAGAACATCTACAAAACCAGCACCTGCTCCAAGGCACGCAAACTCAGCTTCTGATTCCTTGCTGGCCACACAGCAGGTTAGGCATGAGCACAGCTTTAAACTTGAAACCCAGTGGCTAGCAGTAGGGGTATTTTCTGAGGATCTGCAACACAGATCTATCCTTTGAAAGAGACTCTAAAATAACCTTATTTTGACTACGTCCATCCCACTGAACTACAGATTTGGTCCTAGTTTTCAGTCATCTTACATCCTCAATCCTCCAAATTACACATGCAACATGTTTCAGACAAGACTCGAACACACAGCCTTCTACAGACATAGAAGTGACACAGCTTGTTTGACAAATTGCAATATTAAAAAAATTAACCACACACATATGCATGCTTCCTTGGACATGTGTACGACGCTCTTCTGAGCCAAGTCTCAAAATTCACAACCACACTGTTTGAGTGGTTTTGAATTGAGTTTGACAAACTCAAGTCTACCAGAAAAGTCCGAGTTTACCCAAATTTTTGCTAATTCTAAGTACAGCTTATCATATTATCACATTCTTCTGAGGCCCTTCTAACACATCTAGCCTGGCAACATCAAAATTGAGAATGAAAGAGACTTTGCACAGCTGGGAATTCACACTGTGCCTTCTTGTGAGTAATGTGTTCATCAACAAGGCTGTTACAATGAAGAAGAACCATTTAATCTCTAGCAGTTTACATCTATTCTTTCAGGTGTCCTATCCATTACTTCCTAACCTCACTCCCCAAGATAATGCTTCAGAACATATTCCTTTTCTATTGCTTCTCATTACTCTCCCACTCTGACACAAAGTGACAACAGAGTGTATTGTGCTTTGCTCTGATAGGAGCAAGGAAGCTGCTCCCATCTGTCAGGCTTCCTCCTTAATAATCGTGGCTCTTCCCTTTCTGCAGCCAACTTCACCATGCTCTGCCCACCTCTGTGAGCAGCGCTCACCGTCAGCTTTGTGCCAAATCTCTTTTTGCAGGGCTGTAGGGTGTGAGACTCATCCTGTCTCTTCCATAGTCATCATTCCCTTTGGGTCAACTTTCAAGGGGAACTAACTTCATCTTAACTTTAGTCTTTGCTACTGTCTTCTCTGATTCCTTAAGATCTTGGTGACATACTGTCGTGGTTTAGCCCGGCTGGCAACTAAATGCCACACAGCTGCTCGCTCACCCTCCCCCACCCCTGGGGAATACAGAAGAGAATTAAAGGGAAAACGGAAGAAGACTCATGGGTTGAGACAAGAACAATTTAGTAATAATAATAATATTTTTTAAAATAATATATATATGTATAACAATAATAATATATACAAACAAGCGATGCACAGTGTAATTGTTCACCACCCGGTGACCAAGGCCTGGCCTGTCCTGGTAAATGATTCCGAAACAGGTAAGTCCCAACACCACAACCCCAGACGAGTGAGAGACACAAAAAGAGATTGTGAGAGAGAAAGCACTCAAAGTCTGAGAGTGCTCCAGAAGAACAAAGGCCCTTCTTCCCAGTCAACGTTCATCTATATACTGGGCATGACATTGCATGATATGGAATACTTCATTGGCCAGTTTGGCCCTCGATCCTAAATCTAAGTACAAATCATAAAGGGAGTTGTGGACCCTTTGTCCCGGCCATGCTCCCCTCTATCCTGTTGTGCTCCTGCACACTGGCAAGAACACGGCAGCTGAAAAGTCCTTGAGGTCTCAGTACCAACTATAAACATCAGTGCGCTGTCAGCGCTCTTCTCATAACAAATGCCAGACTAAAACCAAAACACAGCTCTCCTAGCTGCTAAAAAGAAAAACGAACTCTGTCCCAGCAGAAACCAGGGCAGAGCTTGAAGTAGCTAGAATAAAAGATGTTATTCCTCCTCAAAGATGAGTTGCACACACACACTGCTGTATCCAACGTGAAAGCCTTACCTCTTCTGAATTCTCTGCCCCACCATCCTTCCCACTACTGGTGCTGCCAGGCTTTGTGGTGCTTTTGGTAGACTTCGGAGACTCCTGAAACGATAAAAATGTGTTCAGAGAAAATTTAACCTTGTGCAGGATTTTAGCATCTCTTTGCAGAGTTCAGCTGTGCACTACAACAGACTCACTCCACCACTACGCCTGCAGCAAGCCCTCCTTCGGGTGACAACTCCCAGCCCTTTTCCCCTGAGAAAGGCACCCTGAACGATCCCCTGGCAGCGGATGCCTGCGGCGGGGGCACGTCCCGTCCCAGCCACCGCAGGCTGACTCTGGCCAGGCAATTCCAGATGACAGGGCCCCGCGCCCACCCAGCTGGGGCCAGCCCTTCGCCGGGGCACGGCCCTGCCGCTGCCCACCAGAGCTACAAGGCGCAGGGCACCCACAGCCGCGGCGGGAACGGGGCACGGCCCGGCCCGCCGCCCCGAGCGGCGGCAGAGGCGGATCAGGGAGGGCCCGCATCCCGCCCGTGGGCAGCGCCGGGCTGCGGGTAGAGAGGCTCCGGCAGCCACGGCTGGCCGGCCGCCCCACGGCGGGCCCGGGACACGGGTGGGGCCGTACCTCCCCCGCTGGGGGCATGGCGAGGGGGGAGCGGTCGTGCCCCGCAGCTCCCGCGACCTCCCGCTGTCTCCCGAGCGCACGGGGTGGGGCGGGCAACAGCCTCCGCTCCCCCGCCGGGCTCGCGCGGGGACACCGGCACCGGCGGCCACCCCTCCCCCTCCGCCTCCGCCTCCGCCTCCCTCTGCCCCTGCCCCTGCCCCTGCCCCCGCCCCCGCCCCCGCCAGCGCGCGCCCCCGCCGCCCTCCTGCACCACCCGCCCCGCCCGCCCCGGGCGCGCGCCCCCGCCCCCTGCCGGCCGCAGCCCCGCGCGCGCCCCCGCCCGAGGGCCGCGCCGAGGGAAGGCCGCGGTGGGGAGGGCGGCGGGAGCCGGCAGCTGGTCACCGGGCGGCACCCGGACCACGCGGGAGCACCCCGGCGCCGCCGCCTCCCGCTGCACCTTCTCCTTCTTCAGCTTGTAGGGCATGGTGAGCGCCGGGCCCCAGCCGCTCCGCGCCTGCCGCCGCCGCCGCCTGCGCCCGGGCCCGGCCGCAGCGCCCCGCTCCCATTGGGCCAGCCGCACCGGCCTGCCTAGCAACAGCCTCCGCCACCGCCGCGCGGCGCTGACGCAGGGCAGCAGATTTTTCTCATTGGTGAAGCCACGCACCGGCGCTGGTCACGCCCCGGGGGCGGAGCGGGGCTGAGCGGCTCTTCCGGGGCAGCGCCGCCAGTGTCGCCAGTCTGTCCAGTCCGCGGCGGTGTCCGACTCAGCTTCGTGCGGGCGGGTCGGACGCGACGGTGCCCGGGGGTCCCCTACAGGGAAGCGGCTCTAGGGGCGTGCGAGCAGGGGCAGATCTCCACGGGAGCCGCGGCCCGGCCGCGGCGGGGAGGCGCCGAGCACCTGTCCGGCACTCCTGGGTCCCTGTCGCGGGGCGTACCGCGGCGGGGGTCCGCTGCCTCCTTCTCCTCGTCCTGCGCGCCTCTCCCTCTGCACCGCTTGGCGAGGAAGAGCCCCAGCAGCCTGAGCTGGCCCCAGGGGCCGCTCCCCACCTTCGCGGGGCAGGTGCGTGTTGATGCTCCAAGGCATGACTTTGGGGAGGCTGTTGATGGAAATAATGGAGCCAGCACGAGCTGGTGCAGGGATGGATCCAACGGCGGGTGGAAGCATAGGAGGGATCGCTGCAAGACCCAGCACAGCTAGAGCAGTGCCCCTGCTGATAATGGAGAAGGCTGTTCCTGGGGCACGGGTCCCAGGACACTTCCCTGCTCACATGGGGCAACTCAGACAACTCATAGGCAGGTGGCCCTGCGTCCTTGCCGTAGGAGGACAGCTCCAACAGCCTGCAGGCATTGCCTTCAAACATGTTCAACCTGGGGAAAAGCAACCAGAGGGCAGCAAGCTACCTGCAAGTTCATGGACCTGAAATGAGCAGGACCTGCTGGCAAAAGGCCACCCTGTTAGGGCTTGTGATGCCTCGAGGGCCTAAGGTCAGTCCAAAAGCTTATCATCAGCGTGCTTAAGGTGGTGACTGCTGACCTGCTGCAAGAGATACAAGAGCTCTCCTTCGCTTCAGCCAAGATGGCGGTAAGGATCACTCTGACTTCCAGCAGGTGAAGCTTTTGCCTACAACCTACATTGTGGTGTGTACTGGGGGCTTGTGGGAAACCCAGACTGAGTCCTCAGCCCTACGCAGCCACTCTGCACAGGGCACGCTCTCTGATGGGATGTGGCCCATCAGCAGGGAGTGAAGAGGGGCACTGTGCTGTGTCAGAGGTGCTTCAGGACGAGCACAGTCTTTTCAGAGGCATCAGGTGAACAAACCTGGCATGGTATATGGGAAAAATTTCCCTGGGACTGTTATAAAAGATCAGTCCAACAGCTTATTGTCAGCGTGCTTAATCATCATCATCATTGACATGACAGCCTTTGGCACTCATGAGGTTCCTCAGAAGCAGAGCGAGGCCCTGGTTGCTGTTGTCCTTCTCCCATGTCATGCACCACTGACCCTGGCCGGAGCACTAGCACAACCATCTGGGTGCTTGTGAGCATGACAGTGTGCCAGTGTGAGCAGGAAAAAGCCACTTGCTTGAAGAGTTCATGGCTATCACCGTTCCCTCTCATAGGTTGTCACACCACGTTCTGGATTGGCTTTCCTTGCAGTTCCTCTGGCAACTGGTCCCAGAGGAGCTCAGCTTCACCAAGCTGCTAGTTGACCCCATAATTCCTCCCAGTGCCAAGCAGCTGGTGTTTGGGCCTAATTATCCTGAACGTGCTGGTAAAGGAATTGCATCCTGCTGCCCCAGCCGCTCAGCAGCAGCCTTTTCCACCAGGAGCCCTGCACACCCAGTGCAAGCACACCAGCAGTGACACCCACCTCGTGACAGTCTCAATTTCCAGCCTAGTCTGGGTTGTGAAGGGTGTGCTTGCTGAGAACAAGGAGTGCTCCAAAGAGGAAAACTCTAGTTTTCCAAGTTTGCCAAAGAGCTCTGGAAGAGGTTTCACCAGAAAACCCTTTGCTGCCACCTGCCCAACCTGTCAGCCCAGGACATATCAGGGTCCAACCCCTGCAGCAGACCCCAACAAGTTAGCTCCAGGAGGATGGCAGATGCAGTGGGCACTTTGTGGGGTCTGCTAGAGGTTAGGGGAGCATTGGT
Organism: Tauraco erythrolophus; assembly: GCF_009769465.1. Classification (NCBI taxonomy): domain Eukaryota; kingdom Metazoa; phylum Chordata; class Aves; order Musophagiformes; family Musophagidae; genus Tauraco; species Tauraco erythrolophus. The sequence goes on along the minus strand of NC_141466.1, from coordinate 119,602,191 downwards.
GGGCAAAGGGGGCAGGGGTGCAGGGCAAAGGAGAGCCAGAGGGGGTCAGGCCTGTCCCACATCAAGCTGCTCTGCCCACAGGTCTTGAAGGGCTTGTGCTACAAGTACCTCATCATGATATACCAAGGCATGGAGATGAAGACAGGCTTCTACCTTCTTATGGAGCTGGCCCTCTTGGGGAGCATCCTGGAGTGGGTGCAGCACCAGAGACCTTGCTCCCAGGGCCAGGTAGGGCTCTGGTTCTCCCAGCTCCTCCTCGCTCTGGTCTACCTGCGCAGCAGGGTCATTGTCCACACGTCGGTGAGCATGGGGGCATGGGGTCCCCATTCTGACAGGTGGGGACAGAGCTCCCTGAGGCAGCGAGGGCTCTGCAGAGCCCTGGCCATGCCGCCTAGAGGATGATTCCCCCCAGCCCAGGCAATGAAGGGCCACCTGGAAGCCTCTCTTTGCCTCCACACGTCCACCTGCCACATTGCACTCTTACCTACACTCCCTCCACATGGCCACCTGCCCCACAGCTCCCAATCCAAGCCCTCCTCTTCCCAGAGGAGTCCCTAGCCCCTCATCTACCCACAGCTCCCTCCTTGGCCCCTGACCTCCTCCTCCCCACAACTGTCATCTGCCCCGACCTGTCCCCAGCATGTGCTGCCTCTCCCCTGCAGGGATCTGAAGCTGGAAAACCTTCTCCTGGACAGCAAGGACACAACATGAAGGTCTCCATTTCCAGCTTCTTCGGGGGGGGGGGGTGGCCCTGCAGGATGCCAGTGGGGAGTCTCCTGGGGCTTCCCCACATGCGAGGCTGCCCACCAAGGTCGTGCTGAGCCAGAGCTTCTGTGGGTCCTACACCTACACCTGCCCCGAGATCCTGCAGACACAGCCATACAACCCCTTCCTGGCAGACACCTGTAGTGTCAGTGTCATCCTCTATGCCCTGCTCCTGGGCTGCATGCCCTTCCATGCCAGCAACCTGCAGTGCCTCCCGCACCAAACCAGTGGCCCCTCATCTTCCCCTGAAGGCAGCCCCTGCTCCAGGACTGCAAGGTGCGCAGCTGGGGGCATCTGGGGGGGCATTGGAGGGGCATTAGGGAGCATTGAGGGCATTGGGGGGTGGGAGAGCAGAAGATGGGGGTCAGGGGAATGAGGGGGGAAGCTATGGTGCTTTGTGGGGCACCTAGGAAGCATTAAGGGGAAACTAGGGCTATGAGAGGGCATAGAAAGCTTTGAGGGCCATGAGGAGGGTGCTGGAGGTCAGCTGGGTGCAGGTAGGGGCAGCTAGGGCACATCAGGGGAAAGCTGGAGGACGCCATGGGGGCAGTAGAGGAGTTAGGGGACACGGAGGAGCACTGGGGGCAGCTGGGGGACACTAAAGGCGGCGGGGGTGCCAGGGGCCAGGGATGTTGGAGTGGGAGTGTGGAGGGGTCTCCCAGATGATGGGCTCCCCTCAGGCCCCACCCTGAACCCCATGTCCCCCCAGGAGGTAATTTGGCGTCTGCTGCGCCCACCCTGCTAGCACCTCTCAGTAACCAGGCCGCTCTGGACCTGCTGAGCCTCTTGGTTCCTGCCCCTAAGGCACCTGCCCTTGGGCACCTAGGCCACCAAGCACTTGGCACCTATGTGCAATTTTGGGGCCCCCCTCAATTTCAGGGGGCTGCTAGTAAAAGCCTTGAACCCTCTCTTGGCTCCCTCCTTTCTGTCAGAGCTCCCATCATGGAGAGCCCCTGCAAAGGGACCTCCTCCTATCCATGGTGGCATCACCTTCCAGCTCACAAAGCAGCCTCTCCATCTGGGGACATCTCTCCATTCAAAGCCTCTCTGTGACTGCGGGAGCTGCCAGGCCCCAGGAATCTGGAAGTTCTCACCATGAGCAGAGCCACCCCCAGCCTCCCAGGACCGTTTCTCCATCCTCTTCGTCCTCTTTATGGCCCTTTGCAACACTTGCTCCAGTATGTCTGTCTCTCTTGTACTGGGTGGCCCAGAACTGGACATGGCACTTCAGAGGTGGCCTCACCAGGGCCGAGGAGAGAGGAATGATCACCTCCCTCCACCTGCTGGCAGCACTCTCCCTAATGCAGCCTAGAAGGCTCTTGGCCGTTGTTGCCCCAAGGGTGCACTGCTACCTCTTGGCTTCCACCAGGAGACCTCCAGGGCCTTCTCTGCCAAGTTGCTTTCCAGCTGGTCAGTCAGCTTCTGGCATGTACTGTAGCAGGTTGTTTCAGCATTATCACCTGTAGTTCCCTGCATCCTGCTTGCCCTCCTTGAAGACAGCAGTGACACTTGTTTTCTGCCAGTTTCAGGCCACTGTCATGGAGAAAACTGGGGAGAGACTCCTTTTTTGCAGACCTTCAGACACAGTGGTGAAGAATCACCCAGGCATGCAGGTGTGAGTAGAAATGCTTTACTTCTTAACTGACAACTCTGTAATCTAAGAAACGCTAGTCATTTCAACACAGGGCTTTAAGAAACTGTCTTAGCTACAGCCAAGGAGGGATCAGGAGAGTGGTGGGAGCACTCTAGCTTTGCTGGAGAGGCTTGGCTCAGCCCCTGCATAGCAGACTGGAGCACTAGCACACACTGAAATTCTGTCCAGCTCTCTGCTGTTGACTAGGAAAACTAGCAGGTAGCAGGTAGAGAGAACATCAGCAAGCGACACTTCTCTGAGTCGTCAATAGGAGCATTGCAGGACCAATCTTTCCAAAGCTGGCTCTACCCTTAGTAATATGGATTTCCCTGTCTTCAGGAAGTCAGCATGGCTCCACAATCTCCTGCATCTGAGCTCTCCATAATTTCCTCTACATGGTTCAACTTGAGGACAGCTGGGTAGGCAGAACTGTGGGCTTCTTTCAGCCCACAGTGCTGTGCTGCAAAGGCAGCAACTGGAGGAGTGCTCGACCCACTGGGGAGCTCTGTGCTGCCCATCAAGCACAAACATGTGCCACCAACTTAAGCTGTAGAATTTGTGCCATGATTGGTGGCTAGGCAAAGAGCATTATTTGCTTGTAGCATCAGGTTTCCCTCTTCCTCCTGTTGGAGAGGAGCAATTTGAGAAACAGAAAGCTGTGGGTAACTGCCCTCGTAGCAGGCCTCTCTGCATTTCCAGAGGTACCGCTGCCTTCCTCGGCAGGGTGCAGTCTCTTGCTGTGTTCTGAGTCACTTCTTCTTGGCTTTTGCCGCCCTTTCAAGCACCTCCTCAAAGGAGGTGGCCCTGCCCTTGCCTTTTCTGATTTCTCTGCTGCTTTGAATATCCTTGTGCTCTCCAGAGACTTATCTTCCAGTGCTTTCCTAACCAATACTTTCTCTTGGCTTTTTTGGGTTCCTTCAGTGTCTCCTGCTCTTGATTCTGTACTTTGGGAGACTTGGTTGAGCTCAGCCAAACACAACTCTCATCCCTTCTCTTAGGGATAATGCTACTTAGGATCTGTACTCACTTGCTGTCCTTTGCTTTTCATCTGTCTTCGTCACCTCCAGGCAAGGCAGGTGAGTTCAGGTGTAGCTGCCTCTGGAGAACACAGGGTGGGGAGGAGATTGCCATCGATGGAGTCCAGCAGGCTGTGTCCTTGCCCCATGGCCTGTCTCTAGATCTCTTCAGATCATTCCAGACACACAGAAACCCTACGGAAGGTGTCCTTGCCCACAGGGATAGTTTCTACTATTGCTCTACCATAATCTTTGCTCATGCCTTGAGCTAAGAAATCTCAAATTCTTTCCCAACATTTACTCTTACTAGATATTCCTGTTCTTCCTGTATATACTCTCTTTGTAGAACCACATGGAGTTACTGACTGCTAAGAAATCCTGTGGCAGCACATTCCCTAAGCTGTTTTGCGTTATTCAGATTAAGTATTTGGTGACTGCAGATGGTTTGCCTATAACGGCAGCAGAAGTATGGTTTGTAGTGGACCCTTTGTGGAAAAATAACCAAGATGGGGGGAATGGAAGAACACTGCTCTGCAAAGTTCAGCTCACAAGCTGTAATATTAAAGCAGCTTTGAGGCGAGACACAGTTGCTGTTCCCAGGAATGTGGTTGACATGGACAAGGCCTGCCCTGGCCGAACAGAACGTACAGTATCCTTGAAATGGGGAGCAGAGTAGTACTAGGGTACCACAGCTCATCCCTGGTTGAGGGATAGAGAATGGTTGGCAAAAGGAACTGCACGGCTGTCAAAAAAGACAGATCGCAACTGTTGCCTCAACAAGGTGGTGAACAGAGTTAGGATGCCAAGACCTAGCCAGGCATTTACCTGGGCAATTTGGCCATGTTAATGTTTAACAAGTTGCAATATTCTTGTCCTTTAGATGAACTTTGCTCATTATAATATCATCATAATACCAAAACACACCTCCATCCCAAAAGCTACCCACCTCCGGGCTGCGACCGCCCCTCACTGAGCATGCACCCTGAATTTCTGCTTGTCTATGCCTTTGAATCAAAGCGAGGAAAATTTACAGCAATCCTGACAAAGATACAGTTGACTAGAGTCACTCGAGCTCCACCTGAAAGTATAAAAAATGGCTTTAAGTATAAAAAATGGGTGTTGGGGGAAGACCTCCATCGGAATGTCTGGGATCAGTCGATGGGCTGGACCTCTCTTCTCTCTCCCATTGGGACGCCTATTGGGTAAGAGCTCTGTGTTATACGCGCTTAGTTACTAACATCGTGCTAGCTAGTTGGTATTGATAAGTTGTGTTTTTGCAGTCAGTTCCTATCACTGGCTATCTTCAAATCTGTATCCTGTCATGAACATAAATAATAAAATTTGTCATATATATATATATATATATATATATACACAAATACAAGTTTCCGGAAACTTCATAATTGATACAGGGGATATAAGGGATTTGGCCTGGTGTGCTGCCTGTGAGGTCCCTGAATAGGTTAGACAAACTCCCTCTGACTTAGCGGGCTGCACAGAGGGATTTGTCCCAGTGAGAGGTCATAGGGAATGGTCTCTGTGGGAAGGGAGGGACCTCCCCCACACTGCTGGAGACTGACAATGAAGCAGAGATGTATCTGAAGTCCATGCAGAGCCCCACACCAGAGCATGCAACAGCTCCCTAAGAAGCCGTGACTCTGTGGGAAAAGCCTGCGCCGGAGCAATCTGATGGGTCAGGATTGCATCCTGTGGGAAGGACTCACTCTGGAGAAGTCTGTGGACTGTCCCATGAGGAGGGGATCCACTGGAGCAGGGGAAAAGAGTGTGGTAGGACTCCTCCTCCTTTAAGAAAAGAAGCAGCAGAAACAGCGTGTGATGAACTGACCTGCAGCTCCCCATTCCCTGTCCCCCTGCACCACTGGGGAGGAGGTAGAGCCGGGAAGAAGGGAGGGGTGGGGGTAAGACTTTTTTAAGATCTGGCTTTGCTTCTTGTTATCCTCTCAAGTAACTGGTAATCGCTTAAATTGATTTACATTCTGTGATTCTGTGATTTGTCCTCAAGCCAAGTCTGTTTTGCCTGGGACCTGGTCCCTGTTCTTATCTCCACCTTCAGGCTTTTTCTTACGTTATTCTCCTCTCCACCTCACTGAGGGGGAGGACTGAGTGAGTGACCTCCTGGTAGCTTAGCTGCTGGCTGAGATCAACCATGTCAAGGCAAATTTCTGAGGCAGCACCCATCTCTTTCAATAGGGAAGAAGGGCAAGTACCGATCTCAAATGAGAGAACCTCTTCATATTTTATAAATTATAAAATATATAATAGCAGCACAGAGAATATTACATAAAAAAAAAAAAAGAAAGATGATGTGGTGATTTCTGAATCTTAAAAACCTGATATCATGGGAGAGACCAAACAAGCACCTGTTTATACTCATACATAGTTAAGGAAGAGAAGCCTCTAGAAATGCTGAGAATAGCTTAAGGTCACCACAAGAAAATACTTACATGTCTTCTTTCTAGCACAGACAAAAAGCCAACTGGTGTTAAGACCCATGCCACAAAGACAGACTTAAGTAATTTTCCTTAGTCATCCTTCTCAGCAATTAACTTCAACTGGAGGCATCTCAGAGGATTTATGATGCCCGAGTCTGTTCCCCTTGTATCAAAGCCTGTTGGGCAGCTTGCAATTCCCTCTTCGCAGGATTGCACTGTCACTCCCAAGGAGCCCCATACAGCCTTTGCAGAGCCTGCTCTTGGAGTGACTACCACCCATGACATATTGTTACCAGGAAAAGCTCCTAACACATGGCTAACAATCCCCAATTGCAGCACTCAGTCTTCCCAATAAGATGTAGGAAACAAAACAAAATCAGAGGGACAAGAACAGTCTTTGCTGTTCAAAGCATGCAAGAGAAAAAAGTCTTTCGAAAAGCTTGCTGAAAATTTTAGCAATTATGATTTGGCCAAGAGAAAAGGTCTCAAATGTTAGGAGAAGCTTCCAGAGACATGACAGAGCACATATCAGCGCATTACACAGTACTTTCTGCTAGCTATCCATAACTGCTGAGATAGTTGAGGCTTGTATTTTAACAACTGCTTCCTGCTTTTTCATCCACTGCCTGGGATTAATTCATAATGCCATACTTCTCTTGAATCAACATGTTCCATCAGGTACAGAATCAGTCAGCAGCAAGTCAGAAGAAATGGACGCAAGACAGGTGCGATCACTTGTCCAAAGAGCCATTTTGCAGGAATTGCTTCACTTTTTCAACTCAGAGGAACACAGAAGGTACCCCAATAGATCAACCCAGCAGGAGCAGTGGAAGTCAAAACACATGAGCGTGGCTGCTTTCTGCAGTGCATTGCTGTTCTGCTCCCCAGTGGTATGGACAGCGCAGTCACCAGATATTGCTCATACTGGAGAGGCTGTTTTATTTGTTCTGTATTTGTCACCACTTGTTTCCAGTGTAGGACCCCCACACTGCTAAGGAAGCTCTGTAGCAAGCTAGCCTTGCCTGTGTGCACCCGTACAGATGACCCAAGGAGGGCATGCTTTCCCAGGTGGTATTGTAACATCCCCAGAAGGCTACAGAGCGAATGGGAGGGGGGCAATCACATCCAGAACTTTGATATGTCTGCCTTCTGCTTCAGAGAAAGTTTTGAAAGACAAAATAGTGGAAGGCGATGATCTCTGGCTATTCAGGGTTCGAGGCTAAGATTATCTGTGTCTCATTCCTGCCCCCACTGCTGAGTCTAACAGCCAAGGCTACTGCTAGTCTCTCATCCTGCTACCAGCCATGCCACTTCTTCATGCTCCAGAGTGTGCTGTGGATTAGCCTCTAGCCCTGGGCAGGGTCTCACAGCCCCTCCAGGCCCGTGCAGGTCAGCTGGTGTTCTTTCATTCACAACTGCCCCGTTTCCTTGTGTCCCGACGGCTCTTCACATCATGGAAATAGCTTACTGATGCCAGCCTCATCCTCCTGCTACCCCTGGCAATTGGCACCTCAGCAAGCCGGGTGTCCATTCCAAGTGCTGGTGCCAACAGTTGCAGTCACGTGCAGATCCATGACACCAGAGGGAATACCTCCCAGGTTTCTGCACTGGGACACACTCGAGCACGGCACCTCACACACGGCTCCGACGTGCCCCTGCTTTGTCCTGTGCTCCGCACCCACTGTGCCACAGCAGCCCCATCAGGACCGATGACCCGAGGTGCGCCGCACGGTCCTTGCGTGCACCGCCGACGCTCTCCCGCCCCGGAGAGAGGGGCACACGGTCACCCGCTGCCGCCTCTTGCACGCGTACCCCCGCCTCGCTTCCGGCCGCCGACAAAATGGCAGCCAGCGCTTTGCCCGCGGTAAAGATGGCGCCGCGGCCCCTTTGAAGTGCGGGCGAGCGGCGCCCTTGTTGCGATCCGTTCCGGAGGCGGGGACTGGCGGGGCAGGGCAGGGCGGGGCGCGGCGCGGCGCGGCGGCGGCAGCGGCAGCGGCAGCAGCAGCAGCGTAGGGCAGGGCGAGGGGGGGCTGAGCGCGGCGCCGCTCCTGCCGTCTCCGCCGCTCCTGGTCGCCGCCGCCGCCTCGGCATGAGGAAGCGCAACGAGTCGGTCACGGTGGAGCATGAGCGCGCCGCCGCCGCGCCCGCGCCCCTCGACAAGGGCTGCAGCCTGAGGCACAGCCTGCGCCTGCCCGCCGCCGCCGACACGGGCATGAAGCGACCGCTAGGCAGGTGAGCGCGGTCGCAGTGGCGTCCCCGCGCCCGGCTTTGTTGCCCCCCGCGTCTCCAGCCGCTGCTGAGCGCGCCGCCCTGTGCAGGAGGGACCCCCGGCCTCGGCCCCCTCGCCATCCGCGGCGGCCGCTGCACCGTCTGCCCCCTCCTCAGCGGGGTTCTGCCGGCGAGTGGGGCCTCGACATCTCCTAAGCCCGGTGGCGGGGGCGGCGGGGAGGCGGTGGTAGCGGGGCTGTGTTTCGCAAGGAGAGGGAAAGGGCCTTCCCCCCGCGCCCTCCCTCCCTCCCCGCTCCCAGCACCGCAGCAGCCGATGGCCGAAGAGCCCACGGGGGCAGACGGGTACGTGGGAATTCGGGATGTTTCCCACCTCGGTTACACTTCCCTGTCTTCTGTGTCCTGGGTGAGGGGCTGCCATCCCCTCGGATGCTTTCGAGCTCTCGGTGCAAAGAACTAATTAGAGAATGAGGTGGTAGCGGGTCCTGCAGACCCAAATCTGGGCAGCAAAGGACGGAAGGATTTGTTTTTTCATTCCTGAGCGTTCCTTTGTCCAGCCTCCTTTGGTACAGGCAGGCGTTTGCCCGAAAAAAAAACGATTAGCAAAAAACCACCTCCCATCAGAGGGTGTATATGGAGGAGCAGGTAGGATGTCTGAACTTTTTTTTTTTTTTTTTTGGAAGAAGCTGCTTCCTGCCAAAGTGATCTCTTTCCTACAAATGAATCCGATTTAGATGTCGATAGGAGAAGCTTATGTGCATAACTACTGAAAAGAGTTTAGCTGTGGCGTTCTGCTATCTATGTTAACGTTTTAAACCTTATTTATGCTGGGAAAATTTCGTGTTCCTCTGTGAAAAAATAAATTTTGTAACAATAGAATGTGTTTATAGGCTGGAACCTTCTTCGTGCAAGATCTCTGGGGAATGCAATACACAATGAAGACCAACTCCTGGCTAGGGAGGAAAAGACGCAACCTTTGGTTTCATCTATTCCAGTACAGTGCTTTTCTTTGACTGTGTTTTGTAAGCGTGAAGAATATTTAATGATCAAAATAGCTGTGTGGCTTGGGTAGCTGAAGCCAAATTGCTGTGCTTCAGGAATACAGCAGCCTGTTACAAAAAAAAAAAAAAAAAGAAAAAGCATGTTTCTCAGTGGATTTCTAGAAAATGAGGGAATGTGGCTGTTTCTCTGGTAAATTTTCTGAATTTTTTTCTGTTCTCATAGACAAAATTAGCATTTGAAAATAACTTTTTCCTTTTCATGACATGGATTTTGCTCATGTGGAAAGACAGAGTTTTAAAATGTTATTTCTCTTATTGGGTAATAGCTATTCAGTTTTGCACCCTGGAGGTAAACCTTTGGGATGTTGTCCGCACTATGTTCGTGTTATGACAAGCTTTTGGTAATTGAAGATGGTGCTGGGTTGATCTCTCCATTTCAGTGACTGTGCAATAGGTCAGACTCTGTCAGTGCTCTGCTTCTATAACATTTAAAAATGCAGAATGTTTATTCTGTTTGTCCAAGTGGGTAACTTTAAGATCAGTGGTAATCAAATGATGGCTTGTTAACTTCTTCAACATTACGAATGGTGTTCAAGTACTTTTTACTGAAGTGCAAATGCGCCTTCAGTGATGAGGACTGAGCGAGCCCTAAGAGCACATAGCACAGGCTGTAGGCTTGATCTGACAGGCAGGTGCTTTGTGGAAACTAGACATGGCACAGCTATTAGATAGACAGTATTGTTACAGGCAAACTAAAAGCAGGGAAAACACATCCCATCTGTGGAAAGTTTTCTTTTATTTATTTCTCCATTTGTGCATTTAAAAGTGGTCAGTAGGCAAATTTTCCTCCATTTTGAGCCTTTGAAGCCTATTTCACAAATCCCTCAAGTCTTACATGTGTTTTGGGCTGCTTTTTTTTTTTTTTTTTTTTGAGAGAGAGAGAGGGGGTGTGGGGGGGGTCAGGTACTGTATTCCATACAGCAGTGTTTCTCAAACTCTTGACATTGTGGGAGAGCCTTATGTATTTGGAACTCCCTTTTCCACATCATAAGAATTTTCTTTTTTTTTAAGGGTCCTGTATATCATCCTGTGCAGCATTGCCAAAATGATGTGTTTGTGTCTATGTTTAGCCCCTACCAGGGTTAAACAGTAGCCAGCTGTTCTATTACCCAATGACCCCTCCCCACTCAAGAAAGGGAATTGGGAAAAGGAAGGAAGACCCATGGGTTGAGATAAGAACTATTTAATAATTGAAATAAAAGAAAATGAAAACTAATAATAATATATACAGACAGGTGATGTACAGTGCAGTTGCTCACCACTGTTTGACCAATGTTCAGCCTGTTCCTGGCTAGTGATCCTGGAGCACGAAAATCCTGAAACCGCCATCCCAGAGGAGAGGGAGTAGGCCTCAGAGCAGAATGACAGGCAAGACCCTCCAGGGATGGCGACCATCAAGAAGGAGAGACCACCCCCAACAAACTTTCCAATTTATAATGAGCATGATGTTCCATGGTATGGAATACCTATTTGCCAATTTAGATGTCAATTGCCCTGGCGAGACCCCACCAGGTTCTAGGACATCTGGGTCCTCAGCAAAAACAAGTTGAAAAGTCTTTGATCACTGTGGATACCTGCATACCAACTGGCTACAAACTAAAACAAAGTGTCTTACCATCTTTGTTCTCACCCAATCGGGTGCTGCAGTCTTAGTAAAAATGCATCTTACTTGAGAAGTGCAGCTTTTCTGAACAGAAAATTTATTCTATGATTCTATCTCAGCCATAGGGACAGTTGGTAAGTGTGTAAAAGTGCAAAGTGGAACAATCACTCACTTACATACTTCTGTTGGTTTTTTTTCTTTTCTGCTGTCCTGGGTCGGGTTGTCTGCCTTTCTTGTTGACTTTTAATGGACCTCCTTGAGTTCCTCACCTTGTGAGCCTTCAGACAGTGGTTTGCAGGCAAGATGTCCGGGTCTGCCAATACCTTCTGGTTATATTTTCTATGGGATAACAAATACACTTCTCAAGTCTGAATCTGAGCATGCAGAAATGGGAGGTCCAGGCAGAAGAAGGTACGATGCTCAGAGATAAGGCGTTGTGGTTCAAAACAACCATCCTGAGTCAGGTCAGACAGCTTTCTAGCTCTGTATCCCCCGCTTTGGCTGCAGACAGCAGTGGGTGTTTAAGGAAGAACGTGAGGAGTGTATGTATATCGTGGTCCTCCCTTGGGGGGATATACCCTGACCGTGGCTAACAAGTTGCTGTACGAGTGTGTAGATCTTCATATTTTAATGTGCAAAGTCATGCTGTTATTGCAACATTCCTTATACATCCTGGATATAAAATCAGTGTTTGATTATGTTGTTGTTTTCAGAGTGTTACATCAGTTTTACTCCCCAGCTTGCAGAAAGTGTAAGGAGGTGAAAACTCTGCTGCAAGGTTGCTGGGGTGGTGGAGGTGGCATAATATATGGAATTGGGGATTTGTACCACAGCAGACTATTCTTAGCAGTGTGCTCATTGATGAAATAATTAAAATCAGCACTTCTGATGGCTGTGAATTCTGTGTTCAGTGGAGGTGAGGCTGTCTTCATTTCATGCTGCTGTTATTTGGTCTCTCTGCAGACTTGGGAAAACATCACGTATGTTTGGCTTCAGTATGTGGGTTTCCATCTTTTCTTTTTAAATGATGCAAACCACTGGTTAGAAAAGCAAGCTGCCCCCCCTGTGGCCTGAAGTGGCTGTGTAGTTCTGTGGCCAAGGGCTAGTCATGAGGCAGATCCCATGGGTCCGGGGCTGCAGAGGCAGTGATGTTTGTAATTGCAGCAGTGACCAGGGCTCTGGAGCAGCAGCAGAGTTTGTGCGTGCACTTCCTCAGCTGGACTCTTTCTGCTCACGTCCAGTTCCTCAGCAAAGGCCAAACAGCGCTGTAACGGTAAATGCAAGCAATGTTTGTAGAATACAGTATTGACTTACCCACACCAGCTTATGCTTGCAGCAGTATTTTTGAGTTTTACTAGCACTGTCTTTGTCCCTCTGTTTTGGTTCAATTGTGTCATCACACTGGGCTCATTCATCCAGGAGCTGAAGCTCATTCTGAAGAGGTGGCTGTGTGTTTGAACTGCTCTGTAACAGAAAATATGTAACGGAGATGCATATCTGATAAATAAGATTCATGTGGCTTCGGCTAGTGCATTCTGTAGTTGGTGTGGCTTTTCTTAAGTGATTTACAAACAGAAGGGAACAAATACAGACGTTTCTGGTTTTCTTCTATAGGTAGCACTAAAATACAATACGATGGTTATCTAAGAACTTTACCAGTAGCTATTTTAAAAGTATGTGAATGATTTGGTTTTTAAAGGAATGAAGGTGTTTTGTCTATTAAATGCAAAAATACAGTACTAAAGAAGCAGCATACAGTGCTTCATTTTCCTGGTATGTGTGTTTTGTGTGGATGACCATTCCTCTAATATTTATGTTATGATGCATTTTCCATGTGACAGTGTTCAAGTGCTAGATGCTAGTAGGTGACATTGTGTTTTGGGTAGTTGCTCTGACTTGTTTTTGTGGTCGGTAGCTCTGATGTTCTGAAGAAACGTGTTTGAGCAGCCTTAGATACAGAAAATAAGAGAGCTCAGAGAATAAAGAAAATCAAGTGACCTTACTACTGGCATTGATATCAAAGTAAATTCTCCTATCTCATTTCTGCTGAACCCTGATCCTGGTGGCAACAGTCACATATGTATGTGGCCTAGTCCTTATCTGTGCCTCATTAATCCAAATCAACAGTCAGACTATGGACCTGAAGTATGAGTTTTGCCATTCCTTATTCTCCTACAAACACTTGTTTGCCGCCAGTGCTAAAACTTATTTATGTCTCTGTGCATGCTGTGAAGCAGTAAAGAGCTGCAAGTCCCATGTCTGTAAGCTGTATACCTTGATACTTTTGTCTTCCTGCTTTTCTGGAGAAGCCTACTGTCCCTCAGGCTGTCTCTTAAGTTATCTCAGCTATCATCGCTCCTAGCGACCCCCTGTTCCTGGCACAGGTCCCTGCAAGGTGCGTTTTTGGCACCGTGCGTTTTTGGCACCACTCCCCGGCTGTCCAGCCTGTGTATCCCACAAGCTAGATCTCTCTTTGTCTGAATATGTAACAGTTTGGTGTAAATTCAGTTACACTGTAGTCAGCCATATTTGCTGTCTTGCTTACTGTGTGCAGCTTTCTCAGTTAATGCTTTCTCTTAAAAGGCAGAAGGCTGCTTTTATGGTACCCTTTCCTGGGTGTTTTGTGAAAATACAGTGAGATGCTGACAGCAAAAGGCTGCAGCAGTCCGCTGGTCTCTCTCTCTGATGCGGCTGGATTTTACTGGAACGGCAAGTGTGCTCAGGCATGTCGAATGCGATGTGTGGTGACCCTTGGTGCCATCCTGCCCTTGCAGCTGAAGCACTCCATGCTTTCCTGTGTCTCTGGATTTAAGCAGTAGTATCTTTCTTCTGACAGAAAACTTGGTCATCTCTGTTATCTGTCTTCCCCTCACTGATATCTCTAGGCCTAGCCTCTTTTTTCCTGGTGTTACTTTGTCTAGGAGCATTTGCACAGTCTTTTATGATTATTCCAGTCTGCTCACTGTAGCAGAGATGACAAACTTTTGAATTGTTCTGCAAGTTTTCATCAGTGTCTTCCTTAAGATTTTTGTTTTTCCAAGTGAGTTTTATGCCATTGTATCTCTTCAGTTGCTGTCTTCTGTTAAACCAGTTATTTGTTAGTGCTCTTTAAGGAGAAAAGGTGCTGCTTCCGTAGGGATGTTTCATCAGTCATGCAGCTTTTTCACCAATTCCACCTTCCTACTGGACAGCTGCTGTTATTTCAGTTGTTCTTGATAGCTGTTCTTGAGCGAAGTTCACAAAGGAGCAGTGAAAAAAAAAAAAGTTTCCAGCCGTTTGCCTGTGCTTTTTTCCATAGTAAGTACAGGTTGAACACACTGTTTCTCATTTGTGTAAAATGTGTAACAACAGCTTGCTCTGTGTGGGGATTTTTTTTTTTTGGTAGTGTGGGTTTTGTTTTTATTTTTTTTTTTGGTTACAGTTCTCTTGAAGAGGATGCACAGTAATATTTTGCTCAAATCTGTCAAAAATGGGATTGTATAATTACTTCCACGCATCCGACACTCTGTCTTTTTTTTTTATGAATGGAAGCTCAGTGGCTGTTTCTAACTCCATGTTTGTCTCCTGTGTTATCAGCCATTTTGGCAGCTTATTGGCTGAGTGAGTGCCTCTGAACTGCTCCCAAGTTACTCAGTTTGAGGAATTAGGTGTTCGGATTTCTCTTTCCTTGTGCTCATCTTCTCCCCCCTCTTTCTCAAAGACGTATAATTCTTCAATAAAAATAGCAAGACTCCTTGCAATTTGGGGAGTTATTAGTTTTATTAGTGTGTTTTTATTTTTTTAAAAGTCTTAGTGCTGTATGAGGCCATGGTATTGGTGTGTACCTGACAGTTCTGTGCCTCAGTGTGTTACTGTTAAAGCCTATCTGCTTTCACCATGCTCATCACTGACTTTGGTTTTTGTGTTAGAGGCCTGGTTTATTCTCTCAAGCATCTCTCGAGTTTCCTATCATTGTCCTACAGGCCTGTCTGTATGACCTAAAATTTCTTTCCTTGAATCCAACTTTCCCATGAGTCTCTCTGGATTTTCTGCAATAGAGCACAGCGTTTTTCTGCTGCATCTCCTCTGTGCTATGTCATCCTACAGTCTCATATTCTCTGAGTAGTTTTCTCCAATCTCCATATTTCTCATGGACAGATCTGCTTGAACATGCTTGCTTCAGACTGAAGGCAGTTTATCCTCTAGTTATAACTGAGTTTTGTGTCGGGATCTCCTTGAATTCCTTATTTCATTGTGGTGCCATACTCCTGACATGGTGCATGCCCATGGGTTCAGTTGCTCTGCTTCGATTGCTTATGCCTGAATTAATAACTACTGCAGTGTTATTAATAGCTACTACTTTGGAATTCCTACAAAGTCCTTTTCTGCTTAGGAGCTGTATGAATTGCAGACCTCTGCTTGTTTCAATATACCTAAACTTCCTAACATATGGGTGGCTCTGGGTAACTCCTGGGACAAACAGGACTTTACAGAGACACCCTCACTCCAGAGGTGACTAGAGGGACGAGGGTCTTCTCAGTGCTGTCACAATCTTTTCTGTCCTTTCTTCTCAACTGGTCACTACCGGTTCTTTTGGGCATACCAGTGAGTATAATCGTAGGCTGGGTTGTCAGCCAGTGTGATGCTGTGCTCTAGGATGACCAGCTAAACTGAGCTTCTAACATCAGCACAAGTCCTCGATTGCTATATATGCTTTTCCCTCTAGATATCCTTTTTTCCTCTGGTATCCCTGTGTCTATTTCCAGCCCATTTTCACTTACACAGAGGATCAATGGTCTACTTACGACAAGCTAATTTTTTGAGGGTGACTTGCTTTCGTGCTATGAATGGCATGTAGTTGCAGAGCCAGGAATCCAGTTCTCTGAAAATGCTGTCACAGGTCATCACAGTGAGTCTGTACGTTTTCTCCAGGATGAAACAGATATGTGGGGTTGTTTTGGTGAAAACAACATTGTGGTGTTTTCCTTAAAACTAATGATGGTGGCATCGTTTCCTCTCCAGAATCCTCGGTTGTGGTATGTGCAAGAGGTCCAGTATACCCAAGCAGGACTTCTGCTGTGGATTATAAGTCCTGCCTGCTGAGTTCAGTTTGCTTTGAAAGGCACCTTGATGTCCTTTTGGGAGGCTACAGCTAAGTTACTTTTGCCTTCCAGCCCTGAAGGGCAGATCGATTATTTTGGTAATCATGCCAGGATGTGAAATCAGTAAATAGACTTCTACTGCCATTCCCCTACAAACCCCTGGGTTTAGGAAACTCTGGGAGTAGCTGTACTGTAAGTGTCATGTTGCTGTTACAGTATTGGACAGCTTCTGGCATCAAGAGTGAGTGATTGTGAGCAAGGGAGATTCACTAAAGCTGTAATGTGAGAGTGCTGTGTTAATGTGGCTGTGACTGAATCGGTACCACGAGAAGGTTAAAACAAAATACTTCTGGTGTATTAAAAGGGTAACAGGAGACCTAGGAGGTGTTAAAGTAATTAGCCTGAGGTGGAGCCTGTGCAATTTTAATGGTAAGAGTTAATTTGTGATTTAATGGAAGAAGATTTAGCAGCTAAATACATATACTAATGAAAATAGATCTGCCCTGTGGAAGGGAGGTCTCAAGTGTAAAATGTGACAGGCTTGTCAAGATTACAGCCTGGCTGATGAAAGCATCGGTCTTAAAATTGTTTCTTCAAAGCACTCAAATTTGTACTGTAATTTGTTTGTTTTGTTGAAAGGGCTTGCATTGCTAATGGAGAGCATGTTATCTGTATTGAAAACTGGCTCAGTGGAGAGAGAAACAACTGGGGAGTTACCTTGGGATTGATGCTTGGGCTCAAGGGTGCGTAATTTTGTATATCAAGCATCCAGGCGATGAGACAATTACTGTTGGTAAAACCGGGAGGAGAGAATTGATGAGGGCTGATGAATAGGGCAGTTGGCAGTCTGGCGAAATAGCTGGAAGTTCACCAGAACACAGGTTAAATGTGGCTGGCTGCAAGGCAGGACTGTGTAGAGGTTGCAAGGGTGGGACAGGAACTGTGACAGAGTGAAATTGTTCTAGGTAATCACCTCTGCGAGCTGCCATGTGTCCTTTCGCACAGACCTGGCACGAGTCACACCTATCCAGGAGCAAGGCTGCGATCCAGGCTTTGTGGTTTTGCCTTGCTTGACATACTTCTGACTTTCTCAAAGCAGTAAGTGCTGGTAAAACAGTGCAACACAGCTTCAGAAATCTGCCTCTTCCTTATTGAAGGCAGTTTAAACTTGTCAACAGAATTTCCTAATTTTAGGCTGTATTAAGTGCCTTGATCATTTAAAGTATGACTATTGAACTGAACCAACAGGAAGGATGTCTGTGTTTACTTTCCAAATCAAAGTGTGTGTTTAACCCAGATTTATTTCAACATTGTAACTCTTACTCTGAGTAGTAGAGGAATAAAAAAAGATTGTTAGACTAGAAAATACACTTTTAAAACACAAACACTTGAAAATATTGGAGATAGTCCCACTGCTGCCCTTTCCTTGTTCAAAACAAACCCATTGAATAATAAGTGAAATTAGGTCATGTGGAGCCTTGTCTGTTGTTACTAAACGTGTGCAGAATAAAGGACTTGATGTGGCATAACTGAAAAAGAAAACCTTTTTGGAAGAGTACTTTTCAGCGTGGCATATGCAAATTGGGACAGAGAACAGTAAATGCGTTTACTCTGTCTAGAGGCTGATTTACCTTCCCCTGGCAGTAAAGCTTTCCCTGGGGTCACTTTTCTGAGATAGAGAAGCCTACACAAATGAGAATGATGTAACTGGAGCTTTGGAGTCAGCGCTTCCAGGTTGCAGCATCTCAGCTTGTGGAGGAAAGTGTGTCCAAGGTGTTTAAGAATTGAATAGAGCTTTAGACATCCTTGGCATTCCCAGCAAGGGAAGCCTGGCTCTGTTTCCTCCCCTAAAGCAGTCCTATCTCACATGTTGTAAAGATTTGATTGGTTTCAGAGTAGCTTTAGGAAGCAGGAGTAAAGCTGACAATGTCAGTTTTATAGTGCTGAATGTGAAAACTGTGAATTGGACACAGTCATTGGAAATATCCCATTCTCTTATTCTTGCAAATTCAGCAGAAATGCAGTGAATAACCTTTTATTTCAGTTTCTGATTGCTTTGTACTGTCTCTAGTAAAGGGTTCTTTTCCTCTTTTGGCTATGAGAGTAGGGACCACATTTTACTTTAAACTTTGTGGCAGGCTGATGTACAATGCTGCAAAATGTTTCATCTCTGTGCAGTTAAGTAGAAACTCCAACACCTGCACTTCACCACCTGCTTTTCCCCTTCTTTGAGTATGTGTTTTCTGGCTTGGCTCTTCAGAGTTTTGTAGTATTAGCGAAGGCTCTGGTTTTAATTGTCATTAATTTTTCAAGCCTTGCCCTTGTGGAGTTTTTTCCTCAACAAGATGATAGCTAAAGCTGGAATCTCCCGATAAAGCACATAGGAAAGAAGGAATGGATTAATCTTCCTGACTGCATGCAAAATAACCCCCTCTTCAAGGTATGTCAGAGGCTGACAGCAGCTCTGTGTCCGTTCATACATCTGTTCTTTAACCATGGCTGTTGCTTTGTGGCCATGCACTGTTGTTAAGCCTCCCTTTTTAAACAGGTCGCAATGACAGAGGGCACTGTGACTGCCAGCTAAATGTAACTGTGCTCAGCTGACGGTCAGCATATGTAATGTTTTGGCATTGTTTAATGTTCTTGTTTGCTTGTATGCTTCTAACAGGGAACTGTTGGTTCCTTCTAATCAAAACGCATTTCTAATGATGTGTTCTGCATCTAGAAAGTGGCAGTATCACTGCTAACACAAAAGCTTCTGATCTTTGCCAGCAAAAGCAGAGCTGTCTCTATTGTGCAAATACAAAGACCATCTTCATGCATTTAAAAGGAAAAAGGTCTACAATACACAAATGAGACTTTTTCTTAGGTGGTTTAAAAGAGAGCCAGAGCCTGCCAGTAGTGTTAATTCTCAAGCTGTGTGGCCGGTGGCTGTCTCCCAAAAACTGTTGTGTGAAAAGATTTCATGTTCGCCAAGTTGTGCAGCTTAGAAATAGACATGTTCTTGCATGTGTATCAATAGAAACAAAGTATGAATCTATGTGTTCCTGTTATTGCTTCAAGGATAACACACACATGGAAGTCTGGTGGATTTACAGCATGTGAACAGATTTTAAGTGATGGTAGGGGAACTGGCTTGGATGTACTGCATGCTTTTTTCAGTCATGGTATGCATTGTACAGGCAAGTGACTTTATGTTAGACATCAGTTAGGAACTGCGGTGGAGGATTATGTGCTTAAATTCATTCTGCTCTTGAACCTTTGCTTGTGCACCCCAATATTCCTCCTCCTGAAGCAGAGTGTGGTAGAGAGAAATGAGCTGTACTGCTTCAATAAAAATCCGACTCAGCTGGTCTCAAGCTCCTGGTTTGCGCTTCCGGTGCTGTTTCAATCTTTTCATGTTTATGTTCTGTTTTTTGGTCTCTCATTTGTAGACAGCTCATGTACAAGTGAGAGGGCTGTGCCTTTAATACAAAGCAGCTGTCAGCTGTGAAATGAGTGGAAAACTCAAGAATTCAATAAACACTGTGGAGGGGGTGTACTTGCACCACAGTAGTATCTCTATGCCAAGCTCGACTATAATCTAGTGTGGGTGACTTTAGATTTGATTAGTGTCAGCAGCATTGCTGGGGAGCTCTGGAGAAAGCGTATTCTTAGAATTCAAACAAATGATTCATTCTGGAAAGGTTCTGGTGCAAACTAAGTGGCTGTTGCAGAAGATGCATTCAAGGCATGTCAACAACCTTAATACCCTAATCCCCAAGCCTGCTTTTCTGTTCCAAAAGTCAATTGTTCAATTGCCTAGGGTATAATTATTCATTGTTTGCTACATACTTAAAATAACAGAAGCATCTATTCCTTTCTTCTTCAAACACAGCCTTCAGGTTAATCTTGTCACACAATTCGCACTAATGCTAATACCATTTTTACTTAAATATTGAGAAGTAGCAGAGCTGTTGCTTGGGCCATGCTGTCAGTATGCATTTTAAATCAGTCAGTGCCGTATTGTGGAGTGTTCAGCTCCTTCTTGTCTCCTGGTCTGTGACACACGTAGCTTTCACACAATTAGAATATAAGTTATCAAGAGGAATGTTCCAAGCTCCTGTCCCTCAAAGGAAGTGCCAGTACTTACAGTGGTTTAATTAGACAAGCATTGGTGTTGCTGCCTTTCTGGGCAGTCAGCTCAGGTGAGGGTTGTGAAGAGGGGGGCCCAAGGCATGGCATGGGTTGCTGGAGGGGAAAAAGTTGGATGTAGCTCCAGTGTCGCTGTCCTGTGGGGTGTGCAAATGCTTGCGTGAGCCTTTCCCTGCCTTACTTAATTTGCTCTACTTTTTGCAAACGTGTTTCATTGCTAGAGGCCCATACATTACCTGAAGGCAGCTCTGTTATTTCTGCTTGTTAACATTGTACATTAACTTGCCTTTCCCTTGCTCTATGGACTTAATATTTTTTCCTGCTGTGCTCTGAGTCCTTACATGACCCTCATTGCTATCGATCGACTGATCAGCGGTGCCTTCCTCTTCCCCTTACCTTGAGTGCTGATGCCATATTTCCCCTTCTTGCTGTACCGAGGTCTTGATTCTTGCAGGTCCTACCCAAGATCTTTCCCTTTTCCACAAGTTGAAATGTGATTATTAAGGTCTCAATAGCTGGAGCTTGCTGGCCCCTTCTGAAAAACCCAATTTATTGGGATGCTTTCCTTTCCTTTGCAGTTATCTCTTGGAGAGACAGACCTGAGTTCCTGTAAATGGCTAGATAGCTTCCTGCTTGCTGTTTATAGAATCATAGAATGGTTTGGGTTGGAAGGGACCTCAAAGATCATCTAGTTCCAACCCCCCTGCCATGGGCAGGGACACTTTCCGCTAGATCAGGTTGCCCAAAGCCTCATCCAACCTGGCCTTGAACACTTCCAGGGACTGAGGCATCCACAACTTCTCTGGGCAACCTGTTCCACTGCCTCACCACCCTCTGAGTGAAAAATTTCTTCCTTATATCCAATCTAAATCTCCCCTCTTTCAGTTTAAAGCCATTGCCCCTTGTCCTATCACTCCATGCCCTTGTAAAAAGTCCCTCTCTGGCTTTCCTGTAGGCCCCCTTTAGGTACTGGAAGGCTGCTATGAGATCACCCCAGAGCCTTCTCTTCTCCAGGCTGAACTCTCTCAGCCTGTCTTCATAGGAGAGGTGTTCTAGCCCTCGGATGATCAAGTTAATGTTTAATCACTTGATGTTAATTGGAAGGAGGCACAGGAGCAATCTAAGTGAGAGTCTGAGCTGTAAGAGGAGAGCTAGGTGACAAAGTGGTGGACTAGAGGAGTTTGGGATCTTAAAGTTTCAAACCTCATCTGCATTCAGATAGTTGGAACAACACTACCTGAAGCTTTTACCCCAGCCAAAATGAGATGCCCTGGAAGCAGCAGCTTGTTTTGGGGCTGAAATGGATGAGGAAGCCTCAGGGAAGAGCTTGGGAGTAGACAGTTTGCAATGAAAGGAGGGAAAGGATGTTGCTGAAGAGGAAGGTGTGCAAGGCAGCAGTTGTACTGTGTCTGTAAGCTGATGCCACTGCCAAAAGAAAAGGTCCTGGAGGTGTCTCCTTTGGACTGACTCTTCTACCATGACTGCTAAACCATCTCTACAAATTGATTAATTTGAAAAGCTAATTTTGTATGTATTTGCATGTATCTGCTATGATGCAGATACAGACTCAGGTCTTTCCTATGATAAATTTTCTTTTGTGGCCTGTTAACGTTTGCCAGCTTCAGGTTGCATAGGTATGGAAGTGAAAGGAAAGTGGGATAAACTGTGTAGTTGACCAGTGTAGAGCTTGTAAAATGAACTTGGGTTTCTTGGTTTTCTGAGTGTAAGGTGATGTAGGGGGATTTTTTTAATGATAGAAATCCATTAGGCCTAATGGAAGGCAGCACGAGTAGGAATGTGATGTTACATGGGACATTGTTAATGGGAAGTCAGAGGTGGGATGATGAAAGTGCTGGTTAGCATATAGACAAAATATTCTGGTTCTGTTTGCTGACATGCAGCGCTTCTCTGGAGCTGTGTATGCAGCTTTCACTGTCATTCTGTGGTACTGCTATGAACAGAAATAAGCTACTGCTTGTGATAGCTTTCTGCTGTGCTTTAGAAATATAATGTACTATTCAGAAAAAAAAAAAAAACAAAACAGGAAGAAAGCATTTTTTGCTATAATAGCAGCAAAGAAAAGAATAAATTCCAGTATCTGGTAGTGTTTTTCTATGGTTAGAACAACTTTAATTTCCTGCCAAATGCTAACTCAAAAAGTTTTATGAGTGTACTGACATTTCCTTGTCAATGCTGTTTTTTGAGCTTTTGGCTCTGTTGGGACACCTTCACTTTTCATCAGTGTTGGTAGTGTGTCTGTTTAAAAAATAAGCTGTCAAATATTCTGAGGAACCTGAAGGTTGAGCTTGCTTTTGAAAGCGTTCTCAAAAAACTCAGCTTGCCTTTCTTTCCTGTCTTTTTTTTTTTGTGAAAACCTGTAGGCTTTAAATCCTTTCCACTGCCTTATTAAGCCTATTATTCCTGTTTAATTAGTCTTTTAATTGAAAGAGAAGTATTAGAACATCCCAACTGTTTGCTCCTAGGTACAGTCAAACTTAAGTAGGCTTGTAGGAACTGTGGAGGTTTTCCTGGGCTGGATCTCTGCTGGTGAAGGCTTGAATGCCTAGCTCCCTCCTGGCTTTTTGAAAAGGCCAATATTTAAGAAGATGTGCTTAGTGTTTTATTCACCCTCCTCTCCCGCTTTCTCATTGGTGTAAGTAGGACTGTTTAGTAGCTTAGCCAGATTTTGAGGTTTGAGTAGCTTTTTCTATCTCTGCCTGCTTGAGTAACTCTTTATTCAGCTTTTGAAGTACTCTGGTACACTTCTCTTTTTTGAGGAAAAAATCACTGTTCAGTGAGGAGTCAGCTAGTCTGATTTGTTGTGCAAACCTGGTGAACTTCAGTCTGTCTAGCTCAGCTCTGCATTGCCAGAGGGACATTCATGAAGTGTGGGCTGTTGCACTTTGCCAGGAGTTTGTGGGAGGAATTAAGCAGACGCTGTTTTAGGCAGTGTGTCCTTTGTAGGATGAGGGAACAGACTGGGTGATTTCTCAGGATCTCTTATCGCCTCTTTACTGTTTGTGTATCTGTGACATGACTAAAATAGTCCTTGATTTCAGATGCTTTTCTTAAGTTGAATGATGAACACTTGGGATGCTACAGTGATGAAAGCCATAGAGTCAGGTGTGAATTTGCCTGTTGCATATTCTGTACCCTTGATGGCATAGAATGGAAATTTACCTTGTGTTAATTGACTCATACTTTCTGGTAACTCATCTAACAACTCTTACTGTTAATGCTTGGTTTTATATGCAGTTAGATTTGTACTTGAATTATAGAGACTGCGCCCAACCTTTTCTGTCTCGTCCCAATAACTGAAAGATCAGGTTGTCTTTTGCAACATCAAAAAGTAAATAGTGTCCTCCACAGTCATGGCATGTGTCAGTAAGCATTTATTCTGCTGCTGGACGCTTGCAAAATCGTTAAGTCCTTCATCCTTTTAAAAATATGCCTGCACAGCTCTTTGCAATGTAGTATCTTCATTCTTTTGAAGAAATGCTGAAGTGATGATACTATACTGCAGTTTAGTTTTTAAGAGTGAGACTAGCGTATTTCATAGAATCATAGAATGACATAGGCTGGAAGGGACCTTGGAGATCATCTAATCCAACCTCCCTGTAGTGGGCAGGGACACCTCTCAACTAGATCAGGCTACTCAAGGCTCTGTCCAACCTGGCCTTGAACACCTCCAGGGAGGGGGCATCCACAACTTCTCTGGGCAATTTATTCTTCTTATATTCTTTTTATATTTCTTCAGAAAGAGCGAAGGTTCAAGATTTTATGGAAATGGCAAAGGAATCTGGTAGAGCTAATTTTCAGATCTTTTTTTCAGATCTTTCCAAGAACAAAAGTTTTTAGGAATTGATTGAAACTAAGTTGCTGAAGATGCAGTTACCTGTGCAGTTTACATCCATGATTTTTTTGAGTAGTTTTATGAAACAAGCTTGGAAAAAAAATAATGTCCTTACATTTGTGTCTTATTTCCAGGATTGGGGTTTATGATTTCTTTAGTTGATTGCTTAATAGCAAGATGAGTTTGGGGCCTTTGATTTTTCTTTTTGAGTTGTTTTACAGTGAACTGATCCTGTTAAAAAGAATCCTAATGCCAAAGGGAGAGATAAGTTGCTCAGATGCTAAGAGTTCTGACAGATAACTGCTGTGTTCCCACTGGCTTTCATGAATTCGGGGAAAGATCTATTTTCAGGATTGGATGAATTTTCTATAATTCAACCTTCCTGGTCTCTATACAGTGCCTCCAGTGAAGCAGAATTAAGGCTGGGCTGCAGACTTTTAATTGAGGAGAATTCTGCATAGCTGGGCCCAAAATAAAAGAATCACGTGGCTGCCTGTTTTCCTATGCAGCTTTTTTTGTGCACGGAAATCAGGAGGGGACAAACCCTTCGACATTAGCATCTTTTCAGTTTGCATTTGGCTGCACGTAAAGCAGATTTTGCAGCAAACTAGAGGAGAAAAAGACCCGTATTAATCTCGTAGTGGAATACCGCTTTGTTGCATGTCGCTGCACAAACTGCTGGTAACGTTTTGGAGTAGAGGTGAGACCCACCACCTGCCTGTGAATTCCCATGCAGGAGCTGAGAGGCTCTCTCTGAATGTGCTTTCAGACAGTTGGAAGGCTGTTTTTTCTGTTTTTGTGGCGTTTTTTTTGTTTGTTTGTTTTTTTAAATTTTCTTGGCAGGGAGCAAGTGAAGCAAAACAAAAGTTTAATCAGCTTGGGTGGCTCAGATGGCCTGTGTGGAGGGACAAGAAAGATCGGGTGATCCTTTCAGGAAGGACCTGTAAGAAGGAGGAGCCCTGTGCAACGCCACCATCCAGACTTCCAATAGGAAGGGAAGATGAATGCTCTTGAAGATCCTACCTGGGCTAGAAAATATCTTTGTTTAAAGCAAGGCTAACAAGGAAGGCTTGCCAATGACTTGACATGTGGGCTGTCCTGCCCTGTGTGTGGCTGCTGTGTTGTTTCTGGACACCCCTGTGTGCCTTGGGGCTCAGCTGTAGTTTCCAGTTTGTAGAATAGGTCATTTTGGGTACAACTGTTTGCCCAAAGAAATTCATCCCAGTCCTTTAAATTCCCTTTGACCCTCAGTTTTGTGAATCCTTCACCCATGTCTCTGTCTACCTCCTGATGGTTATACTCTTGATCTTTGTGGGGAGGAATGTATTGATTTTTAAAAAATATTTTCTGTTAGGAGTGTAGGGGAACGTGTTCTCATTATGCCATTATTCATGTTATTTATTTATTCCTTTACCACTTTTAAAGTCGCTTTTGTCACCTGATAATCAGGAGGGACCTTGTGTGACCAAGAATGAAAACAGTCTTGGCTCTCTGCATCCCATGCTCTAAATTCTTGCTGGGAAAGGATTGCCGGTTTGCAGTTTGAACAGCTGATGATTCAAGGGACACCAGAGCAAGCCAGAGAAACAGCACCTGCTGAACAAATGTAGATGGAGTCTCGTACCTGGGTGTCTGTGAACATTTTGTTTTACCATTGCCTCTGATGACAAAGGCCATGCCATCTGTATGTGCGTTTGTGTGTAGGTCTTTCCTGCAAGCCCAGCAGCATGTGTGTGTTTCTGATAAATTTTGTCCTATTCTTACTCAACTGCAGCTCTCACGATACCAGTCTCTTGTTTCACCCTTGGCCTTCCCTTTCACCCTTGTAGCACAGCTGATAAGGAGATCCTAATGGAAACTCTTCTGACGTGCATCTGACACAGAAGTGATTCAGTTGCTTTCCAGGGGAAATTATTTTACTCTGAATCTATATGCAGAAAGCGCCACAGTAGTGTGGTCGTTGGGCACTCTGTTCAAGAAACCTCCTGACTTTACTAGAGAGAAGGCAGGAACACCAGTACTGTGAATCGAAAGATGCCTGTAGTGAATTTGCTTGCCTCAGTTGCTCTTTGCAGACATGCTGTGATTGTGGACCACAGGTTGAAATCTGTTGTGCAATGATGCAGTCCTTAAATCTTAGTTTTGGCAGCAGTTTTCCATGGTGAGACGAAGGATGTTTGTGCCTGCAGTTTCCTTAGTGCTGGCAAAGATAGCATACTCAGGAGAAGCTGTCATGAGAGGACCCCCAGCTCTTTCTCGCTGACCAGATGCTGTTGTTGTCTGCCCAAATGCAAAATATGCTTCTTCTGAGTGGATACAGGACCTTTGTCCAGGTGTAAATTACCAGGAAAACTTTCCATTTCTGATGTCACAATTGCAGGAAAGACTTTCTTCTTTCAGATTTTAGAATGTCTGGAGAGAGAATGTGTTTTCCACATCCACTTTGGAAGCCTGTGTGATGCAAAAACTGCTTCAGACTTTGCCTGTGTTTGGACAGAACCCAGAAGCTGGGCAAAAACCGTTGGTGAATGAAGGGAGAAAATGTGATGTCAGTGGGGATTTTTTTTTATTTTTAGGATGTCTTGGAGGTGGGTGTTTTAGGTTGATGTGGGATTTTTGTTGTTGTTGGTTTTGTTTTTTTAGACATTACTTTTATTGTTCCCAGAAATCCATTTATTATATTCTTCAGTGTCTTCAGTTTGCAGCTGCTTATTCTCTGACTCACTTGTATTTTTCAACTAAGACCAACTGAGTTACCTGGTGAAAAGGGAATAAAAAGTATGTTGCTGCTGCTTTTGCCTGAGCACACCAAAAGGTCCCTGTGCAGGACATTTATTTCCTGAAATAGCTTTTCTGTAGAGAAAGAGCAGTTTAATTTAGCTAAATTGCTTACTAAAGACTTACCTGATAATTCTATAATGTCTATACTTCAGCATCTTAGATTTATCAGCAGAAGAGAAACTGTTGACAGATAGAGAGGCATTGCCCTGGTTGCATTTTAAGTAGACGTCTACCTGGAGATGAGGTGTAAATGTCATGTTACTGATTAGCATTTGGTGTGGGGTGCCAGAGAAAAGGAAGGTGTGTCTCGATTCACCCTCCAAAAAAGAGGAAGCTAAAATAATTCCTGAGCTCTGACAGCATTACTTGGACAATGATGTCTTCAGCGTTTTCTGTTCCTGGTTCTAGCTCACCACTGGGTCACACAAAGTGCTTTTGCAACCCAGACATCCGAAGGACCTGTGTTTTGGTGTGCTCTGGTTGTCTCCAGAGAAGTTCAGACCTGACTCTGGTGCCTTTCTAAACACGTGGTTTTTTTTTCTGTAGGACTGAAATCCTGGCGTAGGTGAAGGTCCCCCAGGAGAGCTGTGTTTCACTGCAGTGGAATCTGGGACCCAGGCAGGATAGCTTCCTGGAAAGCTCCATCCTGCCTGGGTGCTCACTCATGTTACTGTTCTCAGTGTGAGGGTGGTGATGGCAGTCACATCTCCAGTGTGAGGTGAGAGGAAACTGCAGGGTTGTGTTAACTCTGAGCAACCAGCCAGATGAGACAAAAAGTTTTAAAAAAAAGAGACACTTTCTCATTGAAAGAGACATTCAATGTCTCATTGAAAGACACTCTTTCCTTCCAGTACTTAAAGGGGGCCTACAGGAAAGCTGGAGAGAGACTCTTTACAAGGATATGTAGTGATAGGACAAGGGGCAATGGATTTAAACTGAAAGAGGGCAGATTTAAATTAGATATAAGGAAGAAATTTTTTACAATGAGGGTGGTGAGGCACTGGAACAGGTTGCCCAGAGAAGTTGTAGATGCCCCATCCCTGGAAATGTTCAAGGCCAGGTTAGATCAGGCTTTGGGCAACCTGGTGTAGTGGAGAGTTTCCCTGCCCATGGCAGGGAGGTAAATGATCTTTGAGGGCCTTTCCAACGCTAACCATTCTATGATTGAAGAGAGCTAAAGTATGTCCTGATTGTGCAGCAGCTAAATGTCATCAACTCTTCAGTGATTTCCTCTCTTCAACAAGCCTGTTCAGCAATGGAAATAGGCAGTAGGTGCTTATGTGGGGGGGTTGTGGAAAGCTGGTTTTAATTTGGGACTGGAGAGCTGGGATCAGGTGTCATTAGCCCAAGGAAAATGTGTGGTTTTTTCCCTAAAGTCATGAGGTTTGCATGTGTAGCTAGCCGACCTTACCGCATTTCACAGTGGAGTGTTCTGCAGACCCTGGCTCCAGAGTATGTCACCTGGGATCCCCTCAAAGACCACAACTGTAGGCAGACTCCCTGTGTTGCTTGTTACTGCTTGTGCACATGGGACCTCTGCTGCTCTATTTGCTGCTCTCGGTAAGGCAGAGGTGGTCAGTCTAAGGCTTTGGTACTCGCTAAGTGTGTTCTTCTAAAGTCCTTGTTTTGTACTGTTTCCTTTGCCAATCCTTTGCTGTTTCTGCTTTCCTTAATACTTTAGGAAACTGAGCTTGAGGCCCGGAAATGTCACTGGAAGCCTTGCTGGCTTTCTTCACCTCTTCATTGCAAGATTTGCCATGGGTAATATCAAAGTAGTGGAACATTTTGACATGAGCTTGTTGCAACCAGAGCTGGCTGGCATGTCTTAGTATATTTTTTTTTTTTCCCTCCTGGAGAATCACAGTTCTTTCAGCTTGTCAAGAAAAGTGCATCAATTTTGATGGTAGATGTTTCTGAAGTCCAGGATATGCTTCCTGAGTGAGAGGAGACAGATAGTTACATGCAGGTAGGCAGTAGTGTGGTGGAAGCAGGTTTTGGATGAATAGGAAGATAACCTGTTCCCTGTGAGTACCCTGGCAATCAAGACAAAATCTTACCTGGGTCAGAGGTTTGGGGTGTCTCCTTTTTCACTGTGCTGAAAAACTGTTCCTGAGAGTCTTGGCTTTAACCTAGGGCTACAAAAGCTGTTGATCTGAACGATTTTGGTACACGGTTAAACTATTTCCATCCTAGTTCTGCCTGTATATTTGTATATCTTGAGGAAATGTTTAAAAATAGATCTTCAGGCTCTGATATTTTCAGCTAGCTGACAGTGTTCAAACCCTCTCAGCAGTAGTGTGGAGCAAGTTCAGTGGGTCAGCTCCTAAAATTGTCAAATGGGAGATTAATAGTTTCATTCTTCTTGGAAAAATTGATCTCTGCTGCCAGCAGTTCCTGATACCGAGAACGGGTTGCTCACTGGCGTGCAGTGTGGTTCCCGTGCAAGACTCTCTGCTGGAAAGCAAAGGAAGTTGTGTTGCCTGAAGGGTTTACATGCATTTTACTTCCTGATGATCAATCACAGTGATAGTTGAGGGCCTTAGTGTTTGTGCCAATGAAATGTTAATCACGTAGATCATTAGAAGTACACCTTTATGTGTATATACCTGTATGTATATACACACATATATGAGTGTGTATGTGGTAATTATTCTGAGGCAACAAAGTGTATTTTGAGAGAAATTGCTTAACTGTACTGTGTGATCCTTCAATCTATTTTTTGTTGTTGGTTTGTGTTTTTTGTAGCTTACTCTTCCCAATCAGAATACTTAGGAGACAATAGAAATAAAGCGTGGGGAAGTCATTCCACTCTCAGTCTGGACTCAAAGAATGATGCCGCAGAGAAGATATTTCATAATGCTTTATAGCTTAGAGTTGCTTTCCAGGGCATTGAGAGGTATGAACCCTTTTAGCTGGACAAGGCAGAATGTCTGCTCCAGTCTGTAGAGGAGATTGTGTAATTTTCTTAGTCTCTTTACACATAGTTCCTCAAAGCATGTGAAAATCACAGAATCATAGAATGGTTTGGGTTGGAAGGAACCTGAAAGATCATCTAGTTCCAAACCCCCTGCCATGGGCAGGGACACTTTCCACTAGATCAGGTTGCTCAAAGCCTCATCCAACCTGGCCTTGAACACTTTCAGGGATGGGGCATCTACAACTTCTCTGGGCAACCTGTTCCAGTATTTCTCCACCCTGACTGAACAAAATTTTGCTGATAGTGATGTAAATGGGAAGTGCAGTCAGGCTACTTTTTGGAGACAAACGTGTGATATGCATTTCTAGAGATCCTGAAATCTATTAAATCAGCAGAAAAAACCTTTTGTTACAGAGCATTTTAAAATGTAATCAGTGGGGAGTTTCTATTTCCTTTTTCTAAGCTGCATATCAGCTGACAATTTGGTTACTTCTGCTTCTCTCAAACAGCTGAGGCTATTTAAACTGTTTAAAGTTAGTTTTGTTTACAGAGTAAATGACCAAGTTTTCAAATACACCAAGCACACAATTGTTGTGAAAATTGCTTTGTAAAATTCCTACTGTATTCAGGTCTGTGTTTCTCTCTCTTTTTTTTTCCTTTGATACAGGCGATACGGATTATGGTTTCGGTTGCGGAAGTTAATAATCTGGTTGCTGGGAGTGTACATAGCCATTCCATTTCTAGTAAAACTTTGCCCTGCTATTCAGGCGAAGCTGGTCTTCCTAAACTTTGGTAAGTGACTCAGTCTGTTGGGATTGGTGAGGGTTGAAGGAGTCTCTTTATCTTTCATTTGTCTGCTGTCACTTTCACCTTGCATGTGTACAGCTTGTGAAGGATATGAACTCTCACAGGTTGTAAGTTCCCCAAACTATGGTTTGGAAAGCATTCACTGTGGCCCTAATGGTCTTCGTAGCATGTCTTTATATAAACATAGTGACCAAACTGAAGCCAACTTTCAGCTGAAAGTGTCTGCTTCAGGAAAACTGAGCAATGTGTTGGATGCGTTTCTCCAAAGGGTTCAACAAAGTTGCATGAATAAACAGCAAGCAAGTAAAATTAAATCTAGTCAGTTGTTTTCTTCACCTGAAAGAAAGCATTTTAGAAGAATATTCTGGTTGGGGCAGAAGACACCTATTCATGCAGTCAGACTGAATGTTTCCCGTGTGTCTGTTTAACCTTTGCATTTGGTCAGACTGGTGGTACTGTGGGTTTGATGAGCTGGCTCAGCTCCCAGGTTGCCCAAGGAGGCCTGAGCATCCACAGGATGGAAAGTGATGGAACATCACCGTGTGGGAGAGATTTCTTTTGCGATCTAAATTTGTCTTTAAACCTCACTTGTGTTTTGTAATGAAGTTTTAAAAAATATCTTCCTTTGATTGTAGAACCTCTGGCTAGAAGGGCCAACTACGGATATGATGCTTTTATATGACTTCCACCATTTTGACTGCATGCATTCTAACATCTTGGATTGTGCTCATTGTGAAGTGCGCGTGTGTACGAGTGAGCTCTTGTGTCTTGATTGTCAGAACTGACAGCTGGGTAACATGAATAATGCAGGTTACTTCTATTTTCATCACCTTGCTTTTTAAGTGATGATTTGCATTTGCCCTTGCAGAGCTTTGTTAGGTCTCCCTGAAGTTCCTACCTCTATTCATTCCCGAGTGACTGAAGTAATTATCCTGTAATGCTTTCTTGTGTTAATACTTTCACTAATATCACAGCAGCATTGTTCCTACTGCTTTATATAATGGCAGTCAGATTTTACTAGTGACTGTACTCCTGTGAAAAACTGTTTTCCTTAATACAAAGTGTATTCCAACACACTCATTGGCATGTTTGAGTAGTTCTCCTCCACTGGAGCGTGATGTTTCTCCTTCAGAGGGGTGGTGTAGGGTTTTCACTATCGTATTCTTTTTTAACCTTCTGAGTATAAATCAATACTCTTCAACCATCTTTTTCTCCTCCTTTTGTGTAGTTTGGAATTTGCTTCCAAAACAGCAGGATGGAGCTTCAGGAGAAAGTGCTTCCATTTGTTTCTCGACATAGCTAAAGATCAATTGATAGCTGTACTCCCACTGTTAGCAACAGAACCAATCATAGAATCATAGAATGGTTAGGGTTGGAAGGGACCTTAAAGATCTTCTAGTTCCAACCCCCCTGCCATGGGCAGAGAAATCCTCCATTACACCAGGTTGCCCAAAGCCTCATTCAAACTGGCCTTGAACAATGCCAGGGATTGGGGCATCCACAACTTCTCTGGGCAAGCTGTTCCAGTGCCTCACCACCTTCATTGTAAAAACTTTCTTCCTTATATCTAATCTAAATCTCCCCTCTTTCAGTTTAAATCCGTTGCCCCTTGTCCTATCACTACACGCCCTTGCAAAAAGTCCCTCTCCAGCTTTCCTGTAGGCCCCCTTTAAGTACTGGAAGGCTGCTATAAGATCACCCTGGAGCCTTCTCTTCTCCAGGCTGAACAGCCTCAACTCTCTTAGCCTGTCTTCATAGCAGAGGTGCTCCAGCCCTCGGATCATCTTCGTGCCTCCTCTGGACTCATTCCAGTAGCTCCATGTCCTTCTTGTGTTGGGGAACTCACAGAGCTGAACACAGTATTCCAGGTGGGGTCTCACGAGAGCTGAGTAGAGGGCAGAATCACTTTCCCTTGACCTGCTGGCACACTTCTTTTGATGCAGCCCAGGATACGGTTGGCTTTCTGGGCTGCCAGTGCACATTGCCAGCTCATGTTGAGCTTCTCATCCACCAGCACTCCCAAGTCCTTCTCCTCAGGGCTGCTCTCAATCCATTCTCCGCCCAGCCTGTGCTTGTGCTTGGGATTGTCTCGACCCACATGCAGGACCTTGCAATTGGCCTTGTTGAACTTCATGAGGTTCTCACAGGCCCACCTCTCCAGCCTGTCAAGGTCCCTCTGGATGGCATCCCTTCCCTCCATCCCAACATCCCCTTGGGGGTGTTGGTTGACTACCGGCTTGATATGAGCCAGCAGTGTGCCCAGGTGGCCAAAAAGGCCAATGGGATACTGGCGTGTATCAAGAATAGTGTAACCAGCAGGAACAGGGAAGTGATCCTGCCCCTGTACTCGGCACTAGTGAGGCCGCACCTGGAATATTGTGTCCAGTTTTGGGCCCCTCGCTTTAAGAGAGATATTGAGCTCCTGGAGCGAGTCCAAAGAAGGGCGACTAAACTGCTCAAGGGGCTGGAAAATAAAACTTATGAGGAGCGGCTTGAGGGAGTTGAGGCTGTTTAGCCTGGAGAAGAGGATGCTGAGGGGAGACCTGATTACAGCCTACAAATACTTGAGAAAAAGATGGTGGGGAGGTAGGGGAGGGCTCTTTACATTAGTGTTGGGTGATAGAACAAGAGAGAATGGGTATAAGCTTAGTCAGGGGAGATTCAGGTTGGATGTTAGGAAGTATTTCTTCTCTGAAAGGGTTGTCAGCCACTGGAATAGGCTGCCCAGGGAGGTGGTTGAGTCCCCATCCCTGGATGTGTTTAAGAATAGGGTGGATGATCTACTTAGCGATATGGTTTAATGGGGATTAGGGATGGTTGGACTCGATGATCTCTAAGGTCTTTTCCAACCTAGAAATCTATGAATCTATGAATCCAGCGTGTCCACAACACCACACAACTTGGTGTCATCTGCAAACTTGCTGAGGGTGCACTCGATCCCACTGTCCATGTCACCAACAAAGATGTTAAATAGCACTGGCCCTGTGTCGTGGGTTAGGTTGAACTCCCCCTCCCCCCGCCAAGCCGGTCACTCCCCCTCCCCCACCCCCAGGAATGAGGGAGAGAATTAAAGGATAAACGGGAAACCCATGGGTTGAGATAAGAACAATTTAATACAGATGATTTAATACACAGTGTAGATGCTCACCACCCCCTCGTATGCGAAGCCCATCTCGTCCCGAAGCTGCAATCCCGGACGGACGCGAGGCCCCGAAATAGAGAGGAGCAGAGAGAGAGAGATAGTACTCCGAGAGTGGGAGTACTGGGAGAGAGAAAAAGAAAGAAAAACAATAGAGCAACAGTGCAGCAAGCGCAAAAGAGCCAAAGCGCAAAAGCCCTTCTTCCCGGCTGACCCTCACTTTTATACTGGGCATGACGCTGCATGATATGGAATACTAATTGGCCAGTTTGGCCCTGAATCTTAAGTTCCACCACAAATCACAAGGGGAATCGTGTCCCCCTTGTCCCAACTATGCTCTCCCCTTATCCTGCCGTGTTTCTGCACTCCAGCACACTGAAAAGTCCTTGGAGTTTCACATCCAACCACAAACATCAACTTGCTATCAGCATTCTTCTCAGAGTGAGTCTCTGAGTAAAACCAAAACACGGAGCTCTTCTAGCTGTTAGAAAGAAGAGCTAACCCGGTCCCAGCTAAAACTGGGACAGTATCCACCCCTTATTCCTTACCATGCACGTCATGCTCAAACCTTACATATATATTATTCCCTTAGCCATGGGTCTTCCCTCCAAAATGTGTCTTCATCTGTTATAGCAGTCTCTCAGGGCAGGAAAGATGACGTGGAATTCGCTCAGTTGGTAGAACGGATGACATGTAGTCTTTGTTGCATGTGGCGCCTGGAGCTCGTAGTTGGTGTATCCAGCCGCTGTCTGCAGGTTGAAGATGTTGATCTTGAAGAAGTTGCTGAGTGTTTGGAATCGGTTCTGATTCTGACGAAGTTCATTCTTCATTAACCTGGATGATTCTTACTATAATGACATTAGTACAATATGACAACCATAGCAATGATGGTATGCAGGGACAGGGTTATTCAGCAATTAATATCACACAATTCAATTCATTTTATCATCTATTTTCACCCAACATCAAATCCCCTTGAGGTACACATCGGACTTCCCCGTCCTTCTGCATCACCCACCAAGTGCACCCAGGTCCCTGAGCAAAAGCAATCCCACGAATGGGTTTACCTTTACCCGAGGCAGGAATAACCCAAACTGTCTTCCCGAGTATATTCCTTATGTGCACTACAGGGACTTTATCTCCTTCTACAGTACGTAGAAGTTCTGATTGGGCAGGACCAGCTCGATTGGCAGATCCTCTAGTGTTGACTAACCAGGTGGCTTTTGCTAAATGCGTATCCCAATGTTTGAAGGTTCCACCACCCATTGCTTTCAGTGTGGTTTTTAGCAATCCATTATATCGTTCAATCTTCCCAGAAGCTGGTGCATGATAGGGGATGTGATATACCCACTCGATGCCATGCTCTTTGGCCCAAGTGTCTATAAGATTGTTACGGAAATGAGTCCCGTTGTCTGACTCAATTCTTTCTGGGGTGCCATGCTGCCACAAGACTTGCTTTTCAAGGCCCAAGATAGTGTTCCGGGCAGTGGCATGGGGCACAGCATAAGTTTCCAGCCATCCAGTGGTCACTTCCACCATTGTGAGCACATAACGCTTGCCACTGCGAGTTTGTGGAAGTGTGACATAATCAATTTGCCAAGCCTCTCCATACTGATATTTCAACCAACGCCCTCCATACCAAAGAGGTTTTAACCGCTTGGCTTGCTTGATTGCAGCACGTTTCACATTCATGGATCACCTCTGCAATAGTGTCCATAGTTAGGTCCACCCCTCGATCGCGATCCCGTTTGTATGTGGCGTCCCTTCCTTGATGGCCTGAGGCATCATGGGCCCAACAAGCTAGAAATTTTTCACCTTTATGTTGCCAGTCCAGATACACCTGAGCCACTTTAATCTTGGCAGCCTGATCCACCTGTTGATTGTTTTCATGTTCTTCTGTGGCCCGACTCTTGGGTACATGGGCATCTACATGACATACTTTTACAACCAGCTTCTCTACTCAAGCAGCAATGTCTTTCCACAACGGGGCAGCCCAGATGGGTTTACCTCTGCGTTGCCAGTTGCTCTGCTTCCATTGCCGTAGCCATCCCCACAGGGCATTTGCTACCATCCAAGAGTTGGTATAGAGATAGAGCAGTGGCCACTTTTCTCGTTCAGCGATGTCTAAAGCCAGTTGGATGGCTTTCACCTCTGCGAACTGACTTGATTCGCCTTCTGCTTCGGTGGCTTTTGCGACCCGTCGAGTAGGGCTCCATACAGCAGCTTTTCATTTTTGATGTTTTCCTACAAGGCAACAGGATCCGTCAGTAAACAGAGCATATTTCTTCTCATTGTCTGATAGTTCATTATAAGGTGGAGCCTCCTCAGCACGTGTCGCCTCCTCCTCCTCTGGTGACATTCTAAAGTCTTTACCTTCAGCCCAGTTAGTGATCACTTCCAAAATTCCTGGGCGATTGGGGTTTCCTATCCGAGCTCTTCGTGTGATCAGTGCGATCCACTTGCTCCATGTGGCATCAGTTGCGTGGTGTGTAGATGGGACGCTCCCTTTGAACATCCAGCCGAGCACTGGCAATCAGGGTGCCAGGAGCAACTGTGCTTCCGTACCAATCACTTCAGAAGCAGCTCGGACTCCTTCATATGCTGCCAGTATCTCTCTTTCAGTTGGAGTATAGTTGGCTTCGGATCCTTTGTATTCCTCGACTCCAAAACCCAAGAGGCGACCTCGCGTCTCCCCTGGCGCTTTTGCCAGAGACTCCAGGTAGGACCATTCTCCCCGCTGCAGTGTAGAGCACGTTTTTGACATCTTGTCCTGTCCGGACTGGTCCCAGGGCTACCGCATGGACTATTCTTGTTTTAATTTGTTCAAAGGCTTGGTTTTTGCTCTGGCCCCATTCAAAATTGTTCTTCTTCTGGGTTATTTGATAGAGGGGTTTTACAATCTGGCTGTATCGGGAATATGCATTCGCCAGAAACCCACAATGCCTAAGAAAAGCTTGTGCTTCATTTTGTTGGTTGGTGGGGACATAGCTGTTATTTATTAATCACGTCCATCGGAATCTGACGACTGCCCATCTTGCCATTTTATTCCCAAAAACTGAATCTCCTGGGCAGGTCCCTTGACGTTACTCTGTTTTATGGCAAGCCTGCTTCAGAAGGATTTGGATTATCTTTTCACCTTCTCAAAAACTTCTGCTGTGTTGCCCCATACAATGATGTCATCATATATTGCAAATGTTCTGGGGCATCACCCTGTTCCAGTGTGGTCTGGATCAGTCCATGGCAAATAGTGGGGCTGTGTTTCCACCCCTGGGCAGTCGAT
This sequence comes from Tauraco erythrolophus, assembly GCF_009769465.1. NCBI lineage: Eukaryota > Metazoa > Chordata > Aves > Musophagiformes > Musophagidae > Tauraco > Tauraco erythrolophus. Next base: position 119,565,442 of record NC_141466.1, on the reverse strand, counting down.
TCCAGGTACTGGATGCCCCTCCAAGTGAAAGCAAACTGTGGCCTGCATTCCGGTGCCAAAGAATTGAGAAAAACGCATTAGCGATATCAATTGTAGCGTACCGCCCGGCTGCCTTGACTCCAGTTCATACTGCAGTTCCAGCAAGCAGTATGGCACCTGCAGCACGGCACGGCAGCACTCAATGGTGGTGTAAGTTCATTCAAGCCATGATAGTCTGCCGTCAGCCTCCACTCGCCATTGGACTTATGTATAGGCCATATAGGGCTGTTAAAAGGTGAGCGCGTCTTTGTGATGACTCCTTGACCTTCCAGTTGATGAATCAACTTATGGATAGGAATTAGAGAGTCTCAGTTGGTACAATATTGCCGTCGGTGCACTGTTGTATTAGCAATTGGCACCTGTTGTTCTTCGACCCTCAGTAATCCCACAGCAGAAGGGGTCCGTTGAGAGACCAGGCAAAGTAGACAGCTGCTGCCTTCTTCTGTCTCCTATTGCAGCTATGCCAAAAGCCTACCGATACCCTTTTGGTCTTTGAAATACCCTCTCTTAAGATAATCTATGCCAAGGATACACGGTGCTTCTGGACCAGTTACAATAGGGTGTTTTTGCCACTGCTCTCCAGTTAGGCTCACTTCAGCCTCTAACACAGTCAGTTGTTGAGACCCCCCTGTCACTCCCAGAAATACAGATGGGTTCTGCCCCTCTAAAGTTCGACGGTAATCAAGGTGCATTGGGCACCAGTATCCACTAGAGCCTTATACTTTCTGGGGTATGATGTGCCAGGCCACCGAATCCACACAGTCCAGTTCTCTCAGATACTGAATAGCTTTTTCTGTGTTGGTCCACTTGCTTACATTACATGGCACTTCGTCCTTGTAGGGGTACCTTTCCTTTATAGCTGCCAGGAGCCGTCTCCAGAGGCTGCGAACTTGTGTTTGTTTTCCAATTGCTTTATCAATGCCTCCATCCATGGCAAGGGCTCCTAGCTGCCTGGCTTCGTTACCATCTAACTCCAGACTATTGGCTCCCATGTCCAGCATCTGAGCAACCAAGAGACAATGGGCTCACCTCTAAGACGGCCATAATCTTTTTGAATATCTCGCAGCTCGCTCATTTTTAGAGATCTGGTGGTTATCGTCTCATCTATGATGTCACTCCTCCTCCATTGAGATTTTCTCTGGGGCGAAACAGAACGCTCCTGCTTCATTTCTCGTGATGGCCCTGGTTGCTCTTCTTCATCATCATCCTCTCCTCTGCGTTCTGACTTTCGCACACATTTCCTCGGTTGCTCTTCCTCCAATCGTTGTCATGGCCCTGGTTGCTCTTCTTTGTCTGGTTGCTCTGATGGCCCTGATTGCTCTTCCTCATTTGGTTGTTGTGATGGCCCTGATTGCTCCTCTTCATCTTCTGACTTTTGTATACATTTTCTTTTACTTACGGGGGCAACTGATACTGTTGTAGTCTGAGTAGCTATAGTGCTTGTCATGGGAGTCGAGATGGCAAGCACGATAACCCAAGAAATAAATTGATATACACCCCTAAATGGCCGATTGACTTTGAATATATAGATAATTAAACATATATTCAGGAGACCTTGCAGGACAATCAAACCAGTTAAATTATTCCAATGATGTTCGGCATTATCAAAATCAACTTAAGCTTTTGTGAATGAAAAGTCACCGGTATAATTGGCGATGATATCCACCAGGTGATGCTCAAAATTAATAAACGAGCTCCACATCACCATCCCCCTCTGCACCGCCGAATACAAAGACTGAGCCGGTCCCAGCACTGATGATCTTATCAGAGTTACACCGTACAGTATAGCAAAGCCCTTAGTTACCGATAACATACTTTTCATGCCGGTCCAACACCCAGAGCCAGAAAACCACATAAACATTCCGCCTAACATCATATAGGGTAAATAAGGCAATAAATTATAAATGTCTGGTAACATGTTATGCGAGCATAACAAACAGCATTCCAGCCAGCAACATCGGTATCTCAACCCCTTCGGGCCCCACGTTGGGCACCAATTAGGACTGTCGTGGGTTAGGTTGAACACCGCCCCCCCTCCCTCTCCCCAGCCGGTCACTCCCCCTCCCCCACCCCCAGGAATGAGGGAGAGAATTAAAGGATAAACGGGAAACCTGTGGGTTGAGATAAGGACAATTTAATACAGATGATTTAATACACAGTGTGGATGCTCACCACCCCCTCGTATGCGAAGCCCGTCTCGTCCCGAAGCTGCAATCCCGGACGAACACGAGGCCCCGAAATAGAGAGGGGCAGAGAGAGAGATAGTACTCCGAGAGTGGGAGTACTGGGAGAGAGAAAAAGAAAGAAAAACAATAGAGCAACAGTGCAGCAAGAGCAAAAGCGGCAAAAGAGCCAAAGCGCAAAAGCCCTTCTTCCTGACTGTCCCTCACTTTTATACTGGGCATGACGCTGCATGATATGGAATGCTAATTGGCCAGTTTGGCCCTCAATCTTCAGTTCCACCACAAATCACAAGGGGAATCGTGTCCCCCTTGTCCCAACTATGCTCTCCCCTTATCCTGCCGTGCTTCTGCACTCCGGCACACTGAAAAGTCCTTGGAGTTTCACATCCAACCACAAACATCAACTTGCTATCAGCATTCTTCTCAGAGTGAGCCTCTGAGTAAAACCAAAACACGGAGCTCTTCTAGCTGTTAGAAAGAAGAGCTAACCCGGTACCAGCTAAAACTGGGACACCCCAGTACTGACCCCTGAGGAACACCACTCGTCACAGGCCTCCACGTGGACATTGAATTGTTGACCACAACTCTTTGAGTGTGACCATCCAGCCAATTCCTTATCCACCGAGTGGTCCATCCGTCAAAACCACGTCTTTCCAGTTTAGAGACAAGGGTGTCGTGTGGGACAGTATCAAATGCTTTGGATAAGTCCAGGTAGGCGATGTCAGTTGCTCTTCCCTTATCCATCAATGCTGTAACCTCATCATAGAAGGCCACCAAATTAGTCAGGCAGGATTTGCCCTTAGTGAAGCCATGTTGGCTGTCACCAGTCACCTCCTTATGTTCCATGTGCCTTAGCATAGTCGCCAGGAGGATCTGCTCCATGATCTTGCCGGGCACATAGGTGAGACTGACTGGCATGTAGTTCCCCGGGTATTCTTTTTTCCCCTTTTTAAAGATGGGGGCTATGTTTCCCCTTTTCCAGTCATTGGGAACTTCGCCAGATTGCCATGACTTCTGAAATATGATGAATAGCGGCTTAGCAACTTCATCCGCCAGTTCCCTCAGGACCCGCGGATGCACCTCGTCTGGTCCCATGGACTTGTCCACCTTCAGGTTCTTAAGATGGTCTTCGACCTGATCTTCTCCTACAGTGGGTGGTTCTTCATTCTCACAGTCCCTGCCTTTGCCTTCTGTGACTTGGGCTGTGCAGCTGGAGCTCTTGCCAGTGAAGACTGAGGCAAATAAGTCATTGAGAACCTCAGCCTTCTCCATATCCCGGGTAGCCAGGTTCCCAGTTTCCTTCCGGAGAGAGCCTACATTTTCTCTAGATCTCTTTTTATCACTGATGTATCTACAGAAGTTTTTCTTGTTGCCCTTGATGTCCCTGGCCAGATTTAACTCTGTCAGGGCTTTAGCTTTCCTAACCTGATCTCTGGTTGCTCGGACAATCACTCTGTGTTCTTCCCAGGCTACCTGTTCCTGCTTCCACCCCCTATGGGCCTTCTTTTTGTGTTTGAGTTGGTCCAGGAGCTCCTTGTTCATCCATGCAGACCTCCTGGTGTTCCTACCTGACTTTCTCTTTGTTGGGATGTACCGCTCCTGAGCTTGGAGGAGGTGATTCTTATATATTAACCAGCTTTCTTGTGCCCCTCTTCCCTCTAGGGCCTCATCCCATTGTACTCTAGCAAGGAGATCCCTGAAGAGGCCAAAGTCTGCTCTCCTGAAATCCAGAGTAGTGAGCCTGCTATGCACCCTCCTTGCTTCTCTAAGTATCTTGAATTCTACCATTTCATGATCGCTGCAGCCAAAGCTGTCCTTGAGCGTCACGTTCCCCACCAGCCCTTCATTGTTGGTGAGAACAAGGTCCAGCAGAGCACCTCTCCTTGTTGGTTCCTCTACCACTTGGAGAAGGAAGTTATTATCCATGCATTCCAGGAACCTCCTGGCTTGCCTGTGCCCTGCTGTGTTGTCCTTCCAACAGATATCAGGGTGGTTGAAGTCCCCCATGAGGACCAGGGCTCGTGAACGTGAGGCAGCTCCTATCTGTCTGTAGAGGGCCTCATCCACCCAGTCTTCCTGGTCAGGTGGTCTGTAGCAGACCCCTACTACTACGTCCTCTGTCCCTGCTTTCCCTTTAATCCTAACCCATAAGCTCTCAGTCGGGACCTCATCCGTCCCCAGGTGCAGCTCCAATGTCTGGATTTGTTCTTGTGAACAGACTTCTGTTCTAGGTTATGAGATACCTGGGTGTATGGGTGGAGATCTCAAGCTGTCTCCACTGGAAGTCTTCAGAAAACTGAGATTTCTAGAAACGTAAATACAGACTAGATCAGATTTAGTGTATCAGCATGATTAACAGATCATGTGCTTTTTGTCATGTGATGTGTTGTGAGTGGTACCAAATAGCCCTGAAATATGTCACTGAAATAACCTTTGATGTGCCAAATATCCATGTGAGTATGCCTATGTGATGATCATGGCAATGTTTGTGTGAGTAGAATAGATGGATCATCCCAGTGATAAATGCCATACATAAAAATTGCCTATATTTCTATATTTTTCTCTTGCTTTGAGGTAGATGCTTACCTGGCTCCCATCACTGCAACATTGGTATGTTCCTGTTCATATCTTTGTAATAGGAAATCTGGCAAGAAAGTTGTAACAAATTTGGCAGATGGGAAAATCAAGGCACAGAAAAGTTGAATGGCTTTCCCAGAACACTAATAGGAGTGACTTGTGCACCTGTCCAGACCTTGACCCCAGAACTTACCATCCTCTTGGAGGATCCACCACCCTTGTGGGAGTGTCATCGAGTTCTGCGGTGGCTGCACAGTGACCCAATGGGTTTCTGGTGGCACGCATGCTTTGCCTGGGACTTGTAAGAGCAAACAGGCTTGCACAGGTATAGATTTGCAGTCTTAAGGGGCCAGATTCATCAGGTTAACGTTGGCGGTTGTCTGCCGTGCTTTTCATGTTTATGGAATGTTTAGTGATATTTTGGGGTAAGCGAAGTGAGATTTGACTGTCACCATTATCGTAGCTTCTTTGAGTGTTAATAGCACAAAAACCTTGGTGTCTTAATTGTTATGCCACTAAATTTGAAGGAGACAGACTTCCTGGTTCTGCTGGAATAGAGCTCGAGTTTACGGGAAAAGCCTGAATCATTGGGAGAAGAGAGTCCTTAAAACTGCTCGATGCTGTCAGTGGATCTCTATAGCATCTCTCCTGATATTGGACATGTCAGAGGCTGCCTAGAGGGATCATACAGTATTGATGATGGAAAATGAAGTGTTAGGCTAAGCACATACCCTCATTTAGCACATTGCACAGTGTCTCTAAGATGTAGCTTGTGAACCAAGCAATGGAGAACAAAATGCTGAAAATGCTTGATGTTTGGCTTTCCTTTTGTTGCTCATTTTTGAATCACTGAATATAACAAGCAGCAAACAACTGCGTGTTATATAAGTTGGGGAACAAAACATTTGGAAGAGTGAATTGAGGTGTAATGATTTTGTTTTCAGGGATCTCTTCCTGAGGAGATGAAGTTTCCAGCCTAACATGATCTCTTTTAAATGCTGCAGTGTCTGAGTGATATGGCAATTATTTGATAATCTTTGGAGAACGGGCTAATGCACTGCATATCCTTTAAATGGCTCAGGAGGACAGTGTTTAACACAATTTATCTTACTCTTATAGGACAAGAGCAATGCAGAGTCTGCTACTAAAATGCAATATCTCCTGTAGATTGTTGTGTTAATAGAGGCTGAAACGACATGTCATCCTGAAACCACACGTTACAGCTGTGGGATGCACCCTTTGTCCCAGGGAGTTTGTCCCATCAGTAACTTCTGTTACAGCTACAACATGAACAGTAAAAGGCTTGTCAAATCAGCTAAGCCACCCCATTGACACAGCAGGAGTGACTATCTTGTGTTTGGGAGATTTACAAAGCAGACTGGGCAGAGATGGTTAAATGTGTGTCACAGGAAGGTTTGTTTGTCTCCCCCACCTCTTAATTTTAGCCTGCTACTTGTTTTTTTGATGGTTGCTTGTGTCTTCTTACCTTGCTCTCTTTGATGTTCATATTTTAGTTACAGCTGTAGCCAGTTCATCCTTCCACACCAAAAGAATAAGGTCTTCCCAGCACAGTGGACCAGTTTGTACAACTCTCTAGTGCCTTAGTAAAGCAGTTTTGTAAGAAAATAAAAATTAAAAGGTTTCGTATTCTGTTTTTTCTTTTTTTTTTCCTTCTTTTTTTTTTTTTTATTTCAGTGAGGGTCCCATATTTCATTGACTTGAAAAGACCACAGGATCAAGGTTTGAACCACACCTGTAACTATTACCTGCAGCCAGAGGAGGATGTGACCATTGGAGTCTGGTAAGGAAGCCTGTTCTCTGCAGTATGTGCCATGCATCTATATCTTTCTTTTTGTTCTCAGTGTTGCCTATCCAGTATTTTTGCTGTGCATGTGACAACCATTGCTTGCTCTGATTTGTGGATGTTTGTGTTTTCCTCTGCCAAGTGTCCGACTTCATGTTTAAAAGTATGCAAATCTCTGTAGCTCATCTGAACTCAGATCAGTAATGCATGAAACATAATTGGACAACCTGTGCATTCAGAGAAACCTCATAATTTGAAATTGTAAAGGTTACAGGTCTGCATTGCTACGATCATGCCTCCATAACAAACAAGACCCAAGGAGTTAGAAGTTTTGTCATTCAACTGCTGTTTGTATTTTGTTTTCCAAAATAGGTGTGGGGGAAGATAGGAAAACAGGATCAAAGTGTTCAGAGTAGGAGGAAGAATATTATGTGTATGAAACGTATGTAAGGTTTGGAGAGTGGGTGAGAAAGGAACATGCAGTTTTATGCTCTTAACAAAGCAAGTGACAATGTCAGAGCTCACTTGTCATTCCTTCCTCATGAAGAAGATTTTCTGGTCCCAAGCAAGGGCAATCCATTTTAGTTCCTTGATCAGCACAGATGACTGGTTCTCTGTCTGAAAAGGTCTGCTTTCAGTACTTCCTGTATTATTAGACCAGCTCAAACCAGCTTCTGCATCAGTTTCTCATGATCATTTTCTGTTGTGTCTCAACATCAGGAGTTTCAAAGCCATAGAAAAGTTCTTGCTAGCTTTGAAGAAAAAGGGCCTGCAGTTTGAATACATATGCAAGAGCAGCAAACACCTGAAAAAAAGGTGTCAGGTGTGAAGGGAAATGGGCTATTCCTTAATACATCCAGTGATGTCAGATCTGTAAGCTGTGGGATTTGGAGTTTTCAGTTACGTGTGTGTAACCAGTATGTGTCCACTAAGGCAGTAGAGTTTTTCTCTTCACTTAAGGGTATGTGACCTTTTGAATGGGACAGTGATATCCTGATACATAAAGATGGTTCCTTCCCTTTAAGTGAATTTCGGTGAAAGACATGCTTAGAAGCTGGAAGTTCAGTCTTTCCAGAGTAGGCTGATAAATAATGGTTTGTGTCTTCACTTGGACAATTAAAATTCTACCTACTAAGCTGTTGATCGAGTTTCGATTGCAGTCTGGAGATTTTTGTTTCCCTTGCAAATGTACCGTGTATCTTTACTAAAACAGAACTTCCAGCATATGGTGGTAATTCAGAGTCCCTTTCATTTGTCTTGATACTTACAAGATAGGTTTTCACAAAAGTTTGGAGCCTTGCTTTCATGCCAGTGTAAGGTCTTGTGTTCGGTCTACTTCTGAAACAAAATCCTTAGCCCGCTTTGTTCATAAGCTTGCAAAAGTCTTGAGGCAGAACCGTTGGAGAAGTTGAGTCCTACAGTTACTGGGGCTTTTTTCCACCTCAAAAACTCATTGTCTACTGGCTGCATGCACGCGAGTAGACTTTTTTTGCATTGTTTTCCCCTGTGTTGGTTTGTCATCTGAACTTTACATCTAGGAGGAAGTTGAGTAGATGGAATTTGTCTTTCTTCCAAGGAGAAAGGCATGTGAGTACTCAGGTTACTTCTGACAGCTAAAAGCTGGCTCCCTTCTCAATGATTTGTGATGATTGTGGGCATGTACTTGCCTTCAGTGTTTGTCTTCTAATTATCCAATTTAAATGCCTGTCTTCTCTTTGGTCTGTTATTCCTGTCTTTCTGTTCCACCAGTGTTGAATTATTTCTAACAGGCTGCCCAGCTATATTATCTACAAAAGAACCAGCTGTGAGTTAAGAATTCCTAGCTCTTCTAGATTGTAGCTTTTCTAGATAAAATGTTATACCTTCAAGAATCTGGTGTCTGAAAACAAAATACATGATCTTCTCATCAGGCTCTGACTCCCTCATTTTCCTCAAATGGACTTACGGAGTCAGATATGCTTCTTGCTCACTGAACATTGTTTCCAAAAACAGCTGACTTTGGTGATTATTCTGAGTATCTGCTGACCCAGCTGTGAATCTTCTTTATGGTGTACAAGTATGTTAATTGAAGTAATTAAGTGCCATAAAAGCTGAGGAATTGAGATTCTTTCTCCAGAACAGCAGGAAGTTCAATAGTTGTGCTTTGGGTTTGCCTGTGAAGTCTGATGCCTTGCACAGCCCTAAATTTTGAAGGCAGTGATGATGGAGGTGAAAATGTAGAAATAACCCTAGCCAGTGCCTTTTAAATTTGGCCATTTGTCCGCTAATTGTGACAGTTTTGTGAAGAGCGTGTGTGAAGTGTAATCCTGAGTAAATGAGTTGATCAGAAAAATGCAAGGTTTGAGTGGCAGACACTGAGTAGCAACAGGACAATGTAATTTTTCCTTCTGTACAGGCACACAGTCCCTGCAGCCTTATGGAAGAATGCCCGAGGGAAGGACCAGTTGTGGTTTGAAGATGCTTTGGGTTCCAGCCATCCTGTAATCCTGTACTTGCATGGCAATGCGGGAACAAGGTGAGGCACTAACCAGTGACGACTTTGTTTCATGCTGTGGTTTCCTGGCTTGTCACAGTTTCAGCACATTGATTAAAACCAAAAGAAAATCTAAGAGTAGTTTGGTGCTTGTCCTCTCTTTCAAAAGGAAAGTATGTTTTAAGAAACAACGCCTCTCCATTTATTGAATGTCGGAATAGATTTATTGCAGTTACCAGAGATATCTGATACTGTAGTTTACCTTGTATCCTCTGCCTGCTAGAAGCCAGGAGGCTGTGTGACACTTATTAGGTCAGGTAGGGAGAAGTATTTCTTTTCAGTATAGTGGTCTCTGAATCAAGACGTGGGGTAGTATTAGTGCTTCCGTATATGTTGCACGCATTAAATAAACTTTCCAGTTCCTTTTATGAGCTTATTTTACTAGAGAACAGATTCTGAGGAAGGAAAATCAGAAGGAAAGAGGAAGGTAATGTACTGGTCTTGTTTCACTATTGCATACATCTAGGACATTTGTCTGGAACAGGAGCATCTCTAAAATTCTTAATTTTATAGTTAACCATGTATATAAGCTAAGAAGTGGGTTGAATCTCTATACTTTGTTGCTGGATGCTAAAAACCATTAGAGCAGTGTGAAACTTTCTGGATGTTTCTCAGAATCATGTTCTTACTGCCACAGCTCTTCATGATACAGTGCTTTAGTTCAGTTAGTTATTAGAACATGGTCTTTTTCCTTACTAATAGCATCTTACAAAGAGCATCAGCCCCATTCTGAGTTTTGAGTGCCAGTACATGTTCTTTTGAAGCTCATATCTTCTCATAGATCTCTGCAAGAACAGAAACATTGTGGAAATACAAGTTCCGTGATATAAAGCAAACAAAATCTGTTTTAAGTGTGCTGATAGTGAAGGTTCTCTGGCCTTTACGTTGCAGGAACGTTGCCCTTTTATACCTGAATTCCTGTCTTAGCAGTGTTCTCTTTTGGAACACGGGCATGGTGTGGAAGATGCTTGCTGTGGGCCAGGAAATGCATGAGCAGATAGGTCTTTGGAAACTGACTTTGTCTTCTTGTGCTGATGTATTACAAGGTTTAATCAAATTGTCACATTATTTTTCGAATACTGCTTCGCTTGTTTTCTTGCCTTTATTGGGTGTAGCAAATGATACTAATGGAAGCTATTCTGCAGCTTAATAGTGGTAATTTGGGACCAGTATCTGTTATGCGTGTATTGATTTAGATTAACTTCTTGGCTCTCCTAAGTGCTACCGAGATAAAGTGCTGAGCTATGGATTGGTTACATATTTTACATTTCACTTTACTCTGTGCTTTGGAGAAGCTGGAGGTGTGTTGGCTTTGCCTTTTCAGCTTTAATATGTATTGCTGTATGTTTCTACACTGCATATTCAGTCTCTTGTCAAAAGACTGCTTTATTGATGCAGGCTGCATTAACCATAAGGTTAATTAACCACTGCCTTGGCTTTCTGGTTTGCTTGAGTGGTCTGGAGCTGAGGCAAAAATGTTATGTTTACTTATCCCCTTAGAAAAAAGAATCCTCTGTTGCACTTTGAGGAATGCATGAAAAGGCACCAATGTGGGCACGTCAAAGGTGACTTTTCAAACAAGTGTATCTTCTTCTTCAGACTAGTATGTTTCAAAATGATTTATAAGCAATGCCTCGAGTGTTTTTGGCTGCATTAGGTATTTTGTAGTACAGTTGGAGCTGGCAGCTTTTGGCTGGCAAGTGCATATGTTCTTGGAGGTCTGGAAAGTGGCATTTTGGTTTAGAGGCTGCACTGACCAAACCAGTCACAGTATGAACGTTCTGGAGTTTTTGTATGAGTGCAGGAGTAAATCTACTCATACATCAATACTAAAGTTTGAGTGTGGATTAGCCATATCATTTTGTTGATAATAATTTTGAAGCATGTGGTGGCACATTCACTCTCTGTTTTATTGTCTAGATTTCAATTTATGAAAAAAGAATTAAAGCAGATTCTTCCCCTGGACTTATTTACAGTGTTAAATTCTGATTTTCTCTGCTCAGTCTTTTGCACGTGTCTTTCTGTCCCTGTACTTGGAGCCAGGTGAGAAAATCCAAGGGCCAGCTGCTTGGGTTAACGTGGTGAGTTCTGCTGAGAGCATCACACCTTGGAGAACAGGGATTACTGGCTGGGGCAGCACTGGTGGCAGAAGTGCAGGGTCTGTAAAGCCAACAGGGACAGGCTGTTTTGGATGTATTATAGGCTTTAGAAAAGGCAGATAGGAGGGTGGGTTGAAAAGTTCGTCTTTACCTGCTGTGAGAAGAGATTTATAAGGAGAAGTTGATTTTAAAACTGTCCTGCAAAGCCTTGCTGTCTTGTTGAAGCATGTGACAAAGCAGTTACGGTGTTTCTTATGTTCGGCATGTTTGTGTTAAACTGGAAGCCTGAGGAAATCGGGAAAGTCTGTTTCTGGAAGCTTGAATGTTCACATGTGGTTTTGTTTGTTTGTTTTCCCCTCTTGTCTTCATGAATCGCTTCTGCCAGAGGAGGGGATCACCGTGTGGAGCTTTACAAGGTAAGTGGCTGCACATGTTGTCCAAGCAATTGCATTAACACATCAGATGTGCACAGACTTGAGAAGACTGCTCATTAGCGCCTACTACCAACAGGCAGATAGTTTAGGGCTTTTAGTCTCCTCTAAATACGAAATGTGTATGGGAAAAGGGATCTGTAAGCCATGAGCACACTTCCCCATATTAAAAGATATTTAAAGTTATTTTATTTGCTGTTGTTAACTGTCAGCTCCAACTGAGCTAACCAGATTCTTCGCCAGGAATACTTTCACAACACAGTTCATGGGAAAAATTAAAAGCTTTATTTAATCATAGCCATAATTTGATTATACTAGTGTACTAATTTAAGATACCGTATAAGGTATCATATATTACCAATAGCTGTATATTTACCATTACAGAATAGAACATTTTCACTTGCAAGGGACCTACAGTGATCATCTAGTCCAACTGCGAGACCACTTCAGGGCTGACCAAAAGTTAAAACATGTTATTAAGGACATTGTCCAAATGCACTGACAGGCTTGGGGCATGGCCCACTTCTATAGGAAGCCTATTCCAGAGTTTGACCACCCTCTCGGTAAAGAAATGCTTCCTAATGTCCAGTCTGAACCTCCCCTGGCACAGCTTTGAACCATTCCCATGTGTCCTATCACTGGGTACCAGAGGTCAGCACCTCCCTCTCCACTTCCCCTCCTCAGGAAGCTGTAGAGAGCAATGAGATTCCCCCTCAGCCTCCTTTTCTCTGAACTAGACAAACCCAAAGTCCTTAGCTGCCCTTCATAGGACATTCCTTCCAGGCCTTTCACCAGCTTTGTTCCCCTCCTCTGGACACATTCAAGGACCTTCATATCCTTCTTAAATTGTGGGGCCAGGAACTGCACACAGTATTCAAGGTGAGGCCACACCAACACTAAATATAGTGGGATAACAGTCTCTTTTGACCAGCTGTTTACGCTGTGTTTGAAGCACCCCAGGATGCGGTTTGCCCCCTTGGCTGCCAGGGCACACTGCTGACTCATACTGAGCCTGCTGTCAATCAGCACCCCCAGATCCCTTTCTACTGGGCTGCTCTCCAGCCACTCCTCTCCCAACTTATACTTGTGCCTGGCATTACTCTGTCCTAGGTGCAGAATCCAGCATTTGTTCGTGATAAATTTCATCCCATTGATGATCGCTGAATGCTCTGATCTCTCTGCAAGGCGTTTTGTCTCTCAAGAGAGTCAACAGCACCTCCCAGTTTGGCATCATCAGCAAACTTGCTCATGGCACATTCAACTCCTGCATCCAGATCATTGATAAATATATTGAATAGAACTGGCCCTAGAATTGAGCCCTGAGGAACACTGCTGGTGACTGGTTGCTAGCCAGATATAGCCCTATTAACTCCAACCCTTTGAGCTCTCCCCTTCACCTAGTTCTTCACCCAGCACACTGTGTATCTGCTCATCTCACAGTTGGACATCTTGTCCAGAAGGATGCTGTGAGGGACAGGATCAAAAGCCTCACTGAAATCCAGAGAAACTACATCCGTGGCCTTCCCTTCATCCACCAGGTGGGTGACCTTATGGAAGAAGGATATCAAATCAGTTATGATATTCCCTTCTTGAACCCGTGTTGACTGTGCCTGATGATGGCATTGTTCTTTAAATGCTTTTCAGTAGTACCCAGTATAATCTTCTTCATAATTTTTCCAGGAACTGAGGTTAGACAGAGATCTGTAGTTCTCTGGGTCTTTCCTCATGCCCTTCTTGTAAATTAGAATAACATTGGCTAGTGTCCAGTCATCAGGGACCTCCCAAGATGACTGAATGGAGTCCTGCCATAACATCTGCTGTCTCCTCATCCTAATGGGATGAGTCCCATCTGGCCTCATGGGCTTGTGAATATTCAGCTAGTAGAGTTGATCCTTTACAATTTCAGTGTCCACAAATGGAAAGTCACTGTTCCCACACTTACGGTCCTCTGACTTAGGGGACCAGGCAGCCCAAGATCTATCAGTATTATTAAAGGCTGAGGCGAAAAAAGCATCGAATGCCTCCACTTTTTCTTCATCCCTGTTAGATGACCCTCTTCAACAAGTTTCAATCCAGTGTTTTCTTTAGACCTCCTCTCGCTATTAACGTGCTTAAAGCCCTTGTTGGTAACTGAAACAACACCAGCCAGTTTCAACTCTAATTGAGCTTTGGCCTTTTGCATCTTCTCCCTGCATGTACAAACCACAGCTCTGTATTCTTCCTCTGAACCCTGACCTTGCTTCCAGAGATCAATAATTTTCTTTTTCCTCTTGAGCTCCACGAGACGTTCCCTGTTCAGCCAAGCTGGTCTTCTGCTCTGCTTACTTGACTTAGAACACAATGAGACTGCCTGCTCCTGTGCTTCTAAAAGGTGGTTCTTCAAGACTGACCAGCACTTGTGGGCTCCTAAGCCCTCAAAAGCAGATACCCAGGGTACTCTACTAAATAGTTCCCAAGTAGCATAAAGTTTGCTCTCCTGAAGTCCAGGGTAGCAACTCTGCTGTCCTTTGTTCTCATTACATTGAAAATTTTAAACTCAACCATTTCATGATCACTGTGGTCAAGACAGCCACCTACCATCACACGTGCCACGAGTCCTTCTCTATTCACAAATAGCAAGTCTGAGGAGGCATCTTTCCTAGTTGGCTCACTGAGTACTTGTGACAAGATGTTGTCTTCTACAAACTTCGAGAATTTCCAAGACCTGCTCATCACAGCAGTGCGATATTCCCAGTTGATGTCTGGGAAGTTGAAATATCCCATAAGGACAAGGGTACCAATCCAGAAAGTTCTCCTAATTGCCTATAGAATAACTCATCAGTGCTTACATCCTAGTTGGGTGATTGGTAGTAGGCACTCACTACAACATCTCCTTTGTTTTTCCATATCCCTAATCCTCACTCAGAGGCTCTCAACCACATCATCACTAACTGTAAGGGCTGTGCAATCAAACCTCTCCCTTTTATATAGTGCAACACCTCCACCTCACCTGCCCTGCTTATCCCTCCTGAACAGCCTGTAGCCCTCCATCCCAGCACTCCCATCATGGGATTCATTCCACCAAGTCTTGCTAATACCAATGATATCATAGTTCTGGGAGCTGACCAATGCTTCCAGTTCATCCTGTTTGTTTCTCATCATGTGTGTGCTGGTGTATTTCAGATATGCTCCTGAGCCCCCTGTGGTCCCAGGAGCAGTGTAAATGTTCCCATTAGCATTGCTACCCTCAAGTGATGCCATGCCAACTCTTGGCTTACCTACTGCAATCCTGTTGGTATCCCATTCCCCCATCAATTCTAGTTTAAAGTGCTCTCAATCAGTCCTGCCAGTTTACACCCAAAGACGTGTTTTCCCCATCAGGACAGGTGGATCACATCAGGCCCCATCATACCTTTTGTCTTGAAAACTCTTCCATGGTTTAAAAGCCCAAAGTTTTGGCAGAGGCACCAGTCCTGGAGCCAGGTATTGATATCCTGGGCTGCCTGTTTCCTCCAAAGTCTCCCCCTGTTACTAGGAGGACTGAGGAAAATGCTACCTGTGTTCCTGAATTATTTAGCATTCTTAAATCTCTTTTGATCGACCTCAGACTTTTTGTTATGACATCATTAGTGAAGGAGCAGGAACGGATAGTAGTCTGAAGGTTGTACTAAGCTCTTCACTCTTGTGGTGATACCCCTAATTCAGAACCTAAGGAGACAGCAAACTTCGCTGAAAAGTAGGTCCAGTCTGCAAATGGGTGCTCCTGTTCTGCACAGGAGGGCATCACCAACAACCGTAACTTGCCATTGTTTCTTCTCAGCGCTGGTCTTAATGCAGATTTTGTTGCAAGGGTGCCATATGTGAAGCCACACATCACCAACTGCTGGGAAAATATACATGGATTGAGGCCGGCTCATATTCCTTGTTCTCTTCAAACTTTTGAAGGTGATGTTTGGTCTTTTAAATGCCAAAATGTTGAGCCGAGCCAGTATGAACCTCCCTGTTGGTCCGTTAGTTGGCTGGAGTGACAAAGCTGGTACTTGCCTATGCACAGAACAATTTGTTGGAATAAAACATTTTCAGTGTTGCCAGTAAAGGGGTTACTTTTTCACTTGTCAGGCAGGTGGGTTCAGCCTGCGTTCCCCCTTTCCCATGACACAGGGCATTTGTGTTAGTGGTGCCACCTCAGGTGCTGAAAGCTTTGTATGAGAACCAATGAATTTCCTATATGTAGCACCATGATGTGTTACCTGAGAACAGGCAACTTCAGCTGCTTCGGGACTTTTATTTGATTAAACTCTCTGTTGGCTGAAATCCTCACACACAGTTTCAGGGTCTCATATCACATGTTTCTAAAAGAGCCATAATTATTTTTGCTGGCTCATTTCGGAGGGGTCTGTGTTTTCCCTATGGATTTAGCTATCATTCCCTTCTTTTTGTAATTTGTATCAAGAATGTTGGCACTCATAAAATTTTATTGCAATGCAACTCCTTATGCAAGATCCCTTGCCACAATTGTTTTTAATTCAGATTGCTTAGAAAATACTATTTGTCAGCCCCAAGGAGGCAGGTGATATTTCTTTTCCTTTAGGAGAAAAGGATGAGCTAAGTTGCAGAAAGTTGGTTGAGGAGACTGTCGAGTATGGTGATCTAGTTGGTCATTTTTCTGGGAACCAGCCTGTGCTGCAATGCATTTTGAACTGGCCAAGACAGGCAGAGGAGTTGTTTTGGATTTTCACTGAGCAAGAGCAGCAGTGCTTCAGAATACTCAAAGACTCTGCGTGCAGAGCTCTGTTGTGTTCACCTATGAACAACACAGTTTACCAAAAGCCAAGGTTTCCATTCCTGGGTCTGGAATTCTTTTGCTGCTGACAACATAGACAAGTTGCTTAGTCTTTTTCAGTTGGTTACTCACATGTGAACATACATGGGTTTACCAGAACCGTGCAAGAAAATCCAGGTTCGTGCTTATTCCAGCAGAAGGACAGCAATCCAGCCTGTTTCATTTTTGGTGACACTGCTGGTAGGCTGGAAACGGCAGGGGAAACCCTCTAGAAGAGGCTCAGAAGGGAAATAATGACTGTAAGAGGTGTCTGTCCTTTCTTTCTGAGTGATTGATTCATTTGAGCAGCTTTTCTCAGCAGCAGCATTGAAAACTGAGATGGTCACTGCTGCACAGTCTGAGCAGCAGGTGTCCGAAATCGTTCTTGCCGGAGTCGATGTGTGTTTGAAGACAGTAACCAGAAGCAGGAGCCACGAGGAAGCCAGCAGGAGGAGCAGCAGTGGAGCAGTAACCAGATACAAAACTCGCTTCAAGGGGCATGCTTTCCTCTAATCTGGGCAAGCATCCAGTTATTCTTTGCTGAAGCCTGGTTTTCAGACATCACAGTTACCAGTGTATTCAGGGTCACTGTGTCATGCACACTATTCAAATTATTCATGCTTAAATAAAGCAACTCAAAACCTTTTAAAACTGACAAGAATCCTGCTCCGTTAGCTACCTTGACTGTCAGTGACGGGCTACCACAAGCTCCTTCTGCAGTTCATATTTCTACGGTGAGGCTTTGGCAGGGAAGCTTTTAGTTGTTGATATACTGGGATAGTGGAGAGCTGATGCAGAGGGTTTTTTTTCCCTGCTACATGAGATTACCTAACTTAATAGCAGCACATGAAACAATAAGGTATTGTTACAGGGGCATAAGTAATTACTATAAATAAAACATTTGGCATTGTTATGCCAAACATCCTGTTAAGGGTCAAAGGAAATGCCTGTTATCTGCAAAGCCGATCAAAATCCTACCAGCTTCATCTGAGACTTTTTCTGAATTGATTCTAAGGGGAAAACCAAGAAAGAAAAATACCTTTTAAAATAGACTAAAACAGAAGAGGCTGTTAACGCCGGGCATGGGATTGTGAGATGCTTCCAGAGTTGTGGGCTTCAGGCAGGGGTGTTACAGCTCATCATCAGCTACGTCCTTTACCAGAAGGAGCTGGATGTTACTGGTGGAGGTTCTTCCTTCTCTTTTATATCCACTGTGGTAGGCTGCACTTTGGCCTTGCTCTGCACGTCTGCTTTCCTCTTGGGAAGTGGGTGTTTGGGTGCTGCAGCTGCCCAATGCCAGGGTAGGAAGGAAAGTCCACGGATAGCAGAGCCATGCTCTAAAGCAGAGGATGCTATTAGTGTAGGGCCCTGCATTGTGAAGGTTGAGGTGGGCACCTTACAGCTGTGGCAGCTGCAGCGGAGGTAGTGACAGTTTCTGCTGCTTTTCCTGCTTGTTCTCATTCCTCCTCAGCCTCATCGCTGCTTTTCCCCGGAGGAGAAAGGCACCTCTGAAATGTAAGAGCAGGGAAGTGCCCATGGTTGGGGCTTGGCAGGTCCTTGGAGGAATTAGCCCCTGCAAGTGGTTTACCTGCATCTTGGCTTTGAGTTGAATGAGTTTGGTGCAGGAGTGGGAGGCTCCATCGATGTCTTCCTTTGGTAAAGGCATGAGATGACCTTCATCATCTTTATCCCAGCAATTTGTTCTTGCTCTCTGCTAGGGAGAGGAGAACTGAGCACATCAGCTTGTGCCATGCTGGGCTGTGAGGAGGCAGGTCTTGGTGGCCAGGGGTCCTGCCTAGGTTTAGGTGAGCATGGAGATTGCTGCTTCCTGTACCTGGGGGTGTCTTGAGGGCATCCTCATTGCTTGTTGCTGTGAGAGGGCTGGTGCATTTGCCAGGTGACCAGGACAGGAGCCAGATAGATTGAATGTTGCAGCGTCTCCTGCTCTCTACCAGATGCATTTGCTTTTTGTAGCCTTGCAGCTCCTGGCTCCCAGTGGTAAGAGGAGGATTTGGCTGGGGGTGCATCATGCCATTCCTGTCCCTCTTCAGGAGACTCCACACTCTTTGCAGGCATGGTCACTCTCTCTCCTGCTTTTGGCTGTGCTGAGTGGCAGGATTTGGGAGCAGGGCTGTGCTGAGGGTTCAGACTCAGATTGAGGTTAAGGAAAGCTGGAGGCCACTCTGGTGGTCCTCAACAGGTATGAGGTGCAGGTGGTGGCTGGTGCAGCTCAGACTGATGGTCTGAGGAGGTAGACGCAGGGGGAGGACCAGGGGCTGAAGGGCTGTTTGCAGGAAGGGAAACGGGGGGGAGAGGGTGAATATTTGGGTAGAAGAAGGCAGAGCTGCCATGGGAACAGTGACCTGGGTGCACAGCAATGCTCTCCTGCTGCAGGGGCTGAGTGCCTAGAGTGAGGTGGGTACCAGCCCTGACAGCATAGGTGCAAAGTGTACATGAGTATAAACATAAAAGAAATCTAGGATGGAGATCAAAAATAAAAAATGTTTGGATTGAGAACATTATCAGTTAATTATTTATCAGTACTTAAGCAGCTAGAAGTTAAAGGAATAGTTGAGTAATAAAGTCTCTAGTGGAACTGTGAGACAGTTGGCTTTGAAAATGGAACATTAGTCCTGTGTGCATAATTGCGATGTATGCGTTAAACTCAGCATATTTTTTAAGAAGAAGTAGAGCATGGCAAAAATCTGTTTTTAAATGTAAAAATGGCACTCCAGCCAGTAAGTCAGCTCTTCATCAGAGGCCCAACTTAAATGCCTCTATGTAAACGTGCGCAGCATGGGGAATAAACAAGAGGAGTCGGACATGTGTGCACACCTGCAGGGCTGTGATCTTATTGGCATCACAGAGACATGATGGGATGGCTCCTATGACTGGAATGTTGGAATGGAAGGATACAGGCTCTTTAGGAAGGACAGGCAGGGGGGACAAGGAGGAGGTGTTGCCCTCTATGTCAGTGACCAGCTGGAGTGCATGGAGCTCTGCATCAATTATGATGTTTCCAGAAACTTATATATTTGTGTATATATATATATATATATGATACATTTTATTACATATACTTGTGACAGAATACAGATTCGAAGATAGCCGGTGATAGGGACTGCCTGCGAAAACAGATTTGATTTTAGAACAATATAAAACCAGAACTGATCAGTGATAATACTAACTAGCTAGCAAGATGTTAGTAAGTAAATGTGCATAACACAGCTCTTACCCAGTAGGTGTCCCTAGTGGGGAAAGAAGAGAGGTCCAGCCTGTTGACTGATCCCAGACATTCCGATGGAGGTCTTCTCCCTAACATCCCCCTTCTCTTTAGCCATTTTATACTATTTCTTTGCTTTCAGGTGGAGCTTGAGTGACTTTAGTCATCGCAGCCTGGAGGCGGGTAGCTTTTGAGGTGGAGGTGTATTTTAGTATTATATTGACATTATAATGAGCAAAGTTCAGCTTCAGAACATGATTTCACCATCACTGCTGAGGCAGCAGTTGTGATCCATCTTCCTTGATGGTAACTATGTGGTTATCTTCGTCGGACATACTTTATCCATGATAACAGGGATGAGCCACGGTACCTCCGTACCTCTCTGTTCCCCACATCACAGATATTGCACATTCTGTTCAACTAGATGCAGGCCTTGTCCATTCCAAGTGTGTTCTGTTCCTGGGAGCAGCAACTGTGTCTTATCTCAAGGCTGCTCTGATATTGCAGCTTATGTGAAGATATAAGCTGAACTTTGGGGGACAATGTTCTCCCATTCCTTCCCAATTTCTGTTATTTTTCCACAGTAGAGAACCACGGAATAAAGCCCTGGAGGAAAGAGGGGCCCAAGAATTTGGTTAATATTCAAGGATCACCTCCTCCAAGCTCAGGAGTGGTGCATTCCAGTAAAAAGGAATTCGGGCGGAGGCCTGAACAAGGTGCTACTGAACAAACTCTAACACAAAAAGGAAGCCTGCAGAAGGTGGAAGCAGGGACAGGTAGCCTGGGAGGAATACAGAGAAATTTTCCGAGCAGCCAGGGATCAGGTTAGGAAAGCTAAAGCCCTGGTAGAATTAAATCTGGCCAGAGACATCAAGGGCAACAAGAAAAGCTTCTATAGATACATCAGTCATGAAAGGACGACTAGGGAACATGTGGGCCCTCTCTGGAAGGAAACGGGAGACCTAGTTACTGGGGATATGGAGAAGGCTGAGGTTCTCAATTACTTTTTTGCCTCAGTCTTCCCTGGCAAGTGCTCCAGCTGCACCACCCACTTAGTATAATGTAATAGTAAGATTGCTTTTTTTAATCATGTATCATACATAGACTATGAAAGCAACAACATTTTAATCTTTTTGTGGTTGATTTTTATCTACCACAAAGCTGTTAGGTTCATACCAAGCAATGGTAGCTTGGAAAACTGGCATCGTTTTTACCAAGGCACTTTTTCCAAGCAAGTGGATCTAACATTGGGTATTTTTACTTGCTTTTAACAGATTTTGTTAGGGTTACAGTTGGCTGAAACACAAATCTTCATGATAGAGTAATTGCACATTTTGGACGTATACATTTAAGCCTTCCAAAACCCGAAATGGGCTCTTATATGTTATGCTAATAACGTTTATGTCAATTAGAATAATATAAATGAAGCAGTAGTACTGTATCACTGGAAAACCTCAGTGTTTGTAGGGGAAACAGTCATAGGATATTTGTGGATCTTAAGAGCAAAGCTGTTAAAGGGAGTATCAACATCTAAACCTGATACAAGGTCCAGGAAACAAATGGAGTAAAGCCAGCAGGTGGAGAAGATTAGTGTTTGAAAAGCTCTGTGCCTACTACACCAAAAAACTGCAAGTTGTCACTTCACCATGTCAGGCTGATAATGTTGTAAATTAGATCCCTACACCTTGGCCTGAGGCAAGAGCATGGCTGCTGTGCAAGTCTCTGTGATGGGTTTCTGCATGTTTCTCTCCCCTCCAGGTTCTCAGCTCCCTTGGGTACCACGTGGTCACATTTGATTATCGAGGTATGTGGGCTTCTTTCATTATGAAACACTTTTAGATGTCTCTTTGTGTAGAAGCAGCAAAGAAATTGTGCTTCTTTTTGGATCTCAGGGGAGCTGTTGTTTTATAAATGCTTTCTGCCAGCTAATTAGATGTGGCTATTGCTTCTTTTTTCCTCATGGGTATCCAAAGAACTTCCAAGACATTTCTTTCCAGTGTCTTCTTGTGTAGCACTGCTTCCTGATGTCCAGCTCGGTGGACTCTGGCTCCTATCTGCCCTCATGCACAGGGCTTGTTGATTTGGGAGCTAGGGAGCAGAGGCTGACCCAGGCACATATGCTGTCATAGCATCCAGTTCAGGTGTCCTCAAGGTGCACATCTGGAAACTAGTGAGCCTGCCTATTTGTAGTCTTGGATATGATCTAATTGACTTTCCTGAGGACACAGAGAGAACTGAACTTGCACTTCTTTTTAAAAGCTGATAGGTGAGATAAGACATTGATTTGCTAACAATTGATAACATCCTCAGCAGAAGCCATGACTATTTTGCAACTCTGTGCCACCAGCAGTCAGGCATCTGCTGCTCTTTTTTTTTTCCTTCTCAGTATTTAAGCCATGGCTATAATGTAATGCCACTGGAGATACAGGAAAGAAATTAATCCGTTGCATTTTTATCAGAAAGACATCTGGGAGAGGTTCATTTGTAGGAGCTTGCCCTGTTTTTCAGTCCTGATGGCAGCTGCTTCTCTGACTGCATATTAGGTATCAGAAGGGATGTGGGATGCTTGCTGCAGCAAGCAATAGTTGCAATAGTGATAGAGCCAAAACAATCAGTAGGGTGGAAAATTGCTTGAGGCTGTTGATCAAACAGCATGGACAAACTGATGTTGCAACAGCTTTGTGAAACGTGCTTGGTTTTTGACCCTAGGCATCTAATTCTTACGCTGTTAGAGACTCCACTTACAGCTTGGTTACATGCACGCAAGAGCAGCTAAGATTTGGGAACAGGGCTGTTGCAGGTGGGTAGGTGCGAGAACACAGCATGGCAGTGTTTGAGATCCAGCTCCTTTTGTTGGGGACTAAGTTCACAAACTCCTTGGCAGCCAGCAGTTACCTTGCTTAAATGACTGGATGGATCAGGGCTTTCAGCCCCAAATTGTAGGGATGCACAGGGAAATAAACAGAAATTGTCCATGTCTCAGGTCCCTTTGCACTTGCAGATGGGCTGCATGGAAAGAGCTGGCTGGGTTTGCTGACTGGTTTGTGCAATTCTCAGAGGGTCTATTTGTGTTTCAGGCTGGGGTGATTCAATAGGCAGCCCATCAGAGAGGGGGATGACCTACGATGCCCTTCATGTCTTCGACTGGATAAAAGCAAGAAGCGGAGACAACCCGGTCTATATATGGGGACACTCTCTGGGCACAGGGTAAGCATCTAATATCAGTAGGACTTTAGCTTCTGCAAAATGCTAAACACTGACCTTGGATGAAGGTGCTGTTTGCCATAATCTCCAGGCTGGCTTGGCTTGGAGTCTGTGGCATAATTGCTGCAGAGTATCTTCCCCTTCACACTCTACAGAGCGAGAAGGGCTTCAGTGAATGACTATGCAGGAATCGATCTTGAACCTTCATTGCCCAGAGGGTTACATTGGAAGAAAGACACTTGGAATAATATAATGCGTATTGACCAAGGGAAGAGAAAGTGGGACTGCACTGATCTCTCTCTGTGGTGAACCTATTTATGTCCTTCAGAGCAGAACATCAGGCTTCTCTGGTACTCTGAAAGAGTATCTCAGACCAGCCGCACATGCTCATGACTTGCCCTTACAAACCATTTTCTCCTGTCCTGGCAAACACGCCATGTGTAATCAGTGCTCATGCAGATGCCTGCATGACTACACTGCTGTCCATCACAGGTCATGCCTGGCACAGGGAAGTTCAAAGTATCAAGTGCCTTTGCCTGCATGTTTTTAATTTTCCTTTCCTGCTTCCTGCCTTTCTGTTCTGTCTGAGGTGGGTCGTGTTCAGCAGGCAGCATGTGCTCTTACCCCCTTAATTTGCAGAGGAGCAGAAGGCAAACACAAGAGTTATCTTTTAATTGAGCAGTGTGCAGATTATACTATTTGGGACCACAACAGCTTGCCTTGCTTTCCAACAAATGTGTTGCTGGGACAGGGAGGTATTTCAGGATAGTGCCTTTTCATTGCTATCATACTAAACATCCTGCTTTGAGTGAATGCAAAGGCTTTTCCTTGGATTCTTCCTCTAAATTTTTGCCACGTTTTCATGATCCTTTTCGGGGTCAGAGCATGCTTATGACATTTCCCAGTGTACCGCAATCTGAGTGGTCTGGGACTCTGGTCCCCAGCTGAGTTCCCTGGTGACCATAGCCAGCCTGAAGTTTTAGGTTTTTGAAGTATACTGTACTTGAAGGATTCAGCAACTTTGGAAATATCCATATCCCATTAGGGAGATGCATGGAGGAGACCTTGCTGCTTTCTGACCCAGCTATGGAAACTCCTTGCAGTGTGACCCTGGGACTCTGTACTCCAGCTGCCTGGAACACTGCACCTCTCTGCCCATATGCCTGGATTCCCCTCTTTCTTGCTCAGCCCTTGTGGAATGGGGGTAGGAGGCTGTGTCACACAGCTGCAGATATGCTGGGAGCCTGAGAGCCACCTTAAAGGAGGTCCTTCCAAGTGGCTATACAGTGTGCTGCTTCCTTGGACTTGACTTACCTAATGCAGGTGCCTGATGCCATTTGAGACAGTTGGATATGGGACACCTGTGGTAACCCAAGTCATTGTGGGCTGGCTGCCCAGATCTCAAACGGTGTGCAAGGCCAACATTACAGCAGTTGAGTTGTACCTCTGCCACCTACTACCACTAGAACCTGGTGCTTTGCAGAGAGCTTGCACCAGATTAAACATTTGTTGTTCTTCTTTCCAGGGTTGCAACAAATCTCGTAAGGCGTCTTTGTGAGAGAGGTAAGTCTGGCAGGTGGATGCTCTTTCCACCCAGCCCACATTCTTCTCACGTCCCAGATTTACCCATGTGTTCACGGTCGTGACAAGGCTGACCTTGGTGCACCATGGTGACAGATGGTCTCATAAGGCAGCCCCTGACCCTGGGGGCTATCTGCACCCCTGCATTTCAGCACAGTGCCTTTGGCTTTTCAGAAACGCCCCCGGATGCTCTGATACTGGAATCTCCATTCACCAACATACGAGAGGAGGCACGGAGTCACCCCTTTTCTGTGGCAAGTACACAGTGGCACGTAATTATACGCTTAGAAACTAACCTTCAGAAGTGATGCAGCTGAGCTAACTGCATAACTTGTGGGGCAGCGGTGATATTTATAAGTGTTGGGGTAAAGAGCTGCACTGAAGGCAGCTCCTGGGAGCACCGGTACAATAAGCATGAGCCATGTGCAGAACCTGTTTAAAAAAAAAAAAAAACAGAAACTGGGATCAGAAAGGGCAGTAAATGTAGGGAAGGGAAGACAGGCTCTGCTCTCACTGCAGGGAGTGCAGCCAACAGCCAAGAGATGTTACTGGGATGGCAATGGCCTGCCCCTTTACTGCTGTTTGTATAACTGTCCTGCTGGTGCCTGCCACTAATGCAAATTTTTCCTCTCAGATATACAGATACTTCCCTGGGTTTGACTGGTTCTTCCTTGACCCCATCACGACAAGTGGAATTAAATTTGCAAATGATGAGAAGTGAGTTCCCTCTTTGCTAGGGTTTCAGCTGTGGCTGCAGTGATCCATGGCAAGCATCAAGGATGATAGACATCAGCCTGCACTCTCTGCTCTTTTTTTTTTTTTTTTTCATTGAAGCGTTATACTTGCTGGAAGGATTTCAGTTACTCTCACAGCCCTGAGTGCAACACAGCTTTGCACTGTGGGGCTCTTTCTTTTTTAATGGTGAGCACAGAGAGTACTCAGGGATATGCGAATTCGGTCCATGTTTTTCAAGTGTGTTACATGTTAAACAGTAGCACTGGGACACTGAAGGTCTGAGAAGATTTCTCTGCCGTGCGTTTGCATAAGCCACGCTGCTTAATGTAATAACATTGTCTGTTTTCACTGACCCTTTCATCCAAGAGCCTGAGTATTTGTGAGTTTGGTTTCCAGTACTGAAACTAAACCAGACCTCGGAGGATGATGCTTTGCAGTGGGCTCAGCCACTTTTCTCTGGTCTAGTGCCTTTCACTAGTAAGTTTTCTATAGATCAAATGAATGGTGCCCAGAGAATAGTGTTTTCAAGATCTGAACTGCAGTTAATGACTTACAGGACATGTTTGTCATTGCAGTTTCCTTGAAAATCCAAGGGTGTTGGTGTTAGAGTGTGATGGGATTGCTCTGAACCTTTGTGACATTGTAGTTTCTTTTACAGTCTGAAATACATTTCCTGCTCCCTGCTCATCCTTCATGCTGAGGATGACCCGGTGGTACCATTTCATCTAGGAAAAAAGGTATGTATGTGGCTCTGCAAACTGATCTGGTGGGAGGAACTGGTGTGGATAGAATGACATCCCAGCCAGGCAAAAAGTCAGCAACAGGAAGATGTAGAAATGCATAGCCTGAAGGGGCTACAAATTCTGTGGTGTTGGGGGTAGCAAATCAATGGTGAAATGGAGCTAGAGCTAGCAAAGCTGGTCAAGCCAGGGCCCATAACCCACCTCTGAGAGGAGTGCTGGCTTGGCAGGGGTGACTCGTTTGGAGTGACACATGTCCCTGACCTGCGTCCCCTTGGTCTCAGCTGTACAGCATTGCTGCAACATCACGGAGTTTCCGAGACTACAAGGTGCAGTTTGTTCCCTTCCACACAGACCTTGGCTATCGGCACAAGTACATCTACAGGAGTCCAGAGCTACCTCGAATACTGCGGTAACAGCCTAGCTAACTGGGGTCTCCTCTGGCTTAGGGGTGGGGGCTGATGCCTGGGGCTTTGGGGCACATTGTGAGACGTGCCCAGGAGCAAGAGAGATGTGTAACAGGTGCCTGTATTGGGCAGCTCTTCTGAAAATCTGTTTGGTCTCCAGAGTGGGTGAGATACTGGGGCTGGTTTAGCACAAAGTCAGAGCTCTTCACCTCCCTGCAAAGCAGGTTTTGGAAAGGTGAGCCACAGAAAGCCGGGAGCACTTTTCTCTGGCTTATCTCTGCTGTGAGCTGGATGCTCTGGAGGAGGAGTTTGCAGAGCAGCTACTTCTGCTTGCCCTTTCTGGTGGGAGCCACTGATGGGTGAGAGCAAAGCTCAGTGCTGTTCCCTGTAGCTGCAAGCACTTGAGCCCTAGTATTTCCCAGGAGAACGGGAAGACCTGCAGGCTGCAGCGTGCATCAGAGTGTCAGAGAGCTGAGGGTCACTGCTGTGTCTTTTCCTTTTGCAGGGAATTCCTGGGAAAATCTGAACATGAACATCAACACTGAAGACTGGCTGTTTGGCAGCACAGAGATTTTCCTTTCTTTCCTTCCTTTCTCTCTTTTTCCTCCCTGCTCCCTCTGGGTCAGTCTGCCATTCTTCCATCCCTGGCACTAGAGGAGGTCAGGGATTTCCACTCCGGTCCTGTTGTGTACCCTTGGCAACTCCAGCTCCTGGCATCAGCATCTGTGATGGTAGAAGAAAGAAGTTGTTGTCTTCTTTTTTGACATGGATGGAGGCATGAAAACAGAACAGGAGCCGGTATCAAACCATGAAAAATGTAAGCACAACAGAGCCTGGCCAATCCAGCGTGGTACTGCTGAGGACAGACATTCCTAGGACACGTTGTGTCATGACCAAGAGTGTTTCTTTCACTTTTAATCACTGCTGCTGTTTTTGGCTCACGTAGAGACTCATTTATAGGCGAATGGCTTTTGCTGTGTCTCCATACCACAGGTGTCTCGCTTGAGTTTGAGGTGTTCTCTTTCCAGGAAATACATGTTTTGCCTTCCCTTTTTGCTAAGTGGCTGTAATTACAAATACACGGAAGATCCAGGTGGTGAGAGGTGTTTTTATTTAGCTCTTCAGTCACAATGTGTTGCAAGTGTTGGGCTAATTGCACACATTTGGAAATAAAATGAAAGATTTTTTTTTTGTTCTTCCTTTTCAAACATTTATTTAATGGAAAAGGTTACTGCCCTTTTATCTTTTCTGTACCCTTTTCCTTCTGAGCATAATTTCTGTTCCCATCCCTGCTATCCTCTGTGGAGCTCCTCCCTTTCTTCACATGCACTTCCTATTAGGACTGGAGTGACTTCTGTAGATAAATTGCAGACTTGGGAGTTTAAGCTGGAAAACATAACATTACTTTTTTTGCTTGATCTCCCTCTTCCATGAACAACGTGGGCCCAGGATGTGGGAATGAATGTCTTCCATTCTCCCTGTACATACCCAGACAGACAAGTGCTTCCTTTGGGTGGGAAGGGCAGGTTTTTTTCTTCACCTGCCTTTTAACTCTTTAGGTCAGGTTTTCCTGTTCCTGGTGGCTACACTGTTTTTCTGTAGTTAAAAGCAGGCAGTGGTATGCCTGTGTGCCCTGCCATCTCTGGGCATCCCAGGCACTTCCAGTAGCACTTCTCAGCTCATCTCACAGCTGTGGTTGGAGCACATTGTCCAGGAGGGGGAAGTGGGAAGAGATTCTGGGATGCCCTTGCCCTGCTTGGGGCTAGAACAGGGGCTGTTTCATGCCACCGACGAGCTACGCATTGAGCTGGAAAGGGCTGTGTGCTGACTCTGTGGTGTCTGACTGGTGACCTGGCCCTGCCTCCCCTGTCAGTCTGTGCAGACAATACCGGGTGCTGTAGGTGTAGTCACTAGTGCTCAGAGTGAATTGGGCTGAAGGGTCTGTTCAGGGTTGTACAGTGTAGTGTAAACTGCTCAGCATGCATCCAAGTTATACCTGCTGGCTCATACTAGTTGCAAAGCAGACAGTAGCTTTTTCTTGTACTGAGATTCTTCTGCCATAGCGTGGTTGTCACTGAGGTTTCTGACCCATGATACTCATAAGCTAACTGTGCCACTTTAAATTATGTTTGATGCACTTGTATTTATTGCACTGACAGCAGAGGAACGCTTACTTGGCTCTGGAGAGTGATGTGCGCATTTCAGCTAATGTTGCTGCTGGCAGCTGGCTTGGGGCAAAGTGAAGCCTGAGCCAGAGGGTGGCTGGCTGCCTTTGTCCCCTGTGACAGAGCTGAGGGTCCAGCATGTGAACCGCTGGTGTTGGTGATCCCAGCACCGCCATTCCCGTTAGCAGGCCAGAGATATGCTTGGAAATTTAAACTGAAATGTTTATCTAAAGTGGTGTAGTTTTAATAAAGGCATTGACTGCTGATCACCTTCACCCTGGCAGTTTTTGGGACTTTTTCCCCAGTTGGGCAGGTCAGCTGGGTGTGTGGCAGGGCTGCAGTAGGGTTGTGCATGGGAGATGAGCTCGCAGCTGGGCCTGGGCAAGTCTTTGTGCCTGCTGCCAGCTCTGGGTGAGCGGCTTTCCTGGAGCCCAGTGGGTCTGTGCCTGTAGATCAGCTGCAGCTGAGGCTCTGCTTCCCCACTGGGGATGGGGGAAATGGGAGCTGCCTGTGGGACTTCTAACACAGGAGCCCTGTGTGCTGTTTGCAAACCCAACACTGTAACCCCCGTCTCAGTGCATATACTCATCACACCAGAGGTTCAGGTAAATGGCTTTTGCTCACGCTAGCCCAGTGCAGCCTCTGGTACCAGCTTCCTCCTGTACCCCCCATGCGCTGGCATGACTGACCTTTCTGCCATGGGCATGTTGTCCCCATGACGATGCCTGCACCATGCCAGCTGCAGGGGACCACATCCCATGAAGCCCCAGCTGGGGAAGGCCAGCATGGAGTAGTCACCAGTCAGCCCAAAGTCAAACCAGTAGGTGTTCTGGTTCTTTTAATGAGTTGGTGTCACACAGGGGAGTACTGGTGTGCTACACAGCACTACAGGTGTTAAACTCTGACCCCAGCACCGGGAGGGACACATGGAGCAGCATGCCCCAGCTGTGGAGGGACGGAAGAGATGTGATACCATTCACCCCCTGGTAGCACCCAGCATACAGCTGTGCCTGGAGAACCAAGAGCCTACTCGGGGCCTATGGTCCCAGCAGGGTCAGCCCCACAGCTGGCAGTGGCAGGTACAACCCTCTCTATGCAGACATGGAGGCTAAAAATCCCTGGAGTGGCTTGGTTACTGGGCTTCTAGTTAACAAAGAGGTGTGGGAAGAGGCTAGGGGGAAGCTCTGTGGCAAGGAAGTTGCTGATCCCAGGCCCTCTCTCCTTCCCCTTGTGGCACGTAGCATTTGACATTGGTGCCTGAACTGGGGCCAGCTGCTGTAACAGCCAGCTCCATCTTCTCTATGTTACTGGGGAAGGGGGTGACAAGCAGGGCAGACAGTGACCTCTCCCTCCCTTGCCCTTGGGGCTGGCAGACCAACTGGAGGAGGATGGAGGAGGATGCAAGACGCACTCCGTTGGCTAAACCTGCTCATGAGGCAGGGTCATGAAGGCCAGGCCAGGCTGCATGCAGGGGGAGAGGGAAGGATTTAGTTGGAAAGCCCTTGTTGAGCAGACAGCACAGCTGTGGAAGACTTATCTGAGGTCATCTCACTAAAAGCACTATGCAGCACATGCA
This sequence comes from Tauraco erythrolophus, assembly GCF_009769465.1. Taxonomy (NCBI): domain Eukaryota; kingdom Metazoa; phylum Chordata; class Aves; order Musophagiformes; family Musophagidae; genus Tauraco; species Tauraco erythrolophus. The sequence continues at coordinate 119,535,344 of NC_141466.1, read as the reverse complement.
GGCTGGATATGTGGGTACAAACAGAAGGTCCTTTCTCCTCTCCCCCAGCTCCTGTTTCTCAGTCAGGGCTTCTCCTCAGAGCATCCTTCTATTCCCCTGAGGGAAAGGCCTTGTTTCTGCAGAAACAGAAATGCAGGTGGGGCCTCCTGGGTTGGGAACCTATCACTCCTGCCTTCCTTCTGTGCTCACATCAATCTCGGGGGAGGTTGGGTGGGGGGATTTTTGTGGCAGATGGCTCCACACCCCAGATCTCCTGGGCATACTCTGTGATGGTCCTGTCACTGGAGAACTTGCCCGAGCATGCAATGTTCCTGATGACCTTCTTAGTCCACTCCCGGGGGTCCTGGGAAGAGGAGAGGCAATGTCAGCAGTCAGTCTCTCAAGCAGCTCTGTCCCACCTCGCAGCCTTGCAGAGCACTGGCTGTGCACGCTGGGCCGGTTTAAACACCGTGGTGTGTGGGGCTGCTGAAGCAGCAAAACTGCCTCGCCCTGCCCCATGGCCCCACGATGGGGTGTCCATGAAAAGGGCTCCACAGGAGTTCACTCATCCCAGCTGCCCGCCGTTTCCCTACTGCACTGCCATGGCCAAGGACCCCATCCCTTGGTAGTGGGCAGCTCCTACCTTGAAGAGCTGGTCCACTTGGCTTTGGCATTTAATGTACGCCTCATAGTCGGCAAACACCTTAAACCTGAAACCCAAAGCAGAGTATGGTTAGGGTTTTGCCTGCTCAAGGGTCTCAGCCTGGTGGGACAAGGTAGCATAGACACCTTCCTGCGGGCAGGGCTTAGCCTCTGCGTGAGGGGACCCCAGCCACCTGGGAAGGAGGCCTGGGCAGGCTGAAAGCAGCCCACCAGAGGGGATGCTTGCCAGGACGCACCTGTCATGGTACATCAGCATGTTCACGACGTCCCTGAAGCAATCAGGGTCTCGAGGGGAGAAAAATCCGCTGCTGATCTGGTCGATAGCCTGTCGCAGCTCTGGCAGGCGTTCATAGTACTCCCGCGCGTTGTACCTGCACCCAGCAGAGACAGGCTGTAGGGACTGATGCTCTGCCCTGGGGCCCAGCACCCGGAGAGCAGGACCTGGCATGTCTGGGGCAGGGAGGGCAGGCAGGATGTCCTGTTTGCTCCTGAGGAGCCTTGTTCCTGGGCCTGTGTTCATCAGAGCACCCTGCTAGCAGGTCCAAGACCATCTGCAGTGCCTGAAACACTTTGCACCCAGGCTCACATCCCCTTCACAGCCACTGTGCTATGGGCAAGCTGCCTGGGCGACATCCTTGATGGACCATCCACTGACCAGCCCAGGGTGGAGGCTGCCTCCAGCCCCTGCTTTTTCCTGCTCCAGAGCTGCCCAGGGAGAAGGGTGTTCCTCCCAGAGCTCATGGCTCTCCCTGTCAGAGCTGGGAGTTGTATCCCATCTGACAAGCCCTAGCATGCATTGGGCTCTCCCCAGCACCAACCCTTGGCGATCCAGGGCCTCCACGTCCTCCACCCGCATGCCAAAGATGAAGAGGTTTTCTTCGCCTGCCTCCTCAGCCATCTCCACATTAGCCCCATCCATGGTACCAATGGTGAGGGCCCCGTTCACCATGAACTTCATGTTTCCAGTACCCGAGGCCTCCGTGCCAGCTGTGGAGATCTGCTGGGAGAGATCCGCTGCTGGGATCACTGCCGGGTGCAAGAGAGATAGGAGTTAATCCATGGCACACTACAGCTCCCCACAACTTGGGCCCAGGACAGCAAAACACCCTGGGCATCTGCTAGTGGCCCTGCTGACCTCAACCTCAGCCCAAACAGTGCGGCTCTGGGGCCAGAGCCAGGCTCAGCCCTGCTGCTGCCCCATGCAGCTGTTGTCACTCCTGCACGAAGCTGGCTTCCTGCCCTGTGTGGAGCCCTCAGGCCCTTCCTAAGGAAGAGCCAGGTGACCTGCCATGATAACCTCTCAGGCCAGCCAGTTTCTGGGCTCAACGGGGACATGCCCGGTTCCTGATATGTGCTTACACAAGACCAGACGTACCCTTCTCAGCCAAGGATACCCGGTAGTTCTCCAGGAAGATGACCTTGAGCCTGTCCCCCACATAGGGATCGTTGTTGATGACCTCACCGATGGATGTGATGAGTTTGATGATCATCTTAGCCATGTGGTAGCCAGGGGCCGCCTGAAGAAGAGCAGCCCAGAAAAGGTGAAGGCTTTTAAGGAAGGGAGAACATGAAGGGTGCCAGTGCAGATCCTCACCACAGGGAGATTCGGCCTCACCTCTGCTGTTCACAGAGATCAGCAAAAACACCCTACTGGGATTCCTGAGCCACAGGGAAAGAGTGATGGGGCATGGGGCCTTCTTTGGACTGAGTAGTCCACAAAGGTGTTTCCTGAAGAGCCTGCCAGCAGACATGTGCTGGCTAACCTACAGGGGGCCTGGCAAAGCCCCAGAGAGGGGACAGCACCTTCCCCACATCCCCACTGAGCCACGCATGCACAGAGTCTGGAGCACATGTTACCTTTCCTCCAATCATAATAGTCCTGGGCACGAAGGATTTGGATGGACTGCTTCTGATGCCTGAAAGAGCAGGAACACAACTGAAGTGAAGATAAACTGGACAGAGTTTATTGCATGCATTAGAGGTGGGCTGGGATGCCAGCCCAAGTCACATGGACCCAGCAAACTTGCAGGACCCTGAAGCCCAACCAGGCATCTGCGGGATCTATGCTGAGCAAAAACAGGCTGCAAAGTCCTTGGAGAACTACTCAAGCCAGCACAACACAGAGCTCCAATGACTTGTCTCCCTTTGGGAATGGCTAGGGGCCCCAAGCATAAACTGGGGAGTGGAGTTTTAACTTGCAGGTCAGTCCTAACACCTGCAGTACAGGTGGGGGGGTTACCTGGGCCCTGGGACCCAGCTGGGCAGGAGATGTGGGCTGTGACCTCTTCCTCAGAGCTCTGCATGACCCCTCAGACATTGTCTTCCCTCCTGGAGAGAAACCCCTCATGACAGGAGGGCAGAGCTAGGCTCAGGAGTCCTTCACCACCAGCTGGCATACCTTTACATGGGAACCCTGGCAGTGAGAGGCTGGGAGGACACCCCATGCCTGTCAGCCCAGGCGGGACTTACGGTTGTAGAGAGTGATAGCATGCAGGCAATTCAGCAGCTGCCGCTTGTACTCATGGATTCGCTTGACCTGAACATCGAACATGGACGAAGGGTTGATCTTGACCTTGTACTGCTCCTCCAAGTAGGCTGCAAACTTCAGCTTGTTCTCCTGGCAAGAAAAACTGATGAGGAACAGGCACGGGTTCCAAGGCCTTGCATCAGAAGTGAGTGTTTGCTGCTGGGATGTTCCCGGGAGCATGGTGCCTTCAGTCTACTCCCCTCACCCCACTCCAGTGCACATACCTGTTTGACTTTGCCACATCCCTGATAAAAGTCTCATTATTGATGAAATCCAGTAGCTTCTTCAGCTGCTCAGATCTGTGTTAAAGCTTCCCCGATTTTCTAAAAGAACAAACCAGAGAGGGATGTCACCCCGTGAGACACCTCATCCAGTCCACAACTGCACTCCCCCAACAGAGCTGACACAGTCCCACTGAGAATCAGAAAGAGGCACTCTGGCCAGGAAAAGGGGCACAGTTTCTTAGGGCAAGGTTACTTCTTTATGTCATTGGGTAGCTCAAAGGTACATGGGAAACAGGGCACTCGGAAAAACCCAAACAAATCCTTCCCTGTCTAGGAACTTTAGAGGGAGGATGCGTGGCACACGTACCAGGGCCTCCTGGCAGCTGGAGAAACAGAAGGGCAGGACATAAAGATACATTTAATTGCAGGATGTTATTCAGTTATGGCATGTCACAGTGTGAAGCAAAAACCTGTGCTAAAGGGCCTGGTAAACAAAGGAGGCAGAACACGGGCAGGAGCTCCAAGGGAGCTGTTCGTGCCTGTGACGCTGCAGACACCCCATTCCACACGCCATGGTACTGCCCAACAGGCTGTGTGGAGCCACTGCAAGGGCAGGGAACCACATCCAAACTCCTGCAACTATTTTGGCCAACTCTTGCATCACTGACTTTAAAGCTCAGCTAGTCTCACACCCATGTGGTGCAACACACGTGCTCCTCCCAGGCTGTCCTCACTTACACCCTCCAGGCATTAGCCTCAGCGCTGATCAGACCACACCACGAGGTGATCAGAGATGAACGGACCATGCTCAGCCCCTCGCTTGCGACTCACCTCGGCAATAACATCAGCCAGACCTGGGTTGCACAGCAGGAGCCAGCGCCTCGGCGTGATCCCATTTGTCTTGTTCTGACACTTCTCTGGCTCCAGCTCATAGAAATCCTTGAACCTGGAAAAACAGAGAGAGCTGAACCACCCAGGAGCTTCAGCTGGGCCCTCACTGTATGTGCTCCTGACTCAAGGCAGTCTCTGCAGATCTCCTGTAATCAGTGTGAAGTCTCTACACTGCCTCTCACCCCTTCCTCAGCCATAATGCCGAGCGTTTCACTATCTCCAAAGGGAGGAGGAGTTAGACCTTGGCACGCACAAGAATGAGACAGTCTCCCCAGCCTGCCGTGCCCAGCAGGGCAACCAAAGCAGACCATGATGCCCAGTCGCTCCAGGGAGCCCCCCAGGCTTGCAGGCAAAGCCCCAGTGAGTGGAGAGGGTGGGTGCCTTGGTGTCCCCCCAACTCACACTGAGTTCTTGACAATGTCTGAGTGGATGCGGGCCACGCCGTTGACCCGCATGGGAGCCCAATCACGCAGAGAGGCGCCATGTTAATACGTTTGCAGTCACCCTCCTCGATCACCGACATTCTCCGGAGACGGTCAATGTCCCCTGGGTAGAGAGCTGCCACCCGCTGCAGGCGGGCAGGCAGAAAAGAGGGACATTAGCAACCCAGCCACAGAGTCCAGGAGCATTCCCATCCTAAAGGCAGCCAGATCAAGACCCCAGAGTTCCCACAGCGTGTGACCAGCCCAGTCCCTTACGTCCAGGTGCATTTGGTTGAGGGCGTAAATTGATCTCCAGGTGACGTGGCAGCAGCTTTTCAAACATGGAGACTGGCCAGCGCTCCAGGGCTTCAGGGCAGCACAGTGTGGTTGGTGTAGGCACAGGTCCGTTTTGTGATCTCCCAGGCCTGCGTTACAGATGGCAGGTTAACGCTTGGGTGCCCCGGCCAGGAGGAGAAAGGAAACCCCACATGAGGACAGGACAGCAGCTCTGTCCCTTGCAAGGTTCAGCATGGACTTCCCGGCTTTGCTTACCTTGTCCCAATCCACCTTCTCCACATCTACCAGATCCGCATGAGCTCTGGGATGGGACAGGGCAGGGTGGGGTGTCATTTAGCTGAATAGCCACCTGCAACACAGACTTTCTGGGCTCAGTCCTGGTAGGGATAGGATCAGGACAGTGGTCCTGCACACATCGGATTGAGGTGAGGTCAGCCCCAAGCCTCTTCTCCTGGCCGCATCCCAGAAATACCTCCCAGGAATTGAGCTATTCAACCTTTGTAAGTTTTGCCCCAAATTGCAATTTTTTCCCTGGGAAAATAGGCCCAGAGATCACCCAGTTTTTCAACGCAAATCGCCAGGTCTTTGCATACGTGCCCCCATCTGGTCCTGAGCATCCTGCTCTCCCTGATGACAGGCAGGTCTGGCTGAAATGCCCCAGACTCTCTCTACCCACCAAACTCACCTTGTCTGGGAAGGTTTCAAAGCATGTTCTCACAGGGGTCTCGACAGCCAAAGTTGGAGGACTTAAAGCGGCGGATGATGTCTTGGAGGGTAGCAGCCGACCACAAAGTACTCCTGTTTCAGCCGCAGCTCCTTGCTTCAAAGAACTGCAAGTGGGGAACAGCAGCTGCCATCCCCAGCTGGCAGCCAAATCCCTGGAGATGCTCCCTAAACATGCTGACACACTTCCCAAGAGGCCTCACAGGTTCAGGACCTCATCAGGGCAAATGTGGATGTTCCTCATACTGCCTCTGATGAGGCAGCAGCTGTAGGGACTAGAGAAGTAGCTCAGCATCCCAAACGGCTGCCTCCAGAGGGCAACAGAACCTGTCCCATCCATACTACTTCTACAGAGCAAAGTGCAGCTGCCTCCCTCACTGCAAGACCCTTTGCAGGACTTTAGACTCCCTGCAACAGCCAGGGAGACAGTGTCTCTGGACACACTAGCTGCCTCCCATGCATGCTACACATCACGCTGGTCTATTTTAAAACACCAGCAGCAATGAGAGAGTGGGGGGTAAAGTGCAGGAGATGAGCTTTTCCAGTACAGATGCTAATCCATGACTAGATAATGAGGGTTCTTCCCTTTCGGATCCAGTGCATAGTGAGTGCATGGCCTGAGACAGTCCCTGCAGTGAGAAATCCCTTGAACTGGGGCTGGAAAAGAGTGTCCCCTCATGGCCACCTCTGAAATGTACAACTCACTTTTGCAAAAGGTTAAGTCATGCAATTGGAAACTGCCTTGAATCTGAAGGAGTAACATGCCTTCCCATCCCTTGCAGCACGGAACACAGCACGCTATACAATATGGTCCAGACTCGCAGCTGCCATCAGTCAGCTGAGACTCTCTAGAGCCAGCAGAGTTGTGTCTGTTCACTGAGAATTACGGGGCCAACCTGTTGTATTAAGAATCCTCAAACCAGAAAAATAAACATCAGGTGGCCATGACCTTCCAGAGCTTGCAAACAAGGTGATACAACTACAGGAAGGACGATCCCGAGCAGCAGGAAAGAGAGGCAAGAGGATCACTCACGTTGTCATTGGGGTACAGGACTCTGGATATATTTTCTGCCAGGTTTCTGTCCAACACCGCCTCAATGTAGTCACCTACGTTGACTGCAGCGAGAGAGAAATAAACACAGCACTGCAGCACTGTAGAGGTTCAGGCAGGTCCCTGACACTGCGCTTTTCCCTCATCTCTCACAGAAAGATTTGTAACAGGAAACATTCAGGCTGTTATTAATGGAATAGAATGGGAATGTACATGTGTGAAAAGCACCAGAGAGACAGGAGGAGATGGGATAAGAGAAAGGCACATCTGCATGAAGTTTCTCCACACATCAGGAAGGACAGACAGAAACTGAAGCAGATAGCTGGAGAAGGCAAAAAAGGAAGCGAGTAACCAGCCATCTTGCTTAAGGACTAAGGAGAAATGGGGCAGCACAAAACTGCAATCACACTAACTCCTAAAGGGTACAAAAGGCTCATCCAAAACCAGCTTGCCACTGCGAATCAAGGATTCAGGAGACATTATGAGGACTCAAGAGCCACCACCCCTTGTCTCACACAAGTTTTCCTGGCAGGGCTGCTTGGGCACACACATCTCTGCACTTGCCAGTATGGAGGAATAAATCCAATCAGTCTGGTCTAAAACCTCTTCTTCTGTACAGCCTAGCACTGGCACTCAGTATGTTAGTTGCCCTGTGGTCGCTCTTCAGTGCTACAATTAGAGCCTGAAAAATTCCCCAGAGAGGTCACAGGTAAACCCAAGGAAACCAACAGTAAAGTGGGCTGTGCTGCTCTTTTCCTTCAGCACTGGGGGATGATGCTGCACAGACATGACCCTCCATGGCAAGTGTGGATTTGAAGCTCATTTGGTGACGTGGAAAACACAGTGGCAGGTGGTCTATCACTTGGGCAAGGCATAGGGCAGCTTTTGAGAGCATGGTAAGTGTGATGGGGATGGAAGGAGCACAGATGGGTGACCTGGTGCTCTGAAAGTGGTTGGACGTACTGTGATCCGTGGATGCGCGCACAGGGCTGTGTTTTGGAGGTAGCCAGGAGGTATGGATAAAGCAGGCCAGATGGAGAGTGCTGTGCCAGGTGCTATGCACACAGGAACAACTGTGTCCCAGCCTGGCCGGAAGAGAGGCAGCGGAGGGATAGCACTTACATTCTTGGAGGTTGAAGTCATTGGGCGCTTTTGCAGACCACAGCCTCATGGTGTTCACAGTGTTGTTCTTGTATCCTGGCACTGGTGTGTCATAAGGCATAGCAAGGACAATCTGCAAAAGGACAGTATTCCCCTCTGGTTAGCAGCACAGTGGCCTCAGAGAAGGTGGGAAAGTGGCTGAAACCTCTACAGGAAGAATCCAGAGGACAGTGACAACTCCAGGCTGTGGTAAGGATCTCACCTCACTAAAACACACTTGCTGAGCTTCACAGACTTCCCTGCTATCATGGGCACTTCCAGCACCCACTGGCAAAGCACTACTAGGAGAAGTAGAGCTGTCTTGAGCTTTACTGACAAACTGGAGTTAAAAGTCCCTCAATTAAATGTAAAAGAGAGATGCAAGCAACCTGATGACCTTCCTATACCAACTGGCATACCTATTATTTATTCACCAGAGCACTGCAAGCATCCTCAGCTGGCCACTGTGACTCTGTCTGTGCTGGGATAGGGCCAGGGCAGCTGGGACCTTTCTGTTTGCATCTGGGATTAAACTCCACAGCCCGAATACTGCCTGTTAGCTTTCTGCAGCCTGCCAGGACCAAACTCTACTACCACAGCACCCGTTCCCAGAGCAATTCACCCAATGGTTAAGGTTTGTTGAAACTGTCTGGGTAAATCCACTGAGATCTCCAGCACCCAAACTGAACATGAGTGCAAAACTCTTAGTGCAGTCTATGGATGATGCTTAAGCCTCAGGATGCTGCACATACGGCTACAGTGAGTAACGCTGGGGCTCCCAGCTCAGATTACACTAGCCAGGCAAGGCACGGGTGTGCTTCCAAGCTTGCGTGCTCCAGCTCACTGCTGCGCCAACATCTTCGTGCCTCTAGACCTGCCAAGCAGCAAGGCAAGGCACCCAGACCTCAGTGTGGAACAAAGAGGCTGAGGGCTTATGCCAGCAGAGCTGAACGTGCTTGCAGAGCAAGGCCCTGATCCTGCAGCACGGAGCCCTGGCCACCTCTCTGACACTGGCAAAAGGAGCCGGCATCCTCCTGAACGTGTCGGTGCGCACTGGCATGACAGCCCCACAGCCAGAGGCTGTCCCACGCAGAGATGCAGGAGGCAGCAGAGAACTGAAGGAACTGTGCTCACAGGGCAGGGAAAACCCAAGCAGATCAGCACGTTGGCCCTGAACAGCCTCTTTGTGCTGGCGTCAGCAACACCTCCCTCTGGGAGAATCAGCAAGGGCTCAGGCTCTCACAGCTGCTATTACCAGCTCCGAACATGGAAAAAGGCAGAAAGCCTGCCCTTCCTGAGCCATGGGACTGGGGCACACATCACATGAACTGAGCGGTGCTATATTTGGAGACTCTGCCTTTGGCTTTTTTGAGCCTTTCCAACTTGTTCGCTTAAAGGCACTATCTGAAAATTCACCTCCTTGTAGGCAGCAGTGTTTCCACTGCACTGCTTGAGATCCCTGAAACCCCAGACTACTGCCAGGGTCAGAAGAGGAGCACATGGAAAGGCAGTGGCACTCGCTCCCCAGGTGGATGTCTGCTTTTCCAAAAAGCTCTGGCACAGTGCCTCTACGCTGTGGTGTCGAACCCCTGCTCTGTATGTGTTCTGGGAACAGCCTAGGTCACTGCACAGCCTTCGACAACCAGGGTCCCTGGAAAAGGACCTGGTTTCTTTCTCCTCTGAGCGGGTCCAGGCGACTCTGCAACTGAGCTTCAGCTCTTGCTGCTGAAAAGAATGGCTTGGCTTTATGACTGTGTGCTCCTCAGATGGACAGAGCTGGCTCATCAGGCTGAGAGACCCTTGAACATCATGGGAACAAGGCTAGGTCATGTCCCTGAATCACAGAGAAATTCACAGTCCTTCCTTCCTCCATCCTGGCCAGTGTTTAGACAGGAGAGGCTGAAACATCTTCAGTCCTCTTAACAAATCTGTGCCTCTTGAAATGCCTCCCTCAGCTGTAAGGCTGGAATGCATTCACGATGCAGCAGCCTGTGTTCTGAGCAGGCACGTCCTCCTGAAGCACAGCATCACCTCCCAGCTGTGGGAGGTTGAAGAAGTGTTTGGTCTCCATGAGGCCACAAAACAAGGCCTCCGGGCAGACTGAAGACTTGAAACCACGCTTCCAGCCTCCCCCGACAGCACTCTACCCATCAGGCAGGCGGGAAAGAGGAACTTGCTCTGATCATGGGAGTTAAACACCCACGGGATTGCTCCATGGCCACTCCATGAGATGAACCTCCACCCACAGCAGCAGCGCTACTCCTGGCTACCGCTCACTCAAACCACCTACAAAACTACTGGGTTTGAGTGAGCGGTAGCCAGGAGCAGCGCAGAAGTAGCCTAGCACAGCTGCTGGAGATACAGTCCTCCTCTGACATAAATGCATGCAAGACTGTGGAGCTTCAGCCTGGGGATCAGTAGAGAAGGAGGAACCAACTGATCTGAAGTTATGGCTGTGACTGAATGTCACCTCTCTTTTTCCTCAAATCCTGCTGCAGCCATAGCCAACGAAGTCACCTTCGTAACTGCAAGGGTAGTAGAGAGGGTTTTGCCAGACTGGGAGAGAAGCAAAGTCTGATCACCTCAGGGAGCCTGGGGACAGATTGTGCCCTCCACACTACCCTGGCCTGTCCTCCCCCAGTCCAGCACTAAGTGAGATGTTGGTACCTGGGTGTTGATCCACTTCACACCCTCTGGGGTGTGATCCACATGGCCGTAGAAGTGCACGGGGAGCATGTACTCTGGCCGAGCTTTCTCCCAGGGATTGCCATAGCGTAGCCAGTCATCGGCCTCCTCCACCTAAAAGAGGCAAACGGGGTTCAAGTGATGGTTCATGTCTCCAAGTAAAGGCTAAACTAGACTCTCAGAAGGGAGGCCATTTTCAAAGCAAAGCTTTAGTAAGCTGGCTTTAAAAATGGATGTGCAGAGGCCTCTAGAGGACAACTGGGCTTCTCGAAACACAGATGACTGCATCCCAGCTGGTGTAAATACATCAGCTTCTTTGCACTTTGCAGAGCTGTACAGGTTTAAACCACCCAGACTGCCCAGACCTGTGCACTCAGTCTATCTCGAGGGCTTTACATCCAGTTTGATCATGACAGCGGGATATGTGGAATATATGTTCCAGGCCACAAACCACCCCCTGTAACCCAGGTCTTGCTAGGTTCCCTGCCCTCTGACAGAGACGATTCCTCCTCCCTGCTCATAACAGCACCAACGGGAGTGAAGCGAGTTCAGCAGAGCCACCAAGGCTGGTGGGCACCAGAAACCAGAGAGGCTGAGGCACTTGGAAAGATGCTCTGTGCCTGCAGGCATTTCTCTGCCAGGCGGGGGGCAGGTCTGAGCCACAACCCAGCATCGCCACCACCCCTGTTCTTTTTTAGGTAACGTTAAGCCAACTACAGTGGATGCTGTTTTCCCCATTTTCACCATTTATAGGGCCTAGCATTACAGCTTCTTTGTGGAGGAGGAAAAAACAATCCTCAAACCTCTCACCCTTCCTGACTTATGGAGAGATATTTTAAAAGGAAAAAAGGTTCTTTATGCTTAGAAGCAAGGCAGGTCTCCTAATGGAAACCACTTCCAGACATACACTAGGGAAAACTACCAGCTGGGGCAGTTTTTTAGCTTATTTTCATTCACAAAATATTACGACCATTAATGCTACAGAAGAATCCCTGTGTAAGCCCCAACTGCCAGCCTCCCAGGGAACCCACAGGGGCAGCAGCACCCCAGGCACTTGCATGTGTTCCATCATGTTTCAAATTCATCCTCCACCAGACACCTTCATTAGGTGTTCAGCCACATCTCCATCCTTAGCCTGACTCCTTGCCCACTCCCTGCCAGGCCGGATGGGACTCTCTCAGGTTGTTGCAGTTCCAACACCATCTTGCCAGCCTGGTCACTGACATGGATGAGCTTGCATGTGTCCCAGGGTGAGTGCCTGCCACACACGTCCCCCACTGCCCTCACCATTTCTCTTTGCTCAGGCAGAGAGACCCCTAATGCTGAGCCTTAGGGTCAGCACAAGCGGTATGAAGTGACAGCCCATTTAGCAGCAGCCAGGTGATGGGCTCAAAAGCCCAATTTATGAACAGCCCAAGGCACCGCAGCACCGTTTGTGTAGACAAGCCCTGTCCACAGGCAGAGGCGGCCACTGCAGCACGAAACAGAAGGAGAAGGAGTGACCTGAGTTTGCCAATGTACCTGCCAGCCACCGATGATCTTCTGATTGAAGATACCGAACTCGTAGCGGATGCCGTAACCATATGCCGCCAGCCCCAGTGTGGCCATGGAGTCTAGGAAGCAAGCTGGAAGAGCAGAGGCATGGTCATGCTGCAAGGAACCGCACCCGTCGCTCGTTGCACCTGCTATGGTGTGATGTGCACAAGGGTGAGGAGCTGCCACACTGATGCTGCTGGAAACATTTATTACTCAAAGGAAATCTGTGTGCAGAAGGGAAAGAGGGCACAGCCTGCAGCAGGACCCCACACATGTCCTGCTGAGCCACCACGAACACCCCAAAGTCGCTGGTAACAAGAACAAGTCACCAAAAACCCAAATCCAGCCTTGTTGCAGTGAGAGCTCTTCTAAACTTGCCCAAGGTGCCCATACCTTGCTCTAAGCCTGCCCGCCTGGTAAAGCACAGCTTCTGACCTCAACTCAGTGCTCCACCAGCTACTTTGCTATTACCTCTGTCAAAGCAAACTCTTCCAGCCCTCAGTCCAGGGAAGCTCTGGTAAAGATCATCCCCGGCATTTCCATGGCATTGGGGAGCTCTCGTCTCCGGCAGTCCCGTGGGACAGGCAGACTGAAATAGCAGCCAAAAAATCTGCCTACGTGAGAGCTGCTCGAGCGCTGCTGAGAAGTGAGACATTCTGCAGGGAGGTGAGGAGAAAGGCTCCAGACAGCCTCTTTCAGCCGCAGCCCCACCTCCTGCGCCGCAGACTACACAACTATGGCTCCTGGATGCTCTCAATGGGGAGGGGGCTCACTTCTGGCCAGCCAGGAGCAGACAGGAAGGCACTATGTTGCCGAAGGGCTACAGGGCAAATGCAGGCTGATGTCTGCACACTGTCCCACTGCGGTGCTGGCAGTGAGGACGTGACAGCCTCCAGGCACGCCACCCTCAGTCCCTGTGTGCTCTGCGCGAGGAAGGGGCTCCCCTCTCCCCATATTACCTGCCAGGCGGCCCAGGCCTCCGTTTCCCAGCCCAGCATCTTCTTCGATTTCTTCCAGCTCCTCCAAGTCCAAACCCAGCTATTGGGGAAAGAGTCACAACAGAACATGTCAGCACCCGAAGCCCACACCCTGGGGCTGCTCTTTGAGGAGGGCAAAACACAGATCCCAAAACAACCCACACCACAGGAAATTAAACCTGCGAGGGTTGCTACATGCCCCCACTCTCCCTTCCCCACAAAGTATCTCATCAGCCTCAGGTCCTTGGGCAGCCCAACTAATGGGAAAACAATTTAGCCCACCATCAAACATTGCCTTCCATGGACTAGGTTTCCTTAGAGACCTCAAACAAAACACTCGTGTCCTGGCAGCCCCTCACGCCAAGAGGCCCTTCTACTGAACTCGCTGCTGGAGACAGGATGGCGAACAGCCACCTTGGCACGCAAGGGACTGCTGAACCCTGCCTGGGTGTGTGCATCGCCCCTCTGCTCACACCTGCCCAGTCCCTGAGGAAGGGCACGACCACACTGGCAGCTGGTTAGCTATTCCACTCCGTGCCTTCCTGCATCCTGCCCAGCCTGCCACCAAGTTCCTTGGCCGGAGTCCGTGGCTGGAAGTGGTTGTCTCCTCTGCTGCATCTCTAACGCCATTTGTTCTCCAGCCTGAGGGCTGCTGCCGGATGAAGGCTAAGCGTGCCAGCAGCAAGGACTCTCCAGGAGTCAAGAGATGCTGCCTCTTGGTGGGCAGCAGTATCTCACCTCAGTGCCAGGGAAGACAGTGGGGAGTCAGGCCCACACCATGGCTGCTCCCTAAACCACTCTCGCAGTGCTTCTAGTGGTCTGCAACCACAAGCTGGGAAAGCCTCATGCAGTGTGACATGGTCATGAAAACCAAGGTGAATTCTCTCAGTGACAGAGCCATGCTGGCTGACACCTCCCATCCCAGCTGGCCACTGGCCATGACAAGCTCCACATATCAGAGGCTACAGCGAGAGAAGCCTCTGCTTGCATGTCGAGCCAAATCAACACGTGGAAAATGCTTTGCAAAGGGACTTGAGGATGCTCCTTGAAAAAAAACAGCCTGCCTTCTAAGGCATGACACCTCAGAGAGGAAATGTGTCAGGTCCCTCCTTGGAAATCCTTCCTCGTCCCTTGGCAGGGAAAATATCAGCCAGGATATTTCATCAGCAATCAGCTCCTCATTTTAAGAGACTGACAGAGCCCAACTTCTGCTAGAAAGTGTAACACGGATCGATCCGGTGGTGCGAGAGGGAAGAGGAGGAGGGAAATAAAGCTTTTGGGTAAGAAAGCCCAAAAACTCATACTCTGTCAAAAAGGTAACTGTTTTGCTGCAGAGATGGCTGCAAGCTTAAGCAATGATGGCATCGCATTTGTTTGCCTTGATGGTACTCTGCTGTGCTTTTTCCAGTTTGAACTCATCCGACGACATTTTAACCCAAGAAAACGATTTCTTCCCTTCTTCCTTCCCAGTGATTCACTTTTACCTGGCAGCGCTGCTGCAGTGCCTTGTGTACCTGCATATGTGAACTGTAATTTAGTGTTTTGGTGCTCCAGTTTCCCCTTCTGGCTGAGCCTCCCCGTCAGACTACTTATCGCATGACGAGCCATCATCTCTCCTAGGAATGGAAAGCTATTTGCAGCCTGAGATTCCCGAGTCTTTTGGGATACTGGGTGTTGCTTTCTGGGTACTTTTCTGGATTTTCCCAGCCACTACAGGAATATGATGGTTCGAGAAAACCATACTCCAAAACTCAAGGAACCTCAAGGTCTCCCTATGGTCTTCTCTAGGGAATGAAAAACACTAACAGAGAGCCAAGTCTCACTTCATTTAGTCAAAATAACATCCTTAGGAAGAAGCCCTGAGAAATAAAGATACCCAGCCCTCTGTGTAGAAAAGTTTGGCCACTTCCTCAGGGGAACCCCGGTACCCCAAGACTTCACCTGGTAAATGGCTTCGTCACAAGCGTTCTGCAGGCCCAGGTTCACCATGGTGTTCTGCAGGGTACGGCCCATGTAGAACTCCAGGGACAGGTAGTAAATGCGCTGGGGAGGCAAAGCAAGATGCTTACACACAGCACAGCACTTCGCTTTCACCAGCGTTGCTTCAAATTAAAAGTAGACTCAAATGCTTTCCAGAGCAGGGACATCTTCCCAAACAGGCTCTTGGTGCCTGCTCCTGAACACCACACACGGCAGTTTGTTTGTCAGAAGGATCTCAGGCAGCATGTGAGCCAACCCTCAGCTGCGCCTCTCCCTGCCAACAGCCTTCTATAGAAAAATCTCGTTGCCTGTTAAGTGTTTCCCTAATTAACTTGGGGCAAGAATTATCTTGGATGCCAAATGGTATATTTATACACTGTCAAGCTCACTTGAGGTGATGCTTACACTGGGCTTTTGAAATTTTCCCATGCTGAGCTGAGGCTGATCCAGACCCTCCTGAAAACCCAGAGCGAGCCCCCCACCCCACACACACCAGCCAGGCTCTGGGCCAGGCCCCTTCCCACTAGGGATTTTCCAGTGCTCCTATCACACGGATCCTCCTGTCCTCCCTGTGCCGAGTTTTTCACACTCATGTCACTCGGTTGAACAAACTGTCCCATGGGTGGCAGGGTTCCCAGCACATCTGTGCAAGACAGGCTGCTCTGCGGTGACCTTCCAAGTTCCAGAGGAGCTGTGCCTGTGCCACGAATGCTAATGAAAGCCTGTTTGTAGGATGAGAAGCATGCTATGCAAACTTCTTCCCTCACTCAGATTTATCACTATAGATGTTTTCTATAAATAAACAGGAATTCTTAACAGAGCAATAGCCTGACTTTAAATCGTGCTTCCCCTTGAACTTCTTTCATTGCTGGGATCTTTCCCTGA
Organism: Tauraco erythrolophus; assembly: GCF_009769465.1. NCBI lineage: Eukaryota > Metazoa > Chordata > Aves > Musophagiformes > Musophagidae > Tauraco > Tauraco erythrolophus. The sequence goes on along the minus strand of NC_141466.1, from coordinate 119,519,364 downwards.
TAGCCTTGAGACATGCTAAGCAGCAGGATTACCCGCTCTGCCACCTCTGCTGGGAGTCCAGAAAGGTCCATCTGTTCCTTGGGGCTCATCGGAAAGACTGAACACATCGCACAATTGCATAAATACCCTGCTCCTCTGAGTCTCCTGCAGGGATGTCTTTCAAGTGAAAATCTAAGTGCAGGGGACAGCAAGCAAACCTACTCCAAGCTCCTCTTAACCTTTATGGGATCGGTAGAATCCCTTCTGTTAGCGCAGCAACACAGATCACACCGTATTTACGTGAGTAAGGGTAAAAGGGAGAGCTCCACGCACTGGCGTAACTCCCAGCGTGCGTGCAGCTGTACCAGCGTGAAAGCGGAGTTTGTTTCTTTTGTCAAGGCAATATTCATAACCCCAAGAAAAGAGATGACTTGGGGAGGCAGATGCCTGCACGCTGGGAAAGTACGTGCCTTTTCTAGTACACACCTTCCCTCCGGGGCTCGCCAGTGAAGTGCTGGATCAGCTCTTAATTCAAAAGGATTAGGGCTGAATAACATCCTGCAGCCCCCAACATCTCCAGCATCACTGGCCTGACTTGACAAGTGGGCAGGAAAGGAAGGAGCAGGCCCTTGCTTCGCTCCAGAGGGCACGCAAGCCTCCAAGTCCCCCGGGGAACCATGGACTCCCTGGGTTTGGTGACCTAGGAGAGTTTGCCTGGTTTGCACAAGGCCAGAAACTCCTCTCCAGCCTCAAAGCTGAGCCACCTGTGGGCTCTGCAGGTGCAAAGCCAGGACATGGCTGTGCTGAGGCATGTGCTGGGACATGGAGGTGATGATGCCCACAGGGGACACCACCGCAGTGGTGCAAGTGCAGGACATGGCTGCGGTGAAGGGTGCAGAGGAGCTGGCAGCAGCAAGGCCCATGTGAGGACACACTCACAGAGGGATCACAGGGGACATGGTCATGACAAGGTGCAGGGAGTCACAGTCGTGGGATGCCCGAGGGAGTGAGGGCTGCAGCAAGGCTCATTGAGACAGGGCTGCAAAGAAGCAATGGGGATGCAGCCAAGGCAAGATGTGTGAGCAAGGGACACCGCCATGGTGATACCCCTCAGGGACATGGCCATAATGAGGTGTGTGAAGCCTTGGCCATGGCAAGATGCACGTGAGGGAATTAGCCACGGTGATGCCCATGGGAAAACCGCCAGAGCAGGTTGCATGGGAAGGATATGGCTGTGCTGATGCCCACGGGGACGAAGCCATGCTGAGGTGCACGAGGGACACAGCCATGGCAAGGAGCCCCGGCTGCGGTGATGCCCAAGGGGACGCTGCCACGGCGAGGTGCACGAGACGGACACGACCGCAGGGATGCCCCCGGGCCGCATCCGCAGCGGCACCCGTCAGGGAGACACGAAGACACCCGCGGGGCCCGCAGGGACGGCGCAGCGGCTGCGCCCGCACCCCCGGGGCCCGGCTCCCCCCGCGGCGGGGCCGGAGGGGCTCACCTTGGGGTCCCGCTCGTAGTAGTGCTGCTGGGTGCGGATCCAGCGCCCCACCAGGTGGTCGCGCACCGTGTGCGCCAGCGCGAAGTAGTAGTCGCGGGGGGTGGCGACGTTGCGGTCCTTGACGAGGGTGAAGTGGAGGTGGCGGTTGAAGCTCTTGCGCACCTCCGCCACGTCCCCCAGCCCCGCGATCCCCCGCACGCTGATCTGCTTCCGCCGCTCCCCGTCGCTGAGCGGCGCCGCCATCCCTGCGCCGCCGCCCAACCAGCTCCGCCGCCGGCTCTGGCTCTGCCGCAGCCGGGGCCGCGGCCACTGCGCCTGCGCCTGCGTCCCCGCGCCGAGGCGGGGCCCCGCACGGCTGGCGCGCAGCCCGGCCCCCGGTGAGGGGAACGGCCGTCCGCCCCGTCCGACCCGTCCGCGCCGGGACGGGCCGCGGCACCGGGCGAAGGGCGGGGCTGGCACCACCCCGCCGCCCGCCCCGTACCGTCGGCCCGCCCCTGGCTCGGGACCGGGGTGGCGGCGGGGGCGGGCTGATGGGCACGGAGATGGCGTGTAGGGCTGAGGATGGCAATAGAGGGCTGGGATGGTGCAAGGGGACGGGGATGGCATGAGGGGCTGGGATGGTGCGTGGGCATGGGAATGGCTTGAGGGGACAGGGATGGCATGTGGGGATGGTGGAGGGGTGATGGGGATGGTGAAGGGACTGGGATGGCATGAGGGGACAAGCATGGCATCAGGGAACTCATTTCTCAACCCACCCACCCTGCGGGCTCTGGTGCTAACAGTCACACCACCATCACCACCACCACCATGTTTTCATTTTGAATTGGGGTTTATTGTCAGTACAGTGGGGTTCAAGTGTCCCCTGTACACTCAGCTGCAGAGCCAGCAGCCATGCAGCACCCACACTGCCATACCACATCTTGGTGGCCCAGGGAAAGGACGAGGCTGTGGCCATGAGCCCACAAGCCAGGGCACGTGCTGCTGGCTCTTTGGGAGGCTGGGCTCTTTTGCATCCCCAAAAGACCACTCGGATCTGCTCTAAACATCCATACGAATACACTACAATTCCACAGTCAGGTTACAAATAGCACAGGTTACTCCCCAGCTCCCGTTGCCTCTGAGACCACTTCTAGCCCGCGTACAGGACACTGCTGAGGGGTGCACTGCAGCTGCCCTGCCATGGCTCCGTGCAACCACAATACACCCATTTGGCAAAGTGACAGCGTCTGCAGGAAGTGGCACTCGAAACACCATGTAAACACGCCCATCCCGGGCCCTGCATCAACCTTACCAAGGCACAAATGTTTGTGAGGTCCAACAAGCCGTGCTCAGGGTTTATTTTTGTGGTTGTATCTTGTTCATCGATCTTACCTTGACTGACTCCAGAACTGTCAAATCCAGCACTAGCTCTGTACCCAACTCCTAGGCCTTGCTTGTCTAGATCCAGCAAATCTGATGTTGTCTTCCACGATCCATCTCCCAACAGCCAAGGAACCAACTTCAGGCTGTAGGCTTTAACCCTACAGGGCATATAGGCTCTGATTCCTGCCTCTAAGTCCATATCCAGTTTCTAGAGTGCTCCTGAGCTTTGCCAGTTCAGCAAGTGGAAAGCAGAGCTAAGAATTCCACACTGCCTTTCAAAGCTGCTGCCTGTCAGCAGCACATCTGTGTAAATGCACTGTCTTTGCATGCGCACACACACAAGGTCACCTTCAAACACAGTAATAAAATAGAAATCATCACTGAAAACTGCTGACAAACAGGAAAAAACACCCTGAAATCAGGACAGTAAAGAGTTCCTTCTGGAGTGACGACTTCAGCACAGTACAAGCAAACAGTACAGCCATATTCCAAAAAGGTGTATTTTTCTCATAGAGATCATAGATGTCCTGCAAAGTCTTGGCTTTCCTTCAACAATCATCAACTTTTACAACAAATAAACTGCAGATGCTGTCAAGTGAAGGCTTGTTCTTTAGATACTGCACTCTGCACTGTAAAAAAGAGAGAGTGACGAAGAGGACTTGGCAGGGGGTGAGAGGAAAGGGGCCTATGATGACCTCCCAAAGGACTCTGGAAGCCAAAAGCAGGCCCTTCAACAGATTGTCCCATGTTGGGCCTCCAAAAACTGAGATTCTCACAAGTCACCTTCACGGAGCTTTAGTACTGCAGTCTATTGAGTGAGTCGATGTAATGAAAAGTGGCTCCCAATGCCCAGCTGGTTTCAACATTGTCAATTTTCCGGGCAAGCTGGTAAAAAAAAAACAACAAAACAAAACAAAAAACTTAAGCCACAATTATTTGGGAGAAAGAAGAAGCATGCAAGGTGAGTACAGTGCTGAAGGTTATGATAACTGGTTATCACCACTGTGGAGACAGTGTCCCTCCACCTTCAACATGTATTGTAGCAAGAAGGCAAATCAAGGACTGGCATGACAACTACTGGTTTGGCACCCTCCTGCCCACCCTCCCCAGCAACCCCTTTGTGCATCACCTTAAAAACTTGGCTCTTTGGGAAGCCCAGTTCCTGCAGGAGGAAGGTGATGTACGTGAGGTCCATGCAGAGAAAAGGGCTGCTTCCAGGGCTGATTTCCATGGTCTTACACACTAAGGAGAAAGAAACAGTGTCTGAGGGCTCAGGCCTAGCATCAGCCCAGCTTTGAAAAACCTCAAATGAATCCATGAAACACCTCGTCAGTTGAGTAGCGCAGTGATGGAACCTGTTACGATGGAGTTGAAATGACACGCACATGTTAGCAGGAGCACAAAAGCTTTGGCACGCTGGAAGGAAGATGAAGGCATTCTGTTTCTCCCCTAAGACAGCCAAGTTTCTTGTATCTCTTCAGAAAAAGATGAAAAGGGCCTCCAACTTTTCTTTTATCTACTTCAAGCCTTTAAAAATCTGAGCAGCCTTAGGTGTGTTACATTTCTTGAGCATAAGCACTCAACAGATGTTGACAAAATCAAGAACAAAAAAAGACAAAAGAAAAGATGAAATCAAAATAAATCCCACTTCCTTTCTCAGGACGAATTACACAAACGGTAGTCCAGAAATCAGATGTGCAACAATTGTTCAGTCATTCATAGTTTACCAAAAAGCCCCACGTCAGTTTGATCAAAGCCTGGGTTTGCAGAATTAAGAAAGTTTACATTTGTAAATCTGCACAGGCAGTTCTCTCTGCAGCTGATGAAGTGAAAAGCTATGAATCGGTATTCCCCCTTTTTCAGTTAACAACCAAGCATCTGAACAAATCTTGAGACAAAAAGAAAAATTAAAACAGATTAGAACAGGTTATGCTAACAAGATAAGAAGCCCCACATCTGTTTTGAAAGCATGATTTCCGGACAACTGTTAACAGGCAGGTTTATTAGTAATTCTTGAGAGAGCTTTGAAATGTTAAGTATTTTAAGATGTCTTATATGCGCTGCAAAAGCAAGAATTACTATAAAAATAGCTGAGATTTTCAGAAATAAGCAGAAATGTTGGTGAGATGCTATGGAGAGAGAAGTGCTCAAGAGAGATGCTCAATATTTACTTAAAACAAAAAAGCAGGCTTCTTGGCATGCTACACGTGCCACCTGGCTATGAATCTACACACAAGTACTAGTCCTGTTTGATTGTATTTTACTCACCGTATTTAGCTGCAATTTCAAAGTCACCAACAGTTAAGCTTCCTCCTTTTTCTTTATCTAAAAGAAAAAAAATGCATGGCCTTTTATGGTTTTTGTCTAGAGACAATTGTAGATTCAAGTCATAAAAGTCGTTTGGCAATCAAACCTTAAGCCACTGAATCCAATGACAAAACTCACACTTGCTTTAAAGGTAAAAGAACCTTTAAAAGATTCTTAGTACAGACTGAAAAGCCTCATTTCATGAAGAACTTTTAGACTCGTTTCCTAAAGAAACCTAGTTTACAGACTCTCTCACCTTGTCCCCATGTCGCTGCTGCCCTGCCCTGTAATGCCGGAACACAGTTAACGCCTTTGCCAGATCTGACAGGGCAGTGGTGCTCTGCAGCATATGAAATCTGAAATTATTTGTGAAACAAAGTGGCTGGGGAGGGGGCTATGTTTGTCCATATTAGCTTGAGATCTCACCATCTGCTTTCTACCACTGAACACGACAGCCTTCTGTACACCAGCATACCGCTGGAAAAGAGATGGGATGCATTCTGCATACATGTGGAATTACCTGAAAATCTTCATTCCATCTAAAAAGGTCAGTGAAGCAAAATACACAGCCCAAGATTACACGATTGATTTGCTTTACCGCCCAAGAAATTTGTTTATTATTATGAGGGCTTTTTTCTATTTGGATTGTGGAGTTAATCAGACACCAATGACTTCTGAAATGCAGACGTTTTGTTCAAAAACCTTTACTAGAAGTTGCAGGTCCTAGTTCACCACCCCAGTCCCTTCTCTATTCAATACCCAGTCAAGACCAATGCTGCACAGCAGTGTAACAAAAGACCTAAGATCCATGGCTGATAAAGCATCGTGACGTGTGCGAGTGTCACCATCTCTTCCACGACTTGTCATTTAAAATGAAACAAAAACAGGAGCAAACGTACCAATGAGACCAACCTCTGCTGCACGGTCATAGTAGTAGGAGAAAGAGTAAAAATCCAAGTCCTTCACTTCCTCAGCTTTATGCACTTTTTTGTAGAGCATCTTTGCCACTTTGTTAGAACAAGAGTCATACAAAGGCTCACCTAGAGGAAGGCAAAGACACCCTGCATATTATAGGCAGAGAGTTAAATACACATACAATTTATTTGGGATGTGCCAGGAAACAGGCTCCCTTTTGCACAATAGCACTTTGGAAGCTCTTCACAGAGAACTGAAATCTGCACCTTCTTCCAGTGGCAACACTTACCATCCTTAGGTTGGGACTAAGTATGAGGGAGATCAGAGAAGGACATCATCATTTGAGGCAGAAGGACTTTGAAAGACTTGTTCAGCGATTGCTCAACTCCATCTGCATTACTACTAGCAGCTTTACTGACTGGACAGACACACCATGGCACAAGAGGAAAGAGCTGCAGAATCTCTTTAACAGCACGTCAAGAGGAGCCAGACAGAACAGCAAACAGAGCATCCAGTGTCTTTGCAAGAGGCTGAGAGTATATCATTTACTCTGCTAACAGCATGCTGGCCTAGATAGGACGAGTGACAAATCACTATACCTGCCTTCTGTCCTTTCATTTTGTACACTATCTCAGCATGTTGCCATTCAGATTTGAAGCCAGGTGGTAAACAAGGGCTGATCAATTCCTCCCCTTCTCCTACTGCAGAAGTAAAACAAAGCCACATTAAGGAAGAATGTAAGGAGTTAATTTCAGACCCCTCACCCCTAGCCCTGCTCCATACTGTCCCACAGCCTCAGCAAAGCCCCAGTCATGGTTCAGATGTCCTGTGGCCCCACAGGGCTGGCAAGAATACAGGTCTCCTGGGATCTAGCAGTGTCACCTCCTGCATTCATCTCAAATGCACCCAGCCATGGTGACAGGAGTCCGCATACCACTCAGGGACCTTGAGTCCAGTGGGAAGGGGATAGACAACTCCTCCCCCACAACAGGGCTACATACCCTATGCTTAGAGCCAAGACTTGAGGAATGCCCATAACTTACAAGGTTTTCCCTCAACTCCTCCTAAAATGGCGAGCCTTGCTGACATCAGCCCGAGTCCCAGGTAACTGCAAAGGGATAAAAGCCTCTGTGAACAACAAACATCTTTCCTCCGGTACTCCACTGACAACTTGGCTGGACACGCCGGTCTCCCCTACATGGTCCCAGCAGAATGGCTCGAGTCAGCAGCTAATGCACATAATGGGAACAGCGTGACAACCCATTCTCGTATTACCCAACACAACAATCTCTCTTTGAAAAAAGCACAGGCAATAGGTCTCAACTGTAATCTGGCTCGTGAAGAACTGGGAATGCTGGAGACATTCCCTAACCTTTCTCCTACCCTCCTCAAAGGCAGCACAGCCTCTAGCATACAGAATTGACTCTTTCTGAGCCCAAACACACCCCACAGCAAACATAGCTGAGAAGAAGCTGCTTCCCTCTGCCTAAAACACTGGGTGTGGGAGAAGCCAGTGAGGGAGAAGGAATGGCAGAGATGAAGCGCTATGAACTGACTGCAACTTCCATTCCCCATCCTCCTGTGCCACTCAGGGGTGAGGAGGCAGAACAGTTGGGACTGAAGCTGAGCCTGGGAAGAAGAGAGGGGTGGGAGGAAGGTGTTTCTTATTTTATTCTTATTATCCTACTGTTTAATTGGCAAGAAATTAAATTAACTTCTCTAAGTTGAGTCTGTTTTGTCCATGACAGTAACTGGTAAGTGACCTCCCTGTCCTTATCTTGACTCACGTCATACTTTCTTCCCCCATCCTGTTGATGGAAGGGGACAAAGCAGCTGGGTGGGCACCTGGCAGGTGGCCAGGGCCAATCCACCACAATGACACAGCTCAGGTTACTCCGCTTCTTCCCAGTACTCATTTGCAAGGACGTCACTTCAGCAAAACACCTAGATCTCACTGGTTTCATAGAAAGCTTCTATCTGTACAGCGTGGTCTCTTCCCCATAACTAACCTGTATGAATACAGCTTGTAGGTGTTGTTAAACATCTGAAATGAAGTTGTATGGCCAGCTGGTGATGTCTGGAGAGTTGCCTGGAAGGAGAAAAAGATGTTACTGCAAAGTTTCTGCCAGCAGCAGCAAACATCAACAACACAGTCTTCCAAAATATTAGGAAAAAGGTGAAACAATTGTAGCATTGTTCAGAGAGAAAAGATGAATTTGCAAGATTTTGATTTGACCACTGACACACAAGACAACCACAGAACCTGCAGCTAAAACAGTGTCTTCACATGACAGAATCTAAACTGGTTAAATTTCTATTTGTATCCACATCAAATTGGTGTATAAAAGAATTATATAAATTAAAAAGAAATCCTTATTCCAGTTCTTAACTGCTTTTGTCAAGAGGCTGCAGCAACTGCCTCTTCACATGATCCCTATTGGGGAAAACTGTGCAAAACAATCTGAAAGTCAGGCACACACTAACTTCCTACTCAAGCGAATTCATCTGTGAACTTCTACCAGCCAGAGGAAAAGTACATCACTGTGCTTGCCAAGGAACAGAGTGAGGATCAGCCTGCAGTCTGAAGAAATGAAAGAGTAATTATCTAAAGCACTTTGCAGCCTCTTCCCCAAGTGTGCTAGCATGTCTTTGGGGAGCAAAGCTCAGTCCCAGATGCTATTCATGTTGCTCACATCTTAACACTAAGTCCAGAATTTCCACATCTTAGACTCTTCACATCCCCTGTCATTCTGCTGTAAGAGCACAATGTCTTGATTAGACCAGGCTGGGACACTAGACACAGCATCCCAACCCTCTGCTTTTGTGCAGCTTTACTATGAGGAGTATCTCTGCTCAGGACAGAGCCTTATGACTCCACGTCCACAGCACTTCCAGCTCACAGAACATCTATAAAAATGTCACAACAGGAAGCTGAAATGGCAAACATCAGCATCCATTTTTTACTGTGCAATAATGGTTGCTCCTTAGAAAGCATTCAGTTGCAACTGAGTGAACTCAGGAAAACCAGAAACAAGGACTGAAAAGGCACCTTACTGTGTTCTTAAAATTCCATATAGGCCAAATGTTGGACTTGAATTCATTAGCAGCAACACAAACTGAGAGTCAAGGATTAAGACGCTCAGGCGAACACTGCATTTTCCCCAAGGTAAAGTAGCCCTGGCAGATTCACCGCATGCACCACCAACCCAAGGAGCTGGAGGACCAACAGAGAGTTGTGAATGCCTCTGTGACTGACTACAGCAAGGCAGATGTGACCAAGTAACCTGGGTTTTTCTGTCAGAAGCGTGGCTTCATGTCAACACGGACAAACTCTTGGTCTATTTCCAAGGGAAAAAAGTCTGAGCAGTTACTGGCTTCTGCAAAAGCATTTCCCAACAGTGTGCATGTTCACATTACCTCAGTGCGTGGAAGGAAGGTGATCTGTGTTGATCCACCACCCAAATCCAGCATCCCTACACTTCTCCTCTGCGGATCGTCTAGACTACCTGAAATGTGTGACAGAACAGAGAAAGCCATGGTGGGCGCTGTGAGAAACTGGCTAGGAACAAAACCAGAAGTACAGTGGTAAAGAAAGAGGACAATCTAACTCCATCTGTCAGCTTCCAGACAGCACTGAATTATACCATCATCTACTGGGTACTTATTTTTTGCTTTATCAGAGTGACCTGAAATTCTTCAAGTGATAAAGTTTCTCTTATTTCTTTGGTGGCTGTTCATGTTCTAATTACAGCAGTTTTAGTTATTGGATTCCTGAACATTTTTCAGTGGATGCAAGGACCCTTTTGCAAATTCTACTCTGGTAACCACTTTGTAACACAGAGGAATGTGTTTTCTTGGCCACCTCTGCCCAATCGCTTAGTGGTATTCTGCAGATTCCTATGGCCAAGGAGATGACAGACTGAAAAGAGCTGGCCCAAGAGACTTAGCTCTCTTGGAATTCTTCCTGCTGCCAGCTCAGACCTCTCTTCTCATTTAAATCCAGTTCTTCTCAGATACTTCAAGTATACCTTCCTGGCAACACTGAGCCAAGTAGCTCTGTATACCTCACGACAGCTGATGTTTGAAGAACTCTGACCTTTCTGATATTTCCTGTAAGCATAAAAAGCCTTTAAGGCACTTGTCACATTGCTCCACACCGTGTGTGCTGAACAGGGCGCTTGGACGGCAGACTGCTTTACTTACTGTCAGAGAGGGCTTCAGTACTCAGTTTCTCTTTACTCTTTTCTAACTCAGCAGTGTAAACAATTGTGGGATTTCTGTTACAAGTCTGTAAGGAAGTAGCACAGCACCTTCTTTCACTCTGTGCAGCTGCCAAGCACATCCAGAATATGCACATTAAAAATTTAGGCAGAGCTAGCGGCAGACTCTAAAAAGGAGTAAAATGGTCTGGTATCCTACAAGCAATTCAAAGAAATGCTATATTAAATATCTAGGAAAATGGATTAAACTCCTTGTTCTCTCAAGTAAATGGCCAAAATCCTAACAACTTAAATAGGCCAGGCCAAAAACAACTGCTGACTTATTCCCAGATCCTTCTTTCTCCCACTCCAGTGCAATGAAAGAGCAAATCCCATGCAAGGGCAGAAAACAGCATGAACTTCACAGCATCAGTCACATCTTCATGCACATGCTCGTGTACACATACCTGTCAAAAAATTTATTGTGATCCAGGCTGAAATACCTAATAAGGAAGAGATTCAGAAGATGCACTGTTAGATCATATCATTTCATTTCATCTGACAACAACTAATGAGGTGAGCTGTATTACAAGGTCTTCCTGCTTTAGGATCTGTTTAGCTGAAGGCATTTTTAAGTTTTCTCATATAGTTTAACTGCGCCATCTAAACAAAATAATCAGCAAACCAGAGCTTGTCATGCAACAATAGACTAAGACACCAGGGACGATCTGTCACAAGCTCCCTTGTCTCCTTTTCACAAGTGGAGGACTTCTAATACAAAGTCTCCAAAGGATGTCTAGCTGAGAGCTAAGCCAGACAGACCTTCAAGAAGGGTGAATAGGACTGGCTCCGCCGAGCTTCCCTGACCCGTCTTGCCCCAAACAACTGTCAATGGCTGTCAAAAACCAAGATTAGATGCCTTGAACAGAGAGAATGACCTTGTAACCAGAGCTCATGTGATATTTGGAAGAGACCCCCATACATGAAACGGCTGGAGAATGCTGTATTTCACAGGTCAAAAACTTGGGCGAGAAGTCACACAGGCTTCAGTCCTTCGCTAAAAGACAGAAAAATGACTGACACTCACATTGTCCATTTTCTAGGAAAACATCCATTGGTAGGCTTTTGTTTGCTGTCAGGCACTCGACTTTCCTTTTGAATACCAAGAATTTTCCTATTTTCAGTGTTCTAATTTTTCCTATTTTCCTCTGAGCATTTTTGTGAGCTTCACTGTTTCTGTCCTCTTCTTGTTTTATAAATGTTCGCTCCATGAATTAGATTAATTAGTGGGCCTTATGTTAACAAATTCAAATATTTATCCATGCGGTTAGAACTCAAGGCATGCTAGGGAACACGATCCAGTTCAACTCTTGGCTGAACCAAGGCTGTCACTGTTATTCATGATTTTAAAACAAAACAAAAAGAAGAATTACAATGTCTTTCTTCCATTAAGCAGTAAAAAATAAACTCATAAACAGCTCCAAACAGCTCCAGCTATTTTAAAGTTTGGTTTCTAAGCAGATTTAAAACACATTTCAACACTTGGTTATTTAAAATTTAGAAATGTTTCTTCAAATTATTTTAAATCAAGATTGATTCTGGGTTCTTTCCTCAGCATTTTTTGATGAGCATCACAACGTACTTCAGCATGTATTTTCTTCTCTATATAACGTTTTTTCAGATTGGTTTCACAATGTCACCGTTTGATGTGGGGGGGAGGTTCTGGGTGGCAGAAGCTGCCCATCAGATCCGACTCCCATCCCCCTCGGGGCTTGAGCCAATCGGTGCCTCTGCGAATTGCCCTATTTACATCGGGACAAAGGAACTGGAAAGGTGTGTGCCTTTGCCCAGGAGCAAGGAGAAGGGAGGGGGGCACAGCCCCCGCTCCCAGAGCCTGGCCGGGCCGGTGGCCCAGGCCGGGTCGGTGCCACCTGCTGAGGATGGCGGCGGTGGAGCCGCTTAGGGAACTCAGGGAGAGCCCCATTCCCGGGGTGCCCACCGGGCCAAGTTCACCCAGAAAAGACTGAGATCTGAGACAAACAGCCACACAGATAGCAGGTCAGTGAAGATGGAACAGGACAACGTGTGCCACAGCTGAGTCCCCTTGCAAGCGGCCCCTTTGCAACCAGCCCTCGGTGGAGCAAGCAGAGACCCACTCGCAGCCCATGGAAGATCCATGTCGAGAGGAGATGCCAGAGCCTGAGTACGGTACGTATCCAGAGTCCGTGAGATGACCCCCGCCGATTGGGAGGTGTTTCGTTAAAGGAGATGCCTGAGCCTGAGACTGTTGTGAATCATGGGCACAGGCCGAGGCACATTTACGCATTTACGCATCTAAAGTCTGGGTGCACTTACACATTTATGCATTTTAAGTCTGTATGGAGACACATTTAAGGTTAATATGACGACCCACGCCAGAGCGCATTTAAAGTCTGTATGACAACCCACGACAGAGCGAGTGGCAACAACTCCCTAAGAATCCGAGACTGTGGTAAAGCCCGCACTTGGAGCACTCCAATGGGGTAAGGATTGCCTCCTGCGGGTAGGACTCACGCTTTCGCCGTGAGTAGGGGATCCACTGGAGCAAGGGACAACAGTGTAAGGACTCCTTCTCCTTTAAGAGAAGCGGCAGTAACAGCATGGAATGAACTGACCTGCACTCCCCCATTCCCTGTCCCCTACACCGCTGGGGGGAGGAGGTAGAGCTGGGAAGAAAAGGCAAAGGGGGAGAGTGGTGTTGATTTTAAGTTCTGGACTTGTTTTCTTGTTATCCTCTCAAGTAACCGTTTTTGTTTGCTTTTGTCTTTTTAGGTAGCTGTTAATAAACTGTCTTGCTTTACGGAAATTGAGCCTCTTTTGCCCGGGACTGTGGTTGGTGGGTGCTCTTCTGTTCCTGTCTCGACCCTCAGCTCTTTTATTATATTTTTCTCCTCTCCACTTTACTGGTGTGGGAGAGCTGCGTGGAGCTTAGTTGCCAGATCGGCCTAACCCACGACACACAATCACACTATTAGATCAGTTACGATTAACATTATGACTAAATACTTCAAGAAAGCTCTGATGAGCATTGTCAAGAGCAGAGTGTGCAAAACCAGTTGTTGAAGACCATCTCAACAAGCAGATATCCAGAAACCTTTCCAGAAAGGCTGACTGCACAGTGGCTTCCTGGTGATCCCAGCACTCAGAGCTTTGAAAATCAGGAAGAGTTCAGGACTTCAAATTGAAAAGCACAGCACAAGGTCTCTTTGGCAGGCACTGCCTGAGGCAGCGTAAAAACTGTTCAAACCCGCTGCCTGTGGGTTCCTACTACAGCGAGTGGAGTCTTGTCATAGTGCAGCAAAAATCTCCAGGATTGTAGAAAGGGTCTCTACAAGTTAACCTACCTTCATCGGTTCCATTCATTATCGACACACAGTTGTCCCTCACGAAGAAGGGGGAGGCCTGAAAAATCTCCTTCACCTGTAGTTCAAATAAAAGCTACACTCAGAGAAATCTTTTTTCAGTTGGAAATCAAGTTTTTTTTCAAACTCCAGTTTTACACAACTGCTCCACTTCTTGGGCCAGATGCTGACCGTTGCTCACCACTTTGTTCGAAGCTCAAGAGCCCAACATGCATCAGCCTGCGACTTGCTATGAAAGGTCAGTGATTTACATGCTGGCTTTGCAGTTTGTGGCAGAGACATAGATGGATGTTTTTCAAGCCTGACGACTGCTCAGAAATGCCATTAACAAGGGATGGACACGGGTAGGGAACGGAACCCCGTTCACTTCGCTGTAACTGGCAATCCACGGGGTATTGTATATGCACGGGAGAGGCAAGAGACGAACACCCTGGCTTTCAGGAATGCCCCAGAGAACTGCATTTTAACAGGAGCGTGTTGGCTGTTAAGAGGTCCTCTACACTACATCCTACATGAGGTAGCAAAGCCCTAAGTTTCCAGAGTCCTCTAAAGTAACAACTGTAGCAGTTCCAGTTGAAATTCAGTGTAGCAAAGAACCGGCCAGCTTGCAGGCAGTAGAGAATAATACAGGCATTGGTCTCAACTACACCACATTTCTTCCTTCCAATTATTGCTTAGAAAAAGAGTACACTTAGTGCACACTTAATAAACTTTTCCCGCAGCCGTAAGGTCTACAACATAATATGTTGTTTATTTTTATATTATTTGAAAATATTAAACATACTTTACATGCCGATAAACACAATTTACATTATCTCCAACAGATACAAAGGAGCAAACCTGCAGCAGCAGGCTGATAACATGACCAATTGAATAGCAGAGAACTTTTCTCGAAGTAGCAGCATCCTGGTCAAAACCACCAACACACATGCCCAATAAGAACAAGCCTGTGTTGACTGTCAGGATTACCTCATTACATTTGTTAGGCTAAATGTCATCTCAGGCTTATCTGGAGCTGTCATCATTCCTCTGCCCTTGTACTCACACAGTTTCTCCCCCCAGTCCCATCTGAGATCAGGTGGCTTTGCACTGCTTTCAGGGTTAAATGATAGGAACGGCTCATGTACATGAAGATAAAGCAGTATGAACCTTACACAGAGGGACCAAAATTTCTCATAAAATTTCTGGAAACAAAACTGAAAGACAAGAAATAGTACCTTATCCAGCAACTTCTGAGCTTTCTTTCCCGGCAGTAACCGTAGGCCAGCTGTGGCTTTCAGGACCAGAGGAGTAAACTTCCACAGCTCCATAGGAACTTCCTTCTTTGCCACCTCCAGGAGCTCTTTTATTCCCTGGCCACTCTGCGAGCAGAGAAAGAACAAGAAAGGCGTCTTAGAAACTCTTCAGATTTGCCTTTCTTGGAAGGGAAAAAGGGTGATCAGCGGTATGATTCACTGTAAATGCGGAACAGTGAATATCACAAGGGATCAGGAGAAGGTGGAGGACTCATCACCTCCTGCAACGTGCGACCTAGGGGATATAATAGGGATTATACAGCAACAGGTTAAAAACAGGAAGTTACCTTTTCAAACAGTGACACAGAACTCTCTGCTACTGCATGCTTTTGCTGAAAAGGTTCAGAAGACACTACAACAAATACTTGGGAAAAAAAGGCCTTTGGAGCCAGTAAAACACTATGAGCTGGGTGTAAGCCTGGCCCAGGAAGTCCCTAAACCCCTGCAAACCAGAAGGTAAGGGAGATGGGAGAAGTCACTTAGTACTTGGCCCGTTTATTTTAGATTTTTTCCGAGAATCCAATTCCGGCCACTTTTGGAGAAGGCTCTGCTCCAATCCAACACAGCTCTTTTGTCGTTTTCTTAAGCTAATCGAAAGGCAGAGATAGGAAAAACATCCACTGTGCTTAATTAACAACATCACTAAGCGGAACTAGATGTGTTCTGTTTTTTCCTCCTCTGCACGTTGACCAGCTTTTGCTGTGGGCTTGCATAATTTGGAGACACTTCTGAGACAGTTCAGCATACTGTACTACAGCTAGATGTGATTTGCAGGGCATCTCAAGAACAGGAGGTTTTGAAACATGTACTTTTACAGTAACAGGAACAAATTACCTTTTCGACATCATCAGCATATGCAGACAGACCTGGCTTCAGTGCTTTAAACGTCTCATGGGTTAATTTGGGAGTCCCTGTTCAAAAGCAGTATTCCAAAATAAGTAATGATACAAATAATTTCGCATACACGAAAAGAAAACCATTTTACAAATTACATCATTATGTGCTAAGGGAAGTCAATTGAAGCCTTTGTCTAATGAACTATTAACAGCCACTCGACCTTTAAATACAGCTATGGAACTAGCTCCCAAGAAAACCATTTTTAAAAGTCATGGCTGTTTTTCAGGTGCTGGTGTCCACTACACACATATCTTTCATGCACATCAGATGGGTGCAAGCTCTCTTTGAGCCCTTACACCTGCCATGTGCAGCTTTCCAAACTGTACCGATAACAAAGACCCCATGTTTCAACAAGCTCTGTTCTGGCTAAACTTGACTCCAGCAAAACTCAGTGGAAGTTTTCTGCCATTTTCAAGGGCAGCAGAGGGAGTCAGACCTAAGCATTTTGGAAACCTGCAGTATGGACAATCATACGTACCTGCAGGTGATATAACATGAGCCTGACAACATCCTCCTCCTGTACCCAATTACACTCCATAAAGTTTCCTGCAACATATTCTGGAATTGTGTTTAAAGAGAAGCAGGCAAGGAAGAAGCAAAGATTTGGGAATACACTGGAAGAAGGAAATCATTGCTGTTTAACACCTCTGTTAGCTAAGCCTTACAGTAACCCACTCCGCAAACCTAAGGTACTCCTCATAGGCCAATCACACCATACACCACACTGCTAATCCTTAAAAGCATCTTCACATCACCTACTAACAGCATCCACATGGGTTCTTTCATCTTTAACAGTTTCACAAATAGGAGCTGATGACACCAAACCAAATGATGCTCATGACTCTACGGGAAAACTGGAGCTTTTTTGTACACGTCTGTCTCGCTTCTCAGCAATACTCTCTGTGCAGATGCAATCCACAGCAATTTGAATCGAACAGTGAAGTTTTGCAATTTAAATCCAATACTGAAGCCAAGGATGCACTAAACCAGACAACGCAGACAGAAGCAGCTCCCTGCCAGGAACTGGAGACAGCCAACAACCTCATGGTGAAAATTTGGGGGAATAAGGCAGTTTGAATTTACAATCCTCTCTTCGACCAAGCAGTGTGATGAAAAACCACTCTTCTTCAAGGCGCTATTCTAAAGGTACAGCTGCTATTTAGTTCACATTCTGACATTACAGCATTTTCTCCTTGTTGAATGTTTTCACAATTTCACCCAAACCCACAAGCTTGAACCATAATATACTTCCTGATGGCTCTCTAGAAAGAGCAGAAGCATGTTTATTCAAGCAATCCCTAGAAACGAATCAATAATCTGCTCTATAAATTACGGATTAATTAATCTATCACGCAATGAGCAGGCCGTACCTTTTGGCTGCTGTGCAAATTTAAAAATATGGATGCGAGTTCCTGTGCTTCCTGCGTCAAACATAATTCCATAAAAGATTGAGAGCTCTGTGGTCAGTGCCGGATGGTTCAATTTGTCTCCCCTGCTTTCAGCAACTCCTTCTGTTCCTCCCATAACTGGTTTGGAATCCAAGTGCCATTTTATGTATGCGACATAAATAGCTATGCATGCCAAAATCCCAAAAGCAAAGAACCGCTTTGATATCTTCATGGCTTCCATTTATCAGATGTTTTGTTTCTTCCCTTTATCAAAGGTTTTATTTCTTGTCCTTCACACAGAATAAGTGGTTCCCACATCACTCCTATATCCAACAGAAAAGAAATGTTTCATTTTCTAAACCTGCTGAAAGGATCTAAGAGTATGATAGTTATTTGATAAGAGACTTCCAGGAGTAAACTTGACTTGAGTTAAATACTTAACTGTTAGCTGGTTTAGGTCTATGATAAGAAAGTCAGGCATGATAGTCAAAGTAAGCAGTTAGTCACTGCAACAAACAGCCTGGCAAAAAAAACTATGCACAGGGAGTGACAGACTACTGCTGGCAAGTGAAAGGATTTATGTATGCAGCTCCTTCAGCATCTGGAGTACGTCTGAGATATCAGGTACTGTCTTCAGTGCTCAAATCTATCTCAACTAACCCAGGGAAATCTGCATGCAAATGCTCACATTTATTCCAGTGGGACAATGTAGAATCCTGCATTCAAAAATCTGGGATTCACCTGCAAATCACTTGCAAAACTGGACCTAGCAGCAAAGACCCTCTCTCCCATGTTGCTGGTCCTAACCATCAAATGCCTCCATGGCTGCTGAATGCCTACAAGACCACACACTATTTTCCCAATGGTTTAGAAGGAACATATACATGCTTCGGCATGTCACTGAGATGGACAGCTAATTTTAAGACATGAAGATGCATAAATCTTCTTTTCCTCAGTGCTACTGAGGCCTAAGAAGGAATAGAGTAAGGAGAGTTCAGAGAAGCTACATACAGTAACTGAGGTGGGAAGGGACCTCAGGTCTCTTATCCAACCTCCTGCTCAAAGTACCAGGGAAGCAGCTATGGGGACCCACCATGTTGCTCAGGGCTATATCCAACCGCATCTTGAAAAACTCCAAGGATGGAGATCCCACAACCTCTCTGGGCAACCCAAATCATTTGCAGTTATCTTTGCTAGTTCCTGGATGGCGAAGGAGGTCCCAGAAGACTGGGCAAGGACAATTTAAAATCAGTGTTTAAAAGGAAGATCCATGGAATTAAGAGTGGCCCCCCAGCTCTGATACCAGGAAAGAAACCACAGCAAAACACAAGTACACACAGCAAGAAATCTACAAGTACTCACATTACACCATCCAGATGCTTAAACAACAGTCAGCGTTGATTTATGGGGAGCAAATCACATTTTATTTTTCCTTTTTTGATAGCGTAATGAAGAAGAGAAAGCAAACCAACAGATGAAGTTGATTTAAACAAGGTTTTGACACATATGCAATCCGTTGAAGATACGAATTTAGGAGGTGTACGGAAGGTGTAAGGGGGAGAAATGTAAATTCAAGGTGATGGGTAAGACAAAATTTTATAAAAATGGAGAAATGTTAAACCACAGGCACAAATACAAATGAAGAACAGATCAGTGTAGGGGAAAAGGAACCGTAGGCTGTCACGAAACAGAAATCAGAGAGATACCATTGCAAAAAAAAAAAAAAAAAAAAAGTCTTTCTGGTTTCCCTCAGCAGAGATGTAGGTGGCAATTACTGCACACGTACACAGGGCGATTACTCCAATTTTACTGGTGCCAGAAAGGCATCAACTGCAGCTACACGAGAACTAAAAACATGTCCTGGGAGGAAAGCAGCAGGAACCGGGTGATGCTCTGAGGAGACAGAGGCCTCCATGGCGGGAAAGGGGAGGCTGAAAGGACGAGGGGGATGGAGGAGCAGCAACCTGCCAGCATAAACCCCCTAACCGCATTTTCCTGAAGAGACTCGGGATTAACTCTTCCCTGCCTTTGTCAGGGGGCGCTGAGATTTGCTGCAAGGGAAAAGCTTCCCGCCTACGCGGCCGCGGGCGGGCGACGGCCCCGTGGGACCGGCCGTCAGCCCGGTGCCCGCCGCGACACAGGCCGACGGGCAGCCCGGGCCGGCGCGGCGCGCCACGGCCTCAGCGCCGGCGGGACGGGACGGGACGGGACGGGACGGCCCGACCCGCGGGGCGCCCGCCCGCTGCCGCGTCCCTCACACACGGAGCCCCGCGCCCCCCGCGCCCGCCGCAGCTCCCGGCCAGCCCCGCCGCCCGCACTCACGCCACCGACGGCCCCGCCATGGCGACGCAGCTGCGGCGCCCCTCCCAGCGCGCAGGCGCGGTGCGGACGGCTGGGCCGCGCCCGTGTCCCGGTCCGTAAGGGACGCGCGGTTGTGCCCGGTGCTCGGGACAGGCGTTGGCGGCGGGGGCTCCTCCTTGAGGAGAGGCCGGGGCGCCGGAGACGGCTGGTTCTGCAGCAGCCCCCCGCAAGGCTCAGTGGAGACTCTGAGTGATGGCGCCCCGGAGAAAACGTGCTTTAAAAAGGCAAAACACCACAAAACCAGGGAGGTGTGAGGAAAAAGTGTGCAAGAAGCAGTCCCCGAGGTGAGAGAAGGAGCGGGAAGGAGGTGCCAGGCAGCGGCTGCCCGGCGGGAGGCAGCTGCGGAGCGGACCGGGCCTGTGCAAGGCAGGGAGAGGCCGTATGGCCCTGGGGTATGGTCACCAGAGAGATGGCGGGCAGGACCGCTGGCAGCCTCCGCTCCCCTCGTGAGATCCAGCCCCGACGAGAGCCCACACCCGCAAGCTTCGTCCAGCTCTGTGGCAGAAAGCGGTGGTGGATGGCAACAAAGGGCACCCTCTGGTAGCTGCTCTGTTTTTTCCCCATGTTGCATGTTCCTCTAGCGGTTTTTCTGCTTGAGTAACTTCCTTTTCTCCCACCTGGATAATTTTGTCTTTCACCAGCTAAAATTACTCCTGCAGCAGCCTGCTGCTCCACCCAGTTTGGAAGAAGGAGAGGCGGTTGCGAGTGAGGATGCTGGAGTGCTCAGCAGCAAAACACGAGGCATGAAGAAAAGAGATGGAGACAGATGTTTGGAAATCAGACGCAGAGCAGAGGTCTAAGCCATGATGGTGTTGACTGCATGCAAGAGGCTCCTGTCCTCCTGGCAAGCCCCGCAGTTGCTCCCACAGCTCCATGCAGGTGCAGACATCTGGGCTGAAGAACTCCACTAGGAATGAGCACTGAGTCTCCCAGGGTGTTATTTATTCCAGTAAATGACTTGCTCATAGCAGTGTTTGGAAAGTAAATTTGTTGTTTTTTTTTTTTTTACCCAGCCCTGTGGGTAGCCGGCAGTGAGGAATTTCAAAAGATAGTTATGTTCAAATGAAACTCCGTCTGTTTCACTCAGGAAAATGAAACTGATCCTTCCAACTATTTTTCTAACTTGCTTTAATGTTGTTTAATTATATTTGAAAGAAATCGTGCTATTAATGGAAGAATCTGCTAAGGAAGATTAAGGCACAAAGACTTGAAGATTTGTGGCTCCCCCATGATGTGATTGCAACAGAATCTATATTTAGTTTCTAGCCCTCCTAGTTCATAAGCGAGACCTTGCCTCCTAGTGTGGTTTCTCCACAGAAACCTGTCAAGAGTCTGCAGACAGCTTGAAAAAAACAGCTGAGAGTGCTCTGGTAATTCCTGTTGGTGTTAATCCCAAAATTGCTGCTGCAGCACTCCTGTCAATCACAGCATCCCAGGAACTGTAAACCCATCAGGAAGAAAACAGGCAGGAGAACCTCAGCAAAGATGCAGCCTGACTGCTGGGTCAATACCGTTTATCCCTGGGACTGAGGGGAGGATGACGCTTGCAGCTGGGCATGCGTGGCTGGTCTTGGTGATTCCCCTTATTCTGACCCGAAATAGGAGACAGTGACAGATTAAAAATTGTCAGGTGTTAGTTATTGCTGTGCCAGCTGTGGCACAGCAATACCTAGTGGCGGTGTGAAGGTAAATTCAATGCAAAATAAGCTGGTTTTCAGTTAGCTTTGGTCTGAGTGATCTCCTTTTGGTAAACAACAAAAAATGGGATGGGGAGTAGAGATGCCACAAGCTTTGGGCCAGGGAGCTACCCAGGCCTGGGGTTGTCCTTTCAAGTAAAAGACCAGGGGGCCTCATGTCAATCCTGTGGTTGTCACTGGGATTTTGGGCTGCTGTGAAAATTCCCACCTAGGAACAAGTTTCCCAAAACCCAGAACAGGATGTCAGTCCAATATAGTCTTTTTCAATCCTAAATGAAAGATACTCCCGTCACTGATTGTGAAAAGATGCGATTAAAGAGCCTGCAAAACAAGGTTGTCTTTCCCCTTTTCACTAGGGAAGACAGAAAGCTGTGGGAAGCGAGGCCCTCATGGAAAAGCAGGCCAGGCCAGCAGAGAGCAGTATTTTATCAGGAACACCATTTCCCCAGGGATGGGGCAAAATAGTACAGTATCTATTTCTCATAGTTGGAATATCTTGCATATATGTTCATAAACAGTGCTGCAGGTAGAATTAGAGATCCCAAAGAATGGGAATGTAATGCTGGGTTGTTTTGGTGTTTTTTTTTCCCCCTGTGAAAAGCACCATTTATGTGCATGGGGAACAGTTCTCAGCCTGTTCTTGGAAACCCCCTTGTCATCTGAGGCCCTGAGAGGGAATGTAGATGGTGTAAAGGTTTTGCATTTGTTCCTGAGACTTTCTCATACTCAGTACTGCAGTCATTCCTAGGATTAGCTCAAGCCACATAGTCCGAGGTTTGCAGCAAATTTTGAAGTATAATGTCTACATATTCTATATATTACTTATGTGCATATTTAGATTCCTAGCTTGCTGTATTATATATGTCGTACCTGAGCTGGAATACAGGTTATTTGGAACCAGTTATTTGGGAAACAATCTCTATCACTCCAGTGTTATAAGAACAATTGTGTTGGATGTCTGAATGAGAATTAATAAATAGTGATCGAAGACAAATTGTACGAATATGAGAAACTGTATAATTAAAAGGTTATTCCACCAGTTCAACCATGATTATTGCAAACAGTAACAAGATTATATTATAAATATAAATACAAGGTCAGTGTTTTTGGCACAGTGTACCCTTGAACTGCACGTGATCGATATGTTGTTTTGTGCAACATATGCCAAATTACCCAAAATGCTCCATCTCCTCACATCCTCAGAGAGGCATATAGCAGTTCAGCCAGCTGGCATGTGGTCAGTGATAGAGTTCGGACTGCCATATGTGAACCCGGATGCACATGGGTGGTTTTGAATGTCTGACCTCTGAGAGCTGCACAGTAATCATCTCCCTGTGCAGAGCATGTTTCCCGTGGTGTTGCCACCTCTGCCCTGCCTGGAGACTGAATCTTCCAGGCAGCAGCACAGGTTTGGAAAATTCAAAGGGGTGAGGAGTCTGTTCCCTGCCTGTGGCTGGTGCTGATGCCACCGAAGCTGGCGTAGTAGCCCATGGGTGCTCAGGCACCAGCCTCCCAACTGCTGTTGCTCTGCCTCTCAGTTCCCAGCTGTGTCCTGGGTCCCTGATGCTCCCAGCCACTTAACTAATAATGCTATTAATATTCTTGCATGTTTAACGTACAAAAGAGTACCTCAGGTAACTCCCTGAGATATTTCACTTGAAGATTTTGGAGTTGCTCTGCTAACAGCAGTCCAGGAAGTCAGAAGTCCTGTCCCACAGCAGGCTGAGTTGGGATTGCCTGAAGAAGAAAAATATTTTGGAAATACTAAGGAAAGGTAACAGCAACTAAACCTACAGCTCAAATTCCCACCCAAGATCCATTTTCTCCCTTCATCTCAAAGAACAAATTATACTAGTGCTGCCCTTTAGCAGAAGAATGTGATGTTCATTGAACAGTGAACATTAAGCTTGTTTCCCTATGGATCTGAGTCCCACAACCCCTTTATCTCCCTGCTGCGAACCACACACCTGTAGCATTTGCTGTGATATTCTATCCCCACGTCTTCCTCATATCTCTGAGCAGGATAGGTAGCTCTGCAGTCCTGTCACTTACCTGAAACCCCACATGACACTTGCTGCTCTCTGATGCCCTCCACTGTGGTTCTTCATCATTCCTCCCAAAGTTTCTAGCAAGGCAGGACTTGGCACGTACTGTAGCTTCTCTGGAGGTGCATCTGTCCCTGGTCAGAGGTCTCACGGTCAAATGTACCGGATATATGCCAAGTTGCCATTTCCTTTCCTAAGGAGAAAGCATAGATAAGATATTTCTCTGTCTGCTCTGGATACCCACTAGTTTTTGACAAACTCATAGAAATAAAATGTCTTTGAGACATTTATGTTTGTGGAAATTGTGGCTGAAACTAGTAACTGGTTCAATAGTTTTGAAGGGGCAGCAGGTGAGCAAAACAATCACATAAGCCTCCTGTCCTGAGGAAATCGGGATCAAAACACACCTTTGCCATATTTACATGTAGGCCCTCCACTGACTGCTTTGCTTTCCTAGCTCTGTCTTTGCTTTTCTAATAATGCTCCAACAATTTCTGTGGTCTGAAGTAATATGTCTTTTTGTCTCCTAGGATTATTTTTTTTTTTTTGCTAAAGGTATTGTGTGGCAGTAAGTTCAAACCATAGATACACAAGTAAGTGTATTTTGCACTTGCTCCGCAGTATAGTAGAGGGTAGTAAATGATCTTAGTGGCTTTGCCTTGGATTTGTCTGGAATAAATGCTAGATAGGCTCCACCACATTCCGTGATCGTATCACAGAGGGTGTCTCCGAGGGGATGTCACTGATGTTTTCATTGGTGGTTGTGACCGTACTAGCACAAAACAGAAAAACTGAGCAGATCTCTGCTGTTCCTCACTGCTGTTCACAAGCCATGTGCAGAAATGAGCTGTAACTTTGAAAATGCTGCCTCAACGTGGTCTTTTTGGTGCCCTACAGGCTGAAGTTCTTCACAAATTTATCATGACCTACATAATTGACCTATATTATGTATCTACTTGCTAAATAGGTTGCACTAATTAAAACATGAATGGGGATGGCTTAGCGGTTATTCATTTACACTGAGGTGTGTGCCTGTCGTCTGCAGTGACGTGTGGGAGGATCATTTCCAGATTTTCCCCCCCCATGTTTGACCTGTGCCTTGGATTATTGCAATAAAACAGGAATTGATTCTACTTTCAGAGAAAAAAAAGTAAAACTATTTTTATTGCTCTTCTAGGTAAAGAAATATATCCTCATGCATGTCTGTAATCAAGAAAATTAAGCATGAAGGAGAAAATGCAGCAAAATTTTCAAGCCCTTGGCTTGTAGGGCAGCAAGTAGGGGCCGAGTGTGCTTTGGACCTCCATCACTCTTGTTGAGACACATTTCTAGGCTGGGAAACAGTGTTACTGCACCCTGCTGATATTTGAACATTTTATAATGAATTGGTTTATTTCTCCCTGCGCTTATGCCTCGTTTGCAGACTGTAGGAACTGTTCGAAGTCTAGGGTGATGTTGTAATGTGGTGAGTTTGATGGAATTGCACACGCTCCCATCAAGTATGAATTTTTGCTTTTAGTATTTTAGACCGAGGTCCAAAGCCTGGCTAATTGTCCTCTAGGGGCAGATTTGGATCATGGCTTTAAAACAGATGTCCACTACTACAAGCCCTACCAGTTGTATTAACAATGCTGTCAAGCGGTTTGCACTGCCGTGTCCTCATTCATACAGACAGGGTGCGCAGAGTGTAATCTAATTAAGGAGAATTCCCCATTTTTTTTTTTCATGTCTGCTATCAGTGTGTTTTTGACTTCTCCACATTCATTAGAAATGCGTCCATCTGTGGGCTGTTGCCTAGCGCTGTGTCGAATATTATCCATAATTCCTTCAAGAGGCTTGTTTTGAAGAAAAAATGGGTGGGGAGGATGAGTAAAGTGAAAATAATGCTACCATTTTTAACTGTTCACGATTTCAGGAATAGTTCCCTGTGTCTCATGCTAGGAATGGGTTTCCAGGCAGTCAAAAATGTGTGTTCTACCAGTGAATGTGCGGGCAAAGCATTTATTCAAATATGTATATTATTCATTAGCTAAACTGGTTGTCAAGTGGCACAAGGTTTATCTAGCTGCGTAGGTGGCCTGTGCCTTGACCAGGCTCTTGTTAATGAAGATTTTTATGATCTTGTCGTAATCTTGGAGTCAATTGGAAATATTTTGAGGGAGAAGAAAGTCTTTTCTCACCTTATACATTCTGCTTCCTCTGCAGAAAATTGATCCCAACCTTTTCTGTAGAGCTTTTAAGAGCTATTACTGTAGGATGCATGACATTAAAGTTCAAAAAGCAGCTTTTGGAAAAATGTTCTAGTTTTAGAAAACATTTTGTGCATGATATTTGAAACTTAGAATAATTTAGTTTCACACTGAACCTCAGGAGGTTCCCCAGCTCAAACTAGGGCCAAATTTGAAGTTTGATCAGGTTGCTCAAAGCCTTGTCCGGTTGAGCTTTTAGTATCTCCAAGGATAGAGACTCTCTGGGCCCTGCCCCAGGACTGAACCATCCATACCATGACATTCGTTTCCTGATACCTAATAGGAACTTGCCATGTTCCAGCTTGCGCCCATCACTTCTTGTGCTGCCACTGAAGATCTCTGGGAAGAGCCCAGCTCTGTCTTCCTTTCTTTAGGTAGCTGCAGGTAGCAATAAGCTGTCCCCTTTGCCTTCCCTTCTCCAAGTTGAACAAACAAGCACTGAATGGAGGGGTAGGGTTTCTTCCCTCTCCTGCTGGCTCCCCATTTGCTAACACAGCCCATGGTTGGCCGCCTTCACTGCAACAGCATGGTGCTGATCCTGGTCAGCTTGGCCCCTGGGGGCTTTTCCATGGAGCTAGCCCTCAGTCTGTCCCCTTACATGGGGATTTCTGTCTGTCCTGGGGCAGGACTTGGTATGTGCCTTTGCTGGACCTCATGAGGCTCCTGTCAGCCCACTTCTCCAGCCTATTCAGGTCCCCCTGAAGAGCAGCCTTGCCCCCAGCTTGGTGCAGAGTGCAAACTTGCCAAGAGTACATTGCATCCCATCTTCCAGGTCATTAACAAAAACCTAGATAGTATTGACCTCTGAAAAATGCCTGTAGTAATCAGCTTCCAGTTAGACTGCAGACTACAGACAGTAGTTGTGGGGTTTGTGCAATGATTTGCATCTTCATGCTTACTTGTTTTCATAGTGTTTAGTTTCATGACGAATTTTCTCTGTGTCTTAAAATGTTTTCAATGACTATTATATACAGCATGTTAGAAGCAATTTAAAATTATGAAGAATACTGAAAGTGTCTGTCTTTCCTTAATATTGATAATATTCTCTTGCTTGATATGTGTACAAATGGAAATATGGAAATAAAGCTGTCCGCTGTCTGCCCCTATGTATATAACCCAGAGCATTCAATCTTAAAATTAAATCTGACCTGAAGAGTTCCTCACACATGTTTATTTGTTGTACAAAAATGTGACTGGGTCAGATTAGAGAGCAAAAACGACCTGTGAAGGCCCATTTCAATGTGACAGTGCTGTCTGAGGCAGCACAGCCTTCTCTTACGTTACCTTCCTTGAGCATCAAGAGGAGCTGAAGCCATGGAGGTCTGAGACACAGCTCTGTGGGTTTCACTGTATGAAACTTTCATGACAGCTTTACGGAGGGAGATGTAAATAGCTGCTTACAGGTGCTGCTCTTGTATTTATCTCAGAAGCTGCAGAGGAACACATCAGAAACAAACCTTGACTTTAAGTTAGGATACTTTCAAAAATATGGCATTGTATCCAGAGGACCATGCCCAGATTAAATATTTGCATCAGATCCGAGTGCAGTATTGTTTTCTTCTACACTGAATGTCGCTTCTCGCGCCCTGAGAGACATTTTCAGAGGTACTCTGCTGTCCCAGTCCTCTTTGAGGAGTTCGCCGCTCTGAGTCTTCCATGTGGTTTTGCCTGACCCTGTAAATTGATGATGAATGCTTAGAAGTTCATAAGGAAGAATGATCCAGAAAGTCACTTTTCCTCTCTAAAACACTGTGAACCTCTCATTTGTTAGAATTGTAGAATCATAGAATCATAGAATGGCATAGGCTGGAAGGGACCTTAGAGATCATCATTTCAGCGACGCTCGGCGGCAAGGACGGTGAGTTCTGCGGCCGGGAGCTGGATTGGGGCGGAATAAGCGAGGCAAAAGCGAGGCAAAAGCGAGGCAAAAGCGAGGCAAAAGCGAGGCAAAAGCGAGGCAAAAGCGCGGCATCGCCGGCGGGGAGCCAGGTTCTCCTGTGTCCCGGTTCCGGCAGTGCCTACGTGACTGCTGACGCTGGGGGGGCGGCCCCGGAAACTGACGCGGGAGATTTAAACGGCCCTGGGGAGCGCAGCGAACAGGAGCGGGCAAACAGGGGCGTGGCGCGGCAGAACTAGGGGCGCGGCAGTTTGCGCGGCAGTTTGCGCGGCAGTTTGCGCGGCAGTTTGCGCGGCAGTTTGCGCGGCAGTTTGCGCAGGCAGGGCGCGTCAGGGAGGGCGCCGACCCGGGACGTTTGCTGTTCCTGGTTCTCAGGATAACATGGCCAACACCCGCCTTAGAGCAAGGGCTGCAGCTTCGGCCGCGAGGTCTGCACCGGCTCCCCCTGCGGCAGTCGATGCCTCCGTGCAGACGGAACAGCCAAGGGGAGAGGCGGCGGTGCAGACCCTGGGCTGCAGGCAGTGCCTGGATCCTACTTCTGGGGCAGGCACCAGCCCTGACTGCAGAAGGTGCATCCAGGTGGAGGAGCTCCTGCGGCAGGTGGCTGAACTGCAAGAGGCTGTCAGGAGGCTGAGGGACATCAGGGAGGCTGAAAGGGAGCTGGATGCTTGGTTCCAGGCGCAGTCTGCACCCGAACCGCAGCAACCAGTGCACCAACCAGAAACCCCTCCACTGACACATAAGGTAAGTAAGAAGGCAGAAGATGCCAACAAATGGGAAGTTGTACGGCGCAGCAGGCGCAGCAGGAAGAAGCAGCAGCTTCCCCAGAACCCCACGATACCCATGCAGAACCGCTTTGCCACTCTGCAGACCGAAGAAGTAAAACCTAACACCTCGGGGGAGGTACTGGAGAAAGACGAGGCAGCTCAACCAACAAGGGTGGTAACTAGCGCCACCAAGAAAACGAGGCGCGTGGTGGTAGTGGGTGACTCCCTCCTAAAAGGTACGGAGGCACCCATCTGCCGACCCGATGCGCTGTCCCGGGAGGTATGCTGTCTCCCGGGTGCTCGTATCAGGGATGTTACCAAGAGATTACCTAGCCTCATACGGCCCACAGACTATTACCCACTACTGGTGTTTCATGTGGGTACCAATGATACAGCTGTCAGCAATCTGAAAAACATCAAAAGGGACTTCAGGGCCCTGGGTGCAGCAGTCAAGGACTCTGGGGCACAGATAGTGTTCTCATCAGTGCTTCCAGTCGAGGGGCAGGGACCTGCAAGGGCCAAACGTATCTGGCAGGTTAACTCATGGCTCAGGGACTGGTGCTATAGCCAGGGCTTTGGGTATTTTGACCATGGGGTAAATTTTGAGAAGCCTGGGTTGCTAGGGGCAGATGGCGTGCACCTAACCGAGAAAGGGAAGAAGGTGCTTGGACAAAGGCTTGCCAGACTTGTGCATAGAGCTTTAAACTAGTATTGCTGGGGGAAGGGGAGCACAGTTCAGCCTACTGCTGTCAGCATGGCGCCAGTGCCAGCACCGAGGGTCCAGAGGCTGAGGAAGGATCACAGGTATGTTCAAATGAACTTATGCTGCCACCCAAGAGAACCCCTGTCACTCCAGCCAGCGAGTCGGCTTTGTCGGGAGCCCAGCTAAAGTGTATGTACACCAACGCACGCAGCATGGGAAATAAACAGGATGAACTAGAGATGCGTGTACATGAGCAGGGCTACGACCTTATTGGCATCACGGAGACGTGGTGGGACGACTCCCATGACTGGAGTGTCAACATGGAGGGGTATAAGCTTTTTAGAAAGGACAGGAAGGGGAGACGAGGAGGGGGTGTTGCTCTCTACGTCAGCAACCGGCTGGAGTGCGTGGAGCTTCACCTGGGGTCGGAGGAGGAGCTGACAGAGAGCTTATGGGTCAAGATTAGAGGACGGGGACGGATAGGCGATGTTACGGTAGGAGTCTGTTACAGGCCACCTGGCCAGGAGGACAGAGCAGATGAGGCACTTTATAGCCAGATAGGAGCAGCCTCGCGGTCACAAGCCCTGGTCCTCATGGGGGACTTCAACCACCCTGACATCTGTTGGAGAGACAATACGGCAGGGCACGGGCAGTCCAGGAGGTTCCTGGAATGCGTGGATGACAACTTCCTCCTGCAGATGATAGAGGAGCCGACAAGGAGGGGTGCCATGCTTGACCTTGTGCTCACCAACAGGGAGGGACTGGTGGGCGATGTGAAACTTAAGGATAGCCTTGGCTGCAGTGACCATGACACAGTGGAGTTCAAGATCCATGGGGCAGCAAGGAAACCATTCAGCAAGCTCTGTACCCTAGACTTCAGAAGGCGGACTTCGGCCTCTTGAAGCACCTGATGGGCAAGTGCCGTGGGAGGTGGCCCTGGAGGGACAAGGGGCCCAGGAAAGTTGGTCCACATTCAAGGAGCACCTTCTCCAAGCTCAGCAGAGGTGCATCCCAACGAAGAACAAGTCGGGCAAAAAGACCAGGAGGCCGGCGTGGATGAGCAAGGAGCTCCTGGACCAACTGAAAATGAAGAGGTTAGCCTACAGAGGGTGGAAGCAGAGACAGATAGCCTGGGAGGAATACAGAGAAGCTGTAAGAGTGACCAGGGATCAAGTGAGGAAGGCTAAAGCCCTGAAGGAATTGAATTTGGCAAGGGATATAAAAAGCAACAAGAAATGCTTCTATAGGTATGTAGGGGACAAAAGGAAGTCCAAAGAGAATGTAGGCCCCCTCCAGAAGGATACTGGTGCTCTGGTTACCCGGGACATAGAGAAGGCTGAGGTACTCAATGAATTTTTTGCCTCAGTCTTCAATGGTAAAGCCTCTTGTCTTACTGCCCAAGCTGTGGAAAGAACTAGCAGGGACTGTGAGGATGAACCACCGCCCACTGTACTTGAAGACCAGGTTCGAGAACATCTGAGGAACTTGAAGGTGCACAAGTCCATGGGACCTGATGAGATCCATCCGCGGGTCCTGAAGGAACTGGCGGATGAAGTTGCCAAGCCACTGGCTATTGTATTCGAGAAGTCGTGGCGGTCTGGCGAGGTCCCCGATGACTGGAAGAGAGGGAACATAACCCCCATTTTTAAAAAGGGGAACAAGGAGGACCCGGGCAACTACAGACCGGTCAGCCTCACCTCTGTGCCTGGCAAGGTCATGGAGCAGATTCTCCTGGGAACCATGCTAAGGCACATGGAGAGCAAGGAGGTGGTGGGTGACAGCCAACATGGCTTCACCAAAGGCAGATCGTGCCTGACCAACTTGGTGGCCTTTTATGATGGGGGTGACAGCATCGGTGGACAAGGGTCGACCAATGGATGTCATCTACCTGGACTTGTGCAAAGCTTTTGACACTGTCCCGCACGACATTCTTCTCTCTAAATTAGAGAGTCATGGGTTTGATGGATGGACCACTCGGTGGATAAGGAATTGGCTCAATGGCCGCACTCAGAGAGTAGTGGTCAACGGCTCGATGTCCAAGTGGAGACCGGTCACGAGTGGCGTCCCTCAGGGGTCCGTGTTGGGCCCGGCCCTCTTCAACATCTTTGTCGGTGACGTGGACAGTGGCATGGAGTGCACCCTCAGCAAGTTCGCCAATGACACCAAGCTGTGTGGTGCCGTCGACACGCTGGAAGGGAGGGATGCCATCCAGAGGGACCTTGACAGGCTGGAGAGGTGGGCCCGTACCAACCTCATGAAGTTTAACCAGGCCAAATGCAAGGTCCTACATCTGGGTCGTGGCAGTCCCAGGCATAAATACAGACTGGGTGGTGATTGGATCGAGAGCAGCCCTGAGGAGAAGGACTTGGGAGTACTGGTGGACGAGAAGCTCAATATGAGCCGGCAATGTGCTCTTGCGGCCCAGAAGGCCAACCGCGTCCTGGGCTGCATCAAGAGGAGCGTGGCCAGCAGGTCGAGGGAGGTGATTCTCCCCCTCTACTCTGCCCTCGTGAGACCTCACTTGGAGTACTGCGTCCAGTTCTGGAGTCCCCAACATAAGAAGGACATGGACCAGTTGGAGAGGGTCCAGAGGAGGGCCACGAAGATGATAAGAGGGCTGGAGCACCTTTCCTATGAGGACAGGCTGAAGAGTTGGGGCTGTTCAGCCTGGAGAAGAGGAGGCTCCCGGGTGACCTTATAGCGGTCTTCCAGTACCTCAAGGGGGCCTACAGGAAAGATGGGGAGAGGCTGTTCAGGAGGGCCAGTTATGATAGGACAAGGGGTAATGGTTTTAAAATAGAGGGAGGTAGGTTCAGGTTGGATATTAGGAAAAAATTTTTTACTATGAGAGTGGTAGAACACTGGAACAGGTTGCCCAGAGAGGTGGTGGATGCTCCATCCCTGGAGACGTTCAAGGCCAGGTTGGACGAGGCCCTGAGCAACCTGATCTAGTTGGAGATATCCCTGTTCCTTGCAGGGGGGTTGGACTAGATGACCTTTGAAGGTCCCTTCCAGCCCTAACCATTCTATGATTCTATGATTCTATCTAATCCAACCTCCCTGTCATGGGCAGGGATGCCTCTCAACTAGATCAGGCTACTCAAGGCTCTGTCCAGCCTGGCCTTGAACACCTCCAGGGAGGGGGCATCCACAACCTCTCTGGGCAATCTATTCCAAAGTCTCACCACCCTCGTACTGAAGAATTTCTTCCTAAGATCTAATCTAAATATTTTCTCCTTCAACTTAAACCCATTTCCTCTTGTCCTATCAGTGGACACTCTTCTAAAAAGTTTCTCCCCAGCCTTCCTGTAGGTTCCCTTTAGGTATTGGAAGGCAGCTATTAGGTCCCCCGAAGTCTTCTCTTTTCAAGGCTGAACAATCCCAGCTCCCGCAACCTGTCCTCGTAGCAGAGGTGCTCCAGCCCCTGGATCATCTTTGTGGCCCTCCTCTGAACACGCTCCAACAGATCTATGTCTCTCTTATGGTGGGGACACCAGAACACAGTATTCGAGGTGGGGTCTCACAAGAGCAGAGTAAAGGGGGAGAATCACCTCTCTTGACCTGCTGACCACGCTTCTGATACATCCCAGGATGCAGCTGGCCTTCAGGGCCGCATGAGCACACTGCCGGCTCATGTTGAGTTTCTCATCTATAAACACCCCCAAATCCTTCTCTTCAGGGCTACTCTCAACCCACTCTGTGCCCAGTTTGTGTTTGTGCCTAGGATTGGCCCGACCTTGCATTTTGACTTGTTGAAGCTCATGCATTTAGCACTGGCCCATTTCTCAAGCCTATCAAGGTCCCTCTGGATGGCATCTCTTCCCTCAAGTGAGTCCACGGCACCACACAGCTTGGTGTTGTTGGCAAACTTACTGAGGGTGCACTCAATGCCATCATCCATGTCGCTGACAAAGATGTTGAACAGCACTGGACCCAGAACAGTTCAAAGAGTTGTGGTCAATGGTTCAAAGTCTACATGGAGACCAGTGTCAAGCGGTGTTCCTCAGGAGTCTGTTCTGAGTAGAATGTATAACTGTGGTTGTCTGGAAAGGCGATGTATTAACAAGTTAAAATATTTTGTTTGTGTAACTCCATGAATTTAGAAAAGCTAATATTTGGTACAGCTGATGAACTGACAAGCTCATCAGAATAGTACTTGCAATACCCTAAAAAGGACCGATTTCTAACATTTTCTGAGTCTAGTCTCTGGTCAATAGTTTGGCCATGGTTTTCAGGCAGTTGTTACCTCAGGTCTTGGTGTAGAAAGCGGTTGCAAGGAAGCTTGCTCAGGAGAACATGCAGATGTCCTGTGTGCTTCCACGGAGCCTGGTCTGAAGAGGGTTGCTCAGGCCCCGGGGAGGTGCCGAGAGTTGGCTTGCAGCAAAGTTTGCGGGAGCAGAGAGAGGCTCAGCGTTTCACACTCTCTTTCAAATCCAAGCCAGACATTGGAGGAGAGCGGGGTGGAAACAAGGTAACAGCCTCATCCTTCCCAGTGTGGCTTGAAGGCTGGGTCTTCTGGATCAAAAAGCAGACAAGACCCCAACCTTCACCTTCCCCACACCCCAGCTGTGTTCCTTTAACCAACTTGAGAAGCTGGGAAGGTGGGGAACCAGAACCACTGCTGGTGAGTGAGTGGGAAGGGGAAAGAGCAGTGGCTGTGTGGCTCACTGAGAATGCAGGAGCTGGGACAATGAATGGAGAAGCCTCGGAACTGTGTCCTGCTGACCTGGCTGGACCAGCCTGCCCCTGCCCCTCAAAACCCTTCTGTCTAGCCCATCAGAGCTACCAGGGAAGCAAAGCATAGCAAAACTGAGGACTTTCCGAGAGGTTGTTTGTGTTAGGGACCGCAGACCCAGAGCAGGAGATCTGAAGAGGCCTGCTCAATAAAGGTACTGGCTAGTGTTCTGCAGTCAATGGAAGAAGCCCTCTTCATGGGCGATTCAGTTGTTTGAAGAGCACAGCATCCCAGAGGGATGGAGGAATCAGGTGCTAAACCTTCCATTGTGTTCCCAGCATAAATGGAAAGAAAAACGCATTTGGGTCGACCTGGCACCAGCCCGTCTGCCCACCTCCCATGCAAACCACTGCACCTCTAGCTTGACCTCATGAATAACGGGGGTTTGAATTTACCAAGCAAAGTGATCGGCCCCTCCAGCCTGCTATTCATTACTCCAATTAACAATCAGTTGCCTGAAAAATGGGCCAATCTGTTTCTTGGGGAGCCACATAGAAAATCCACAAGGCAAGCCAATTAGCATACCAGCCCTTACTGTCTAGGGAATTTAATTTAGTTATTTGGTTGATCTAAGTACTGAAATATTGTTGGTTTGTTATGGAGCATATAATGTTTGTTAAATGGCTGAAATCCCCTGAGGCCCATATGCTGCCGATAGTCTCTGCGTCCTTCTGAGCCGGCAGAGGCAATAAGGCAAAACTGTTTTGTCCCACACATGGCCCCTGTATTTTCCTGGCAGGACACGGCAGCTGGACGCGGGCAGAACAAACCTTCGCCACCCGGGGTGGGCGGGATGGCTTCCCTCTGAAATAGTTGCACACTTGAGCAAGCCCATTGTCTGCCCAGAAAGCATTTCAACCGCCTCTTACCAGGCAGCCACCGCTACAAAAAGTAGGCAGAGCCGGCGTTGGGACAACCTGTCTGCACAGCCTATTGTGTGGGGGCAATTAGTTTGCAAATTGTCCATTTGCACATCCGCGAATGAATTAGTCGCATAGCTCCCACAGGATTTGTTATTCTTATCATTTCTAGAAAGGAAGGCCCATGAATAAATAAGGTAATTAGGACAAACGCCTTTCTCCCCACATGCAGCAAGTTCTTGCCTCCTCCTGGGAGAGGATAGGCAATGGGTGGGATCCCTGGGAGAGAAGGAGTGGTTCCCAGGGTTGTTGCTTCTCTGTGTTTCTAAGCCTCTAGGTTGATGCTGGTGTAATGTTGGCATGCATTTTGCAAAGTTTTTTTCTCATTTAATAACTTTTTCTGGTGAGAGAAAATATATGACAGCCATCAGCTTGTACTGCCATCGCTGGTGCACATGCTCTGTGCTTGGAGATGTGACCCCAATCCTGTAACTGTACTGCTACTTCATTTCTGGAGAAATCCTGTATTGGCATTTCAACAGCCAAAGAAGTACCAGAGCCACCAAAATATTCAGCCTGATTTAACGACATCAGGTCTATTCTGGTCTGAATTTGCTGGAGCTGGTGGAGAGCCGTGTTGGAAAGAAAGGAGACTAACTGAAGGACTGTCCTGCTCGGTGTTCGCACCACATTTAGTTCTCCAGTTCAAAAACCCAAACTGTAGATCACTGCTACCTAATCATCAGAAGAAAAATATGGATGAGGTGTGGCTCTATCTGTCGTGCTTGGGCATTTTGGTCTGACATTTCAATTAATCTGTACATGCCAGAGAAAGAGTTTGTGCTCTTACCACCTTTGATAATCTCTGCAGGTGTCTAAGGGTTCAGTTATCCAGCTTTGAACCTGCTGATGTTTCTCCACCATCACAAGGAAGGAGAAGGGCCCTCCTGAGCAGCCTTTTAGCTCAGCTACTTACCTTTCATGCCTTGCAGCCCCTAATATAACTATTCAGCTCCTGGTATATCACCACCTTCTGGACTACTGGATTTCAGCCACATGTCCAGACTACTGGCAGCCCAGGGGCTACTGCGAGAGCTGTGAAAAGTTACAGAAAAGCAAGTCATGATCAGAAGGCATGAATGTGCTACATGGACATCTGCATTTCTTCCAGGACATTCAGAGGCTGCTGTCGTAGATGCTCTGTAGGACTAGCTTTAAGTGGTTGATCAGGGTAAAGAAAGACAACTTAATGCTCTGCAAATATCTTTGACAGCTGTAAAGACTTTGAAAAATACTATTATAACAAGAATTTGCTCTTGAATTATTTGGCGTCATGGATGACTTTTATGAAGCTCTGTGCATTTGCACTAGGTCAGCCACTTCGTTCCTGTCCAACCTGGCTCTTGTGTCTGGTTGTCTGACATGTAACTCTGCTGTGGCACGTCTTCCTTCACTGCATTTGTCATTGCCTGTTTATTACAAGAAAAAGACATAACAAGCCCACAGGCATTGCTGTACAGATACACAGTGCCCGATTTTCTGGGGTGCTGTGAGCCTGCAGCGTTCATAGCTTTCAGTGGGAATTAGGTAGAGTGGGGCACATGTGAAAATCGGACCTATGTCACGGCTCTGTGTAACTGGTCTGTAGACAGCAGCGAAGCATCCCAGGTTACTTGGTGTTTTCCCAAACAGCTAGTATCTTGCTGAGTGAGGCCAGCAAGGGATGACCAAGGCTGCATGATTCCCATGTGCTTTTGCAATTTTATAGGACTATTTTTTTTCTCACTAGACTATTTGGAAGGCAAAATGCAAGGACTCTTCCTTTCCAATTACAGAATTTGTGAAGGCAAAAGAAGTTGCGGTTTTTTTCAGACCTTCTCTGGAAATTCAACATGTATTTTCTTGAAGACGGATTAGGTGAGTTACCTACGGCAAATCTCCCTCTACATTTCTGTTGCTCAGTCCCCAGGGGCCAGAAAACAACAACAAAACAAAACAAAATGAGAAAAATCTATCTCTGCTGCATATATTTATGCCCTACTTTCTGATAATGTCTTTTCTGGGGGTGAATAATTTTACCGTACCCCATGTACACATGGCACCATGTATGAACAGCCAAGTTCATAGCTGGCACAGTTAAGAACAGCCCATTTTTTTGGCCGCTGTAAGTAACATTAGGGAATCGGTGGTGAAAAATATCTCCTTTCTTATACAAATTCATCTCACTTCAGAGAGAGAATGTGTTCTAACAATAGCATTTTATTCAACCTTTTCTTCAGCTATTTTAGGCACCATCCCAAAGGACTGTCTCCAGTCACCATCTTTTTCCATGGAGATGTAGACTTGCTTTTGGCTGTAGCTTTTTCGAAAACAATAATGTTTTTCTGCAGGTGATTAAATTTGTCTGCATATCTGACCTGACCCTGTGCTCTTTAGTGCTCATTTTTGAATCCTCTGCAAATGTGATGAAAACTCAGTAACATTTAATGTTTCTTTGCAGCCCAGTGCTTAACCAAACTCTACTGGGCCGAGAAAAGGCTGGCATTGATTTGAGGATTTAGCAGTTAAATAGACTGAAAACTCGTCAATATGGGCACAGCCAATATTGTGTAACACTCATTTCTTTTTAAATCAGAACAAAATAAAATTGCTTTGGGAAGCTGTAGTATTATTTTATCAACATGCTTACATTCTTTGAGCCAACTTCTAATCTGATGGAAAAGGATCATTTGTCTTTTCTGAAACCATAAAAAGCACAACTTCCCTGTTGCTGTGTTAGCTTTCCCAAATTCTTTACAAATTAAGTCATCTATTAGTATTGGAGAACTTCCTCTTGGAAAGTTAAGGAGCTGGTAGTTTCCTGCAGCTATCGCCAAAAGATGTGAGCAATGCCTCCTTCCTTAAACAAGGAGTTCCAATAAACTGCAAAAGTTTATTGACTAAAAGAAAACTATTCTTAGCTGTGAATAGCAGCTTAACAAGCTGCCTATTGTAGGAAAGCTAGCTAATAATCAGGAGATATGTTTTCTCTTGGTAAACGTAGAGACTCCCTTCTTACCTTCTTTGACTCTATTAGTCACAATCTTTTTCAATGCTGTCTTTCTATTCCTATATCGGTCCTCACCATTTCCTGCCTGCCAGTCGGTAACCATTGGCGCAGCGGTTTCATTGGAACTACTGCAGTTCAAAGCTATTAATGATGTGATCCTATGTCTCATCCCATTGATGGTCCTAAGATTTAAGGAGCTCAGACTGCGCATGGGGTGATGAAGGACCAGGACCCAGCTTTCCTGGTACAGGCGACCGCTCTTTGGTCATAACTGTGACCCAAATGCTTTGGAGAATGGGTAACTGCTGCATTTTATTAAAGACATGCAACTGAAATAATAATCAGATAAAAGGATCATTTATTGTCAAATGATTATGGAGCTGCATTATGGGATTTTGTATCTTTCCCTTCAAAATCTCTGCATTTCAGACCAGCTTGTGATTTTATTCTGTGCCATTAACACTTTGATATTACACAGGAGTATACTTGACATGGCAAATTCTGTGGAATATGGATTATGTTATCAGGAAATAAATAAAAAATTCTCAAGTTGGTCTTGGCTCTGCTGGTGGTAATTGTGAAAATGTTTGTCCTTATGCTACAACAGAGGATTGGACTCTTAAAAACTGAACACGGAAAAATGCTTTTAGAGTGATTTCTTCACAATGAAAAAATGATAGTCTTAAAGCTAACTGATAATCCTTGTTAGTCCATTCCACGTGAAGCAGGGGAGAAACCAGATTCTCAGCTGATGTAAGTCAACATAGCTCACAAAGCTGGGTCAGTCCACAGCAGCTGAGGATCCAGCCCCGTGACTTTGAAAGAATCATCATCTTGCTGGCAAAACCAGCAAAGACTATAAAAGGATTTCATGAGGGCAAATAATATTAAAGAGCAAATAAGGTGGGCTGGGGACCAAATAGGACGGCTGATTCATTTGTCATTTATTGAGATAAATTTATTGAGACAAATTTTTTTGTTGGAACGTGCACTGATGTGGGCAAGTTGTCTTGTATTGCCGCTCAGGGCTGTTAACCTTTTTCAGTACTGTTTAGTATCTGTCACTGTAGTGGAGTTAGACTCATGAACTGTGCACCTTTAATAACAAAACTCTTGAGTTAATCTCCTTTAGAGGTCTGTGTGGCATTACTAGCTATAATCTAACCCTTCCAGGTTATTGTAGGTGCACTTATGGGCATAAAACCTTCTTTGGGAGAATTAGGTATTTTCTCATTATGCATGCTAATAGCTTTTCACTGAATATCACCAAATTTCCTTGAAAATCTGTTTAATTTTCACTGGCAAGTTGTGGAGTTTACCCAGTCTATAAAAGAGGATCTTAAGAATTGTCTCTAATGGATTGTGCTCTAGCTACCTCTGAATTGCACAGGTGAGATACTCTCTTATGAACTGATGGAAAATGAAAGCAGTTTTCTTTCAGAACAAGTAGATGCAGGATGCGTGTGGGGAAGGAAATGCTGAAGCAGATGAGTCCCTGCTGTATGTGGAGCCATTTCAGGACAACGTCCTGGTAGTTGAAGCATCCACTCATCTCCGTTCCTTGCTCTTCCTGCAGGACCTCATTGCCTTGTGTCCTGGGACAATGTGCGGCTGCTTGGGCTGACCATTCACCAGCCTCTTAGAAGACTTTTAAGGTTTGCAGCGTTGCATGTAGATATCTGAAGTCTGAGCCCTGGGCAGCTAAGGCCTGTATTGGATCTGGTCTTTGACCTCTGTGTCCCAGCTCATTGAGGGAGAATAATGCTCCATTTTTCTGCCCTTGTATGTACAGGTTTAGCAAACTCTCTGGGAAAGAGACCTTCTCTTGCTTTACTTGTCATGCTGATAATAAATAACCACAACGAGACTGGAGTGACCGTGGCAGGAGGAGCTGCAATTGCATCGCTAGCAGCAGCAGGCATCTTATGCTGAGGAGGTGATCTTTCATTGTGCCGCAGATCTCTTACTGATCTTCATCTTACCTGACATTCAGGTATGCATGGGCAGCAGGGCTGTCTGGGGAGTGGGTGCCCAGGGGCCTGTCTGGGTGCCTGTGGGTGCCTTGGGAGGCAGGCGATGACCAGTGCCGGCTACCTTGTGCTCGTTGCAAGGTGGATCAGGGAAATCAGGTCACAGCAGAAATGGTCTGCAGCTTTGCCATCTGCAGAAGAGTTTGAGAGCGTCTGACATGCCAGGTCAGTGACAGGTGTCCAAGGCACTGGGAGTATTGGAGGCTCTCATCTCTCCTGGGTTATGAAGGACAAGAAGGACTCTGCTGGCAGGTGACATCTCCAGTTCAGTCTGCAGGGTCTTTCTTGTCTGCACCCAGCTACAGCTGCAAACAAGTGTTGGCCTTTGTGGTCCCCAGATATTGCATTGCTGGAATCTTTGTATTTATAGAAACCTTTGTTGAGACTGTAGCTGAGATGTGATTATGTGCCAAACTCTGAAACACCGTAAATGGAACAAATGTTCCCATTTCCTGCCATGGCTTGAGCATAGCCGTGGAGGAGAAATAAGTTGGAAGATGATATAGTGTTCAGTACTGTGAGCTCTTTGATGGCTGTGTGGTGTAAAACGATCTCTGCTCCAAGGTTCAGGTACACAGGACAGACCTGGCAGGGGCATGCCCTCCACATCCTAGAGAGCTGAGTTCTCCAAGGGCTCAGTGAGAGCTCACAGCCGTGCTGGAGATGGAAGCGAGGCCTCTCAAGTGCTTGAGACAAGTCGCCTCCACCTTCACTTTCTAACTAGCTCATCTCAGGTCCTGTGTGCCGTTTGGCATGCACGGCCGGCCGGCCGCCTGACACTTGAGAAATCCCAGGCTGATCTGTGATACTCTTGACAGCTAGTTTTGCTTTGGTTTTAATTCATTGCTTTTCAGAGAGTCATTCGATGGGGCTTGGCTTGAAGAGGGGCTGAAATGCCATCACATGCTCTGCACCTTGTTAAACGAAGTGTAATTAAGCCACCTACCTCTTAAATGCACAGCCCGCCTTTGAATAATCAGGGAAAGCCACCATAAGGGTTAAACACTTTATTTAGATGGCTTTGTTTGTTACGTGTGTGCTTTGCTTGTTCTGAGAATTAATGGAAGATAAGCTAAAAGTTCATTTATAAGAGTATTAAAGGATAATTATGATGGAGTAAATGCAGCGGGTCAAAAGGCATTATGATGAACAGAATCATAATATAGGGCTTGGGAAAATAAGCTAAAATGTACAATGCCTAACATCACTTACTGAACACCATGGAAATTGTCCTTCTTGGTTTTCTCTCTGCTTCTTCATTCCCAGTCTAAATTAAAGTGGCATCAATCAGCACTCTGCTGTTCGCACATGAACACGTAACGATAATCAATTGCAGTAACTTAAATTAAACTTTTGGGCAGCCATAAATATGTGACCTTTTAATATCAACAAAATGATAAAAAAAGATTTGGTAGGAAATCTGTTTCAATCAGATTAGCGGAGAAGTGGGTAAAGCTGATTACAAGCCCGCTAAACACAGTATTTGGGCAGTATTTGTTCAGAAACAATAGCGTTAATTCTACTTTAACAAGTATTATCTGGAAAATCAATAATTAATGGGAACCCATTATCAACTTGTAATTTAGCACAGAGATTAAGTTGGGGGAGAAGTGAAAGCGAGTGGGCAACCTGCTTTTACTTGACCTGTCAGGCTGATGGATTAGTGAGTGACAGCAGGTTTCATATTTTTTTAAAGGAGAGGTAGTAGAAATAAGTCCATTTGGGCCTCTTGCTCTTGGGCACCATCTTGCCCTCCCACTTCCTTGCAATTTGCAGAAGAGCTGCCTTGCG
The DNA here is from genome assembly GCF_009769465.1 of Tauraco erythrolophus. Classification (NCBI taxonomy): domain Eukaryota; kingdom Metazoa; phylum Chordata; class Aves; order Musophagiformes; family Musophagidae; genus Tauraco; species Tauraco erythrolophus. The sequence goes on along the minus strand of NC_141466.1, from coordinate 119,477,933 downwards.
CACCCAGGTCACTGCAGCCCGGGGGACGATGTCTTCTGTGGTGCTTGGTCCTGGGACGAGGTGGGACATCGCCCCCGAATCCACGGGGTGCACAGAGAGGGGGGAACAGAGGTGGGCCGAAGGGTGCTATTTGGAGATGGCATGAATGGATGTGGTCACACCATCTTGGCTTGGCTTCCCAAGGTGCCGTCCTCCTCCTTAACATCTTTCTGCACCTCCTAGCTTGCCAAAGTGCCCCCTAACATGTTTTCTCCTTCACTGATTGGACTTGTAGTGACATGTGTGAATGCATGTGAACGGCCAGATTTTCCCCAGCCAGCTCCTCCCTTCCCCCCAGCTCTATTTGGAGAAACAACCTTATTTGTCCTCTGCGCTGTGTTGGGACTCAGATATCTCATGTGCGCGTGTGGGTCAGAAATGGTGTGCGCGCGACTTGTCGCTGGAGTAGGTCATTGCAACAGATGCCAAACAGATAATGGTTTTGTGAAGACAACATACTTCCAGAGGATACAGATGTTCTGATCAAGCATCTGTGTGTATGTGTGTCCGTGTGTGTGTTCATGCGTCTCTCTGGCTATCTCTCTGTGTGTTTGCCAAGGCTAGAGCAGGCTTCTACAAGAGCAGCATCGCAGTTTGCTAAATCTCAGATGGATCAGCAGTGAGCCACCATTTCCACCTTGCTGCTGGCCTGCCCACCTTCTCCACCTGGGCAGAGGATCTTTTTTCCCAGATCTGAGTTACCTACCTGGTTTTAGGCAGAGCAGGATGCACTTTGTGGTTTAGCAGAATAAAGGAGTGAAAGGAGATGGGTTGGAGACACTGGAAAGCAAGTAAGCCAGTGCTAGAGGGCTTGAGGAGCTCCTGGTGCAGCTGGACATGGCTGTGCAGACACACACAATTGGGATGCTCTTTGCTCTGCTTAAAGCAATGGTTAAAAATGAGATCAAGCCCCTGCTGACACAAGCAGTTGCCTATGGATAGAAGAGAGGCAAGTGTGCAGGTACATATCACAATAGTGATGTCTTGGGCTGACCTCACATTTCCCATCAAACCTGCCCTCACTAGTGGTGCAGGTGAAGGACATCATGACAGGATGAGAAGCCTGAGAGCTGTACTTGTCTCTCTGCTCCACTGGTTGCATCCTCCACCTTTGAATGGCTGTGATGGTCAGTCTGGTCCTTACAAGGTGACTGAAAGGCTGATGTCCAGACATTGGCTGCACATAGGCTGGCCCTGGGGCACAGCGTGCAGCCCAGGTTGTGACAGGGTCTCCTTGACAGTCAGTAAGGCGAGATGCTCCCAGCAAAGGGAACAGATTGAGGGCAGATTGTGTGGGTGAAGCAGCACCGTGCTACACAGCTAGGGAGTGGCTTCAGAAATGGCATTTAATCATTCAACATTAACACAAGACATCTGTCACCATCCTCAGCAGTAACGGGGCTACACAGCAAAACAATATGTTCCGGCGCTCCTAATCACTGGAAAAACACTACTTTTTGCAAAGAGTTCTTTTAGTGCCCAGCACAAATCCTTCTATTTTATTATAGCAATCCCAGCCAAATCCTCCAATAAATGGAGTTTTTATTAATGTGCAGCTGTTAAATGAGAAAAAATAAAACTCAGAAATAAAAATGAATCCCTGAATAATCAGGCTGATCCCAGGCAGTAAGAACAAGCAGGCCGACCAAATACTTACAGCTTTTTGGTATTATTTAAAAATATGGTCAGGGCTTTTCTTTCCCCCTCCATTTTTTTACACAGACCTTATTAGATTTTGCTCAGGAAGATCCGAGCCACTTCTGTGGGCTGGAAGTGCAGCAAGGAGGAATGAGAGGTGCTGGGATGAGGGTCACATCCAGTGCACGTGCCTGGTATTTGCCTGCTGCCGTGGTCAAGAATTTGCACTGTCCGTGGAGGAGAGTGGTGGGATGGCACCATGCCCAGGGCAGCTGGGGTCTGGCTTTGCAGTGGGGTTTGCTTGCTCCTGTGCAAAAGCAAACAGAAGAGAGTGTCAAAAAAAGATGGTGGAAAGAGGTGAGTGACAAAAGCCCTCCAACCCTTGTAGCTCACATCAGAAGGACGGGGCAGTTTGCTTTAACTAGTCAGAGTTCGGGGCTCTTTGCTTTGAATTGGAGCTTGCCAGGTGAAATGTCACTCCCTGAAGTGCCATTTTGCAGTTAAAAAGTAAGGAAAAACGATCCCATGACAATTTGGTGGGTGAGGCAGGTGCTGACTCAGGGGGAAGAGCGACGCCTGCCGTGGGTTTAGCTCCAGGTCCTTTGCCCATGCACAGGTCCTGGTCTGCCAAGACGTCTGCAACCTCTATGTCATGGGTGGAGAAGCCTGCCACGAAGGGAATAAATCTCCTTCCTTTACGCTCTCTATTGCTGCTGGGACACCTGATCCAACTCCACAACACCCATAGCAGAGCCATGTGACCATATAGCTGCAGGAAGCTGGGCTAAACCAGGTCCCAGGCTACAGTCCAGCTGGCAATAAAATGACCATCAGGAGCCATTTCCTGATGGCTCCAGCCCAAAGGAGAGTGCTGAGTGAGCAGAGACATAGGAGAACTGCTGGAGCTGCCATCAGATGCATGAACCTGTTTCCAGGTAGCTGAGACCTCAGACAGCCTTATAGAGGCCCACCTAGAGCTAAGTCTCCAAAGGGAGGGCAAACCCAGCCTCGGCAGCTCCCCCAGAGCCGAGAGGTCTGTTGTCCTGCCCAAGGTGCTCAGAGCTGAGCTGTGACCGTCGGGACAGTGCCTGTCACCGCAGTCAGACCCTGGTCACCCAGGGGTGCTGCCTGGGGAATGCAAGGCACAAGGGAATTCCCCAGGCAGATAGCACCCTGCCCACAAAATGGCACGACCACCTCCGCTATTCATTCTGATTAAATTGGAGCCAAAGTAAAGCCCTCATTCTTCTGATTAAAGCTTAGAAGTTAAGCTCTTCGAGTAGGATGTGTGCCTTGCCCTGTGCTTTCCTAAATCACTTTGTCCACTCGATGACAAGACACTAATAATACACTCCTGTATGTTTCTTCTCAGACACACATGATGCCTGGTCCATAGGGTGTATGATGTTCCTGGGACATCCCACCACTTCTGTCTGAGTAGTGGTATTTATATGTGTTCACCCAGCTGTTTTTGGCTACAGTTATGAGTTCGGGTATCAGAGACAGAAGCAGATTTAATTGTCACTGTTTTAACCACGATGAATAGGTGTTTTACCCCAGGGTAGCTCTGTTATCAAGCTTTGCTTGCTGCTTTTCTGCTCTGCAGGACTTTCTGAGCATGCCGGATGGGATCATGTATGGGGCTCGTCTGCATTGCGCTTGCCTTTAAGGAGGAGCTCCCAGCACCCGCTGGGAAGCCTATCCGTGGGACAGACCTGGGCTGTGATTTCAGCAGAGGCTGGAGGAACATCCTTAGGGCCCTGTCCTCCACATACGTCCAGCTTCTTGCAGGGAAGCTGGGAAACTTCTGCCTCTAACATCTTGCATGGGGAAGTTCTCTCATCCCTCCTCCTCTGTACCACGGGCAGAGGCACAGCCTAGTATTGTTTGTCACAGATCAATGCATTTACCCATGTGGAAAAATGTCATTACCACCAGGGCTCGGCTTTTCTTTCCCCTTGAACCGCTCCTGCTGTGCTGGTGAAGGGCTGGCTAATTGCCTCTTTTCTCAGGTTGCCCCTGCGGATGGCTGCCTTGCAGCCTGCCGTGCAGTTCCTGCCAGCCACAGTTCACGCTGGTGCTCTCAGGGCTTCCCCCAGTCCGAGTGCCAAACAAATGAATGCTCAGCTGCCATGCGGGGCCACAAGCTTCTTCGTTACATCTCCCCTCATGAGCTAAAGAAACAAAGGGGCAGTTGGTCACTTAGAAAGAGAGGGAAGGATGGGCCGTGGGCTCCCAGCTAGGAGGAGAGATGCAGGTAATCCGTTTGTGTGTGCTCCAGACCGTTATGGTGCCATGATGGCCAACAAAATTAAGAGGAAGTTGAGCAGGACACTCTCAGTGGCAGGTCCCCTCCCGAGTGGGCTGTGTCCTGCCCCAGAGATGCTCTGCTGGCCCAGGGTAGCGAGCACCTCAAAATGGGGCTGGCGCAGAGGTTTCCTGCTCTGGGCTGGGCACGGTGACAAGAGCAGAGGGAAGGGTATTCCCCAGGGTTTCTGCCACCACGTGTTCGCATCCCAGGAGGCTGGAGGGCACTCTGGCAGGAACCACAAAGGAGGGCGAGCAGGGGGATGATGAAGGAAACCAATAACAAGGCATCTCTCCTCCAGTGAAACCGGAACCTCTCTAGGTACCAAGCAGAAGGAAACAAGAGCCTTTGCTGCCATTTCCAAATAGGAAGAAAATACGGTTGTTCCACCTTCAGAATCCAGTGAAACCTCAAGCCAAAAGGGAAGATTGCAGACAGTGATCTTCCTCTTAATCCTTTTCCTCCTTTTTTCCCAGAGCATGACAATATCAATAATATAAGTCCTTATTTGAGGTGATTAACTGTTCATTGTCGGCAACAGTCAGTCTGTTCATTTTGGAAATATATTCCCTTTTGGCATCAAGGTCCACCTTGACTATACTGGAAGAATCATGTTGAAGCAAAGACCAGGAGCTGGTAGGAAAGCTGGAAAGTCCTTTGTGCTAAAATCTGCCCTTGACTGTAGGAAAAATTAATCCCACAAGAAAATTTTACACATTTTACAACTAAGTGCTGCCAATGAAGGAGCTGAAGAGAAAAGAAGAGAGAAAGATGGCTCAGGAGTGGCATCAGTGAAAGCAGGGCTGAGCTATGGCTGGAGAAGCAGGCAGGGGGAATTCTGTGCACGTGGAAAGCTGCTCTTTCTGCATCCGAAAAGAAAATTACAGAATGCAGTGTCAGAGCACAGAAAACACATCCCCGAGAGCACAGCGGGAAGCTCTCCTGCAGGGTCAAGTAAAATGGGTGAAATGAGCTACAGGAGCCCTACCCCTCATATTGGTATTTCTAACATCAAATAATATGATGGCCTGCAAAGGTGAGACAGCCAAGCACGTATGCCCCTACTCAGATGAGAAAGAGGATCCATGCACAGGGATATATCTAATGTTATTTTTCTGTTATTTCTATAGGTCGTTTGGATGATGTGTTTGGGGCAAGATTGCTTCAGTAAAGGGGTCATTTGCTTGTGTAATGCCAGGTGGGCTCTGTGAGACAGCCACAGGTCAGTCTCTTTAGCTAAAAGACCTTAGTTTATGTCCCTTAGGAGTCCAGTCCCTAATTGCAGGTGAGGGGTGGGGTTGGGAGGTGGGTGGCCATGAAATTAGTTAATGAATTATCTGCTCTGTCTGAAAAGAAATTGAGACATTGCTTGATGTTTGGAAGCTGTGCTCCAAAATCTCTTGGCCTTTCTGCCAATGCCATCGCCCTTCTCAGCTGCAGAGAGGAGAGAGCTGGGAAAGCCCAGGGTATTGCTAGTCACGGCAGATCCAGAGCCATGTTACAAGCCAAGGCCAGTGTTGAGAATGGGATCTGGATCTTTTGCACAGCCAAAACCTTTGAATTCACCTTCAAGCAGAGGTGCCATGTTTCAGCACCTGTTTGCGTTCAACAGAGCCGATCTGGAAAGCGGTATTAAAGGGAAGAGTGAGAGTAGCCTCCTGTGTGCATGGTGTCTCCTGCTTTAATTAGGTTAGCATCTTTCATGGCAAGTGCTGTCATACCGAGCTGAAAAATCGGTACCATATGGCATAACACTCAGATAGCAAACTTGGAGATTAATTAAAGAAGTGATTCTGTCAGGTCTCATAGCATAGCGTGCACAATTAGGCATGGCTGAACTGGTTTGGAAATGCGAAGGCCAGGCAACACCTTCACTCAGAACTGAGCTCGACTCTCCACCACTTTGGAGTCAGAATAAAGTGAAATCCCGCTTTCGCTACCCTCACGGAGATATATGATAAATACCAAAATCACTGTTTCATGTTTTTCCTGGATTTCCCTGTGTCTGCAGGGCCAGCCACTTGCTTTCAGCTTGGTGCAGGTCAGGGCAGGGAGGTGGGAAGGGTACATTTTTTCTGGGAGGCTTCTGCTTGGCAAGATGCTGGATATGAACGTGGAGAAGGTGCTACCTGGGAACTCACCATGCTCCTGGGCTGGGACCTGGGAAAGCCATGGGAGGCAGCAGACAGAAGAAAATGCAAAGATGTTCAGATGTTGTGACAGTGAGCACTGGACTCAAGGGGGTGGGGGGCTTGGAGGCTGAGTGGATAGAGGTGTCTGGGAGGGAAAGAAGGCTGTGAGGTGGAGAAGAGGCAAGGCAGGGGAAAAAAAACCAACCATCTTCAAGTAACCAGAGGAGCAGCTAGTTCTCACAAGGACCGTTTGCCGCCCAGGCACTTCTCCATCGCTCCTTCATCTCCTGGGAGCAGTGGCTTCCAAACCAACCCAGCTGTCCCAGAGCTTTTCCAATACTCCTTGCCATCTCAAGCTGTATCTGTGGCTGTCAGTGGGGGTGAAGCATGCCCTATTCCCCACCACGTTGCTGAATATCTGAGGGCCAGCTAGGTCAGGAGACCAGAGTCCTGGAGCCAATCCTAGATTTCCCATGGAAGCAACTGGTATGTCTGCTGCAGGCTGGGATATTTTAAGACGTTACACCCAGAGCCAGTGCAGAGCAGCAGCAATACCCATGGCACCTGGATAAGACACCCATGCTAGGATCCAGCAAGATTTGGCTCCCAGCTCTGCCCCTGTCCTGCTGCCTGGCCATGGGCAGGTCCCTTCCCTTCCCCTTGCCTGTTCCACATAGAGCACAGAGCAGCAGCCCATCACGGCCAACATCCTCCAGGCTAAAGCACAGCAAGCTCCCACAAGCCTCTATATCTAGATGGCAAATGCTAAACCTGTGGATATCAGTGGAGATATTCTGAAAGATCTTGCTGGGCTTTAACTTATTGTAACTCGTTTTCACTTCATGACATTCTCTGATTGAAGGCCAAACATCTGAATGAAGAAACTAGCTGACAGTCTTCCATTCTGGAGGTTGAGAATCTAGATTCAGTTTAAACCCCGCTAAGCTCAATAAAAATCTTCCAGCAGGCTTCATTGTCCTTGAGTCAAGACCTTCATGGGACCAAAAAAATCCTCTGCTCTCCCAAGTGTAAAAGAAACCTGAAGTGGTGGTGAAATGTTGTTTTTCCATTAAAAAAAAAAAAAAAAGAAAGAAAGAAATCTGACTCCATCGCTTGAGAAGTTTCATTTCCAGGGCACGTACCAGAGCGGGACAATGTCTACCCCTCTTTTGGGAGATGCTGATTTAATGAATGTGGCAGCTATTGTGTGTGCTTGGGAGCCTCACAGACGTTTTTCTTTGCTGATATTTTCTTTTCTTTTCTGCTTTAATGAGTGTTTCTCTAATTGACTTGATGATTTCTGTTTAATTAGCACATTTTAGAGGAATGATCAAAAAATAATAAGATAAAGTAACCAGACAAGCATAGTGCGGAGGAATAATAGCTCCTTTGTGGGGCTAATTGGAGTGGACAGTCCATCGGCTAGTTTGGGGCTCCTCACAGTTGGATATTCCCAGCCTCGCCGTGCTGTGTGCCCAGCACTTCCAAGCACCCACATAGACCCAGCTCCGGTAGTCATTTCAAGTAGCTTTAATGAGCTGTGAATGAGCACCAAGGAGAACTGAGTCTGGACCAGCCCTGTTTTGCCATTGCCCAGATTTTGCAGAAGGCTGCTGAAGAAAACGGAGTTTGCCCAGAGCCTACGACAGGCATGAGACCCCAGGTACCGCCAGGCAGAGCAATCCCAGGGAGGGCTGTGTCCCAGCCCACACACTCTGTGTAGGACAGGAGGGGGTTGCCCATGGGGATGTGAGGTAAATGGGACTAGAAAACAACAACAAAGTGGAGTGGAAGCGAAAAGCATCAGCTGAAGGAGAGCCAGAGATCGGAGGAAGACTGTTGTGCCTGCTCCACCTGGGTTTCTTCCCGAACACCCCGTCTCTCATGTTTTCATATGTCACCCAAGGGTATACACATATGAGGCAAGCCCCAGTCTCCTCCCTAGGAGCAGGGAAAGGGCTTTCCATGGGCCACATCACCTATAGCTCCTGGAGATACATGAGGTGATCTCCGCTTGTTCACCAATTGCCAGTCGTGCTTCCAGTTGCAGTTGTAGGTGGAGCACCTTGATGGTCATTTGTTTGCCCTGTGTTTGGCTAGGAATTAATTAGGAGATGGGCTCCAGGCTGCTGTGACAGCTGTCTGCGTGCGGCACTTCCCAGCAGTTTGATTAAATCTGCGACACTCCAGATGTGAGAGCCCTGTGCATCGGCACATGGTTTGCTCTTAAACTCCACTTAAACCGTGACTGCTCTTCTGGTTTTAATCAAAGGCAAATGCCTTAAGACAGAAATCTGTGCAAAGGAATTAGTAGGGATGTCTCTGGGGCATGTGGACTGGGACATGGAAAGGGGGAACCCCCCCCAGTTCCAAATTAGGGCTGCCATTGCACTTGTAGTAAGCTTGGCTGGTGATGCTACAGCGCTTGAGCAGGTGCCGTGCATCACTTCCCGCAGCCTGGCAGTGCTGGGAGCACAGATTTCGGCATTGTTTAACATGGCCATGCTGCCTACCCGTGCAAATCCATCAGCCCCAAAATAGAGGATATTTGGCTGTTACATATATCTACTCCTAACTGGCCAGGAGCACACACACAACCCACCACTCAGCCCTGGCTGCAGCCTGAGAAAAGTCCCATCGCCAGCACTGCAAGGAGGAAGCCCACCTGTAACTCAGAGGTGAGGATTTAGCCTTGCAAAATACAGACAAGCCCCACTGCAATGCCCTCCTCTTTGCTGACTTCTCCCCTAGCGATGGGCTGTTTCTCAGTTCCTTTTCACCTGTGTGTCAGAGGCAACATTTTCGCAACAGCCAACGCTTCCCCATGTTCCCAGCAGGACTTGGAGGAGGTGGGAGAAAAGCCTTTTTCTTTCTGTCCATGCTCATTGTGGGAAGAATCTTCCCCCCAGGCTTCCACCTTTGCCAAATTGCCTGTGTTGCTGTGGGCTGGCTGCTCACCCCGCTATGCTCCACTCCTGGGCCACCTTACACCCATGAAAGGTCCACCACGGCCACCAGCTGGCCAGCTCCATCTGCCCTGCAGAGCAGGCAACTGAGGGCTGCAGCTTTGATATCGTCCCTGGGCACCAGGCTCCAACCTCGCTCCTGCACTGGCTTGCCAGGAGCTGATGCGAGTGCGTGGCACCGAGCAGGTGCGGAGTGCTGGACTGTGACTGCTGGTGCATGTCCAATGGGTAGGTGTGTGGCAGGAGCTGGGCTTTCAGAGAGGGGTTCTCCATCCAGCCTGGAGCACAGGAGCCTCTTCCACCCTGAGCTGCCTGAAACTGTCAGATGGTCCTTTATTATTGACTTGATTCATATCTAAACCAGGGAGGTGAAAGCTGTCTTATCCCATTACTAATCCCCTAACCCAGGCCCTTCGATACCTTCTCCTTGCTTCCCCCTCCCCATCGCTACAGCAGGTGGTTGCAAGGCGAGTGCGCATCCTTCTGGGGTTTACATCAAGTTTCATGTCCCTGCAGAGACAGGGACCCCCAGACCCCACCAGCTGCTGGCTTGGGAGCCATTATTGCCTGAGGAGGGTCTGCCAAAATGTTGCATGTATCTGTAATCCCCCAGGGACTTGGAAGGCTTGTCCCTGGTGTCTGAAGCGACAGCCCCAGACACCTGTCCCATCCCATGTGCCCTCACGATGCCATACCGCAGGGTGCTGCAGGGTACAGTGGGTGCCTGATGTGACTCTGGAGCAGCCACAGGGAGGAGGTGAGACCTCAGGGACTGTCTCACCTTGCTGTGCCCCAAGTCCTGTAAAGTGCAGCAGGGAACAGAGTGCAGGGGATGGGGGTACTCCAGCATTAGCTGCGGGCAGCACCCACCCCTGGGACACAGGTCTGCACTGAGGCTGAGTTGCTGCGGCCTCTGTCCGCCCTGGCTGGAGCTCTAGTGGGGGTACTGGGTGCTGGGGCACCCTGGGGCTACCAGCCCGGCTGGCGCAGGTGCCCTACCAATGGGGCAGGGAAGCCCTGGGGAAATTAGAGCAAGGGGCGATGTTTGATGTTCTGCTCTTTAAGCGATTAATAATCTTTCAGCATCGGAGAATCAGCTGAAAATCTTCCCTGGAAAATAATGAGCAGAGAAACATTTACTGATTAGTCTAATCCCAGCTAATCCTATCTGATGAGCATATATCAAGATATCCTTTAACTGATTTATTGTCCAAAGGACCGGTGGAGATGCCCATCTTCACCACAGCCAGCGGAGCTGGCGGTGACAGCACACGTGTCCCCCTTCCCCGTCCCACATCCCAGGAGCAGGCGCATCTTCCGTCCCCTGTGGCACCACCACGGCTGCCCTCCGCCTTGGGCAGCAGCACCGTATCCAGGCCACCTCGCCAGCGCGGGGAGATTTAATCGCTATTTCCATTTCTGCATCTATCGGCTTTCTCTTGGGTTTGAGCTTTTATGTTTCATAAACTGATTAGGAGCAATTATACATGCTTTATCCCCAAACTTTCCAAATGCCTAGGCCATATGCATATTTAAGGCTTCATCATCTCTCCTAACAGCTCAGCCTGAACGCAAACTGCTGAAATCAAGCTGATTCTGGGACAACGTCAAAAATTAGGGTTTTATCCACTAATATCTGCTCGGACAGGAAATTTGTTGTGAGTGGTGGCTGGATTATGGCTTCTAATTACTGTGGCAGATCCTCGCTGCCTAGCAGTGAAAGTCTCCGATTCCAGCAAAACTGTGGCAAAACCACTCTGGAGAAGCAAAGGTGCCCAAGGGGACCCGTGAGTGCCCTTTCCCCAGGTGGGGGGCAGCCTCGGGTGGGGATGCCCTGAGCATCTCCCTGCATCCTGAGCACACGGGGACCCCCAAGTGATGGCTTTGGGAGTGTGACCTCCCCACACCTCCTGCTCCCTTCACACTCATTTTCTTGGTGCAAAGCGTGATGGCCCAGAGGGTTACCCCCCTGCCTCCCTCAGCCCCCTGCTTTGGCCACGGCAATTATCCTAAATGAAAGTTATTGTTCTGCTAATCCCGGGAACAGCTTGCGAGGGGAGATTGGGTCTTTCTTTAATAATGCAAAGTTAATGCGGAGTCCCCTTGTAATTATCTTTATCAGAAGGACCCTCGGTTAATCTGACCGTCCAGCGAAGGCCTGGATCAGGCGGCCCGTGTAAGCCGGTTGTAAATCATTTCCATCAACAGATGAAGGGAAGGGGGAAAAAAATTGCAGCCTAGGTGCAAGAATCTGGGAGCAAAAGGGAGCACAGAGGCCAGGCACCTCGAGGTGGCCCCAGCCCCGGCAGTGGGACACCTGTGGTCAGGGAGGGTCCCGATCCACAGCCCCTGGCCGTCCCCATCCCCGTGGTGCTGAGCAGAGGGACGGAGCGGCTGGGTGGATGCCCGTGTCTGAAGGGCCACAGGGTGGGATGAGGGTACTGGGGAGGAGACCTGGGGAGGGCACTACGGGGCCTTAGAAGAGGGGACATGGGGACATAGCAGGGGCCTCCTGGGAGAAGACCCGGGGAGGGAACCCACGAGAATGTGAGCGGGGTTTATGAGGGAGCTGCGTGGACGGGACCGGGGGCAGAGGGGGTCCTGGGGAGTGACAGAGGGAGACCGAAGTGGACCCGGGAACGGGACCCGGTGGGACCACAGGAGATCCGGCGACGGGATGGGGAGGAGCGAAGGGCGGGGGCCGAGGGGAGCGGAGGGAGGGACGGGCGGGAGGGGGCGGCGGGGGGCCGGGGCGGTGGCCGGGGGGGGGCCAAGGGAGGGGTACAGGGCCGGTGCGGCGGGGGGGGCCGGGGGCCGTTAATCCGGGATTGGAGCGTCCCCCCCCGCCGGCCCGGGGTGTGATTGGAGCCGGGGCCGGCGGCGGGACGATAAAAAGGGCGGCGGGCGGCGGTGCGCGCTCCGGGCCAGGCCAGGCGGCGGCGGCGATGCCGGGCCGGGCGGAGCCGTCGGGGGGACGCGCGGCGGCGGGGCCGGTGGCGGTGCCCGTACCGTTGGCACCCGGGGCGGCGGCGCGGCCGGGCGGCCCGGGGCTGCGGGCCAAGGGCTTCGCCATCACCGACCTGCTGGGGCTGGAAGCCGAGCTGCAGCCTCCCCCCGGCCCCCCCCTCGCTGCCGCCGCCGGTGGCTACGAGGGCGGCGGGGCGCTGGGGCTGGGGCTGGGGCTGCTGTGCAGCCTTGGGGGGCCGGGCGCCCCGTGCCTGCTGCCCGCGCCGCTGCCGCTGCTGCCCGCCCGCGGCCCCCGCCCGCCCCCGGGGCCGCCGTCCACCGCCCGCCGCCACAAGGAGAACATCTCCGGTGAGCGGGGCCGGGGGCGGGGGGACGCTCACCCGCGCACGGGGACCCCCGGCCGGAGCCGCTGCCGGGGCTGCCTCGCACCTGCGGCCCCGGGCACCCGCGGCAGTGGCGAGCAGCCTCCCGCCGGCCCGGGACCGGCCCCGCGCTCCCGTTCAGCCGGGCTGCCGCCCTTCTGACCTCCCGCCAAGGGTAGGCTCCCGCCCCCTGCCCCAGGACAGCGGCAGTGCTGCAATGCTCGGGCTTCGGCCGCGGCCCTGATGCCGCCGGCCGCTGTGGGAAGGGATCCCTGCCCCAGGTGTGCTCCCCGCGGGCACCTGGAGCCGCGTTTTGGGAGCTGGGTCTGGTCCCCCTGCTCCCAACGGGAACGTGACTCTTCCCCTCCCGCATGCTGCTGCCAGATGAGGACAGCCTGTCCGGGGACGCCAGCGACCTGAAGATGCCCACCTCCCAGATCAAGAGGAAGAAACGCCGGCACAGGTAGAGCCCGAGAGCCGGGCCGTCCCCGTTCTCGCCTCCTCGCTCCTGCCGCCAGCCTCCCGCTGTCTCTGTGGTCCCCAGGCTGGGGCGGTGGAAGTCCCCAAGGGAGCAAAGCAAGAGAAAGGCTGCAGCTGGGGTGGGGGGAGGATTTTCAGGAGCAAAAGCTCAGCGGGGAGGGGGCTGACAGCCCTGCTGCTTGCCCCAGTGGTCCGGACTGTGTCACAGGATGCTCTCTGCTCTCGGCAGAACGGTGTTCACAGCTCACCAGCTGCAGGAGCTGGAGAAGGCTTTCAACGAAGCCCACTACCCCGATGTCTATGCCCGGGAGATGCTGGCAGTGAAGACGGAGCTGCCGGAGGACAGGATACAGGTAGGTGGCTGCACCAGTGTCCTCTCTCCCCATGGAGCCTGCGGGCTGCCGGCGCCCGGCTGAGTCTTCTGCTCTATGGTCAGTGAGTGCAGGCAGTGGGAACGTGGTGGCACTGAAATGCTGCAGGGCGCTTGGAAGTATGGGGAGGGGCGGGAGGAAGGCGCGGCTCAGTTTCCACACACTGGCACTGAACAGGCTCCAAATGGAAATGCAGAACCAGGGGACTGAGCTGGCCCCAACAGCTGCTCTCTGCCAGCATCTCAGCTCTGTCCTCTGGAGACCCAACTCAGGCAGGAGCTGGAGTGATTCAGGAGCTGCTGGGCCAAGCCATGTCCCACTAGCTTGTCCGTTTGAGGGACACATGGTATTTTAGGGCCTGATCCTGCCCCACTGTGGAGCTCATTGGCTTAAGAATGGGGTGGTAGTCTGAGCAGCAGCCAGGTCGTATCTACGTCCCTTGCGCCTTTGAATGCAGTAAGGTGGGGGGGAGAGGGACCTGAGCATCCTCTGTCATCATCGGTCACTGCATTATGGACCCCTTTTTCTGGAGAGGTTGGTGGGCTGTGTGGAGGCAGCAGAGGGGCTCTGTGGACAGGCAGAGTGTAGGGTGACATTGGCTGGTATCACCCTCCTGTGTCACAATCAGCCTCTTGTAACGTGTGCTCCCTCTCCTCCCTTCCTCCCCGCTCTCACTGACACCCATGTGTGTGCCCCTTCTCAATCCCCTCCCTACACGCCGTCCCGGCCGCCCTCTCACTGCCTCCTGCACATCCGCACCCAAACCCCTCCACACACCCCCATGGCTGCCCCTTTGCCCTGGACGCACACTTCCCTGTGCCCCATGGGCCCTGGATGCCTGGCCGTGGGGGCTGTCTCCTCCCCAATCCCACCCCTCTGTGCTCTCCTGGCTGTTACCTTTGAAGGTTTGGTTTCAGAACCGAAGAGCCAAGTGGCGGAAGCGGGAGAAGTGCTGGGGCCGGAGCAGCGTGATGGCCGAGTACGGCCTCTACGGGGCCATGGTGAGGCACTCCATCCCTCTGCCCGAGTCCATCATCAACTCTGCCAAGAGTGGGCTGGTGGGATCCTGTGCCCCATGGCTGCTGGGTAAGTGAGAGCCTGGGGCTGGCAGGGTCGAGGGGCAGCTGCAAAGCTAACAACCCTTCTTCTTTCATATGGCTGTCCTCGCCTTTTCCCAGAAAAGAACAGGGCCTCGGCCATGAGCTGTACACAGGCCGCCAAGCACCCTGGCTTTTCCACTCCCTCCTTGCAAAGAACAACTGGGAAAGGAAAGCCTTTTACTGCCATGTCAGACAGGTGCCTGCACTTGGTTAGGTATCGCTTTCTAGTGCTAGCAGCCAGTGTGGGAGTTGCAGAGTGTCTAGGAAGTCACCACCCTCCCCCTGAAACTGAAGATAATGTTAGTGCTGCCTCAGAGCTACCCTCTGCTCATACATGGTCCTACGCTGAGGGCAGCACTCAAAACCCAGGGTGGGATGGGCCGTCACGGCACCCCTCACCCTGTAAGTCTTCCGCACCGCAGGGGAGGTACGGACCGATTCTGCTGTAAGACATCCTGTCGGGCTGCAAAGAGCAGGTGGCAGGGCTCCGGGTCGGAAAAGCTGGCCGGTAGTGTGAGCTTTCCTCAGGATGCGAGCGAGAGCTGAAGGAAGCAGCAGGAGGGCAGGAGGTGATGCTGATGTGTCCCAGGCAGAAATAAGCAACCGGTGCCCTTGCTTTGCTCTCTCCCCTCTGCAAGGCATGCACAAGAAGTCCATGGAGGTGAGCAGGAAGGCAGAGGCGGAGAGCCAGAGAAGCTGGCAGCTGGCTGGCGAGCGGAGCAGGAGGAGGAGGAACTCAAGGGAAGCAGGCCAGTTCCCAGAGGGGCTCTGACAAGCTTGGCCCTGCGAAAGACTCGGAGGACGCAGCCATCGACCTCTCCAGGACAGCCAAGCATGAGAAAAGGGGTGTACTGATGCAGTGCATCAACGGTGACCCCCCAATGGAGCAGAAAGACAGAGATCACTGAGCTTGGGCTCCCCCAGAGGAGACCAGACCTCACAGCTTTCTGGCGAGATAATAATATTTATTGATTTATTGATATATATATATTTTTTTTCTTAAATAACTGAACTTTTATCTGAATTCAGGGCATTTTAAAACTGGTCCTCACATCCCTTTGTCCCCTCACTTTTAAGCTGTTCAGTTCTCAGCAGAGCCAGGGTGGAGGGTGGGAGAGGTGTCCCAGCGGGGCCAGGAGCAGTGTGAAAACGAGACCATGTTGTGGTCAGCATGGACCACTGCTGGGGAAGAGCCGCTCTTCCCCTCTGGGCTGTGAATGCTTCCCTGGCTAGCCAGGAGCACACAGAGCAGTAACACAACGGGAGTCGCTCCCTTCTCGAACACACGGATGCGAAGCCGGTGCAGGAGTTTACAGGCACCTTCTCTGAGCACACACCCCGCTGCACAGCGCCCGCGTGGCAAGTCCCTCCGCTTTGAATACACAGTTCTTGCACCTCAAGGAGCAGCAGGGTTTTGAAACACGGTGGGGCTCATCCTCAAGCTGGTGTAACCCGACGGACGCGCCGGTTTATACCTCCTGAGGATCTGGCCTGCCAATGCAGCTTACCACTGGATTTACACTGTGCAGCTTCCTTAACTCATATTTGGGAGAAGGGGGTAAAGACGTTTTTGTTTATGCAATGATTTTGTACACTCTGAATGTATCTGCCATACTATGCATAACAGAACAGACTTTTCTGAAACCAAGCCATAGTATCCCAGAGCAATTAAACAATTTTGTGAATTGACGTAAGAAGATATTTTGTAATTGTCTGTAAAATGTGTTAATGTCAGAGCTGTTTCTTGGTCGTCCTATATTTATGTCTAAAAGCACTTTAGTGTCTGATTTTGAATGTGGCTCTTCCTGTTTTGTCCACCATTTATTTATTACACATCCTTAAATAAATTGTGGTGTACCTTGGTTTTCATGCTCTGCATGGCGATTTCTACCTTCTTTTGGCACATCTAGCTAGCTTTGAGCAGATCCTCCGCAGACGCGTGCCTAAACTGGGCTGGAGAGGTCTTCTGAGGCAGCATAGTTGTTTCAAGGAGGCAAAGTAAAGCCCCTCGTGTGTCTCCCCAGAACTGAGGTCTCGTCCAGTGGCCTCCACGTGAGTGATCTGTGTCGGTCAAAGAGCCAAACCACAGCGGATGGGTTAGGAGATGGTCCGAAATGCAGCACTCGCCTAGCTCCTGAGGGAAGTTATGAGAAAGAGTTGCTCCATTCTCCCAAGAGCTGTTGAAATCCTTCTTGATATAACTCAGGTGTGAAGTTCTTCACTGAATGATGCAGGAAAGACACTCTGCCTCTCCAGTCTTGTTGTGGTTTTTGGACTGAGGGTCGAGACAGAACCGAGAGGGAGCACCCACCAACCATGGTCCCGGGCAAAACATGACTCAGCTTTCTTCATAAAACAAAACAATTTATTAACAGTTACTGAACAGGAGACATAAGGGAACGAACCGGTTACTTGAGAGGAGAAAAGAGAAAACAAGGCCAGATCTTAAAACAACACCTCCCCACCCCGTTTCCTTTCCGTTCCTGGCTCAACCCTCCCCCCCGGCGGCACAGGGGGACAGGGAATGGGGAGTACAGGGTCAGTTCATCCATGTTGTTAACTACCGCTCCTTTCTTAAAGGAGGAGGAGTCTTTACAAACCATTTTCCCTTGCTTCGGTGGATCCCCTACTCATGAAGAAAAAAGTCCCCAAACTTTCCAACGTGAGTCCTGCCCGCAGGATTGCAATCCTTCCCCCTGGATTGTACCAGTTCGGGCTTTACCAGTCTCGGCCTCTTAGGGAGCTGCTGCCACTCGCGTCGGCGTGGTCATCCCACGGTCTCCAGATGCCCCACGACCTCGTCGTGCATTTCCATGCCCATTATTAACAGTACCCTTGTCGTGCATCCCCTGCTTCCACGACCTCTCCTGGGCTCAGGCATCTCTTCCCCCGACGTGGGTTTCTCCACGGGCCACGAGTGGGTCTCTGCTCCGCCGAGTACACCCATGGCTGCAGGGGGGGCTGCCTGCCATCTTCACACCGATTTGCAAGGGAAACCTCAGCTCCAGTACACCTCCTCCTGCTCCATCTGACTGACCCGGTCGTTGTGGTTGTCTTCTCTTAGATATTAATCCTCTCTGGGGGAGCTCGGCTCGGCGGGCACCCCAGGAGTGGGGCGCTTACCGAGTCCCCCATGCGGCTCCCCCGGCGCCATCTTGAGCACATGGTGCCGTCCCGGGCTTCGAGCGGCCCCTCGGCCGGGAGCCGGGAGTGAGGGCAGCGCCCTCCTGCTCTCTCCTCGCTCCTGAGCAAAAAGCCTTTCCCGCCCCTTTGTCCCAACTTAAATAGGGCAATTTGCAGAGGCGCCAATTTGGCTCAACCTCCCCCGGGGGGGGGGGATGGGACTCAGATCTGGTGGCACAGGGAGCAAATCCCCTCCCCTGCCACCAGAACACCCCCCCATCAAACTATCACAAGTCTCTGTGCAGTGCTCTCCTCCTCCTGCTGATCCTGCTGCTTGGAGGGTGCAGAGTTGGGCCCTGTGTCCCCATGTCTCTTGCAGTTAAATACAAGGAGCAGCTACTTGCTTACGCTAGGTGAACGTATGGTGGGAGACACACAGAGCAGCCACGCAGTCCCAACCACACAAGCACCCCCAGCGAGGCACAAGGGCACTGTGGCCATCCAGCTGCTCAACTCCAGGATGCACTGGGTCCTCATCTTATGGCTGGGCTGAACTGGCCCATGCACATGTTGCGACAGCTCTTCTGGAACACCTCCAGTTTCATCTGCTGGCCAAAACATAACGGAAAATTATAAAAAGGTTTTATTAAAATCTGAGTAATTCCAATTTGGAAGGTTTCCTAATACAGCTCAGGGGGTGTGCAGCCACATAACGATGCTGTCACCTGTCCCCGCCTCTGTTGCTGGGCCTGGCTCCTTGCACACAGCCAGCCACAGGCTTTGCTGGGCAGGGGGAGAGTGGTGGGATGCTGGCTGGGAAGAGCAGAGCAATAAAAGTGGCATTGCAGATTTCCTGCCTTTCCCCTCCTCTGCTGGACAGGCCCCGCTGGGCAGGAGGGAACATATGCATGGCAAATACAAACTTTGCAGAAAAAAAAAAATGTTTGACGGGGCGGCCCGGGGGGGCGCTGTGGGGAGCATAGTTCAGTGAAGGACCAGCCAGGGCTTACTGCAGCAGCAATTAGGCTTGCAGAGAGCCGAGACTTAGCACATTGGAGGCCTAATCCTGCCTGAGCAGCATCTGCAAACCTTTTATTTGGGCCGTGCCATGCTGGCACTGGATGCCTGCGATCATTTTTTTTTGCCCTGCCTGTGTGCAGATGGCCTGGCTTTTCGCTTTGTGCAGCACTATGAGGGCAAGCACGTCAGCGCACAACTGCTACAAGGGGAACCACCACAGCCCCAACCCTGTGCAGGGTGTGGAAAACTCTCCTGGCACGACCTGGTGGGCCTCCCAGCTCTCACCTCGTGCTATGAAAGGGGAGTCATGGGGAGGGCTGCTGGCCTGACGCACTTTTTGTGTGCCGGGAAGTAACCACGGGGTGCAGTCAGGCATGCTGGGCTCAGACATGCCCTTGCCTGCTCTGCTCACAGGGTGAGAGCCCAGGGGAGGCCAAGTGAAAGGAGGTGCTGGTGGTAGACAGCAACTGCCCAAGGCTCAGCTCCTGGTTGCCACCAGAAGCTGGTGGCAGGGTCTGGTGGGGCAATCCTCGGAGCCTCTTAGCTGCCTGCGCTAAGCCTGGCAGAAAAGTGCTCGCTATCCTCCCTATGTCACTGTGGTTGTGGGCAGCAGTAGGAGTAGGGCAGCACCTTATTCTTGTCATTGCTTCGGATTCGATCCACCCCAAGATCAGTGGTAGCCAAACCCAGCCATAGCTCCTGACAGCGCTGGTTCAGGCCAGGGTTGCTCACAACAGTGCAACAGAAGAAACCCTGACTTTTGGCAACAGCTGCCGCTTGTACACATCAACACTATTGCAGTGGGGTTGCCCATGCGAGACCCAGCAGCCACCTTGGTGACTGCACCAGGGCCTGGCTGGCACGAGCTTCCCTCTGTGAGGGGCCGTGGGGGTTCCTTAGCCACAAGGGATGGGTTTGCTCAGGCAGGCGATCCCTTCAATGTGGCTTGGGCAAGAGTAACAGCTAAATCTAAACCACTGTTCAGGAGCCAGCACTGTCGCAGTCCCACTCCAGTTCATCTGGGCTGCCACCCTCCCTTGTACATCAGGTCTTTTCACATTGTACTGTGCTAGTCGAGGACTTAAGCGACCTGCTAAACCAATCAGGAAAAAGGGATGAGGAAAAGAAAAAGGGAATAGAATGAGATTATGTTGGCATCTCTCAGATTTTACAGGATGGAGGCTGACTGTCAGGCATACACGTCTGGGGATTGCAAGGAGGTGGTGACGGGGCCCCAGAGCAGAGCAGAACAGAGAAGGCTGTGGGGTCACATTTGTGGAAGCATCTTCATGGTTCCATTTCTGTACAGCTTAGTAATATCATTTCTTATCGGCATTTTGTCTTGGTTAACTCTCCCAAGATGCTGTCTGGATTTTCAGACTGAGTGGTTAGGAAGCGAGTACGAACATTTTGCAAGTGCTCCCTCGTGTGGAGCTGGGTGAGTGAGCAGCCCAGGAATGGGTAAGGTTGACTGGAGTCCCTAGAGGTAACCAGAAGCCTCAATCCTTCCCTTCAGTCCAACGGACCCCTGTCTACCTGTGGGGCAATGCGCAGGGGTGTCTGGATGCAGAGTTAAAGAATCCTGCGGCGGTTTGTTTTTCATTACTTGCTTCTTGGATCACCAACAGGCACTCAGTACAACGAGCAGAGGTCACAGGCACAGAGCAGAGGCTCTGACTTTCTCCAGACCGCTCCCTTCCAAGGTTACTTCAGCACTAATACCACTATTCTTATGAACAAGTGCACGTGCTCAGCCCACAAAATCTCACAGGCTGACATCGGCGAAGACAACCTGTTCTGCCCTGGGTGCCTGCCGTTTCCCTCTGATTCCACGTTTTGCTGGCACGAGGCTCAAAGAAGTGCAGGCCAGCAAGGCCTCACCTGCCCTTCTGGCCGCATTCCCTCTCTCCTTCTCACTTCTCTCCTTCTCACCTGCTGGATCCTGAGAAGGACGCGGCCGGTGCCACCGCGCCGGTAAGTGTGCAGACCACCAGCAGCGCGGCCGGGGCCGGGGAGCAAAGCCCCGTGGAGGCCCGGCCCTGAGGTGAGGTCACCTCGGCCACAGCGCGAGGTGCCGTTACTCGCGGTGCCGCTTCCTCGCGGTGCCGCCGGAGCGGGAGCAGGCGCGGCCCGGAGGCGCCGCTCCGCCACCGCCGCTGGAAGGTGGAGCCAAGCCCGGGCGCTGCCGAGGGAAAGAGAGACGCTCAGCGCCCGCTCTAGGATCCCCGCCTCCTTGGGCCGCTCTGCAGCTCCGCTCTATGGCCTTGGCGGAGCGTGAGGCGGCCGGGGGACGGGTCCCACGCCTGCGCGCTGCTCCCCCTCTAGCCGCGCGGCTCCATGGTGGCGGGTGGGGTCGGTGTGCTCCGCCCCACGGCTCCATGGCGGTGGCGGTGCTGCGGCCGCTGGACGCGCCGCCGGCGGAGCTGGTGCCGGCCACTGCACTGCTGCTGGCGCCGCCGCCGCTGTGTGCGGCGCTGCGCGGGCGGGGCGACGGGCTGGTGCTGGCGGTGCGGCCGGCGGGGCGCGGCGGGGCGCAGGCCGTGCTGCTGAACGCCGTGGCGCTGGAGGCGGGCGGGCGGCGGGGCGCGGAGCTGTGGCTGCGCGGGGCCGTGCTGCGGCGGCTGGGGCTGGCGGCCGGCCGGCGGTGGCCGTGTGGCCGGTGCGCCGCCCGCCGGCGCTGGCCTGGGTGCTGCTGGGGGCGGTGGGGCGGGCGGGCCGGCCGGCGGGCAGCGCGGTGCTGGTGCGGCGGGGCGAGGCGCTGCCGGGGCCGGGCCCGGGGCCGGGCCCGCTGGTGCTGGAGGCGCGGCCGGCGCTCCAGGGGTTGCTGGGCAACTGCACGCGCACCGCCCTCGCACCCCCGCCGCCGCGCGAGCACCACGGCCGGCGGCGCCCCCTGCCGCCGCCCCGCCGCCGCGCCACTCGTCTCCCGCTTCGCCGCCGCCGGGCCCGGGGGGGCGGTGGCGCGGCTCCGGGCGGCCCCCGGCGGCGGGGCGGGCGTGCGGCGGCGCGGAGGTGTGGGTGAGCCGGCGCGGGCTGCTGGCGCTGGGGCTCTTCCAGGGGGAGTGGGGTGCGGGTGGGCGCCGAGGGGGCGGCCTGCCAGCACCTGGCGACGCTGCTTGGCCCGGCCGCCGCCCTGGGCGTACCCGCGGGCCCCCCGCCGCGGGCCTGACCGACGGCAGCGCCCTGCTGGCCCCCGCCCTGGCCTCAACCTGGGCTGCGACCCCGCTGCCGCCGCGCACCTCTGCCTGCGGGTGAGCCGGGGCCCGGGCCCCGCGCCCCGCCGGGGCATGCGAGGGTCTCTGGGCGCGGGGTGGAGGCGGCGGTGGGGTCTCACCGCGCACCCTTTCCCCTCCGCAGAGGTATGGAGATGCGGCGTGGCGGATGGAAGAGGCAGTCGGTCTGTTGCTGTCCGAGCCCCCTTCGCCAAGGAGGTGCACCTGGAGATCGTCCGCTCGCCAGCCTACAGCGCCCAGGGAGGCTACGACCGCGTTCTCCACAAGCACTTCGAAACAGCCCGGTGAGCGGTCGGGGCAGAGACGTGTTTCTGTTCGCAGGGCGTGTTTGCGAGATGCTCCCTCGCTCTGTGTTGGTGGCACCCGGGTCTGGTACATGCTGATGA
Organism: Tauraco erythrolophus; assembly: GCF_009769465.1. NCBI lineage: Eukaryota > Metazoa > Chordata > Aves > Musophagiformes > Musophagidae > Tauraco > Tauraco erythrolophus. The sequence goes on along the minus strand of NC_141466.1, from coordinate 119,455,808 downwards.
TGTGCGTAATCAACATCTTAGCTGGTGCCAGATAGTTTTAGGATATCGACTGGTACCGTCTTCTCCTCATGAGTGTGCTTCGCTGCACGCAACACCTCTTGTCCTGTCCTGTGGAAGTCCCTTTAAGACTCCTTCCTCGTGATCTACCATCCAATGCTGAGAGCTTCCCGGTCCTGCCCACAGACCTTCGTTCTGGGGCGTGTTTGTGACCTCAGTTTTCAGCTTTGAAGGAAGTTGAGTAATCGGGAAACTGGATGTGTTGCCACCTTCTCTTATGACACCTGCCCCCAAGCCTCTTTCATTTGTCTGTTGGGGCTTTCTGTTGGAATTATACTCAGCTGTTCCAGGGATAAGGAGGCTATTTTGTCTGGAAGAGATGCTATTTAATGGCATTCATCTACTATACTGTTTCCAGAAGGTTCCCCTTAATGGTCTGGATGTGCCTGCTCACATCCAGTGCATGCTAAGTCTTTAGGTGACTGTTTATAGTTTTACTTGCAGGAAAGGAGTGAGTTGGTCTGAATAGCTACATTCTTTTCTGTAAAAATACCTGTGGTATGGGGTGAGGAGGACACCTGACCAGTAGGATTTACTCTCTTTCACTGGTGAAACTCCCTGTGTTTTTTGTAGGCTTGTCCAGGAGGGAGACATTCTGTGTGTTCCAACGTTTGGATATGCTGAGTTTTAGAAGTAAATGCAGACAAATTCCTACAGTAAGTGACAACAAACTGTGGCTCTATTACAGGGTACTGCAAGAGAAAAGATGCTTTTCCACTATTGACTCTCTTGGAACAAGACAGTTTATTCCATTCTGATCTGTCCCTGGAGTATAGAGTTTGTCGGCCTCTTATTTAGAGGGAAGAGAAAAATGTTTTAAAACTTACTAGTTTTATAGCACTACTACAGTGAATGTTTTCTAGGCTGTTTCTTGGTGGGAGGCAGAACCACAGGAGGCACAAGTCTTCCATTTGTGAACTTAATTAGCCATGTGGCAAGCCAGATAAGATAGCAGAGTTCATGGGATCTAAATAGCTTGGAGCTGTGTTGGTGCGCAAGTGGTACAATTATTCAGAGGGTGGAGAAAATTCTGGAGGAAACCTTTGCAGATCCCTTAATCTGTCCAGTAGGAAGAAGTAGTTTTCCTGTGGGGTGTCCAGGGCAGGGTGCTTGTAAGGCTGTCATGGTATTTGGGTGAGTCCTAGTCTACAGCCTACAGGACTCTGCACTGTAAGGTTTTATATGCTGCAGGTGAATCTCTGCAGAGTTGTAGCGAAGGAAGTGATGGCAGGAAAGAGAATGTCTTGAGATCTTAGATAGATGAAATAAGGTCAGTACAGCCATAATTGTGGACTGAAGCCACCAGCAGGTGTAACTGTTGACAGTCCTGTTGGTCTGTCTGGCCAAACAGCACAGCGAGGTCTGTAAAGGATCCATGTGGATCCTGGGAGAGGACAAGAGTATCTTTGCTTACCTGTGCATTTCAGCTGTCTACTTGTTGAAGGCAGGAGCAATACAGTTGTCAAGATCTTGACTCAGCAATTTAGGCTGCTTGCTTTTTCCCTTAGGTGGCCAGAGCTTTACTTCAAAGTGAGAAGGATTTTAGGCATGGTGGAAGACGAGCAATCTGAGGGTTACCTGGTGGACACGCAGCACACTTCTCTCTATCTGGTAAGATGTCAGTGGAAAGCAGGGAGAGTGTGCAGGAGATCTGTGGATGACAAAGGTGCCTGTGGAGACTTGTGTCACCTGCCATTGAAAAATGGCATTTCTGGACAGACCTTGTCACTTGGTACCAGTCTCTTCTCAGTGTTCCACAGAGTGCTATTTTCCTGTCCTCACAGGTGGGTTCAACAAACAGCGCTGTCCCATCTGCCCCAGCCTATAACAGCCATGAGTTCTGGAGCAGTTTGTCTCCTGCTGGACTTTCGGATGTTGTGAAGCAGCTCTGTGATGCTCTTCGGCCTCACCTGAACAGTTGGTGAGTTACAGTTCCTTCTAGTGAGCCCTAGGAGAGCTGGGACTCTGCTCTCCAGTCACTGGGAGAAGTGCCTGTGTGTTCCAGGGCAAGCACACTGAGCGGGGCTGGCAGCGTTCTCCTCTCAGGGCCAAGTGGCAGTGGGAAACTGATGGCTGTGAGAGCTGTATGTAGCTGCCTCAACCTCCACGTCTTCAAGGTAATTCCTGCTGCAGTCGGTTGATTGGTGGATTTACAAAGAATTGTGGAAATGTTCTTTAAGTTAGCCATCCCAACACCCCTGCTGCAACCATGTCACAAGCCTATCCAGAAGCTGCTCACATGCAGACAGAAGGAGTCCAAGTGTGCTGAGCTTAGCAGCTTGCTCTGGCACGGATTATGACTGCTGGTGGGCAGAACCTCAGAGCAACAGTTTGGATCAGCCTAAGGTCCGTCTAGCCCCCTGGCCTGTGTCTGAGACTGGTCAGTAACAGATGCTCAGGAAGAGAGCTTAAGCATGAAAAAATGTTTCCTCTGGCGTGTACCCTCCAGTGCTCCAGAATCAGTAATTTAGAGATCTTTTGGCCCAAGGGGTGCATTGGTACCTTTCTTTACTGACTCTTGCTATTATGGCTGTCAGTCTGATGTACTTACACATACTGCAATACACAGTTGTATTTCAGCAGACTAACTTCCTGTTGTTTGGTAGGCTGTTGAGTTCATACTATATCCCAGAGGGGTAGTAACTAAAATATACTGAGATAAATTGGAGAGAAAATGAGGGCAGGAACTGCAGTGGCATTGGGTATTTTCCACTGTTCCCACACAGGTTGGGCAAAAGTCATGTTGGAAACTGAGGCAGAGATCATACTGAGATCTTCTCTAGCTTGGTGGAAAGCCTAGAAAAGAAATGCAGCCCTTGGTTTGATAACAGCACGTGTGCCAGATCTGCTTCAAAATCTCGCGGCCTGTGGAAGAGCTGCCCTGTAACTGTGTTTGCATTCATCATACCCTCAACAAGACCAGAAAAGCCCCCAAGTCTTCCATAGTAGTGCTTGGCTTCTGAAAGGGGAACAACATCAAAATGTTTCTTTAGAAATAAAGAATTGGCCAAGATAAGGAAGTGTTACATCTGCTGTGGAGATGAATGAGGGGACACCGCACGACAGCATGAGGCCACTGCATAGATCGTATTGGGATAGGCTTGAAAAAAGTAAATGGAAGACAAATCAGATGAATAGCAGAGAAAGGGAAGTTACTGGAAACTAGAGGCATCCTTCAAAGGGCACAAACCTGTAGCAGGTTAGACTGAAGGATAGAGTTAGCACTCTCTGAGATGATGTCACTACTCGTGAAAAATCCATGTAGCTTTTGCAACAAGAAGTCCTGTCCTGTAAACCTTCAGAAAGTTACTTGAAGGTTTTACCAAGCATGCGGTGAAGGTAACTTGACCAACAGAGTCTACTTGGGTTTTGAAAAGGCTCTTTGGGAAACTGAGTGGTGGTGGGATGTGACTGAAGGTCCTGGCATGGATAAAGTGCTGGTTAAACATTAGGAACAGGATGGGAGTAGTTGGTTAGTCTTCACGATCAGCAGTGGAGCTCTGCAGGCATCTGCACTGGTAGCTCAGAAATTGTCTGGGAAGGGGGGTGAACTGTGATGTGATAGTTTGTTGATAAGTTGTTAAAGGTAAGACAAAAGGGAGACAGACTGTCCTAGTACTAGAGGAGAGCTTTAATGAGACCAAGTGACGGAGCAGTAAAATGTCAGGTAAAATTCACTATAGGTAGTTTTACATGGAAAATGATAGATTTCAAGCTGACTGTCACCAGTCAGTATGAAGAATTTGGTTTTATGTCAGTGACTCCATGAAAACTTGGGCTCTGTTCTCCATGTATGTCAAAAATCAGATCGTTTTTTGTGGGAGATGAGTGAGGACACCTGACACGATCAATATGATCAAACAAGTGAACCTTTATTTGTTTACACTCAGCGTGATTTATAGCTTTCTAAACAAGACTTGGCAATCTGTGATTGGCTATGATACAAGCAATAGCCCACCCCTTAGTATGATTGGTTGTATCCCGGAAGCAACGTCATTATGGTGTCCATTTCCTGGTGTCCATTTCCTGTTCCACATCCATTTCCTGTTCTGCATCAGGGCATGTGCTTTCAGGAAAGGCTGTATTGTTCACATGTCCATTGATTCTCGGGTATCTTTCCACAATATTTCAGGAAACAAGCTTGAGAGTAGGTGCTGCTGCTGCGCCAATCCATGTCTTGCCACAGCTTGAATATCATGCACACTTCTGGTCTCCCCATCGCAAAAGTGTAAAGCTGAACTGGAAAAATTCAGAGGAAGCTTCTGGGGAAGATCGGGGTCTAGACCAGTTTCTGTGTGGTGAATAGCTGAACAGGCTCTTCGGCTTGAAAAATAGAGAACTTGGAGAGAGTTTGTTAGAGGTTTACAAGATCTTGAGTGGTCAGCAGAGAGTGGAAAGTGTTTACTTTTCTGTGTGCCAGAACAAGGCTTGGGGCTGACAGGTGAAGCTAGTGGGAAAGGCAAGCTAAAGGAGATGATTCTTTGTGTAGGAAAGAGTATTTGGAGAGGAAATTTACTGTTAAGAAACTGTATCTGACTGGGAAAATCCCCTTTGGTGGGAATGGTAGGTGCCTGGAAGAGTACTGAGGGAAGAGGGTTATATGTGCTTGCCCTCATCGTACTCTTTTGTAAGCAGCCACTTGTGGACATGCTTGGAGACAAAATAGTGGGCTAAATGGACTCTTTGGCTGAACCAGTACAGCTGTTCCTATGTTCTTAAAGCTATGGCTCTACTGGGTAAGCTTCACAGCCAAAATGAGGTCAAGCTCTTGTCTCTGTCCAGCACTGGAGGTTCAGTGCACCAAGGCAGTCTTCACTACTTGTTAAAAATACTGTTTTGCTTCTGCAGGCTCCTTTTGTTCACTCTGATGATCTGGGTGTATCCCGCAAATTCTTTCATCTCCTTGAATCCGTAGTTACGTTTGCAAAAGTGAGGGGATTGGAAGTCACATGGTGACTCTTCTAGGAGAGTTGCTGAAACTTTGAAAGGACTTGAAAGAATAAGAAAGATGGAAAGAAGAGAACTGGCAGGTTCCTTTTTGTGGAAGGAAAACACAGGCTTGCTTCTTTTTGTGGGTATTTTTAGAGTAAACTCGTAGAAAACAAGATAAGCATTTTGGTATGTTTGGGGTTTCTTCTTCTGTTTAGCAGCTGAGTCCTGTTGAGTTTACATTGCTCTCTTTAATTGTTCTTTTCTATCCAAGTAAGGTTCTAACAGTGTGTCAGTGAAGGAGGTAGATACAGCCTCGGCCAGTTGCTGTGCAGCTCAACTTCTGGACATCATCCTTAGTGGTGCTGAGCTCTTACTCTCCTGCAGATGTGCCATAGCTCTTGCGATCCAGTACTAGATTGCAGAGACTTCACAGCATCTTCACATCTGTGTATTGGATGCACTGTGGCACTGCCATGTCCTGGCAGGTGGCCTCAGGTTCTAGTGTGATGTGCAAGGCTGTAGCTCTGGTTTTGACCTTGTGTGCTGCTTTTAAAGACTAACACGCTTACTGTTGAAGCCGGAGGTGTTTACTATCCATCCTATTCTCATCCCAGCTTTTACACTCTCCCCTCCTATTCTCACTTACTGCAACGCTTACATTACCGTTCCACCTTCTCTTCCCTTCCCCTGACTGTTCTGCATGCTCTCCTACAAGACACAGTAATTATCCACACTGTCATCTCCACCACTGTATGATCAGCAGTTTTTTGTCTTTTCTCTCTGCCCTTCTGTACTTGCATACAGATGCTGCTGCCATTTGGTTGTGCCTGCCACAACCCTAACTCCTGGGTTTTATATAGTACATGGAGCACAAGAGTTCCTCTGCTCTGTGTCCTCATCCTGACCCTTTATGTCAGCTCTTGCGGCTGTGGCGTTCTCCCTGCTCTGAGCTACCCTTTCCAAGGATGAGGCCCAGGGAATCCCAGAGATAGTTTGTCTCTCCCTGTGCGACCTCGCAGCACAAGGAGGCAGCACTGCATGTTTCCGTCAGCGTTCAAACTGCTGTTCAAGGCTCACCAGTCACCTCTCCCATTTTGATGACTTCATCAAGTGTTTGCTTCGTAAATGGTGTCTGGGCTTCTAGCCACCTCTAACTTTTTTTTTCCCTCCTCTTACCTTCTGCCTTACTCTTGCACTTTGAGCCTGTGTGGCACTGGGTTGAACAGTTTCCTGAGCCTCCCCCTCTGCTCTTTGCACTGTTCCCCCAAGACACCTTGTTCTTCCTGTCTTGGCCTCTTCCACAGCAATTCCATCCCTTGAGCTGTGACATCCACTGTATCTACTTCTCCAGTCCCTTGGCTTCACCTCTTTCAGACAAGGCTCTCCTGCCCCCATCACTTCCTGCAGAGAAGCAAGAAACAGCCATTTTTTGTGTGCCAGAGAGTCCTGAATGTGTCTGTTTTGAGTGTGTCCTGAATGTGTCTATTCTATGTCTCTGGGAAACATCCACTTAGATCTCCTTTCAGCTGTGAATTGCCCCTGGAAAGCTTTGTGGAAGTGAACATTGTCCTGGGTGCCACAGCTGCCCGTGTTGCAACCGCTGCAGACTCTGTGTTGTGTGGTCTGTCTCACAGGTTGATTGCGTTAGTTTGTGCAGTGACACCAGTGGAGCCACAGAGGAGAAAGTACAGATGGCCTTCGCCCAGGCTGAGCAGTATCGTCCATGTGTGCTCCTGCTGAAAGACATCGAGGTGCTTGGCAGAGACCGGGATAGGCTCGGAGAGGACCCCAGGGTCATTGCTACTCTGAGACGGCTGCTGCTGCACAGAGACCCAGCGCTGAGGTATGGACCCTGCATGTTTGCTGTGGACACCTGAGGTGATTGTTTGCTTCTGCCATTCGCAGGGCAGCAGTCACCGTTACATCAAGGTGACTGATTGCTAACATGCCCTGTTTTATTTTTAATCCGGTGGAGTCTCTCCCAGACTCACTTTGTTTACTTCAGCAGGGCCTTGTTCTTCCAGCTTAGTGTCAGAGGGAGTCAGGAAGCTTCGTTGTCTAAAGCTGGTTTCAGATGAGCAAACCTGGCGTATTGGCCGTGAGGCCTGCCAAGGGTCGCAGGGACCCTGGAAGAGAGAATCTTAAGGGAGACCTGGGGAGTATTTTGAGGCCGATGACAAGCACCAGGGCACAGGGAGGGGAGACATCAAGTGAAGAAATAAGATGTCATTTGAACGGCCTTGACTTGGAGACAGAGCTCACACAGCAGTTCAAGGGCAAGCTGAAGGAGAGTGGCTGCAAGACACCTTGGCCAATATGTGTACTTTTCTCAGAGCAAAGGCTAGCTATTGCAGGGCGACTTGGCGTGGGTGATGGCAATGTAAGAGGGAAGCTTCCATAGAGCTGAGGCCGTGCACTGTCCACCTTTTGTCAACAGCCACCCTGTCCTGGTGATCGGCACAACCTGCAAGCCCCAGGATGTTCCTGCAGACGTGCAGACGGCTTTCCTTCATGAGGTGAAAATAGAAGCCCCTTCAGAAGAGCAGAGGAGGTCAATGCTGAGCATGCTGACTGCCAGTCTGCCTCTGGGCAAAGAAGTGAGCCTATCCAAGCTGGCCCGCAGGACTGCAGTGAGTGAGACCACAGCAGCATGTGGAGATGGGCAGGCTGAGAGTGCTGGGCCAGCCTCCTCTACCTGGCCATGGAGAAGGGGGGCAATTTCCACAGCCCAGTCAACTTCTTCAGTGGCTAACCCTGATCCTCAGACAGCAGGATTAACTGCAGATTTCTAGTGCCTGAGGACCACGCACCTTTTGCAGAGGTGTTGGCTGATGCTCAGCTCTGCTAGAAGACAGAGCCAGTGGAAAAAAAAAAAAAAAAAAAAGAAACTAGAGCCTTTAACCAGGGCACAGAAGCTCAAAGAACAGCTCTGCGTGGAATTTTTCCCCATACACCTTTTACGGCCTTGCTGGAGCTGTGGTCAGGGACTGAACTGATGCTGTTTGTTTCCGCATTCACAGGGTTTTGTACTGGGAGATTTCTGTGCCTTGTTGTCCCACAGCAGCCGGGCTGCTTGTACCCGCATCCAGGCCTTGAGGTAGCACAGGCAACAGGGCAGGAGGTGGGGGAGGGCGGCAGAGGCTGCAGCCAGCCTTGTAACACCAGGAGTGGGAAAGAGCCTGAGTCCTTCCCTTCTCTTTCCTTGCCAGTTTTCCAGGCGGACTGAGTGAGGAAGTGGAGAGAGACTTCTGCACTGCTGGGTTCCCAGTGCTTGAGGAGGATTTTAGTGTTGCGCTGGACCAGCTGCAGGACGCCCATTCGCAGGCAGTGGGAGCCCCAAAGGTAGGATGTTGGGGCAGAGGAGGGGAGGTTGGTTCTCTAGAGCTGTTTGGCTCAAGATACCTCTTGTAGACCTCTCCAGACGGGGCTGTGCTCTGGCATGTCACTTCCTCCAGTGTCCTTCCATGTATTTCCCCAAACTTGAGTGGGAAACAGTCTCACTGTGGGCTTTCTTCTACGAATGCTTTTCACGCTCTTGGCTTTGAACTTGGTCAGGGAAGCCCTTGCTGCTTTGACTGGAGATTTCTCGGTTGGCCAGTGCCATAGGGGTGCCAGCTGTGTAGCTCAGCCTTTCAAGAGACAAATGCAACTGCAGGCTGGCTGCCTTCCTGAGTTCTCTCCAGCCACCTGGCGTATGGGAACAAAGAGGCTGGGGCACAAGCTGGGGAGGAAGTTTCCCTACATGTGTAAGAAGCCTTATACTTGATCGCTGGCCTTGGACGCTGCTCGGGCTGACACGGGCTATTTTGACAGCCAAGCAGTTTGAAGAGCTAAGGGTTCTTCAGGGAAAGGGACATGGGGTGTCAGAGAGAACCAAGAGAGTCAGCTTCTCTGGAGGAGCTTGATCCACCTCTGGTGGCTTGAAATCTGAGGAAACAGTGGGGTGACTGTTTTTGCTGGGTAACGTGGGGTTAGGACCAAGCGAAGTGATCAGAGTGTCTTCTCCGCACCCTCGAGTGTGAATGATTGAGCTTAGCACAGGACAGGAAATGCTGCCTTTGGAGCTGGTGCTTCCCCAACTGCCCATTTGCAGTCCTGCCCTGGCAGGATGACACCTTGCTAGTGTCACCATCCAGGAACTACTCTGAGACTTAATTCATTCATAGATTTACTAGAGAGTGAAACGAGCTCTGCTTTGAGGCGTGTTTGCTGTAAGACAAATAATAACCATTGAGCATGCTCGGCAGCGAGCTGTGTGAATTGGAGCTAATTTTGTTTGTGTTCTACAGTCCTTTATCTATTTCTTAGGAATTGGCTGCAGTTCAGGAAGCCCTTTAGCAGACCTGGATACTCTCAACATACACAAGTTTCAATTCCCTGTTTGTGTTTTCTGGTTAGTCACATGTTTGTTTGCAGTTACAGCTTGAGCTTCCTAGAGAGAAGTAATTTCAAATTTCCAGTTGCTAGCAATGTCTGCAACGTGTCCTACACTTAGGATTTTCTCCCCTGAAAACACCCTTGCTGCAGTGTTCTGGCTCCTGTGCTGATGTCTGTAGAGCTTTTTCTGGCCAGGCAGTAAAGCAGGAGTGCAGAGCAGAAGGCAACTCTTCCAGTCATGGGCACTGGAGAAGGACGGCCGGTGGCCTTTTGCTTGGAAAGATTTTTCTGGAAATCCTTATCTTGTCTGACCTGATTTTCCTGGTGGACTTGCTGGACAGCTGGAGAAATAGCATGAGATAGCATTATCTCAAGTAACAAAGCCAATCTGGCTGAGGGGGAAAGAATTTTGCTCTGGCCTATTTTTAAACTCAGGAGGATCTGTCATGCAGGCTGTGGCATTCCTGCTATTTCTTAAGCTGCGAGCAGAGCAGCAGCATCCTCCAAGATTGTTTTGCTCTGCATAAAATAACGAAAGTGGTATGGCTCACCCCTCTAAAGTTTGCTGTCTTTCCTTTCTTCGCAGTGATCCCTTGCATGTTTGCAGTTGACCCCATCCCTATCTATTTCTTTTGAGCATCTGTGGACTTTGTTCTTGCATCTCCCCTTTCAAAAGCAGCTAGTTTTCTGTACAGTGTCCTCTAGGATGTCTGTCTGTCACATCTTCCTTCACATGGCAGAGATTCCTAGTAGCCCAGGTTTTGTTGCTCTGATGTGAAGTCCTTGTACACTCTCATTGCCCTGTGGAACAAGGTGCCCTGAACACAAGTAGCTCGTAATTGCTAGGTCCGTTTTTTGGTGTTTTTTTTGTTTGTTTTGTTTTGGGTTTTTGTTGTGGGTTTTTTTTTTCTTGTTTTTCCCTTCCCTCATGTGTCCCAGGGGCTGTCTGCAGGAGGGGCTCCTGGGGCTCTCTCCCCACAAAGCTGCAGGAAGCTCTGGCAGATACTCTCCCCAGGGTATTTTTGCTGACAGGTGATGTGAGGTGCAATGGAGGATTGGAGACAAGGCGGCACGCTGCGAATGCAGCTTGCCCGGGGACATGTGCAGTTTGTTTTCCCAGTTGCAAAGCTCAGGAGAGGTGAAATGTGGATGCTGGGGGATGCCACAGCAAGGATGGCTGGGCAGTGCAGTGTGGGGCTGAATTCCTGCACAGCTGGACACAGCTGATGGCACAAGGGGCTGATGACTAATGCCTCACTGAAGCAAGAGCTGCCCAGGCTTTGTCCAGGCTCAGGAAGAAGTGCTGACTCTATCCCTCTCTTGGCAGATCCCCTCCGTGTCCTGGCAGGATGTTGGTGGGCTCCAGGACGTGAAGAAGGAGATCCTGGACACTATCCAGTTGCCTCTGGAGCACCCAGAGCTGCTGTCACTAGGTCTATGCCGCTCTGGTCTGCTGTTGTACGGGCCTCCAGGGACAGGGAAGACCTTGCTGGCAAAAGCTGTGGCAACCACGTGCAACATGACATTCCTTAGGTGAAGAGTGGGGGTCTTGCAATGGGACTGACTTTCTCCTGGCAGTGGATGGGCATGCTCTAAGTGGCTCCCTCTGCTTCTGCCCCACAGCGTGAAAGGGCCAGAGCTCATCAACATGTACATTGGGCAAAGCGAGGAGAATGTGCGTAATGGTGAGCAGATGCATCCTGCCCTTGCATGTGGGAAGATGGGGCTTTTCTGTGGTGCTGGAGGGAAGGAGGTAGTGCTTAAACCCCTTTTCCCAACTCCCACCCACAGCTGCAAGCAAGGACATGAACCCAGCTGTCTCCTATACCCATTCTGTTCCCTGCCTTGCTGCAGCTTCCCCTCCTGCTCTCTCTGCCCCTGTTGCTCCTGTCCCTAGAGTTCCTGATGAGATAGCAGCCTCTCGGAGTCACAGCTGAGCCTTGGTGCCCATTGTTCTGGGTGCTGCCTGTCCCTACTCCCACTGAGCCCCTCAGGCAGAAGCAGTTGGTGGTGGTGATGCAGTGGACAGCTGGTTTCCATCCACAGCTCTTCCCTGCGGGTGACGTAAGCAGGTCCTGTTGCTGTTGACTGCTCTTCCAGGTCTCTCTCACCTTTTGTGCTGTCTCCTCCCAGTGTTTATCAGAGCCAGGGCAGCTGCTCCCTGCATTATCTTCTTTGATGAACTGGATTCCCTGGCCCCCAGTCGTGGGCGGAGTGGAGACTCAGGGGGTGTAATGGACAGGTGAGTGAGCATCAGGCGTCCTTGAGAGAGCAGCATACCTGACTCAGCTAGAGGGATGCACAGGATTGCCCTGCAAGGCAGAGTCCATCCCAACTCTCTCTACTTTTTCCCTCCCTGCTCCCTTCAGCTCCTCTGCATGACCTGTCTTCTCTCTCTGGACATTAGCATTGTTTGCATTGCTGCAGATTCCTGGTTGCCCAAGCTTGTTGTGCAAACATTTGGTTAAGACAGAGTCTCCTCCCGCTGCTTCTGTGGGTGCCAGCTGCTCCCTTTGGCCTCTCCAAGGTCATCCTTCACACCCCTGCCGTGCTCTCCTCCTATTAGCTGCTCTTCCCTGTGGTGGGAAATCTTTCAGCTGCCTCTGGTAGAACCAAAATATGTACAGCTCGGAGATACTCAGAAACAAGGTTATTTCCCCCAGGCTGCTTCTGCTGAGCGGATAGTCCCCCTTCGATGTTCGTCTCCATCCATGAGGGGTTCTGCAGAGTTTTCCAGTCATACTATGTGCCTCTGGTGTTTGTCTTTGGTGTCTACACACAAGCCAGTAGCTCTGGAAGGGACTGAGTATGGTGCCCATTGGTTGCCTCAGGTGATCCTAAAACCTGGTGAAAATATCCCCATTGCAGGAGGCCTGTGCAGCACTGAAGTACTGTGCTGCCAGAGCAGCTTAAGCCCTGTGGCTGCAGAACTAGATCTGCAACGTGTGCTGTTCACTGCCCTGAGGCTGGTTGGCAGTGTCACTGGCCTGCCAGGGTGTCCCCGGCATGGGCTGACAGGCCAGTCTTGCAGCTGAACTTGCTGGGCAGTACCACATAATGGGGAGAGTTAGGACCAGTGGGCACATCCAAGTGGGGAACCTGAGCCATATCCATGCATATCTGCCTATGTTTCGTCTGTGTTGCCGGTGTCTGGTAGCAAGTATAAGCACATGCGGCCATCCTGGCAGGAATGTCAGAGCCAGCACGGGTCTGAAGGACTGTCTTAGTACCGGGGGTTTGCACACACTTTGCAATGTGCCCACAGGCTCACTGCTGGCGCTCAAACAGAGAACTCTGGATGGCTTTCAGGGCTCTTCAGGGAAGAGAAACATGAGCTGAAGTCCAAGACACGGACCTGCCAGTGGCCTTGCTTATTCCTCTTTTCGTTCGGTAGCTGAGGGTGACAGTGGTTGACTTGCCAAGGCCTATTTGCGAGTGTCCTGTCTTACTCCTTGCAGAGTCGTCTCACAGCTCCTGGCTGAGCTTGATGGCCTTCATTCCACCAGAGATATATTTGTCATTGGAGCTACGAACCGGCCTGACCTCTTGGACCCGGCTCTGCTCCGGCCAGGCAGGTATGTCGCATCCTACCCTGCCTTGCATTAGGCTAGTTCCCCAGAGCTCCTCGGGCAGTGATGAGCTGGACTGTGTCCCCAGCATGTTCCTTCCACAGAGACTTTTCCTAAAGCCCCCAGCCCTGGCTTGTGAGGGAGACAGGCCCTCAAAGGAAGCCAGTGCCTATGGCTATAGCAGCAGCATGAGATACCGCTGCTCGTTGTCCCCACCATTCTGGTTATGGCCCCAGCAGCACAGCAGGGCAATAAGGGACCTGCCGTGGCACTTTGTATCTGCTGTTGTTGGACCTCACGTGGTTCCTGTCAGCCCATTTCTCCAGCCTGCCCTGGTCCCTCTGGAGAGAAGCCCTGCCCTCCAGCACATTGAGACCTTCCACTCTAGGCTTTGTTATCCACGAACTCGAACTTGACAGCAAAAGGAGCTGCCTCAGGGCCACCCTTCACTTTCTGGTACACAGGGCTGAGCACCAATGGCGGGTTTGTCTTGGCCTATTCTCAACTGTCTCCTCTCTCTGCGGGCAGGTTTGACAAGCTGGTCTATGTGGGCATAAATGAAGACCGGGAGTCGCAGCTGCAGGTGCTGAGTGCTGTCACCAGGAAGTGAGTGACCCTGTGCTCTCACAGCAGCCTTCCACCACCCTCCAGCGGGTCACAGCCTTCCTGGGTTTGATGAGTAATGTGCTCCAGCTTGGCTTCATGTCTGAGCCCTGGGAAGCACCTGAGTCACTGACCCACAGCCAGCAGGTAGGGGAAGAGGATGAGGAAACTTCCACAAGCTGAACTGAGGCTGGTTTCCTTGCAAGATGGGAGCAACTGAGCTGGCTGTCCAGGTGGAGGGGTTGGGAGAGTTCCCCAGGCACCATGCCCACATGCTCTTCTTGAGGAGCTCAGCCAGATCCTAACAGAGTGATGAGACTGCAGCACACCAGCATAGCAGGAAGATCCCATTTGCTTCCTGCAAGAGTTCCCCTGGCACGTCTCCTGCTGTTTCCAAGTCCAAGGGTGAAGGCAGCTCCATTTGTCTCACTGCCTCTCCTCCTGCGATGCTGAGAGGTGTTCAGCCTGTGTGTCTTCCTGAACACTGGTTTTGTGGGATCACTGAGCCGCGGGGTTTGGCTGCTTCCCCAGCTGCTCTGAGCTCCTGCGAGCATCTCTGGAGAGAGAACAGTGAGCCCTGCAATTCAGGTGCAGAGCTACCACCCACCACGGCTGGGAGAGCAGCTGTGAACCTGCCTCTGCAGGGGCTTTCTGTCATGGATGGCTGTGGTTGCTGCTGCCTTTGATGATGAGCTAGCAGGAGAGGCAAGAGCGTGGGCTGGCTGTGAGCATCTTCTCACACAATGTGGCTTGGCAGTCGTGCCCTCCAGCTCTGTGGTGCGGTTCATACCGAAGGAGGCTCACTGTCTGCAGCGTGGCTCTGGTGGGATGGTTTGGTGTTACAGTGGTTTGTACTGTCTGTAATTAAACTTGTTCTTATCCAGCCCTGGCTGCAGGCTGTTCCCAGGCATGTGGAACACTTCATTTCTCTGAGTGAGAACTCAAAAGTTGCCTTTGATCCTGCTTAGCAGGAGGGAGGACCTTGCTGTTGGGGTGTTTCAAAGAGTAGTGACTGTGTTGAAAAAACAAACCAACCAACCCCTTTTATTTTTTTGGAGCATGCAGAATACAGTCCAGAAGCGGCTAAACATGGGGCCTCCAATTTCTCCTGCCCAGTCACACTGGCTGCTGCATCTCTCCTGGTCTGTTTTTTTCTGTGGCTTTTACATCTGCAGTTTTCTCTTTTGGCAGGTTTAAACTGGATCCTTCTGTGAATCTCACCACCATCCTAGAAAAATGCCCGGCTCAGCTGACGGGAGCAGACATCTACGCCTTGTGCTCAGATGCCATGATGTGTGCTGTCAAACGCAAGGTGGAGTGGATTGAGGAGGGTAAGAGCCCGGCCCCTACCTGTCCCACCTGTCGGGGCGGCCCAGCACAGGGGCAGAGAGGAGAGTTACCACTGCTTGTAACTGGGCTTCGTGAGAAGAGCCTCGATGGACCACGTCTGCATGCCAGGCTCTGGGTTACTGGCAGGCAGGCAATTTTCTTCAGATGTGATCATCTTCACCTCCAGTGCTTGGCTACAAGGGGAAGGAGAGAGACACAGGTTTTTCCTTCCAGTCTCTGGTGGCTGGAGAGTGGGCTGTTGGATCTTGCCAGCTGCCCTTGTGCTTTGTGCTCAGCCTTTTCCTATTCTCTCTCTCATGCAGGGCTGGATACTGAGAGCTCTGCTCTGATGCTGACCATGGAAGACTTCCTGCAGGCTGCTGTGAGGTTGCAGCCGTCAGTCTCTGAGCAGGAGCTGCTCAGGTACAGACTCATCCAGCAGAAGCTTGCTGCCTGCTAATGCTCAGCAGGGCTGGGACTGGAGGAATGATGGGGAGATGTGTCAAGGGATGCAAGAGAACAGGTACAAACAGGCACCCACCTCCTCTTCCCTGATGTCTCCTGGGCTTGCTTCTTTTGAGCTTGAGTGAAAAACTGTCTGTGCAGTTTCTGGAGCCAGAGCCTGGTGGAAGCACTGCTCTGCTCAGCCAAGCTGGTGGTGGATTCTCTAGTGATCCCTCACATCTTGAGGAGCACTTCGTGGCTGCCGGGAGCATTCTGGGGTGACTTCCTCACTGGGAGGAAGCTGAGTCTTACAGTTATGGGCAATGCAGGAGTGTCTCCATGGGTGACAGAGCATTGGTGGGGCGCAAGGCCCAAACTGCACTGGTTTTGGCAGCAAGAGGAGGCTGGAGGCAGTTGTTTGTTGGGATGTCAGCCTCCAGTGAGAGGTGCTGGCCAGACATCAGCAGGACACAGGGCACCGCTGTTGCAGCTGGCCTGAGCTCGACATGGTCTCTCTCAATAAATACAGGTTTTTGGCACTAGGAATTCATTGCCGGTTCTCAGATCTTTGCTTGCTGATTGTGTCTGTGAGCTTGGAAGGTCCCTGTGAGCCCCAGGCATGCTGGGTGTTGCAGAGAAACCCGTGCGCTGCACATAGAGGGGGGAGCACACCTCTGAGCAGGGCTGAGGCCACCCTTATCTGGCAAAGGTGGCCAGAACAGCTGGAGTCCACGGCAGATGAGGAGAAGTTGAGGGAGTGGAGTTTGCTCAGCTAGGAGCTGAGCTGCCTCTGCAGTTTTTCCTGGAGACACTGGGGGACGCGACAGGAGGACACGGGGCAAGTGGCAGCAAGGGAAATTCCCACTGGATACTAGGAAAGATGTCACAGGGAGAGGGAGGGCTCCAGCCTTGGAAATACCTTGGCTGGAGCAGCCTTGAGCTGCTCTGTCTGTGCTAATCTGAGCCGAGTGTGAGTTGGCCTGGGCCCCCTGAAGGCCTGTCTCACCTCCCTCTGCAGCCTCGCAGCAGCTGCCAGCACAACTGCACATGCCCTGCTTCCCGGCCTTTGCCAGGAATGCCAAATAAATCCAGAGTTGAGCTGTGTGTGGCAGCCAGCTGGCCAGCAGCTGCCACTGCCAGGTCCCTGCAGCTGCTGGTGTGCCTCACTGGCAGCCCCCGGCGCTAAGCCAGGGGTCTGTGTGTGCCCCACCCCAAGGCATCATCGTGCCAAGCTTTGCCTCGCTGCTGCCTGCACCCAGACTGCTGGCAGTTGTGTCCCTGAGCCAAATGTGGTTGTCGAGGACCAGCTCCCTGCTGAGCTCCTCCCCAAAGGGCTGGTTCTCCAGCAGCTGCAGGCGTTTCATGCAAGAAGCCCCAGCTGCCATGTGTCTCCAGCCCTGTTGCTCTGGCACTGGAGCATGTTCAGGCAGCGCTACCTCTGACCGTGCTGTGCTGCTGGATCTGGCCACCACCTCTTCCCCAGGGCGGGCAAGGAGGGAAAGCGAAAGTGCTGAGGGGGTGTGTGCGGAGCCTCCTCGTAGTGGGAACCCCAGCGGAGGGGTGGGCATCCCTGGATGGCAGTGAGGGATGTCAAGAAAAGGGATTAGCACCTAGTTGGGGCATGCGAGGAAGAAAACCAGTTGCAGTGCTGCACTGGGCTGCAGAGATGCGCAGCTACCCAGGAGTCAGCCCACCCTTGCCTCTGCTTCAAGGGGAGCCCAAACCGCACACTACAGGCACGACTGGCACCTGTAGCTGGGGGCGTGGGGGGGCGAAGCGCCCACCCCATGCTCACCCCAGGCTGGGCACTTTCTGCCGCAGGAGTCCCGAGGTGGCTGCAGCCATCCCCCTCACCCTATACCCTGCCCATACATGGACACACTGACCACAGGCTCTGGTAGCTCTGAAAAGTGCTCTTAATTAAGGGGAGGTGGCTCTCCATCATGTCCCCAGCCCCCTGCTTGTCCTTAGAGCCACTTGCAGCTCTCAGCCACCACAGTCCTGTCTTCATGGCCCCCTCAGGCCATCTTCTTCACGACGTGGATGAAGTAGCAGGGGACGTGGGCCTGCCCCGGTGTGTAGGGCTGGAAGTCACCCAGGACGCTGTGCTGGCACTTCCCCTGGAAGGCGCCTTTCAGCAGAGCTGTGAAGGCCTCCAGCCGATGCGGGTAGTACGAGAGCCGAAACTTGCTGCAAGGAGGCAAAGATGATGAGGTAGGGGGGGGACAGTGGGGCACAGCACCAGCCACCCTCCTGTGCCAGGAGTTTCTCACCTCAGCTCTGGGGCTGCCCCTGCCTCGGTGGGGGGGACCTGCACTGTGTAGTCCAGGGTCACCATGTGCGCCTTGTTGTTTACCAGCAGCACTGAGGTGGTGATGTCCTTGGTCAAGTCACTCTGGGGACCGCAGGAGGATGTCGGTGTCCTGTGGGGACATGGTGGCCCCCAGCCTGGGCACAGCCCTGCTCCCTGGCCCCCATGGAGCCAGGGGGCTGGGGCAGAGCGGAGTTGGAAGGGGCAGGGTCTGCCAGTCACACACCTTGTAGTAGATGTTCTTGCCTGGCGGCGCGCAGCCCGTGGCCAGGATGTGATCATAGTTGCGATGGTCAATGACCAGGACACCCCCGGGCCGCACCATGCTGGCAATATTCCTCAGGGCCAGCTTGTGGTCACTCTGGTCCCCTAGGGAGGAATCCATGCCATCCCCAGGCATTGTTTGCACCCCACAGCACAGCCCATGGGCCCCCATCTTGCCCATACATACAGAGCTGCTTCCACCATCCCCTCCAGTCTCAGCTTAGAGAACACAGCCCCACCCAGGGTATGAGCTCAGACACGTTCTCAGCCTCACTGGGGCTGCACATGCCACGTGGGGAACCCACCACCTCGCTTGTGGCACAAGCCTGGGTGTGTCTGCAGCCTTGCCAGAGATGTGACATAGATGCACACAGCTCCACCACCACCACCGGACCCAATGGCCCCGCTCATGCCATGAATAGGAGAACAGGCTCAGCCTCCCTGGAGACATGCCATGACACAGCACCTCCACCAAGCATAATAATCCACTGCCCCGATTATGGCATGAGTTAGAGCATGTTCTCAGCCTGCTGAGAGACACTGTGCACAGGTGCATCGCTACCCACCTGCCCCCAACTCACCTTTGAAGTCCGGCAGGTGCGCGAAGGAGTTGCCCAGGCAGATGACTGCATCAAACCCATCCCCTGGCTTCTCCAGATCCTTCTCCAGCGTAAGCCAGTTGGCCTCCTCGATGACTGTGGCACAGGGACGTGGATGAGGGCAGGGACACCCCACCTACTCAACAGCTTCTCCTGCATGCAAGACCCCACCCCAGCATCACCCAGCCCTTCCTTGGCACCTGCAGGTGCTGGATCCAGCCTGGGGCCAGCAGGCAGGCGAGGGCCATGGCCTGGGCTTGCCGAGCAACAGGTGCCAGCAGGTCCGTGCCCATCCCTGCAGCAAGGTCACCTGGCCAGCAGCACCCATGCATGGGGTCTGAGCACCGGGAGAGGCCAGGGACAGCGCTGCGAGGGGCCTGATGCCCCGCGGGAAGCCTGGGGGACCTGCGGGAGGGGCAGAGGCACCCAGGGCCAGGGTGGTGGGGGGGGTTTGGGGGAGGGTGGTGTCCGCACGCCCCCCGCGGCCCCCGCACCCCATCGGTCGAAGGGCTCCTCCTTGCGCCGCTCCCAGCGCTCCTTCAGCGCGTACTTCAGCATCTTGTCGCTGGCGTCGACGCTGGTCACCTGGAAGCCCTCCTCGAGCAGCATGATGGAGTCCACCCTGGGGACACGGCACGGCTGTCAGCGGGGCCCGGGGAACTTGGCGGGGGGAGGCTGGGGACGGCCGGGGGCAGCGGGGCCCGGGAAAGCCCCGGGGGGGAGAAGGGGCGGGGGGAGGGCACGACCTGGGAGGCGGGCGGGCGCGGGGCGCGGTGCCTCACCCGGTGCCGCAGGCCACGTCGAGGACAGAGCGGCAGCGGTGCTGGCGGAGCAGCGCCAGGAGCCAGCTGCGGTACTCGGCCGTGCGGCCCCGCGTGTCCCCGATGTACAGCTGCCACACGCGTGCCGCCCTCCCGTCCGCGTACTGGTCCGGCAGCCCCTCCGCCGCCACCCCCAGCGAGCGCGTCCGGTACACGCTGTCCACCATCCCGCCGCCGCTGCCCCCGCCCGGCCTCGCTCCGCTCCGCCGTGCCGCGCCCCCCCCGCCCCGCCCCCGCCGGCTGGCCAATCCCCGCCGGTCCCCGCCCCCCGCCGACTGGCCAATCCCCACGCGCACCGCCCCCGCCGCGCCCCGGGCCCGTTCTCCCGTCGGCACCGCCTCAGCCTCCCGGCGGGGCCGGGCGGCGGCCGCGCCCGCCCCGGCTCCGCGGGTGAAGCAGGGCTGGCAGCGGCGACGGCTCTGGGGAAAACGTCTTTATTTACAGTCCTGGCAGGGTGCGGGCGGTGCGGGCGGGAGCAGCCCGCCCCGGCACCGGGGCAGCACCCGCGGCCTCCCGTAGCCGGAGCCCCAGCAGGGAGATAGCAGGGCTGGGTGGGCAACCCCGTGCCACCCGCCCTGCTCGCAGGATCGCACCCAGGCTGGCAGGTGTGGCCCGGGTGCCCCGGGGCCACTCGTGCTACAGCGACACAAGTCCCTTTTCCTTTGGTACCCGCGGGATGCAGTGAGGCAAGACCCTGGAGCAGGTGGCCCCAGGGCCAAGGCTGTGGGCCTACAGCTCATCGGTTGGGCTATGGGCTAGTGGAGCCGCCTCCTGCACCCCGCTCTCCTCCAGGGCCTCCCCTGTGGCCGGGAGGCTGGCAGCTCCCTCGCTCTCATCCTTCCGGCCCTTCTTCTTCTTCTTCCCACTCTTTTTCTTGCTCTGCTTCTCCCCTACATCACCCTTCTTGCCAGTCCACTCCTCTGCCAGGCAGCCTGGGGAGGAGAGGGGCAAATGGGGTCCTAAGGGAGAGGCGGGGTTCCTCCAGCCCTGGCAGGGCTCCCCTGCCCTCCCTAGCATGCCTGTGCCACTCCTGGCAACAGCCAGGACTTACCTGTGTCCTTCCCTTTTAGCACGTGGTTGGCACAGAGAAACTGGGAGAGATCTTCCGTCTGGTGGTGCCTGTACCAGTCCTCGATCACATCTTCGTACTCCTCTACCAGCACGTCACACTAGCACAGAAAGGAGAGCTTAGCTCCATCCACGAGCCACTGGGCAAAACCAGGACCATGGCAGCAGTCCCGCTGACACCCCTGCTGCCAGCAGCGCACCCCCAGACCCTCTCTTCTCCTGCGCTCCAACCCACAAGGCCACGGTGGCCGCCAGGGGCCAATCCCACTGGGCCGGGTACCTGCTTTTTGAGGTCAGCCACCTCAGCGGAGGTCTCATTCCACAGCTCGTAGGGGATGTCCATCACCACCTTGACGCCCTTGTGCACCAGGTTGTGCAGGGTCTCAAATGTCTCCGACATGCCCTAGGGGAGCAGTACTGCCCAGTGAGGCAGTGTTCCTCCTCCTGCTGGGCTCCCGCTCTCCCCTCCCAGCGCTGCCCGTATGACCCTGCCCGGGGACGCAGGTACACGCAAGCCAGCCAAAATCCAGGTCCCTGCGGCATCAGCATTACCAGGAAGGAGCTCAAGTGGCAGCAAGTCCCCCTCTGTAAACCTGCTCCCAAAACCAACAGGAAGACACTGACCAGGAAAGACAGCCTCTGGCTCCCTCTGCGCAGGCAAGGGCAGAGGCCTGCCCACCCCCCAAGGGCAGCACCCCACACCTCCCTCGGGGGGCAGCGTGGCCTTGCATGCTGGGCACTGGCAGGGGATCTGGGAGATGGGAAGAACAAACCCCAGTTGGGCACCTGGGCAGCTCAGGGGCAGGCGAGGGATGCCTAGGAGCCAGGGACTGGAGGACAGCCCTCACCTTGGCAAATCTGTTGCTGCCGCTCCTCTCCTTGTGCAAGTTGTAATCCAACAGCCGCTTGCAGATGTTCTCTGTCACCTCAATTAACCGGATGTCTCTGCACGGAGAGCAGCGAGGGCTCGGGCTCAGGCTTGGCACTGCCCCCGGGAACAGCCAGGGCACAGGGCGAGCCTCAACCCGGCCAGTGCTCCGCGGCTCCCAGGCTCCCCCGGGCAGGAGCACCCCCCACCTGCCCTGCCCACCCCACCAGCCTGGCGCAGTGAGTTTCCCAGAGGAGCTGTGCGCAGTGTAGGCTGCCCGCAGGCTCCTGGAGCCCCCAGACCACCGGCAGCGACGGCGGCAGGAGACCACTCATCCCACCCTCACTTACGACTGCGTGTACTTGACAGCAGAGCCCTTCCCGTCCAGGAAGCCGTACTTGGTGTCAATCACCTCCTTGGTCTTGCCTGTCTCCTCAAACGCGGATTTCAGCTCCACCGCCACGTACTTGCACACTGTGGGAAGGAAGGCACAGGTGAGTTAGAGGGCTTCGCCGCTCTGATGGGCAGCGCAACACAGCACCTGGGGACGGGACAGCAGCGGAAACCAGCACCAGGAGCCGCTGGGAGCGGAAAACAGACGCCTTGGCCATTCAAAGAAATAACTGGAAATGGCCTAACTGATTCCACCCCTTGAAGCAGGAACGCCTGAATCAGTGCTTCCACTGGTGTAAGTGCATCCACGCAGCCAGCTGGGAAGGCTGACGGCAGCTACCCCAAGTTCTGCCTGCAGGCTTCCCGACAGCTCCACCTTGCAGCCTCCGTGCCACAAGCCGCTCCCTTCTCCCGAAAGAGGAGAGGGTCTTTTCGCTACACGAGCCCCAGCATGGGTCACAGCTCCACCTTGCAACACCGGCACATCCCACCGGTAACAGTTCCCCCATCGCCCTTGGGAACACGGGGGCTGCGCTGGGGACCAAGGGCCTGCAGGGCTCAGCAGGCTGGGTGGCAGGACACGATTCCAGTGACGCAGCACCACACGGGGCACTGCCTGCAGCATGGACCACAGAACCAACAGCTTCATCACACAGCACGCGTTTTCTTCTGTAAAACTAGAAGGAAACAAAAGCTTTATTTCTTCTGTAGCAAAGAGTCTGACACAGTTATAGGAACAGAGAGCAGGAAAAGAGAAACATCTTGGGGGTTTACAAGTGGAGGGATGGAAGCCAGGCATGGTGGGGCCCTTCCTTCCCCAGAGTCAGGGTCTCAGGAGGCTGGAGAAAGCTCTGTCCTGTGCTGCGGGCTACTGTTTGCTGGGATCCACTTCTTCAAGCCACACTTTGGAAGAAGGGCCAAGCCCCGGCAGGAACAGTCTGACAGCAACGAGCCACCCCATCTTCTTCCAGGCAACAATGTGAGCAGAGACATGCTGCAGACAGGAAAAGAGCAAGGTGACTCCTCCAGGGCTGCTGTGCACGTGCCGAAAAGCCCTGTGCACAACATGTGCATGTTCCTTTCTCTGCTGGCACCAGGGGCTGCAGGTGACCACAGCCATTTCCCAGGTGGGATGAGTGCTCCTTCCCGCAGCCCTTCTGGACTTAGGCCTCAAGGACATCCCTCTCCACACTGCACCTGTTGCAGTGTCCCCATGCATGCAAGGCGCACTCGCTGCTGGGTCCAGTTATCCAGATGCTGCCCATAGCTATTACCGCACGCTGACACAGGTTCCAAGCCGGGGCGGGAAGAGGAGCAGCGCGTGGTCAGGGCTCTCTACAGTGCTGCTCTGAGGTTATGCAGGTGTCACAGCACAGCTTAGACATCAGTGTCTTCCAAGCTGCTTTCCCGGCAGGGAAAGCTTTGCAAAGAGCTGCAGGAGTTTCATTTCTTCCTTTTCTCTTTGCTGTCAAACTCCACATGTCCCTGCACAGCAAAGACAGAGGAAATCACAGCAGACAGACAAGTCAGACAGACAGACAGGTCTGTCATGACCTGCCCTGGATTGTCTGTGAAGCCTTTGATTGCTCGTGAACCAAGGGGCTGCTTAGGGAGGAAGCATCACTGGGACCAAACTGGAAGCAGCAGAGATGACCAATCCCAGTTATGAACCGCCAGGTGATTCGTGTCTCCTGGAAACAGCAGTGACTGCCAGGGCGCTCCCAAACCCCTCATCTAGGGAGGAACGGAAGCCAGCCGCCAGCAGGGACCCGCCGCGGGAGGCTCCGCTCCGCTGCAGGGGCACCGGTGGATCCTTGCTCCACCCAGGCGCACGGCAGCAGTGGCCGCTGCAAATCGCCCCTGCGCTTATCCCTCTCCTCCACGGGGCTGCGGGGCAGGCAGGAAGCGGGCCTCGGGGCCGCGGCCGCCGTCTCCGCACCGCTCACTCCCAGCCCGAGCGGCCAGCGGGCGGCGGCCAATCGTCTCGGCTTCGCCCGGCTGCGGCCCGGGCGCTTCGGCGGGCCCGCCCCGGTCTCGCTTACCTACCCTCGCACTTAGTGGGCAGCCGCACCCAGTCTGAATCGTCGCCTCTCGCCACCGCCGCCGCCAGCAGCAGCAGCGATGCCGCCACCGCCGCCGCCATGGCTCCGCTTCCGGGGCCTCGCTTCCGGGAGTGCCCCGCCCACCCCGCCGGGTAACCATGGCAACGGCGCGAGACCGGCCAATCCCCGCGGCGCGCGTGGCCGGCCCGGCCAATCTCCGCCCGCCCGCCGCCATCCAACCCGAGCGATACCTGCTCGGCCGCCGTAGAATCGTCTCCGGGCCGTCCCGCTGCAGTCCCACGTGGCGGTGGCGGGCGCGCACGTGGTCCCGCTCCGGAGGGGCGGGGGTGTGCGCGTGCCCCCGCGGTGTCCCCTCCCCGACCCTCACCTCCCGCGCAGCCCTCCGAGTCGCCTCCCTTCCCCCGGACATCTGGGGCCCTGGCCTTTCCCTCCGGGTAATTCCAGGCCCCTCCCTCCCCTGGATAATTTGGGGCCCTTTCCTACCCGCCAGGTAATTCCAGGCCCCCTCCCTACCCTGGATAATTCAGGGTCCTTTCTTACCCACCAGGTAATTCCAGGTCCCTGCCACCCACGAAAACGTGGCAGCCCTTCTCTCTTCCCCACTCACATGGGGTTCCCTCCCTGCACCCCCCAAACAGCAGTGGTTTTCCCTCCCTCCAGCATTTGGGGGTCTTTTCTCCACCCTCCAGAATATCTCAGGCACCTTTCAAGCCCTCAGGTCAAAGCAGGAGGACTTACCCCTCAGGGGTGGGTCTCTGCTCGGGCCCTCAGCTCTGTGCGAGGAGGATGGAGGTGAGGAGGGCATCAGAGAGTGCAATCTTCAGCAGCACCACCCGGGTGGCCACGAGCAGGGCTGCCAAGGCACGGTCCGGGAGAACTGCAATGGAGCAGACAGGGTGACGCCACAAGCACCCTGCTGCTCACATCCCCTCTAGGGTTGTGGTGGGGCAGTGTCCCCCAAGGCTTCAGGCCCAACAGGTTCCCCGGGGGTCCACCATAGGCTTTTGTCACCCTCGTGTCCCTGGCACACTTTGTGTAACCCTCATGCTGTCCCTGAGAGCAGCCTGGATCTGACCCATCTTCTCTAGCCTCCCCACCGAGACGGAGCTTCTTTTCCCAGAGACCCACCCTGACCACCATACAGGTCCCTGCCAGGAGCCCAGCAGGGTTTCCTCCCTGGCAACTGATGCTTCTGCTGCAGGAGAGCCTGGAGACTCACCAGCCGTGCTGTCAGGACACAGCTCTGTCACCGCCTCATCGCCTGTGGGATGAGAGAACAGCTAGGAAGGCAGCGGTGGCCTGGAACCAGGTGTACGGTAGGGCTGGCCGCAAACCCCTTCCTGTGCCTGCTGGCTGGGGCAGCACCGTTGGCGCACGGAGCCTTGCACCTGCTCCCTGCTGGTCCCATCCTCAGGGGCCACCAGGGCACCAGGCTGGGCTTCAGGAGCAACAGGAAGAGGGGGTGGCAGCAGGGCCATACCCGTGATGTGGACGGGGCTGGAGCTCTGGGCTGGAGAGGTCCTGTTGGGCCCCACGTGGCAGGCAAGATCTCCCTCAGCCAGGGGGTCGTCAGGGAGGAGGGAGACGGTGCAGATAGTGCCACCGTCTTCCTGGGAGGTTCCGTAGGCAAAGGACTGCAGGGCACTGCCATTCCCACCAGAGATCCAGACAGTGTGGCCGGTGCTGGGGGCCAGGTCACTCACCACGCAGACAACCAGCCGCCGGCGCTGCCCAGCCACCACCATGCTGAGTGGTGGGGCCAGGGTGAGCAGTGGTCCAGTGGCCCTGCCAGCTGCGAGGGACAGGGGTTAGGGGTACCGCGTCCCCCACACATCCCACCCACCACGGCCAACAGCTCCGTGGCACTCAGCCGTCGCACCTAGGATGGGCGATACTCGGCCCCCCCGCTCCCCGGGGCTATCCCCGGCCGTGTCCCTCCCGGGGTACTCACGGGGCAGGAGCGGGAGCAACGCAGCAGCCAGCAGCACCCGGAGCACCTCCATGGCAGCCACGGCGTGCGCGACTGCCGAGGGCTCAGCCCCCAGCTGTGTCGCGGCGGGGCGGCCCCGGGGACGGGCCCGGGCCCGGCCCCAGCCCGCCCTCCAGCGGTGCCACTGCTGTCTCCCAGCTCCCAGCAATAGCACTGCCAGCCTCCCCCCCCAGCAGCATTGGTACCGTCCCTCCTACCGCCCCGGGGTGGTACGGCCCAGCCCGTTCCGCCGCCTCCGCTGCTCCCGGCCGTGCCATGGAACGGGAGCGGGTCCCGGCCCCGGCCCCGGCCCCTGCCTCCTTCGCCGAGGTGCTGCGGCTGGTGCGGAGCGGGCGGGAGCCGCCGGGCGTGCGACGGCCCCGCGCAGCGCCCACCGGGGACAGCCCCACTGCCTCCCGCCGGCCCCCGCCCGCCAAGCCCTGGGAGCGCCGCCCCGGCCCCGCCGCGCCCCGCGGCCACAGCCAGCCCCCAGCATGGCTCTCAAGACAAGCGATGTAGAAACGTACAAAAGAACTCTTGACGAGACAGGTATGGCCGCCCGGCGTACCGGCGCCCGCCCCACTTCCCCCGCGGCTGCCGGCAGGGCGGAGGGAGCGGGCACGGGTGGGAGCGCTGCCAGCGCGGCGGGCGAGCGCGGCACCGGGATGGTGCAGGCTGATGGAGACGCGGCAAGTCCCATCCTGCGGCATCTGTGCTCTGCAGTGCTGCACGACAGCTGAGCGCGGGCAGGAGTCAGGCTGGGACACCCTCCGCTTGCCGCTGCTTCAACTAAAGACCAACACCCAAAAAAACCAAGCTGCTGCTGCAGCACCGCACCAAGACGGGGCGTGGGCTCAGCGACACCAAACGCGCCCAGGAAAGGCCACCACCTGGCCACCACCTCAGTCTCTTGCAGTCAAGGCTGCAGCTTCATACGGTAGAACCTTTGTGCCGTCATCTTCTTCATGAGTTTCAAGTCATACGAATTGAAATAAAGCAAAACTCGTCCGATCACTTTAACACATACCCATCATCAAGGTGTAGGGACTGCAAGGATTTTTCTTAAAAAAACCAAAACATCTTTTTTTCGTCATTTCCAGCATTCACTTCATGCTGGTTTATGACCTCTTCATCTTTGCAGCTGCAGCCAGCGCTCTGGGAACGAAGAACTCCACCACTCTTAACCCAGCAGCCCGGCGGGAGCAGTGATATTGCTTAATTTCCATATGCCACGTTTCAGTAGCTAGTGATCCATCGGGAAGTGCAAACGAACTTCAACAGAGCCGCGTTTCCTCACCATACAGCTTGGTGACCACCCTATCTCAATGCAAACATCGAATTAACCTTGCAAACATCTGAAGAACCTGAGAACTGATTTAACGCTTGAAACTCCAAGGGGGCAAAGACAGGACTGACACGTGCTTCCTTCCTCCCAGCAGCAGCATCGCCGTGCCTGAGGACACAGCTACTTGACGTTGAGCTTTGTTTTTATGTTCATGGCTGCCAGCTCTGCCACGAAGTAACGGAAAACATGGGGCACAGGGACAACCTCGATCGTGTCCACCTTGCTGCAGACAGAGCAGGAGTACCTCCTGTTGCTCGTCACAGAGGAGGAGTGTGGTGGTTTCTCCAGCACAGGAGATGTCATGCTGCCGCAGCTCATGCAGACATAGGCTACAGAGCCGTCGGAGCAGTTGAACAGGCGGTCTTGCAGCAAGAACGACGTGCCGTGAGCCAGCAAAGCGTCACGCTCCATCTCACCGAAGCGAATCCCACCTTCCACGTTCCTCCCCTTGACAGGCTGGTTGGTGACAGCATCTCGGGGCCCTGTCGTCCTCACCTGGAACTTGTCCGAGACCATGTGGCGCAGGCGCTGATAGTACACCACTCCCACAAAGATCTCCACCTCCAGCTCCAGGCCACTGATGCCACTGTACATCTTTTCTGTCCCAAAGAAGTTATAACCTGCGCTCACTAAAGTCTCACCGAAGTATTTCAAAGCGGCGTTCTTCTCTGTGAAGGTGAAGGGTGTGGCGTCATAGGAGACGCCGTGCAGTGCCGCCGACTTTCCTGCCATGCTCTCGATTAACATCCCGATGGTCATGCGGGAGGGAAAGCCATGAGGGTTGAAGAGGATGTCTGGAACCATCCCGTTCTCCGTGAACGGCATATCCTCAACTGGCCAGAGCTGACTCAGGATACCTTTCTGTCCGTGACGGCTGGCAAATTTGTCTCCGACAGTTGGATTTCGGGGAACCCTCACAGTGATGCAAACCTTCTTGAATTTCCCAGTGCCACGGTCATTACTGCATAACCTGACATTGTCTACAATGCCGACTTCCTTGTTCCTGTGTAGGCGGGAAAACAATCACAGCAAAGGTGTCAGGTGTGCTAATGATTTTCAGCTAAGAAAAAGAAATGAAGGAAAAAAACAAACCACTTCGTAATTCTCATAAAATGCCTTGGGACAGAAGGGGAACACCACCGTTCTTCAAAAGGACTAGCAGTGAGGGAAATCAGACTGCAAAAGACTTAGGGTAAGGAAGCAGTACAACAATGACACAACTGTGTGATGCATTTGCTTTTTCTGATACTAGAAGCTACAACTTTCAGGTGATCAGGTAATGTGCCACCCATGATTTAAAATAAAGATCATTTAAACCTGGTTCATTTGTATTGCACTTTATCTGACAAAGTGCATCCCAGTGCCGTTTGTTTTGTGATAAGGCAGCAGTCCCTCTCCCTACCCCCACCCAAAAAAACCCAACAACATCTTGGTGGGATATCAAAATAAAGAACCAGGTTCAGTGCAAAGCAGAGAGGAAAGTTCAGAGCAGAAAGGGAAGGCACAGTATGACCTGAGAGGGCTTTGCCAACAAGTGCCTTGTTCAGGGGTGTGCCACTTCCCCAGAAGAACCCTCAGCCTGATTGATGTTCCACCTGCTAGGTGTCTGCTGCAGGCTTCACATTCTCCACTCCTTTTGGAATAATTACATTGTATCCCATGTTAAGACAAAGTTACTCTTCTCCTTTGAAGTCCTAATGAACACTTGTTGGTGGAAGCCCTGTACCCAAATTTAGCTTCTGTTTCAAAGCTATTATTTTGCCATGTGCGAATGCAACCAGGTTACAGTCCATCACCAAAAAAAAACCCACCACAATCTGTGCTTCACAAGCCTCTTCTAAGCTTGTTCAAACTTTTGAAGTCAAAGTCTCTGTCCTCCCTCTCTTCCAAGCCACACGTAACATCTAGGAGCATATGCTGCACTTAGCTCACTGTAGGGTGAACTCCCTCTTAAGGGCCTGGGGTCTCTGGTGCAAATTGGGGGCAGGAGCCAACACTAAGAGCTGGGAACCTCACCTCTCTGTAGAAATCTAAAAATTATCTGATTTAGATCGAGAATGAACAAAAGTTGCACAGTACAGAGGTAAAATGGGTCTCTGGATAAAGAATCTGAACTAAGGCTGGGCTGGCATGAGAGCTGGGGAGCAGGAGTGCTGGATGGAAAAGTCAGAGAGGGCTCCACAAATGCAAGGACAAGGCAGAGCTTACAGATCCCCACTACCACACGCCAAATCTGTTAGCCCTGCTCTCTGACCAGGATGACCAATTCTCTGAGCCCACAGTAGTCTCCTCAGTGCACCTAAGGCACCACCTGTTATAAAGTAATAAACGATGGCCTTCCTAGTAATGCCAGTTACTGTGTCATCCAAGTGCCTCTCAAACTAATTCACCTTCACAATGTGAGTAACAACACAGCATTATTCTCACTCTATCAATGCTGTGGAGAGACACAAGTAAGGCCTGAAGTTGTACGGACAGCTGGGAGTGCAGGATGCATTTAAATATATCAGTTTTTGTCAATGTTTTTGCTCCTCTTTCCTGAAAGAATTAAGAGGATTTTAAAAAAAGCCTCAGCAGCCTTCTCTCTCTCAACTGAAGTTAAAAAAAAAAAAAAATCTTACAAAACTTAGCACCAAAATATTCCAGGGGCAGGGAGGGGTGTAGTTGATGCCTTTTAATATTCTAGCAGTCTGGAAGCTGCAATGTTAATAAAAATGCTCTTTGAACCCCTAATCCTGTAGCGACTTTGCTTACAAGGTCTTCTGGCAAGTCTTTGGGACCAGGCACTTTGTTTTGGTTTTCTGTTTGGCATTTCTTTGGGATTTTTAGACAGAACACCTTATGCGAGTCAATTAACAAAAAGCTACAGAAAATGACTCTGTGGGATGGGCAGAGGAAGAGTCCTCAAGAGACAGGAAAACATTTCTGCAAGCTCTTTCTTTTTACCAGCCTCAGATTCTTCTCCTAGGGTAAGCCAGGCTCTGTAGCATACACTGACTTAGAGAAAAGCAGCGACACATGCACAGGAGTCACCTACAACATGAACTTCATGCTCTCTCGGTCAAAACATGGATGGACACTACCACATGAGGAGAAATGGGAACACTTGGAGGAAAAGATACCGCAGCTCATCAGGGCAAACTGCTGTCAGACTGCTCACCACCGGGTGCGTGGAGCCAGGAGGGACAAGCTGTACTTACGGATAATAGACAGTGAAGGTCTCCCCTGTGTTGAGGTTCATAAAGCTGTAGAAGGGATCTCCAGGCTGCAGGATAGAGCCAACAAAAGGCAGTCCGTCGGCATCCAACTTCTCCATAACATTTGGATCACCAGGCTTGACACCAAATACTAAATTATCACCTGCCCTGCTCGCTTTAAGGGAAAGGTCAATGCTCTCCATCTTGATAACACTTCCATAGGCAAACCCTCTCTGCCAGGAAGATTTGTTCACAATCTAAAAAGAAGAAACAAAGGCCTGTTAAAGACTTGCCAATAACTTCAACAAAGAAAGCATCTCTGTTCCAATCTGATGCTTACCTTTTTAACATTGTCCTCCTAAACACAGTCTCCCAGCAAGCCACCATTCCAAAATGCCCAAACCTCCTGTAACTCCAGTAGTTTTCAATGCTGGAAGGCCACTGCCTTGCACAAGGGAGCCCCACTCTACTCTCAGTATCTCCAGCATTACCTGTGGTAACAACACAACTGCTGTGCTCCTATATAGGCCCTAACAGACCCTGTGGACTAGCAGAAAATGGGCTCTTCTCAGCTAGGTACCACCCTTTCCAGTCCCCCACATCAAACTCTTTTACAGGACAGCAGGATTTCTGCTTTTGGTGGCTTACCATTGCATCTTCCATGTCATAGCCGCTGTAGGAGATGACAGCCACAATTGAATTGGTGCCGATCGGATAGCTGTCCATACCATAATAGTCATACATGCTGGGCCGCACCAGAGGGCTCTGGGGAGTGTGAAGGCGGTACAGCTTGTTATCTGAGCGGTCCTTGTAGTTATAAACTGGAAACCCCATGGTTTGCTTTCCTAGAAAGAGAGAAAGTTGGATTTATTCAGGATCAATTCAAAGTTAATCTGTTTCATCCTCCATGTATCTTGTTAAGAAAGCTGGAAATACTTAAAATTTAGAGGTATTGCCAATCTTAAAACCCTTGGAATTTAATAATTGCCCTAAGTCCAGCTATAAAAGTTTCTATGAACCACAACACTCAACTCTTTTCACAGCATTTCATAAGGACTATTTTAAATTTGTGTCTTTTCTGCAATTTCAAAATCTCCAATAAGGTTGGTGTGGTGTTTTTTGGTTTTGTTTCATTGTGGGTTTTTTTTTTTGTTGTTTGTTTGCTTTTTTTTTTTAATCTTCCTCCCAGAGCTTCTTATAGTGAGGTACACCTTAAATATTTCCAAATCAAAACGTGTTGGCTTCTGCAGTATAAATATTTTGGCAACGAAAACAAGATTTGAACATAGTCATATTGATACTTTCAAAGCAGTATGAAAAAGTGCTAGTGTTTTAAGGACATCTTTCTGATAATATTGTCAGAAACGTAATATGCTAGTGATGCTATGAGGTAATGAGACCTGCTCGCTTGAAGTCCCTACCCACACACTTTCTCTTAGCCTGCCTTTTTTTTTTCTAAATAGGATTCTTGCATATCACTTGCACCTCAGCTGACTGAAACCCCAATAAATAACCTATCCCAACTTCTTTCAGACAACCAAATAAACAAATTTAAATCTTTGGCAAGTAGTTGTCAGAAAAAAACCCCACTGTTTGCCACAGTGCTGTATTACTCTTGCAACGGATGCCTAGCAAGTGTCCTCTCAGCAGCTGCAGCGTGGAGACAGCAGTCGCTCACTGACAACAGGTGGCAAGGAAACCTCACACCACCTACTGCAGAGCATCTACTGTAGCCATCAGTCAGAAGTAGGTTAATGTCTGGCAGCTCTGGGGATGAGCGGACTGTCAGCAGCACAGCTGTCAGACACTAACACCACCAAACAGCTGGTGCAGTGCCTTTTGCTTGTCTCTATGATCAGCACCAAATTAAGAAAAAAAAGCCACCAAATAAAACTTACTAAAGGCTTAAGGAAGGCAACGTGAGTGCAACAACCTGGAACTGCCCACCGGAAAGTTGCCAGAATGATAAACTTGTCTTCATTTACTTTGCCATGAAAAAAATGGCTGTTAATCAATCTCAGTGGTGAAACAATGGCTGGGAAAAGCTATTATTTGGGAATGCAGGATTACACACTGGAATAGACACGTGAGATATTTTTTTGCCCCTCTCCCTTGCCCAGGAACTTGCAGTATTAGGTACTATAGCACTTACCCATCTGACACTGGTACATGTTTCGTGGACTTTGGTTGTGGTCAGAGAAGGGGATGAGGTTGGCCACCACGCTCAGAATGCTGTGAGGGAAGAGCTCCTGGTGAGTGGTCGTTCCGGGCACCACCTCTGACTCCAGCGAGGCCACGTTCATGAAGATCTGCAAGCATCAAGTTGGACAACACTCATTCACTTCCTTCTTTTAAAGTCAAGGAATTAAAACAAAGCTGCCTCTGATGCCTTTTTAGCCATTTCAGTTTCAGCTGTGGTCATTGTCTGCACCCCAGTGTATCAGCACACAAGAAAAATCTCAGACAGCTGTTAACTACCCATCACAATCACAGCCCAACTGCAAGGAAAGCAAGCCTGGAACTACAAAACTGCAGTAACACGTCCTCCTTCCTGTCTCTCATTTGCATTGTTCCAAATGGGGAAGTTCCCTGACAATCCACTGCTTGGCTGCCCATGGGCAATTTGGAGGACGTGATGTAACACAAAGATGAGACAGTATACACAAGACGCCTCAAAAGCTTCACTAAGTTAATACTGAGAGCAGATTTCAGTATCTCTAAAAGATCCCTACAGTCCACCTAAGACATTTACTGGAAACCGATTAGCAGGAGGTAAAAAAATTTTTGCCACCTATTCTAACTCTTCAACACAAGCTCTCTATGTCCCATCCTCAGCTCCTCACAAGTATTTTCCAAAACATTGGTTTTGATGCTGAGTACCTCTGTAATAGGCAGCACTTTATAAAGGAAATATGCAACCTCACCTGTTCCAGAGTACCAATCCATTCATTCCTTCCGTAGAACAGGTTTCTGACAGGGCGCACCATCCGGCAAGGGGTAGTAAAAATGAACAACCCAGGATACAGACTGGGTTTTCCTGTCATTGGAATAAGGACCACTTCTGCCCGTGCAGGAAATCTCTTCTCTTGTGTAAGCTGTTGTGCAAAGAAATATGGATTTAGAAACACAAACCAGCACTGGTTTAGTTAAGCTGCATCCAACAGGCTACACAATGAAAATGTCAACCACAGATGTAGCTACTAGTATAAAATGGTGGAGAAAAGATTTTAGAAATACTTCTAGAAAGGTCTCCATCAAGAAAAGGACAGAATATATCTGTGTTACCTTCTTCAAGAAGAAAAGAAATGATGACTTCACAAACCAAGAGACCAAACATACGGATATAAACAAGAAAGAAAGAAAGAAAAGCCCACTCCAATACTTACAGCCACAGCTAACTTCATTGGATCTGATTAAAAAAACCAAATAAATGGAAGTTTACAAAAAAAAGTTCTAAACATGCCTATTTTTGACCACTGCATAATGAGGATGTTTACTTAAGAAACGTTTTAAGCAAGACGACCTTGAAACGGCGGAGAGTTTCTGCAATCTCAGGAGCCAGCTCCCACTCTACCCAGCCCACGACAGAGCCGTCCAACACAACTCTGTAACACTCTGCATAAGGCTTGCTTGGGGTCGCATCAACGGGGGTGACACCTGTGAGTGGTAGAAGGAACAGTCAAAAAAGCAAACAAAACACAGAAGTTACTTCTGCAGGAAGCCTCAACCCACACCAAAAAGCTTTCTGAGACATCAAAAAATTCAGACCTACAGGGCAAAGCTTAATGGAAAATATAACACATGCACAACTAAGAATGCCATTCCCCTCCCCATTTTTCTGACTGAAATAAGGATTCCCATTACTGTGGTCATCACAAGTGAGCTGCAATTTAATTCAAGTCACCAGCAGCATCAGAAATTCACTGCTTGCTCCAATTTCCTAGAGCTTGTGCTGTGCAATTCCTTGTGGTTAAGCAAACATCTTCGCTCTACAGCACAGAGTTCAGAGGCCCACGGGACCTGATGAGATGAATCTGCGGGTCCTGGGGGAACTGGCATATGAAGTTGCTAAGCCACTATCCATCATATTTGAGAAGTCATGGCAATGTGGTGAAGTTCCCACTGACTGGAGAAGAGGAAACATAGCCCCCATTTAAAAAAAAAAGAAAAAAAAAAAAAGAAGACCCAAGGAACTACAGGCCAGTCAGTCTCACCTCTGTGCCTGGCAAGATCACAGAGCAGATCCTCCTGGCGACTATGCTAAGGCACATGGAAAATAAGGAGGGGATTGATGACAGCCAACATGGCTCCACTAAGGGCAAATCGTGCCTGACAAATCTAGTGGCCTTCTACGATGGGATTATAGTGTTGGTGGATAAGCAAAGAGCAACTGACATCATCTACCTGGACTTATCCAAAGAATTTGATACCGTCCCACACAATATCCTTGTCTCTAAACTGGAGAGACGTGGATTTGATGGGTGGACCACTCAGTGGATAAGGAATTGCCTGGATGGTCACACTCAAAGAGTTGTGGTCAATGGTTCAATGTCCAAGTGGAGGCCAGTGACAAGTGGTGTTCCTCAGGGGTCAGTGCTATTTAACATTTTTGTTGGAGACATGGGCAATGGGATCGAGTGCACCCTCAGCAAGTTTGCAGATGACACCAAGTTGTGTGGTGTTGTGGACACGCTGGAGGGAAGGGATGCCACCCAGAGGGACCCTGACAGGCTGGAGAGATGGGCCTGTGAGAACCTCATGAAGTTCAACAAGGCCAAATGCAAGGTCACGCACATGGGTCGGGGCAATCCCAAGAACAGGTACTGGCTTGGGTGGAGAACGGATTGAGAGCAGCCCTGAAGACAAGGACCTGGGAGTGCTGGGTGATGAGAAGCTCAACATGAGCCGGCAACGTGTACCTGCAGTCCAGAAAGCCAACTGTATCCTGGGCTGCATCAAAAGAAGTGTGGCCAGCAGGTTGAGGGAGGTGATTCTGCCCCTCTACTCTGCTCTCATGAGACCCCACCTGGAATACTGCGTTTAGCTCTGGTAGTCCCCAACACAAGAAGGACATGGAGCTGCTGGAGTGAGTCCAGAGGAGGCCACGAAGATGATGTGAGGGATGGAACACCTCTCCTATGAAGACAGGCTGAGAGAGTTTGGGCTATTCAGCCTGGAGAAGAGAAGGCTCCGGGGTGATCTTTTTGCAGCCTTCCAGTACTTAAAGGGGGCCTACAGGAAAGCAGGAGAGGGACTTTTTACCAGGGCATGTAGTGATAGGACAAGGGGCAATGGATTTAAACTGAAAGAGGGGAGATTTAGATTAGATATAAGGAAGAAATTCTTCCCTCTGAGGGTGGTGAGGCACTAAACAGGTTGCCCAAAAGGAGTCATGGATGCCTAATCCCCGGAAGTGTTCAAGGCCAGGCTGGATGAAGCTTTGAGCAACCTGATCTAGTGGAAGGTGTCCCTGCCCATGGCAAGGGATTTGGAACTAGATGATCTTTAAGATCTTTTCCAACCCAAACCATTCTATGATTCTGTGAAGAGACATTTACATTGAACTTTACACCCTCCAAAAGGTTGACACGCCTGCGTAAGCAACGTGTTACTTACCACTAAGCAGAAGCACAGTAAGTACAGGTTTAACTTGATTTCACCTTGTTGAGTTAACAGTGAGCAGTGATGGTTATCTGGAGAACTATTCCCCAGACATGGGTTTGCAGGGTGGAAAGGTAAAAAGGAAGACTGCTTCATTAAATCATCAAGCCAGTGAAACATACCTAGGGAACATAACAAAGGTGGAATGTCTCTCACGGGCACCATCTCTGTCACTATTTCACACACAGCTGTCATGTGATTCATCAGACCGCATGGTTCTCCATCTGGGGTGTCCACAGGGCACAGGAACCCCCAGGACTCAGGCAGCAGCTTGCGGACAGTTGTAGTTCTCATCTGGGAAAACGCTGCCCCTCTGTGTATGCAGCGGAAGTGGGAAAGGTAGCGAATGAAGTTCAGCTTGTCTCCCACCACACACAGACCGCTGTCCTGTAACATGCCCAGGCCTTGGGAACAAATTTGAGATTTATGTCAAGATGCCATCCAGCTTTAACAAATACAGCATGACGTTACACGGCAGTTTCTTATTTTTCACTGACAATCGCTAAAGATGCTCACACAGGACCCCAGCAACAGAAGGCACATGTGATGTTGCCCGGGCACAGGCAACTCAGCAACCTGCAAGAGGCCCAGAGACTTTAAATTCCAAGTTACTGCTTAAAATCTAACTCCTTCTAGGAACATGTGAAAGTCACTCCCAGTGAAGCAACTTAGGGATTTGCAGCTGGTACTTTTTACTGAAATTCTGTGGCCTTCTAATACCATTTCATTTTTTAATGGGCATTTCAACACAGCATCATCACAGCAGACGCTTCAGGGAAGGACCATGTAAATTTGAAACGTATGTTAGCGAAGCAGGTTCTCTCCATCTAAGCTCACATGACCAGTGAGGCAGTCTTGATAAACAAATGCCCCTTCTCTGTTTTACATAGCACCTTCTAAGAAGAAATAATCTGTGGGAAAATAAATCAAAATATGGCTGCTGTTTTGGACAATGCTAAATTTAGTTTCAACTATTTATTCGTGCATAGGCTTTGCTTTAATAAACAACCTGTTTTATACCATGCAGAAGGTATGCTTGAGGAAAAATCTTGCCTTTTCTCTCAACGAACCCTTCCTCAAACTACTTTCATTCAGTTACAGTGTACAATCTCTGCATACAAGCAGTTGTTTTCAGTTAAGAGCTCAGTTTTTTGTTGCGTCTTTTTCTGTTTAGCAGGGGGACAAAAAAAAAAAAGGCTTCTTAAGCATGAAGATTTACCGGTTTTAGATCGCAGGTTACCAGTTGCAAGAAGATATTCAAAGGGCTTGGTAAGGTCTGTTGCCAGGCTGAATGCCTTCACCAAACTGTCTGCATTTATGCTGATATCTGCCTTTTCTGTTCTTTTCTCCAAAACGAACTTAACAGATTGCAACCAGCTTTCAAGCCTCTCCTATGGTTTAAAAGTGAGAGATTTCAATTTAAAACAGGAAAAGAAAGGCTCAAATTAGAACTTCACATCAGTTGCATGTGCTACAGAAAACCTCTGAAATCAGCAGGATGGACAACTTTTAGTGAACTGACAGTTTTCCGGCCATATTTCCGACACTGATTGCACCTTATCAAAACGCCAACACAGACTTGTGAGGAAAACACCCATCCAACAGCTTAGTAATCACTTCCACTCAGACTGGTGATGAGTCTGGCAAACAAAGTACAGTAACAGAATTTCATAAAGAACAAACAAAACCCAAAGCAGAAATCACATCTATAATCTGACCACAAGAGTAACTCCACTGATAAGCCCGCTAAATACAGTGACAAAGTAAAACCACACTGAAGTACATTTAGATACCAAAACTTGAAGGCCGTGGACACACAGTATTTAAATGTTGCTGAGACAATCTGAGATAGGGGACTGGATTTTAATTTTATAACTACAATTTTATCACTCCCATGATCTTAGATACTACATAAAAACAGGGAAAAGGACATAAAATACCCAACACCACTTTGAATTCTTAGTAAAAATCCTCTGTATATAGCCACACTGTGTCTACTGTATGCTTTGTCTATTTAGGATCTTTGCATTAAAAAAAGGGGCTGTTAACTCACTCCCTGCTCATCTGACAAGGCTGGGCAGGAAAGCAGCCTCTTCTGGTTCCTGGTGGCAGTTCCATATAGCACTAAAATGCTTCATAGAACTCCCATTTTATCTTATTGTATTATATTTCTAAACTCACTCAAGTAGTAGAGAGGGTTTAGTAGTCCTTCAACAAAACAGTGTTAAAGAAAATTTTGGCTAAAATGGAAAAAAAAGGTTAAAAAGATATCAAATGACTCAGGGAAGTATCTTTACTTGGAGATGGGAACTAGTATTCCATAATGATTTTCATGAGATAGTCAAGCTTCTGAATAGGAATACTTTCCTCCTGGCATCCTAAAATGAGGAATTCCTAGAAAGAAACTGAATTCATATTGAATTAGAATAGATTAGGAAACCACATTTTTACATCACCAGTAATAAATTAGCTGTGTAAGTCAGAAGCTCGTTATCAACTTCCTGATCCACAAAGAAATTTAAAGATGGGGCAGCGATGACAACATCATGAATCATCACTTTTGGAAGATGGGGGCGGGGCGCGGGCTGGGGCAGTTATTTTCTTGCACATTTGCCATGTGAAACAGCAGCAACACCACAAAGTAGATCTTTACCACTCTCATATCAATCGATATCTTGAGGTCCCTTCCAACCCTAACCATTCTATGACACAACAGAGGTATGCTGTTTCAAAACTCTCTTCAAATGTTCCTCCTTCTTCAGGCTCCTACCCTGAACGGACTGCTTTCATTTCCTCTGGAAGGTTACGAAGCTCTTTATTCCAGGTTTTGTACAGTTTTTTCTTCAGCATATTTAGTACCCTATTCTGAAACAGCCAAGCCTTCCTCAGCTACACTGCCTGACTACACTTCATGCAGCACTCTCCCATCCTTCACAGCATATCCAGGCTCCCCGTTCTTCTATTTGGCTCCCACACTCCTCCAGTCCCCGCGGTCACTGTGAGCTCTGGACTGGATGACCATTACATTCAGAGGCTTAAATGCCTCAAGACCTTACCTTTAAGAACATAAGGAAAAGCTGTCCAGGGGTAAGCACTTCTTGATTCATCAGGCTGTCTGGATTATCCTCCATGCACTCCCCTTTGGCAAAAGCATACAGCTTCCGAGTCATCATACAGAGCAGGTAGAACTTTTCGGTTCTGTTGTTCAGGTGTATGCAGATACACTTGCTGGACGAAGAGAAAGGAAGACAACTAACACCATCTGTTCATGCTATCTGTTCTTCAAGTTTCTCCCAAATAATCGCAAACCAAATTTTTTGGCTAAAAAAACTTAACAAGACACAAGCTTTTCTAGTTGCCCTTAGTATTATATGAAAATTTCAAGAAATAATTAAAAAAAAAAACAGACTGAGGGGAAAAATTATCAACTTGTCTTTTTTAGGGGCTAGTTTTGTTAAGGGTATACCTGGCTGATTAGATGAAAGTGAACTTTGTTAAAGATTCAAATTGTTTTTCTTACAGTTTCTGAAGATACTTGTGGATTCATGAGGACAATTACACGGAAGCATTTCCATAGGTGGAGAAGGTAAAGAAGGCTATTTGAGTTACAATACTCTATTCACAACGTAAAGTATGGGACCAGAAGTGCAAAGATGGATGCTCTTTACTTTTGTTTCGCTTCGTGATGATTTTACACACTCCCATATTAGATGTCCTTACAAGCATGCAGTTTATGTAAACAAATATTTGAGTCAGGACTCATCAACATGTTATTTTACAGTAGCTGTGACACCAACCAGACATATCCACATACATGCACCTCACCTCAAACCTGAGCTGGAATCTAGCAGCAAACCACAAAACGTTTCTGTTAACGGGCGTCAGTGTCCCGCCACAGAAAGTCCAGATCTCCACTGCTAGCAACCCATGTGTGGAAAACTGTGGGCTGAACACCACCATAGCACAAGTAAAAAGGAGAGCCACACCTAATCCCCACTAAAGCTGATCGAATGCTTTCCAAGACACTTGAGATCACTTGCTCTCCAAGACACAAATGCAACAGTTTTCCATCAGCAGGCAAGGATTTTTTCAGCTTTTCACTTCTGCTCTACATTGCCCTCTACTGAAGCCTTCACAACTTCACTGCAAAGCAAGACAAAACTCCAAAGGCAGGTTCCGTCCAGGTAAGTTACAGTTCTGGCCCTCTTACATACACGGTACATCCCAATTAATATTTTCACTATTCCTTCTCTTCTAATCTCCTCAGCTGAAGCACATAAGGTGTACAGAACAAATCAGAGGAAAAAACAAACAAACAAACAAACAACAACAAACCAACCACCCACCAGAATATTTAGAAAAAAGAAAATCAGGGTAATTCCAATTTCCTTGAAATTATCCACTCACATCTCTCCGGACAAAGTTCTACGTCTCCAGCCACCTGACCACCCCCTGTTTACAAGTACTCAAGGACTTGGGTATGCCAAGTGATCCTTTTCATGTGCTAAAAAACCTCTCAAAGAGCAAACACCTACTTTACCAGAAAAACAATTTAATTGAATGCCTGTCACACTGACAGTTTCAAAGCCAGCTCTTCTGTTCCTTTCTAACTTATTTCACGGAAGAAGCAAGATAAGGCCAAGTGCAGGGTCCTTCACTTGGGGTATGAAAACCCCAAGCATCGCTATAGGCTCGGGGAAGATTGGCTGGAGAGCTGCCTGGCGGAGAAGGATCTGGGGGTGTTGGTTGACTACCGGCTTGATATGAGCCAGCAGTGTGCCCAGGTGGCCAAAAAGGCCAATGGGATACTGGCATGTATCAAGAATAGTGTGACCAGCAGGAACAGGGAAGTGATCCTGCCCCTGTACTCGGCACTGGTGAGGCCGCACCTGGAATATTGTGTCCAGTTTTGGGCCCCTCGCTTTAGGAGAGATATTGAGCTCCTGGAGCGAGTCCAAAGAAGGGCGACTAAACTGGTCAAGGGGCTGGAAAATGAAACTTATGGGGAGTGGCTGAGGGAGTTGGGGCTGCTTAACCTGGAGAAGAGGAGGCTGAGGGGAGACCTGATTACGGCCTACAAATACTTGAGAAGGGATGGTGGGGAGGTAGGGGAAGGGCTCTTTACATTAGTGATGGCTGACAGAACAAGAGGAAATGGGTATAAGCTTAGTCAGGGGAGGTACAGGTTGGATGTTAGAAAGTATTTCTTCTCTGAAAGGGTTGTCAGCCACTGGAATAGGCTGCCCAGGGAGGTGGTTGAGTCCCCATCCCTGAATATGTTTAAGAAAAGGGTGGATGAACTACTTAGGGATATGGTTTAATGGGGGATTAGGGACGGTTGGACTGGATGATCTCTAAGGTCTTTTCCAACCTAGAAATCTATGAAATTTTAAAGCATCTATCTTTTACCATCTTAAAAGATAAATATAATTCTCATCATAGTTGCCAACGACTGTGTGAAATTGATAAAGTGCCACAAATTGCAGTATTTCGGTTCAACAAATAGAGCCTCAAGCAGTAACAGACTTTTAACTTTCTCTTCCTTTATCTTTTTCATCAAATACATCAGATAATCACACCTAAATAACAACTGATACCCACTCCTGAAAACATTTTGAGGATGCTTCTGTCAATCCATTAAAATACATATTCCTGAACACCACAAATACAGATAATTATAATATCTTGGAGTCCCACCAAAACCCGGCCACTATCGTTTTGTAAATGCATGTGAAAACCATAACAAAGTGAGATGCAATATAACAGAGTACTCGTAGATCTGCCTATAATCTCAATGCAATGACACTGAATCACACACTCCTACATGCATACGCACATACTTCAAAATGAAATCTGCAGCCTGTTCATTGCTGTACCACTCAGGAAGGTTAAGTTTTACTCTGAAGCTCTTTCCCAGGTATTCAAGAACGTTTTGCTGTGTAAAACAGCCTGCATCCACTACTGCTCTCATCATCTCAGCAACGCAGTTCACATAAAAGGTGTCGCCTTCCTTTTCTTTGACCAACTCTTCAAAAATTTGGTAGTCTGGGAAATTAACTAATGCCTGAAAGACAGATGTGTATCAGATCAGAAAAATAAGGTCATAGCAACATCCACTTGTAAAACACAACAAAAGAACTAGGGCACCCCACTGATTTAGGGTTTCAGTCCTCTGGAAATACCCTTCCATCGTGCAAACTGAAAAATACTGTGGGACTGAGGTGCTTAGAGAGTGATGTGGACGATATTCATAGCCGGATGATGATCACAAGCACTCCCAATCTAATGACACTCTTGGAAAAAAACAAACTTGCACTCCCTAAATTAACAGGCTTCTCTTGTTTAGGTAAGATTTACCAATATCTTTACAGAATGAGCTCACTTAGAAACATGAATTTAACTCACAATTGTTTCAAGCTGCTGCTTATTCTTGTGCAAACCAAACAGCAATTTAGCCTTTTGATAAGGCTGTTAGAAGAAATTCACTTCAGTTTCAGCACTAAAGCTCATGTGTCCTTAGCTCTTGGTTTTAGAATGGTTTCTTTACATCATGGTTAAGCCAACAAGCTGTCAACCAGTGACTTCTGTATATAGCGACAAACAGGCCTCGTCTTTAAGCAAACTGTGTCACACTTAAGCAGGCTTCAAAAAGTTCAGGAAAAATTGAAGGCTGCAGGTAAAAGACACTAAGGCAGATTTCTTTATGAAAGGGGGCAATGTAAGGTCAGTTCTGCTGCTTGGTAATCACGATATACACAATTTGCAAGCAGCCAGAGCTCGTGCTGCCTCTTACCCAACAGAGGAGAGCACTGGGATGATTACACAGCAAAAAGAAACCAGAATTACAACCAGAACAGAAGCGCAGTGGGTCTGCAGTAGCAGCAGTCTGCCATAGTGGGACCTGGATGGGCCACAGGAAACCTATACAGAACAGATTGATGCAGAGGGGGATGCAAACCCATAGAAGGTGACTACCTACAAAAGGGCCTGCTTATCCTGGGACCTCATAAGCTACCAGAAAGTCAGGACAATTCCTTTGCATATTGAAACAACAGGTAATCAGCTACTTTTGGTAACTACTTTCATTGAAACAAAAGTTGAAGAAAAGTGTTGAAGAAAAAGTGAAATGCATGTGCAATAGCAATGTGAACACAGCAGGCTGAAAGAAGATACCAATTCACTGAGGCTGACTGACACGATGCTTCCATCATTGAGTGTCACAGATCTATGACTTGCTCTAACACTTAGCTGCTGTAGGTAAAATACACAGCTGAAGTACTGTGGCTCTGCTACTAGAAAAAATACACTTTTAGAGGAGAATTTAAAAAGTCCTGGCTCAAGTAAAACTTTTGCCTGCTATCCAAAGAACAGTTCACATCCATCAAACGTGCTCAAACAGATCCTTCCAGATCTTCATTGCACTCAGCTGTCACTCTGTTTTAAAAAGACTCCTGAGATCTTCCACGTTAGGTGGCAAACTCTTACACCCTCCAAGAGCTATTCATCCAGACCACTGATTAGCAAAAAGCCCTGAAGCCCTTGTGTAACTCTCCCCCTGCTCTCTTGACTCTGCACACACTTCCTCTGCTGCAAACACGCGCTACCATTACAGGCATGGGCTGGGTTTGGATTATAGTTCTTCAGCTACTATAGGAAGGATGACAAAATACTTAATTAGCTTCTTCTCATTACTTAAATAAAAATGCTTAGCAAAACTTCTGTATTTATTCAACATAGAAAGAATAAGCATTAGTGGTTTACCTTCAGAGCAAATCCCAAGGGAAGGAAGAACAACTCTTTCTGAAAAATGAAATTCACCATGACACAACCATTTTCCAGGTAGTGAAGGTTCATATTTATTGCAGTGTGCTCATCCTTAACGCAGTGCATC
This sequence comes from Tauraco erythrolophus, assembly GCF_009769465.1. Classification (NCBI taxonomy): domain Eukaryota; kingdom Metazoa; phylum Chordata; class Aves; order Musophagiformes; family Musophagidae; genus Tauraco; species Tauraco erythrolophus. Next base: position 119,412,047 of record NC_141466.1, on the reverse strand, counting down.
ACTACTCCTGCAAAAATTAACACAAGCAAAGACCAATGAGAGCTGCACAACACCAACTGGCTGTTCGCTCTGACACGTCCGAGCAGTTGAGAGACAATTCATGAGAGGAACTTCAGGATTCCATGGCTGAGAACATGAGGCAGATCACTAGTTTCAGCATCAGTCTCACATTTCAAACAAATACACCAGCTCAATTCAGTTCTCAGTGGGCAAATCTCTCAGGACAGCCAGTGTACTTGCTGAGAGGCTTGGAAGATGTCTACAGTTTTTTTAAGACAAGGAAAGCCCCAAACCTCAGCTATTCTGTCTGTAATCTTAGGTTGTACGATAAAGCAACACACGGGTACTCTTTCTAATTGCACTCTGGGTCAAATTTTCACATCTCTGTTCGGGTGGTATCGCTGAAGCAGCGTTTCCTGGTCTTGTCCCATGCTATCCACTGCAGGACAAAGAAAAATAAAACAAATAGGACTTTTTAAAGTGGCACTGCCTCAAAATTAATGTGGAATTACAGTGTGTGCTCAAGTACCACGGTCCAGTCAAATCAGCAGCTGGTAACACCTGAGATTAACGTAGTCTCCTCACTCAGCATGGGCAGCTCAGACAGCTCCCATAAGGCCAGCACCTGCTTCATTCTTGTGTCATTTTGACGGTGTTGACCCTTTATTTTTATACGTAGTAAAAAATATAAACATTTTACCAGAGCTACACCAAAACAAACTAACAAAAGTCAGCTACAGATGGTCATTCCTGTTTGTCCTCAAGTAGTTACTAGCAGGACACTGCAGGAAACTGTTCAGCTTACCATACTCTGTGAAACCAGGGCCTCTGTTTTTCCATTTGTGTCTTGTCATTGCAAGAGGAAAATTTCGCCTGGGCATAATCAGCATCCTAACAACTTTTTCTAAGCCATTAATTATAAAGTAGCCTCCCATTTCCTGGCAGAAGAAGAAAAAGAATTTTAATGTGCTCAGAAATTCATAATCCAGCATTTCAAGTAAATGCCTGTATTATATGTTAACAAACATTTAATGTTTTAACTATGAAACACATAGCAAGATGCATGTTTCAGTACTGCATTTGGAAAGGCTGCACTCCTTGCCAGTGACTATTAAGTCTAAATGTAGCATACACTGCAAGGAAAGGAAAGCATGTTCCACAATTTAAAGGAAGAAAGAGAAAACCCAAAAAACCTGTATGGTCAACTGAAGAGCTTTGAAGAGCAGATATTGACTATTTTTTTTTTTTTATAAATACTCTGAAGTTCTCATTTTGAGTTTATAAACCAGACAGATCCTCCGTGTAGGAAACTTCTTTCTGGTCACATACAAGCTTAACACTGATAAACTCACAGCTCCCTAAACGGTGTGCCATTAGACAAAAAGTACTTTAGTAGAGAGCAATATTAGGAATGAAGGTCTGAATGGCATACTAGGAGGGCAGCAATAATACGCCATTATAGTTTTTCTTTCATAGTTTGCTCACTCTTTCTGCAAGTGCAAAACACAGCACTAAATAATTCTGTATTCAATTCCCCACAGCTGACATGCTACTGGAGAAACACGGAAAAAGCTGCAAAGACAACTGAGAAGGAAAAATGTCTCTTTCAATGCCTGTTCTCCAAATCTTTGTCTCCACAGAGGCCCACTCACAGCTATGCAGCCTCAGCTGCCAGTTAGCAGTTCCAAAGTTGTGTACAGGAACTGTAGGTATCAGCACCAAACAGATCCCTGTATTCAAAGACAGCTGTGATTGCATCTTTTTCAAGATGCTGCATGGAACCACCATAAATAGGGTACATTCAGAGAAAATAAGTCAAACTTGAAATAAAATATAAGAACTCAGGTTCTGTAAAGAGAAACTGGCCTGACATACTGCTTAGGTAACATGCAGATTTTCCTGACCCACAAAAATCCCCGTTACCTCTTCCTCCTCATGGTGCTGTACAAGCTCTTGTGCAGAAAGATTATAGAGGTTGCACAACTTGGACTTCACCATGATTGGAATATACCCCAGAGGCTGTTTAATAGTCTCTTGTGGCACATCATTCACTGACCAGCTGATGTCAGCCTAAAACGACACAATGCAAACAGTGAGCAAATTAAGTTGCCCTTTTAATCTTTCCTGCTATATTAACTGTACATTTAGTAAAACTCTATCACTGTAAAACAGTAATAATGAAAATAAATAACAGAACCAGTAGATACATGCATAAAGCTTACTTCATGGAAAACAGTCAACATGGGCTTACAGAAGGAAATCGGACAAGTCTAGAACTAGGTAAAGAGCTGCTAGTAGAGTGAGCAAAGTTGATACGGTCTACTTTGCCTTTTAGACCCTTCAACAGAGCAGCCTAAACAAAATAGGCAGCCACAGGACATGAAAGAAAACCTCAGAAGTTAACAAACTGTTAAAAAGTAGAAGAAAGCAGAAACTGCTCAATGAGAGGACATCCACACTACAAGACTTTCCTAAGACTTGTTCACTTCACATGTTCATGAGTGATCCGAAAAGCGAGAAGGAAAAGTGTCCATGAAAAGAAGTAATTTATATGCAACAAGATCTGGCAGTGAGTCTGCAGAAGGACCCTCTGACTGTAAGAAACAACGTGATAAAATGCACTGTGGGAGCAAACAATCCTAACTTCCTATGCAGAATGAAAGGCAAGAAACGCCAGCACTGCAGTGCAAAAACATTGGTTCAACACCTGGCAACAGTTAAAAAGAGCAAATTGAGTCTCAGGAATTACTAGGAAAGGGAAAGGATACTGCGTCCCTCTAAATCCACAGTGCAGCCTTACACTGAGACCTCTGTACAGTTCTGGTCTCCAGCTTAAGTGATGACTAAGGGTATAAGGAGGCCTAGGGGAGGGGTATGTGGTTAAAGGCAGCACAGTGGAAACAGGGAACGATTACACACTGAGTCCTGCTGTGCAAGGGCAGAGAGTGGGTGAGACCAACCAACCTGTCCAAGCACGAGGTGATACCTTCTCACAGAAGACACAGCAAAATATTTTGTTCCAGCTGTTCCAAAGGTTTACATGGGTTCAAAAAATAGTTAAACAAACATTGGAAAAAAGATGGGAAATAATTCAGGTACGAAAAATAAAAGCATCTCTAGCTCAGGAAAATCTAAGAGCCTCTGGGAAAATGGCTGCAAACAATCTGCGACTGCTCCACTTTCATGTTTAGATAGAGATGGCACTTACAGTCACTTTTATCAGTCAGTTGTAATGCCTCAGACGAAGAAAAAAAAAAAAGCTGAAATTGCAAGCAAGCATTCCCTTGCACCAGGTGCCTCATGCGAACACACAACTCAGACACAATTATATAATTTTAACAGAAAACAGCAACGGCTGTGCAATGCTTTCACAGCGCAAAGGAAGATATTTGCTGAGGATGCTTTTTCTTCTCTAGACAAATTTCAGAGCAAATCAGAAAAATGAGGAACGCATGACGGCTCTGTAACTCTGGACTTCTATATGGGAGCAATGCTGCTTTTGAAACTCGGGTTCCTGCAGAAACGAGATTTGGATTTTCATGCTCTCCGGGACACGGGCTGCCTTCCAAGGTCTTCTGAACTGGCTGGCTGCTGGCAAGGCGAGTTTGACAGCGGAGTGAGGAACGCAGCCGTGTCCCGTGGAAAAGACCAGCAGCGCAGGCAGGGCCCGCGGGGAGCGCGGCTGAGGGAAATTTGCGCAGGGAGCACCTAGTTCCCACCACCCGGCACTCAACGCGGGACGGAGCGCTCAGGAACACCCCCGGGCCGGTGAAACCAGGAAGGGCTCTTCAGCTGAAGCGACACCGAACGCGTGCAGGGCCCGCCGGCGCTGCTCCCCGCGGCAGCGTGCGGCTGCCCCGCGGGACACGGACGCGCGCGCCGGACGGGCGGGTGGGCCCCTGCCAGCGGCGGCAGCCGGACACTTACGGTGATCCTGCTGCGGTAGGTGCTGCGGAGGCCGCGGCACTCGGCGGGGAACACCCTCCTCTCCTGGCAGACCGTCCCCGCCGGCACGGCGGGGGGGGCGATGGACACCCCCGCCACCGCCAGCGACACCCGGCTGTCCTTCAGCCCGAACTCCAGCGGGGAGAGGTCCTGCAACGGCACCGGATGAAGCACGGCACGGGGCGGCCCCGCGCCCCCCCCCTCCCCCCCTTCACCTCCCCAACCTGCACGGCGCGGTAGACGCCCTCGCTGACGGCGTAGTTGAAGGACTCGATGTGGGCGCCGGGCAAGTCGCGCCAGGCCTCGCTGCGCGCCGGCGGCCGCAGCCGGTGCGGGTCCCCAGCACGCCCCGCCATGCCGGCCCCGCGCCGCCGCCTCGCGCCGCCTCACGGGAAACTGCGGGGGCGGGGGCACGGGCACGCGGCGCCGGGCCGCGCGCAGGGCTGGCCGTGCCGGGCCGCTTGGGGGCGCTGCGGCACCCACCGCCGCCCGCGCGGGGCGCGCCTGCCGAGCGTGGCGGGCACCGGCAGCCGCGACCGCCCGGCCCGGCCTCACCCGCAGGTGCGTCCCCATCCCGGCAACTCGCCCTGCGCCCCAGCCGTGTCCCCGAGAGCACCGTGTCTCTAGCCGTTCGTACCTGCACGTGGGTCAAGGCAATCCCACGCGCAGGTACTGGCTTGGGTGGAGAACGGGTTGAGAGCAGCCCGGAGGAAAAGGACTTGGGGGTGCTGGTGGATGAGAAGCTCAACATGAGGCGGCAATGTGCGCTAGCAGCCCAGAAAGCCAACTGGATCCTGGGCTGTATCCAAAGAAGCGTGGCCAGCAGGTCGAGGAAGGTGATTCTGCCCCTCTGCTCTCCCACCTGGAATACTGCGTTCAGCTCTGGAATCCCCAACACAAGAAGGACATGGAGCTGCTGGAGCGGGTCAAGAGGAAGGCCACAAAAATGATCAGAGGGCTGGAGCACCTCTGCTATGAAGACAGGCTGAGAGAGTTGGGGCTGTTCAGCCTGGAGAACAGGGGTGGGGTGATCCTATTGCAGCCTTCCAATACCTAAAGGGGGCCTACAGGAAAGCTGGAGAGGGACTTTTTACAAGGGCATGTAGGGATAGGACAAGGGGCGATGGATTTGAACTGAAAGAGGGCAGATTTAGATAGATATATGGAAGAAATTCTTCCCTCTGAGGGTGTCTCTACCCATGGCAGGGGGGTTGAAACTAGATGATCTTTAAGGTTCCTACCAACCCAAACCATTCTACGATTCTATGTCCCCCAGAGCCCCTGTAGCACCAGTGGGGAAACTTTGACAGCGTCCCACCGCACATGACTCCCTGCTGCCTCTTCACCCGTGGACCCCCAAACAGCACCCCCACTCCACAGCTCCCACTGGTGCTGGGACAGCCCTGGGGTGTGAAGCCAGCACCTTTCATGCCATCCTGCTCTCTCGCATTTGTCACCCTGAGCTGAGGAAACCTCTGCTGTGGGGCTGGGATGGTTCCTGGGGTCCCGCAGGAAAAGGAGGGAACACTTTTGGCTCCCTTGCCAAAGGAGGGAACACTCACCACAGACGTCCACAAGAAGGTCTCCTGGTGGACCTGCTGTTCTGGGGACCCGCTGCCCCAAAGAAACACCGCAGGCTGTAGGGTTTGCATGTTTTAATGATTGTTTAGGAGAGATGTGGATAATAGTCACCGGAGATCCACGAGCTCAGGCACCTGCTGGCCCCACACGCACATGCTGACGTGAGAGCAGTGAGGGACATGAACTCGAGCCTGGTGCGCTGCCAGCTCGGCAGTGCCATATGTACCCCACCATCCTCTCAACACCAGGGTTTTCTGAGGGCTGCCATAGTGGACACTGGCAATGAGACAAGATTATGAACCTACGTTCGGCATAGCATTGAACTCCCGGGGCAGAGCTGCATGTGGAGAACAAGAAATGCTGGGAGCAGGGACATGCAAGCAGTCCTGAAAGATGCTGGTTGCAGCAGGGCTGGGAAGCCAGGACACCTGGATGAAGCAGCTTTTGAGCCTTTCTCAGGGCTTCTCTGGGTTTTTCCACAGGCTGTGGCCAGCCACTGGATTTCAGCAGGAGCACAATAGCTGTTGCATTGTAATCACGACTAACCTGGTATGAGACAAGCCACATGGGAGTTACCTGAAACCCAGAGTGCAGCGAGACCAGATCCTGGGCCTGAAAACATGGCCAACATGAAGGGACACAACTGAGACCAGAGACATCCTGCACTATGGCGGGTGTCTTCTGGAAACACAGCACCATCCTTTATGAAAGCCCAGGAAAGAGAGTAATAACTTTTCTATTGACCTTTTAGCTGAAATAAGCTTATTGTCGCATATTTCTAAAAAAAGAAACAAACAAGAGTCTTACAAGGTTTGTGAGCATCACTTGCAAGGTGCACCTACAGCTGCAATGCTGAGGCCTCAGCCACACACATATCCTCTACTCCACCTCGTAGCTAATATTTTGGGCAAGACTTGAGGCACTGTGCTGTCCGTCCTTTTATCATTTATGTCCTGTGCTTTACCTTGGGGAGCACTTTTAGAGCAGGTGGTAAATACACGCAATACCTGCTGTTTTTCTCCAGAGGCTGTTGCTTATTTCTGAAAAATTCTGCAAAGCAGCTCATGATTAAAGCATCCCTGAATCACTACCTCCCCCAAGCCCAGCTGAAAAGGCAGGGTATGAATAGCTGCATCACCTGCAGTCACGGCTCTAACATCAAGACGAAGCCTCACTTTCAGCTGAGCAGCAAAACCAGCCAGCTGCTGATGTGCCACAAGGCAATCCGGGGTGAAAAAGGGAGAAGAAAAGGCCTCAGAGTTAGGCAGAGGCTCCTGAGTCGTTGCTTGTTCTGGCAGTACCAGCTGCCCCAGTGGGGCCTGCTGCTTTTGCTTGTACCCAGGCAGCTTTCTTGCCCTTATGTCCCTACATCAGCAGGAATCTCACGTTACTGTGCAGTAAGGGAGTGATTCGTTTTTTTAATTTCCCTTTTGAGGGGAAAAGAAGGATGAGTCTAGCACCTCAGAAAACAAGCATTTCTCATTTCATTATGATGGGGAAAACTTTCTCTTCTCACTTCGCACTCTGCTCTTGTCTTCCCTAGAGCTTATGAGAGCCCACTGTCTCTTCTGTCACCTCAGGCACATCCTGGGCCAGGGTGATTGCTATTACGTCATCCCTTTGCTGGGCAAAAAGGTGTATTTTTAAGCTCACATGAGCTAACATGTGAAAATGCCAATGGAGATATGGCGAACTCTGCAAGTTGAGTAACAACCATTACAGCCTACATTTTACCTTACTACCGTTTATCTGGCCTGCAGTGAAATTTTGACACCTATGTCCTATCATAAGGTTAAAAAACTCAACCAGTCCTTCCCCCACACCCCTCTGCCAGCTTGTCACCCAGCACTTCCCGTCTCATGAACGGACATTCATGGTCCCTCTTCTGAACACCCACGAGGCCCAAATCCAGACACCAGACCTGACACTCAGAGTCTCGCTGGAAGTGAAGCCACCTGCCAGCACTTGCAGTGCAGGGAAACAAAGCTGCAGCTCCATTTGCACACAGCTCCTGCTCCTTGTCACTTCTCAGCATGCACCAGTGCACCCTGTGTCTGCCACACACACTCTGCAGATGCAGATCCACACTGCACTTCAGGGCGCTGACAACTTCAGAGGTGCTCGTGCGGCTCTTTGGGATGTGCCCCCTCTGCAGTGCATCCACAGGGTTTTGCTAAGAACTCTGTTCCCTCCTGGATTGGAGTGGCCCTGTGTGAAACGGTGCCACTTGTGAATTCACAGCACATGGCAACTGATGTCCATCCCATGACAGCACAATCAAAATATATCACTCCAAGGAGGCCTGGGCACTTCAGCCCTGCCTACAGAAAGGTGCCAGGATTGTCTGCTGGCATAAGGACCTCTGAAATCTCCATCATGAGCAGAGATGAGCACGTCAAAGCACTAGGATCTTCTGGGGGAGGCAGAAATCCCACTGCTTGATTCACTTCCCATTACACACAGGCAGCCACAAACTTGTAACCTCCACAATCTCTTCTTGTTTGTTTTGGGTAACAGGAACCAGTTTATTTCAGTGCCCACCATCTCTCTCTGCCAGAGGCAGCAGAACACAGGCCTGAACACCCCCCACAAAGCCCACTGCTGTTACAAGTGCCACTGTGGTCTGCAAAGAGCTCTAGCTGAGGAGGGATATGCTGGGCTCATGCTGAAAATTCAGATACACTTCACAGAGCAGGCAATATGCCAGGGATTTAGGTTATACTCAAAGTAGATGTTATCTCTGAAATTCAAGGACCTCAAGGAATTTAACTTCCTCTCCCCTAAAAAACACCTGCCTTCCCAGCTGTGTGGCAAACCTATACATAAGGAATCTCTCTCCTGGTCTACAAAACCTCACTCACCTTCCCTCTGTCTGCGACCAAGCTGTGGACTGTATTCAGGGCACAAAACTGCACTATTTGTCAAATGGAGGAGAACAAAATTGGCTGGATCAAATGGGATAAAAATCATTTGGGTTGAAAGGTTTCAGACTCGAGCCTCAAATGCAGGAAGGTGAAAGCTGAGAAAAGAGCCTAAATTCATGGCAGTCTCAGAAGAAACTGAAATTGGGTTTCTGCTATTTGAAACACTCTTAGCATAAACGTGATGCTAGAAATCTTACAGCCTGCCAGTGAGCCCTGAGGGGGTCTCTTTACCTCTTTTAAGCAGAATCCAACTGCATCAGACTGGGATAGATACTGATTCAAATCTCATTAGGAAAAGGGATAGCTATAATAGACAAAATTGCCTTCCTTGCTTGGGTTAATTCACTGCCTGCAGTTCAGCACCTTTTTGCCAGCTGTTGCCTGGGTGTTCAGCCAACCATCCGGGCAAATGACCTAAGGAAACTGAATTCTCGGTGTTCCTGGTTTTAGGTGTCCTGCGATGCAAGACAGCTTGCTCCTTTCTACGTAATAGAGCAGGAACAAAGGAAAGGAGTCACCTATCTGGAGCTGAGCTAAGGCACTAATGATGCAGTACGTGAGGAAAGAAGGAACACAGCTGGAGAAGGAGAACTTCCCAGCCACAACGTCCCAGAAGATCAGCGTACTCTTCACTCAATTCCCTTAAAAAAACCCAATTATGTATAGAAAAGGAGGAGCTAATACAGTATTATAGTATCCCTGTTGGAGTTTCATTTTAAGGTTATTTCGTTGTTCTTCCAGAGAGATTTGTTTCAGTCACATGAGCTGTTTCGAAAATGGATTTTGGTGAATGCAGGCAGAGTTGTCCGAGCAGCTCTGACTCATTGCAGCTCTGTGTGGATGCCTGTTTTGTTGTTTTCTCCCATGACTTTCCAGAAAATAAGAAGCCTGTCTCTATCACTTTTTGGCATGATACTGAGATAAGCCGTTGGAGTGTGCTGATCTGACGGGTGCAGTCTCTCCCTGTGCAGAGCAGAGGCATTCCTGTTGTCATCACAGCTTGATGAAGATTGATGATGGCTGGCTTGTCTTCTGCCCAGTGTCACTGAGGGGGAAAACACTAGAGATGGCTACATCCACAATTCCTTGGCAGAGCTCTGCATATAGCTTCCTAAGAGACAAGAGAGGAGAATCAGACGCCCAGGCAGGAAAAATCAACAGGCCCCTGACCAATTTTTACATAGACATGCATTTTCTCAGCAGGATCTACAAGATCTTGCTCCCACCTACAGGTAGCTCCAGGGTAGCAAAGAGGAGGAGGGTGGCATCTTTCCTCCCCACCTACCCCAGCAACCGTCTTCTTTTTCAACAGTGCTCCCATTCCCAATATTGTTCTCAGCCAGATGAGACCACAAAGCCCATTATACCTAAGTTTACTGTCAGAACAGGGTCCTGAGCAATGTCTCCACACCCTCAGGCCCCAGACCTGAGTCACCACAAAATGCACAGGGGCAGACAACAGCTGAGCATGCCCCTGTACTGGCCTTCCACCTCAAGGAGTCATGACTATCACACCAGACCCTGTTCGTGTGGAGATACACTGCAGAGGGACTGCTCTGAGGTGCAGCTATGCACATCAGCTGGCACAGACTTCACAGGACCCTACAGAAGTGTGGGATGTGTTTCACCATGGCACAGCTCATGTAAAGCAGGATTAGGGAGAAGAGTGGCAAGGTGTTTGAAAAATGAGTTAGCAATAGTTTCACTTTCTGCTGAAGGAAACAGACGTGTAAACTCCCTGAACATGCTGGCATCTGGGACATTTTTAATACCAAAGCTGTCTTTACTAGGATTAAAAATGCCTTTCAGCCTGTGCCTTTGGGGTTATGTGACATCAAGACGCTTTTTCAGCTCCTGGGAATGTTACTGCTTTCAGCAGCCAGTTGTCTCTTAAATGGGAACTGTGATATGGGTGCTGTAAATTAGAATAACCCTGAAGAGGAGAAACCTACCTCAGCTGCTTTTGATGGCTTCCAAGTGCCCATAGAGGCACAAAGCAAACAGGGCATTGCTGCAACCCAAATCCACCCAACAACAGCCAAATTCTGCCAATATAGCAACACAAGAAGGTGCAAGGCAGTACTGCACTATGGTGCACATGGTGAACAGGGTATCCTGGACACACAAAGCTACCCAAGCCCCAGCTTTGAAAAGGCTGCTGAGCAGGCTGTCTGGTAGGTTTGACCAGTATTTTTTGTCTACTGTTAGTGATGATCTAATCTAATTTAATCTACATCTAATCTAATCCACATCTAATCTAACCAAACTCTGATGTAGTGATGTACAGACTGTTCTGTTTTGCTGGGCTTGTATATGATCCAGATGCCCATTTAGCAAAGATTTGTTGTTTCAATCACATAATACAGCACCTCCTGCTGTGCCTATGCAGTGATGTTTGTGGCCATGGCTGTTTGGCTGTCCCAGCCCCCTGTGGCTGGTGGAGGCTCTGATCCAATGTCTGCAGCATCCACAGTGTGCTCTGCAGTCCTGCTGCCTGCAAATTCAGTCGCTTGCTTCCAGCTGCTGCCCTTTAATGCTACTCATTTATCATGTGTTCAGGTAAAGATGAGCCACCAGTAGCTCCACAAGAAAGACTGAGAAACCACCTGATCCCCAAAGTGTTAATTCTGCAACATAGCTTCAATTCAATAGCATCAATAAAAATGATTCAAATTATATTAAAACCCCTTTGTCGAAAAACTGAGGTTAGTGCCCCATCTCACATGGGAAAGAAGCTGGAGGATACCAGACAAAGAGACAGGAGCGACGAACTTAAACCAACTGGCACTTAGAGCAGTGTCCAGTATGGGTTAGCCTGGAAAACTCCCCTGCCATTCTCTTTCTTCCACCTTTTTCACTTGGAGCTGGGACACAGTCATGTTCTGGGTGAGGCGTGTGAAGGGTGGCATTGCAAGTGTATTACAGAAACTGATTTACTCACTGGGCGCACGCCGGGGCCCCATTGACTTCTATCAGCCAGACCTTCAGCTCCTCATCCACCATGAAATCAAAGCCAAACAGCTGGAAGCTCTGGTAGTGAAGATGCTTCGTGCTGATTGCAGGCTCTATACACATAAGGCAGCTTCTGTGAAGGGAAAACCAGAAACTCATGATTAAAAGCCCTGTGGACATACCTGTTGCACTGCAGCTTCTGAGGGCATGTGCATAGCGCAGTTTAGTGGAGGGGTCACTTGTTGCCTTGGGATGGCTTGGAGCATCAAGTGGATGGAGCAACACTTTCTGCCGCGGACACACAAACACACAGGCAGCGTGCCCCTGCAGCTCCATCAGACCTGGCTTGTGCTGTGAATACAGGAGGCCTGATATCCATATGTCGTTTTACCAGCCCCAAATTATGAGCTATAACCAACACATGTCACAATAACCAGGTCCCTGCAAGTGAGATCATGCAACCATCAAAATACATGTGGGGACACCCCCAAGTTAAATCCCAAAGAGCTGGAGAGCAGCATCCACTCCTGCTGCTGGATTAGGCAAGTTGAAAAACATGATGTGCAACTAGAGCCTGGATCAGCAGGCAGAGCCACAAAGAGCTGCACCAGGTCCCCAAGGAACTGCCATTGAGAGCTCATTTGCCTCTGAGTCCCTCAAAGATCATGTCATGTCTTTTTGGTGCAAGTAGCAGCAACAGGGTACTTGCAAAGTAAATTCCATCATGAAGGATCACTTTGTCAAGGCCTGGATTCTCTGCAGCACCGTGATATCCCAGATCTCTTTCCCAGGCACTTTCTGTGCCCAGGAGGTAGCTGGCTCTGTGTGGACTGAGTAAAATGACCTATGCCAATGAGATGGGCTGCTGCTTGCTGGCGGAGGGGGAAGCAGTGAGATCCTGCAGACTTGAGTCCTGCTTCACTTCCCCTCTTACATCTATTTTTTTTAACCTGAACATCTCCTAGCCCTGTCTTTCAACCTACTCTCTTCCATTACCAAGTGATCTCACTCCATCCGTCTTCAGCTGCAGCTGGCAAAACACAGACACATTGACACATACCCTTGAAAGAACAGCACCTACGGAGGTTCCTTTTCATTGAGCAATGACATTGGTGTGTTTATGGCTTTGACTTAAATTCATCTCTGGGTTGCAATCCCTGATCCATGCAATTGAAACCCTTCCCTTGTCAGTCCGTCTGCCACCCCAGCTGTGTCCATACACATTCCCTGTCACTGAAGTGTTATGTTTCCCTATGCAACAGGCAGCTGGATACCTTATTATGTGTTTGATTTGCAGTAAGATGCTATTCTCAAGCGTTGTGTTCAGGGCATCCATCAGATACTGGTTGAACTCCTCGAAGAACATTTCATTCCCTTCCTCGTATCGCCCGTAGTTTTTGGAATATTCCTTCTGAATGCAGTGATTGGTCAAGTGGCAGGTTTTGTCCTGGAAATTAGCACTGTTGTATGGTTCGGAAGAGGTCCGCAGGACACCCTCTCTGTAGAGGTAGATATTATATTGATGATCCACCAGAACCCAGCTCCTAGGGGGTAAGAGAACAAACTCTAGTCTCAGTGGTTTAAAAAAAACAGTATGAAAATGAAAACCGGTATTATTACAAAAGCAGAATAGGTTACCTAATGTCAAACTTGCGATGCCCTGGCTCTAAAAGCAGAGGCTTCTCCAGGTATTTCTGAATCACGTGCACTTGTCCCTGCTCATCGATGAAATCCAGGAGTTCTGCAGCCTCTGAAGAAATCAGGATCCCTTCCCCTGGCACAGAAAGACGAAGACAAAATTAGGCAGAGGATCCTCCTACCTTTGCTGGAGCTCTTTCAGGGCACAAGCAGACCATGGCTCATTTGCCCAAAAAGCCACGACATGCAAGAACCCATGGCCCCAGAGCCAGTCGCTGCCCAAGCGATGTCACGTTCACTCAGTACCTGGCAGTCAACCTGCAGAGGGATCTGCCCTCTTACCCTGTTATGCCAATCCACCGTTACCACACCACGGGGTGTTTTGCTCCCCAGTAACTGGAGCTAACGCGAATGGGAACCAAGGGTACCCGAGATGGCACGGCCTGCCTGGGGCTCGTCTGCAGGGGGGTGACTATTTACGTGCAAGTGAACGCACAGCAGACAGAGTCCTTGGCAAGTGGTGGGGCAGCTGCTTAGTTTGGGGGATTTTGTTTCCTTTTCTAGCTGGGCTTGGTGGGGGGAGTAGCACGCATGTTCAGCACTTGTTGAATTTTGTTTTGGTTTTTAGCAGTTGAGAGAAGAGGGGTTTGCGCAGATTGTTTGTGAGATTTTTCTTGTGGTTTTTTATCCTAGACTCAGACTTTCTCCCCCTGCCTGGCTTCTCTGGCTGCCAGAGGCTGTCACACATGCACACTTCTGCAGTGTTGCCCTGCTCACCAAGTTCATTTAAGTTGCTATTAAAATCATTGCTGAATGAGGAAAAGAACTATTTCAAAACATTCATCCAATGTCATCAGTGTCTTCCCGTACCGTGGAAGCTCTTTGTTAAAGGAGTTCAATGTGCCTTTTAAATACTGCCACATTTTGGCTGAAGCTGTCACTGTTCTTTTATTGCAAGAGCCCAGATTTGAAATCACTGTTGCAGAGCAATGAAGAGAGAACATACCCTTTCTGGGATTTGATAAAGGGATGGCACAGTGCCACATGAGGGATAAACCAACTTAAGTAAAATTATCTAACACTTCTCTGACACTATATCCAGTCTCCAGGCATTTAGTTAACTTTGTAGACTAAAGCTGATGACTTAAGTCTTAATTTTGTGCTGAGTGTTTTGGAGGAAAAACTACATGAAAAGAAACAAATGCTCTTCAAGGGGGCATTCAGGGGAGAATACAGGTTTTAGAGCACAGGCAGGGTTTGACAGGATCATCCCATGGAAAACACTCCTAGCTGTGACTTCTGAAGGTCACTGTTGACACAGTCCTGAGGATCGAGTGCACCCTCAGCAAGTTTGCAGATGACACCAAGTTGTGTGGTGTTGTGGACATGCTGGAGGAAAGGGATGCCACCCAGAGGGACCTTGACAGGCTGGAGAGGTGGACCCTGTGAGAATCTTATGAAGTTCAACAAGGCCAAGTGCAAGGTCCTGCATGTGGGTCGGGACAATCCCAAGCACAAGTACAGGCTGGGCGGAGAATGGATCGAGAGCAGCCCTGAGGAAAAGGACTTGGGAGTGCTGGTGGATGAGAAACTCAACATGAGCCGGCAATGTGTGCTGGCAGCCCAGAAAGCCAACCGTATCCTGGGCTGCATCAAAAGAAGCAATGGGTCTGGCAATCCCATCTGGCTCGTGGCAATCCCAGGCACAAATACAGACTGGGTGGTGAATGGATCGAGAGCAGCCCTGAGGAGAAGGACTTGGGAGTACTGGTGGACGAGAAGCTCAATATGAGCCGGCAATGTGCTCTTGCCGCCCAGGCGGCCAACCGCATCCTGGGCTGCATCAAGAGAAGCGTGGCCAGCAGGTCAAGGGAGGTGATTCTCCCCCTCTACTCTGCCCTCGTGAGACCTCACCTGGAGTACTGTGTCCAGTTCTGGAGCCCCCAACATAAGAAGGACACGGACCAGTTGGAGAGGGTCTAAAGGAGGGCCATGAAGATGATAAGAGGGCTGGAGCACCTTTCCTATGAGGACAGGCTGAAAGAGTTGGGGCTGTTCAGCCTGGAGAAGAGGAGGCTCCGGGGTGACCTTATAGTGGTCTTCCAGTACCTCAAGGGGGCCTACAAGAAAGATGGGGAGAGGCTGTTCAGGAGGGCCTGTTGTGATAGGACAAGGGGTAATGGTTTTAAAATAGAGGGAGGTAGATTCAGATTGGATATTAGGAAAAAAATTTTTTACCATGAGAGTTGTAGAACACTGGAACAGGTTGCCCAGAGAGGTGGTGGATGCTCCATCCCTGGAGACGTTCAAGGCCAGGTTGGACGAGGCCCTGAGCAACCTGATCTAGTTGGAGATATCCTTGTTCCTTGCAGGGGGGGTGGACTAGATGACCTTTGAAGGTCCCTTCCAGCCCTAACCATTCTATGATTCTATGATTCTAAGCATGGCCAGCAGGTCGAGGGAGGTGATTCTGCCCCTCTACTCTGCTCTTGTGAGACCCCACCTGGAATACTGCGTTCAGCTCTGGAGTCCCCAACACAAGAAGGACATGGAGCTGCTGAAGCAGGTCCAGAGGAGGCCACGAAGATGATCCGAGGGCTGGAACACCTCTGCTATGAAGACAGGCTGAGAGAGTTGGGGCTGTTCAGCCTGGAGAAGAGAAGGCTCTGGGGTGATCTTATCGCAGCCTTCCAGTACTTAAAGGGGGCCTACAGGAAAGCTGGAGAGGGACTTTTTACAAGGGCATGGAGTGACAGGAAAAGGGGCAATGGCTTTAAACTGAAAGAAGGGAGATTTAGATTGGATATAAGGAAGAAATTTTTCACTCAGAAGGTGGTGAGGCACTGGAACAGGTTGCCCAGAGAAGTTGTAGATGGCCCATCCCTGGAAGTGTTCAAGGCCAGTTTGGATGAGGCTTTGGGCAACCTGGTGTAGTGGAGGGTTTCCCTGCCCATGGCAGGGGAGTTGGAACTAGATGATCTTTGAGGTCCCTTTCAACCCTAACCATTCTATGATTCTATACTTTCACTGCTCCATGCTTTGCATACCTGTGAGTCACAGCTTCCCAGCCCTGCTGAACCACTACCCACTCTAGTGTTCTCCACCAAAAGGAAGTCCTTTCATAGAAATATCTTTCTCGCTCATGTTTTATGTGGGGGGCAAGATTTTTAGTCCCCTGATCACAGCCGAGCCAGGCAGAAACTTGCATTGGTACAATCACAGGCTGTGCTCTGGGGGAAGGAGGGAAACAACAGCTCCGTAAGCCCGTAAAGCCCCTCAGTGGGAAGATGGGCACGCGCCCATTCTGCACTGGACAGGCGGTGAATCAAGGGGGAGGTTAGCTTCACTGTGCACCTAGTCAGCAACCCCATGAGGCAGCAAAGCAGCTTATGTGGGGCAGCTGTCCCTTTTCTCAAAGAAAACATTAAAATCTCTAGCCACAGCTGAAAAATGTCTCAACTTTTAAGTCAGGACATCCTAAATCTTTAATTTTCCTTTTACTGATGGACAACTAAGCTTCCATTAGACCTGTCTTAAGTCAGGGGCTGTGCCTAAGCTGGATCTACCTCAGCTATTAATGTCGACAAGCTTTCATCTTCAGCAGAAGTAATCCCCAGACATTTGAAACTTCCCTCTAGAAGATTAACATGAGGCTCTGCTTTCCACTTTAATTCCCAGCTTGAGTTCTGCAGCACACTGATGAATACAAAAGGTTACTCTGCTTTAATGCAGAAAAGATGGGGATCACACTTGAATAAAGTATGTGGAGACTTTAAACCTCCCCATCCTGCAGCAAATCACAGCAATGGCCTTTTCAATTGCCTGGATTGATTCTTTGCCACTCATACACACATAAATGCATTCCCTCACCAGCATAACGGAAGGATTCATGTCCCCTTCCTCCCTGATGAAAATAAGCATACTCTTCTGATGTTCCTTGGTAACACAGGCAAGAGAGCAGAGCAGTGAAGGAAGCTAGCATGAAGAACAGTTTTATCATGCAGCCTCCCTGTAGCCACCTCTAGCTTTCACATTGTCAAGTGATTTTTGTAAGACTGCATCAGAAGTGACTCTGCAAATATGAGTAACGCATGTGGGCCTGTTCCCTTTGAAAAGACCAGGTCCTTCCTTGGGCTGTGCTCTATCACCTGAGGTCTGCACACATGGCAATACAAGTTTTCATAAAGGCATTCTGATAATGTGCCCATGATACTGTCGTAAACTGACAGACAGCACACAGTTACCAAAGCATTACATCTATAACTATGTTCAGCTATCTTGTCCAATAGCTCACTATTTCTGTAGAGCAGGCAATGCAATAAGCCTGGAACAAGGAAGGACACATTATCACTTCGGTATCTACTGCCTTATTCAAATTAAAGGGACATACAGACACTGCACTGCTTGCCTTTGCTCTGGTACCTTCCCCTGAGGCTTGGGTGTAATTTTGATGCACTGAGCTCATGCTCAGCCAGTGTCTCAGTGTGACCATGGGTAGGTCATTGGCACCAAGCATCTGGGTTCAGTTTAAAGACCATCAGTGGCATTTCTGTCCAGGTGAAACCAGGCTTAGCAGCAGCGTGAAGAGCTGGACTCCTTGCCTTTGAAGGCTGTTGTCCTGCCTGCTGCCCTCCTCCCCACACCCTGTTCTGCTCCCTGTTATCTCCTGCTTTCCACATCCCCCTTGCCTGCTGTTCCCTTCTCCCTGCAGCAAACTTTCCTGTATTTTTGAGGTGCATGTTTAGAAGAGCGGAGGCCCTTCCACTGCCATCCATGTCCTAGGTAGCATGTGCATGTTAACAATGCTTGTCAGGAGCCCTATACCACCAAGCAGACAAAGGAGAGCCCTATGCTGGCTTGACTGGCATGGAGTTCGTAGGTGAAGCCCTTCTATGACAGGCTAGATATCAGCTGGGCTTAGCAAAACACTGGGACTCTACTGATCAAGAGTAGGGAATAACGAGAAGCTGGCTCATTTTGCTGGAGAATGAACCTTTGGCACCAGCTGAGGACTTGGCGATCCACACATTGCCTTCTTTGCCTTCCCGACGCCTGTTGTAAGCTGCCAAGAAGACTTCTCGCTCATCTGTCCTTGTGTTGTTTATGAGATGGCGAATTCCATTCTGTGCTGGAGCCATGGGGGTCTTCAAGTTTGTTGGGTAAATCACATACGACTCGGGGAACCACGTGCAGGACTCCGCTAGTTCAGGGCTTGTCTTGATTAGCCTGGGCAAAGAAAGATAGGCTGTTAATCTCCAGAGTGTCCTCACCTGCATGGACATCATTTGATAAGTAAGAATTATTAACTGGGCTCTTTTGCTTGGTGATGAATAGCAGTTTACAGATAGTCTGTGCTAAATTATTATATTTTCCTTAGACCGTCAAAATGAGGGTTTTCCTGAAGATATCATGGCAATCCCAACCTGCAGCCAAGCACTGCTCTTCAAACCAGACCTGCATGCTTTCATCAAACATTTTGTACATACTATGGATATTGTGAAACAATCAGTAGAGAAGTTTCCATGTAACTAGAGCTTGCGGTGCATTCCCTGCATCGTTTCTACACAAGGGAACTGAGGAGGTGCGTTTGCTAATATGGAACAAGGCAGGAAGGATGATGTGATCACAACAGGCAAAAGGGAAGCCAGAGCAGTAACGTTCTCCATGCTGGTGCTTAGCTCTTGGTCTCATTCTCACTGAGATCTGATCAAGTGTCCCAGCTGTGGACACAGCTACACATTTCATGTCCCAAGGTGCCTGGGATTCCCTTTGCATCATGTAGTCTCTGATCTCTCTGGCACATCTCTCCTACCAGCAATGTCTAGAGATGCCAGCAAACTCCTGTTAGCTGAGCCCAGGTCTGTTTTCTTTCAGAGGAAAGGGAGCTGCCCGCCTTTCTGAATGCTCACTCTGTGCTTTGCTTAAAAGCTAAAAACTGCTCATGACTTGCTGACTCTCTCTGCAGTTGCACCTCTCTGTCGAAATGGCAGTGACTCCCTAGGAGCCCTGAGGAATGTAGTTTGTGGTCCCTTGGGTTCATAAGCAGCTTGATGCATGGTTGACCCCACAGTTAGAAAGGTCAGCCAAGCTTCAGGAGAGAACAACAGGTGTGCAAGCACTTTCAGCACTGCCTCTAGACCACAGGTCACAGACAAATGCAGCAGGGGAGCACCGTGAGTGCTGGTTTAAAAAATACTCTGATAGTTCCTGACAAACATCATCAATCACCATTGTAAAGAAAGCAATTGCGACGAGGTTCTTTGCAGGGCAAAGAGAGGCCTGGGATCAGCACATGCAGGCTGCAGGACTGCATCAGCAAGAAGCAGCACAGACTAACATGGAATCGAATGCTTGAAGGAGACCAAAAGCTCTGACATGAAGATGCCCTAAATGGCTGCAGAGTTTGCAGAGGGATGAGGGTTACCTACAGTGAAAGCTCATCCACATTTTCCCAGGAGACCCTGGCACAGCTGGTCATGCAGAAGTAATTCCCAGAGCTCTTCCTGGAGATGTCTCCAAGCATTTGTTTGACCAACAAATCTGATTAGCTAAAGGCATATTAGTGTCTCATCTCTGTACGAAACAGAATAAAAGGAGTAGGTTTTAATTAAATGTCCACAAGGAAAAAGAGCAGACACGTTGGGTTTTTTTCCTTTTGATTTGGCTCTAATCTGATTCAATACACTCTAGGCTTTCAAGTAGATGTAATTCAGTGGAAATGGCATTTCCCATGAAGTTACAAAGAGGTCTTTGTGCACACAGATAGCCCTAGAGACCAACACAGGAGTCTGAAGACAGCACATGCTAGGACATTCCCAGGGCAGCTGTCCTGTGAAATACTCTCAGAAGAGGTTCAACACTCGACAACAGTTTGAAGAAAAATTACTGCCAATCCCATGTAACATTTCAGTGAATTTCTTACTTCACCAGAGATGCTTTGCGGCACAGCTTGTCTGCTCCCCTGTAGTAATTCACCAGCTGCACCAGTCCGGGTTCATGGCCTAAAAAGGGGAAACAAAGAGGTCAGACAAACTTCTTACTTATTGAAGGAAAAACGTCTGCTTAGCGCAAAGGACCTGTGCAGTAGGGAAGAGAAAGGAGGCCGTTTCCTTGCCCTGCATCACAGAAACAGGCTCTAAGCTGGTACTGGCTCCTGTGTTTTCTTTCTTTTAGTTATGAAAAACCATGCATTTACCCAAGTCTGTTTTGAATCTGACACTTCCATTTTCCAAAGGAAAATAACAATTTAATTCACACTGGGAACTGGCAGCGCCACCCAAAAGTGTTCTCTGTTTGCTGGCGGCAGTTTTTAAAAGCCAAGACTTCAGTTACTCTTAAATGCAGTAGGAGGATGCAGGGAAGCACACCATGATACAAAGATCACAGCTTAGGAAAGGGCCTTGTTTCTTTGTCACATACAGCAGGATTACCTGTCGGACCTGATATCACAAAACACTGGGAAACATTAAAAGATTTTGAGTGTTGCTTCCCTCTGGCAGTTTGCAGCAAGCCCCCTTGGACAGCTGGGTGGGAAAAAACCTCTGGGGGTCTCTGCTCCAACCTCTTGTTTGGTCAAAATATGAGTAGCTCTAAGGATGAAGATCCTACTGCTTCTACAGGTTCTTATCCCAGTGCTCGACTGCCATCCTGCATCCCCTGACTATTCTGATGGCTCCTGCTGGAATAACTCCAGGGTGTCTATGCCTTTCTTGTACTGGAAAGTCCCAAACTGGTCCCAGTATCCCGCTGTGGCCTCACAAGTGCCAAGGAGATGAGTACCTCCTTACCAATATTGGTTGTCACACCACAGCCTGCCTTCCTTCACCCTATCACACTACACAAACAGACGCACGCAGCTGAAAGCTCTCTGAGGGGACAGGATGCCAGCAGTTGTCCAAAGTGTAACGCAAATCCGGGCAACAACACATAGCCTCTCTCACATGACCAGTGTAGCTGAACGTAGATGTGCAAGAGGCGAGCGATGCCTGGGGCAATACCTTCGCCATCATCGGTGACAACAATTGACATGAGCATCAATAGGGAAAACACGACAGAAAACAGCTCTGGTTGGAAATTACCTAGGAACAGGGGGATCCCCCAAGTGTGGCAGTTACTTCACCTTCACATTCTCTTTTCAAAAAAAAAAAAAACAACTTGTGGGAGTGATTTAGACCCTGAAAAAGGATTTAGAGTTTTAGTTATCCTCTTTGGTGTTTGTCTGGGAAAAAGAGGCCTGGAGCAAACATTACGTTAAAGACCAGGCAGCTTCGAGATCACAGAGTGAGGATCTGTTTTGAGGTCTAAGTCATGGCCCTGACCTGGGTCATTATTTTATTCACAAATCTTTAACTAGGAGATAGCTGAAAAACATCTTCCATAAAAGATCTGTAACTTCAGGCACTTCAGTGTGTAGCCAGCACTGCCAGGCACTAATCTACTGGAAGAAATTAGTAAAACCTATCAAATTTCCTTCCGTTTCCAGTTTATCAATTTTGCTTGGTGTTGTGCCTGGAGGAACAGAGATCCAGGTAGGCTCTGCCTCAGAGTGGTCAGTCCACCCTGTCACCAGTGATGGAGGAATGGGGCTGGTAAAAAGAGGAGGAGGGGAATGGCTGAAACCTGCTTTGAAACCACTGCTGTTGGAAAATTCTGACCCACTAGGAGGCATATCCCCATTGATTTCCTGAGCCTCTCCAAGGTGCAGTGGGCTACAACACGGAGTCTGGTGGTCAGCAAAGTGGGACCACAAGGTGGGAAGAGGAACAGGTTCTCAGGCACGTCATGAGGTCTGCACCATGCATTTAGCAGGGTAAAAAAACTGCCAAGGCACCGAGCAAACTGGGGATCCTCCTGTGGCTGTCACGGCATAGTCCAGCATTCTCTGCTCCATAAGGCTCTGCAGTCTGTTCCTCCTTTCCCTCCCCTTGGCACAAACTGCTTTTCCATTAGATAAGATGCAGACACTCTCAGCTTAAGGGCATGATCCCCCAAGACTTAGAGTATCAGAAAGAGCAACGTAAGTCCCTGCAGTTGGACAGAAGCAGTGGTGCATGCTGAGAGTCCCCGCTTCTACCCCTCTCCCACATTAAATGACCTAGCTTAGCTCCAAGTAACGCAAATCCCTACAGTTCCCTGAATTAATGTCTGCTTCCACTAGTAGAGCCTTTAAAAAAAACAAACTAAGCCAGTTTTGATGCAACAGTTGCTCAGGAGGATAGTTTTAGGAAGATGTACCAGAGAAGATACAGGTTTTTGGAAGATGTACCAAAATAACCATGTTATTTTTGGTCTGAATCTACTGAGTTCAGGCAACCAGCTCCTGCTATAGCAAGATGGGATAAAGAAGCCAGCGTCAAAGCATGGTCCCTCTCCACGCTGGTCATAGATGTGTTTTGGCTGTGAGAAATGGCTTGGATTTTCAGGCATCCCATGGCAACACAGGCTGAAGGGCTCGCTGAAGCCCTTCCATCAACCCAGGGCTCTTTTTGAGGATGGAAAGGTTTAGCAAGAGATGGCCCTGAGCCCACCACGGCTGGATGTGCTGTGCAGGCTGACTACCATTAAAGAACTGTACTTGTTCCGCAACAAAGCCCAAGGCTCACAGCTCTGCCTGCCAGCCACATTAAAGCACAGGTCTGCTTGCTGTGTCTGGCTACAGTGTGTGCGTGAGCATCCTCACTACTTAAGCCTCTCCTGGTGTTTCCCTGCCTGCTGCAGACACCCCAACGCTGAGAGGTGACCAGATGGCATCGCCATGTGATGGGGACTTTCCACTCACAAACGCATGTGGAGACAAGGGAAGAGGTGCTGGAGCTGACGACTTGCAAATCTGAGCGAGCAGTCAGTGGTGATCCAGCAGTGCTGGGTCTCAACTGCAAGAAAGGGGCTGCAAAAGCTGTCCTGCCTCAGAGCTGCTGGGGCGAGGGGGCTCCTCCTGCTTCGACATTTCTGCAGCCAGAAGCGGTGCTGCAAAATCACACCAGGAAGGAAGAAACCAGGGCCAAGGCAGTGAGGGAGGCCAGGAGGGTCCACCAGCTGTCGAGTGCAGGCACAGGGGACCACTGGAAAGAAACACACTGCTCTGCTGGGGTTTGCAGCATCCTCATCCCAAACCTGCTCTGACAGGCCTGGTGACAGGAGCCAGCACAACAGCTGGCACCATGCACAGAGACCTGCCAGCCTTGCGGCTCCTGCTGGCTTTCCCCCAGCTGTGGGCAATGACAGTGCATCTCTGCTCCCTGCTGTGCCCTGCAAGGCTGCCAGCACTTGGCTTGGCTCTCCCCACTCATCGGCAGCATATGGCCCTCTCCCTCTTGGGCTCTTCTCTGTCTGGCAGGGCAGGGGACCAGGCTGGCTGTGCTGACAGCCCTGCCTGCCATGGAACTGGCAGTGTGCGAGGCGGTTAGGGGACGAGCCCGAACAGGGAAGCTCTGGAGGCCCCGTATGGTGACAGTGTGACAGAGGGGGTCAGACAGCAGGGAAAAAGGCAGTGAGAGAGGGTGGCCTCGCCCCACACATACACAGAGCCTCTGGAATAACCCTCACTCTACTCCAAGTGCTGTCCCTTCCACCAAGCCCCTGCAGCGGCACATCCCCACCAGCCTCGGCTCCAGGGTGAGGGTTTGAGCGTCCCTGGCTCAGACCTGTTCCCCGACGTGTTCCAAACCGCAGAAACACTCCCTTAACATGTAAACTCAGCACCACAACGTCCCTGCCCTGCGCCAGGCAGGGGGTGCCACAGGCACCACCGTGTTCCCCACAAACCCACACTGGGTGACTAAAGCCCCCCTGTAACGGTGAAAACGGCCCCAGGTGTGTGGCTGTAGGACAGGCAGGCTGGGAGGTGGGGGCTGCCCCCGGGGCCGCTGAGACCCTGAGGGTCTGCGACATGTGAGTGGGGGGTCCCTGGGTGCCCTCTGCCCCACCCTGCTGCTGCGCCACCGCCCAGCCCCCAAGCTGGGCTGTGTGTTTTGGGGGGGACCGATGCAAACACCCTCCTGGCGCTTAGGAGGGAGGTCCTTTGAGCCCCGGCTGGCAGCAGCACTCCTCGGCAGGGACATCCGGTCCCCGGCTGCGGAGAGCCCTGCCAGGGGCCAAGAAGCGGCTGTACAGAGCCCCCCGGTCCCCGCCCTTTGTTCTGGGCGACGCGCCAGGGCGGCCGCCAGGTACCCGTGACACGGCGCGCAGCACGCGGCCGGCTGTCGGTAACGGGGGCTGGGGGCACCTCCGCCCCAGCGGCGGGGGGCCCCGCCGGGGCACGCCCTGCCCGCAGCCCCCGTGTCCGCCAGGGCGCCAGGCGGCTGCAGCGAACCGCGAGGGACCCCACCCCGCGGCGGGGGACCCCGGTAAGCCCACCGAGGCGGGACGGGCACAACGGCAGCGCAGGGGCGGACCTGCAGGGGGGCGTGCGTGGAGGTGATGTCGGGCCCCGGTGCCAGCGGGGAGCCTTACCCAGCCTGCCGAACGGGAGCCGGTTCCTCTCGCCCAGCATCAGGTTGAAGCGGGGGTTGTCCCTGCGGAGGCGCCGCCACTGCCCGCTGGCCAGCAGCAGCCGGCTCACCTCAGCGTACACGCTGCTGCCCTCGTCCCGCACCACAAACGTGTACATGGCGGCGGGGAGGGGGGACGCCCCGCCCTACCCCCGGCGGCCCACGGGGCGCCCCAGGCCCATGGAGCCCCGCCGCAGCCCAGGCAGGGCCCTGCGCGGCCGCGGCCCGGCGCAGCTCCGCATGGCCGGGGCCGCCGCCCCCGCGCACCGCCCGCCCGAGCCTGCCCGGGGCGGCGGGGAAGGGGGACGGGCGGAGGGGCTGACCCGGAAGCAGAACCGCCCGCCTTCTCCCCGCCCCGCTGGAACAGTAGTGACGTCGCGGTGGCGGCGGCTGCTGCTGCGCGCTCCCCGGCTCTAGGCAGCGCCGCGACGGGCGCTCCCGCCCGGCTCGGGCACCGTGGCCGGGCCTCGCTGCGCCGCGGTTGCCGCCGGCCGCGGGGGCCCGCACGGGCTCTGCAGCCGCGCCGCCGGCCCTCGCCGCCCCTCCGGCGCTCAGCGCCCGTGCGGGATGCGGGCCGCCGTGCATGCTCTGGCCCTGCGCCTGCCCGCCCCCGGCTGCCCGTGCCCGTGCGCGCACGCCCCGCTCCAGGCCGCAGGCGGGTGTCGGTCGCCCCGTGGGCCCCGCAGCCCTGCAGGGCCGGTGGGACTCCCGTCCCGGTCTCACCGCCGAAGACAGGCCCGGGCTGGGGCTGCGCACAGCACTCCCCGCGGCGTGGGGAGGACAGCAGCACGCGGAGGGCAGGCGGCCATCCCGTGGGACCCAACCAGGCTGGAGACAGCAGGGAATCAGGATGAAAGGGAAAGTCCGCCATGGCGGAGGCTGGAGCTGGAGGGCTTCTGCAGGGAAAGCCCTGGGGGCGTGGTGGGCACAGTCCTGAGCCCTCGGAGCAGTGGGGGCCCTGTGAGCAGGGGAGCTGCCGGGAGGTGGAGGGAAGGGGCTGTTTCCCTTAGCCCAGTGCGCGTCAGACTGCATCTACGCACTCTGTTCTGCTCAAGAAGGATATTGGCAAACCAGGGTGATAAAAGCGCTGCCGAACGAGGGCAGTGAGCGAGGAGAGGGCTGGGTTGCCTCCTCCGCTCTGCCCCCTCAGACCTCGCGTGTCCATATCGGGGGTTGATGCAGTGCTGCGAGCAGCGTGATGCTGGGACTGGAGAGCCAACAGACCACCTCCTCTTCATAACCTGTTTGGCTCTTCACGTTTTTCTTGACATCTTTTCGTTTTCCTATGTTCCTATCTTCTTATGCATTGTTACATAGTTTGTTTTTTCTGTTTTGTGAAAAGATCTTTTTGTTTGTAACCATCACTTCTGTCCTCCTTGTAAACAAGTCTGCAGCAGACCAAGACATTTTATCTCACAAATTCAGAACCTGGAAACCAGATTCCCCCTCCCAAATCAGGTTTGGCTTAACAAACCTATCAGTAATGGAAACTGTCAGTTCTTGAGTTGGTTAATGTCCTGTTTTTCCTACAGACACTGTATGAGGAATGACCTCAGCATTGCATACTCATGTTGGTTGCTATAAATCATGATGTATTTCCAACAAATCAAGAGTATCTTACTGAAGGAAACTCAGATGTGTGGTAGATTGGTCATGACCACTGATGTTATTGCCTTTTCTTCTTTGACAGCAGGAGGTGTTACTTGATTCATGGACAGAAATACTTAATTTAAAAAATAGCTGCTATCTCATTTTCTTCTGCTAAACTGCTCAAAATGTTTTTAATTAAATGCTTTTCCAAAACATTTTTAATGAAATGCTTTTCACCTTGAAAGAATTATGGAGAGAGACGACAATTAGTGTTTCTAAGCTGGAGTAATAAAACAGCAATTTTATTAATAGTCTAAGGAAAATACAGAAAACTTAGCTATAGGCCAAATGGATGACAACAACATTGAAACAAAAAAGAACTGTCAGATTACTTTTTACCTACTTTGACAGAATGCCAAAGTGGAGGTTGTTAAAATGGGACACTATTGTGTATTCTATTTGTTACTGGCATGAAACTTGGGATACTGAATTTAGTCTTTTTGAAGTGGAAAGGTTTTTTCCTGAATATAAAGCAGGAACAATCAGAGCTTAAAACACCTCCCCAAGAAAAAGAAAAGGGTTTTAAAGCAATATTGTCTCAACTGCACCATGTAGAAGTGAACCACAGTAATTTTTTAGTGCACACTTTGGTCTATAAGGAAAAGCCTGTGGGTATGCTCCTGTGTGGGCAGAGTGGGAATGGGAACTGTCAACCTCAACCCCATTAGTTTGGGACCCCACCCATTTTCATTTTGACAAGTCTAAAGAGACGGGGAAGAAATCCGGACATTAAATCTCACCGTTCTCCTGCTCTGGAGCAAAATTTTACCTTCTTTATTGAAAGTTTTCCTGGACTGACACTTGCCAGGTTGCGACAAAGTGAATTTTCACGGCTTGTCTCGCCCCCTGCCCTGGATGGCTCAGAAGAAAGTGCTGCAGTGTTAGTCTGCTCAGGCTCCTCTGCTGGTGAAGGAAAAATGTCCTTTCCAGCTCTCCGATGGCAGCTAGCAGGATGGCTGAAATAAGGTGAGGCTGTACTGCTCCCAGGTCAGAAACTGATGACAGCATTACAAATATAATTTAGTATACTTGCAGGCGTATAGATAAGATGTGAAAACTTCTGCAATTACTAAATGTGAACTAGCGAGAGATACCAGGCTTGTCCAAACCCAGAAATTTCTACTAATTTCTACTCTTTGGCACAGTTTGCGTGCTGTCTCATGACACGAGCACCTGGGGGTATCTCCATCACGTCTTTGCTGCAGGTAGGGGAATGCCCTGACAAGGTGCTCGGCACATGACGCTTTGGGAGGGGAATTGTGCTCTCTTATTAATGTTAGTGTGTTGCAGCTAGCTGATGGTCTGCTGCCGATGAACCAAGGGGGGAGATGCTCTTTTCCCAGGGATTTAGCAGATTATTTGACCCAATCTGTAAGACAGAAATAATACTCAAAATTGTCTCAGCCTTAGGGTGGTTCCGAGGAGTTTGCTCTCCTTTTGTTGCCTTAGAGCGAAAAGGCGATGTGTAAGATTTTGCCAGGCAGCTTATTTCTACTAGGAGGCGCTCTTTGACCTGGGATTGGATGGGCCTTTCCACCCGCTCTCACATGCATCCTCCGCTTGTGTTATCCTCGTAGGGCTGTGCGTGCCTTAGCTTAAAACACCTCCCAGCCCAGGGAATCACGGTGTGCCTGGGACTCCGATGCTGAGGCCGTTCCCTCTTGCCAATTTAGGAAAGCGCTGTTTGTCAGGGTTCCAAATTTATACATAATTTGGTGGCTCATCTCTGTTGTTTGCAGAAGTAAGTGCAAGAGGCAAAGGTGTTCTGTAAATCTGAGGTAATGTGTTAGACCAGTAAGCATAATGAAGTCCAATAATGAATTAGGCAACATTCCGTGCAAAAGTTCCTGTAGTGAGGTGAGTTGTGTTGTTGGGATTTTTTTAGCTTAAAGGATACTTATCACATACACACTAGATTTGAATAATCTGCAAAAGCTTTTTTTCTTCTTTGTGTATATGGGACAAATGCTTGCAGCTGTCCCGTTCTCAGTGAGATTCCTGCATGTGCTTTTTGCTGGCCTTGAGCCTCAGTGTGAAAAATGCCCAAACCATTTCCAAATTCAAGAAATATTTGTAGCTACAGTTTATGGTTTATTCACCATCCAATTAGATTTATTTGAGATTATTTGGGTTTGTACGATTCACTATTTTTTATTGCTGTATTGTGTTTCTTGTGATGTGTAAACCAATGGATTGTAGTTTCTGGAAGGCTGTGCAGTGGTCTGAAAGGCACTGCTAGTTCCTGCAAAGCCAAAGCCTGGGAGAGCTTAGCACACAGTGCCTTTGTTTCCAAACCCTGTTAGATCTCTGCATTCTTGCTCCTGGTTATGCTACAGAGTGGTTTAGCTCCCTTGAGCTGGTTTTGTTATCCACCTCCTTCCTCCAGTGTCCTTAGCCCCACTTCGCTGCAGAGAGAGACTGGATGGACAGTAAAGGCTCTTTTATTCACAGGTCAGAGCATGGCTCAGTTTTTCAGTCCGACACAGTGGACTTCAGCACTCACTTCAGCAGAGACTGCAGCGGCATGCCCTCAGGAGCACTGATTTGTGGTGGCCCTTTCACTCTGGAAGAAAAGAAGGCACATTGATGTTGGGCTGATGGACAGAAGAGCAGGAAGCCTGACAGCCCCAATCCCCACTGGGCTATCCCTTCATCCGCTGCCACCCACGGATGGGGAATTACAGGCAGCAGAGAGGGATGTCCCCCGCCTCTGTCAGCAGACTCCGTGTGCAGGGCAGGATGTAGCTGACTCACTGTGCCTTCTCGATGTCCTCGATGCCCTCAGGCAGGCGCACGTTGAGTGTCTCTGGGAGCAGAAAGGCCACCATGCCGCAGCATACTGCTACACCACAGTAAGTAACCTCGGGCAGAGACTTCCACACCTCATCCAGCAGAAACACAAGTGGGGCCAAAGCCCCGCCGAGGCGTGCCACAAAGGAGGTGTATCCCATCCCATTCTGCCTGGAAAGGTAGGGCACCGTGGTGGTGCAGACCACCACGAGAAAGAGATGAGTACTTCTTTCATATCAGACCTTGGGAAAAAGTGCAGACCCTCTGCCCCTTCCCCTTCTTTTTCTGTAAGTGCTGAGGCTTTCCCCCCACCCCGGTTTTTCCTCTGCTGTTTTTTTTCTAGGTTGTATTTTTTCTTTCTTCTTCTCTTCCTACAATGATAATATTTCTGAGAGAGCAACTGTAGCTGCTGTGAGAAATAGATTTATGTCTGTATGAGAAATGAGAAAGCTACAGTTAGTTCCACACTAAACTAACTTTAGAGTTCCAGCTCTAAGGTTGTTTCCGCTTTAAATGTCTAAAACCCTGAGTGCCTTTTCTACCCATCCCCTAGTAAGTCCTCTGATCTGCTGAGAGCAAACCTAAGTCCCTCCTTCTCCCAGATACTTCTAGGCAGGTGGCACTAGAGATACCTGTGAGAACCTTTGGTCCTGCTGTAGCTGTAAGCCCAAGAAAGCTTGGAGAGGAGGCCAAAAATAAGACCTGGGACCTATTCCACTTTCTAATTTTCAGGGGATAGGTGGCATTTCACACTAACAACAAGGATCCCAGGACCTACTTGTGCATATGAAGAGTAAGTACTGCAGAAGTAACTGACATTTTTTGTCTTTATCTCTTAATGTCTTTAAGCATATAAAAATACAAACCAATCTGAGAAGAAAAGTAGCAGATCAGTGTGCCCACTGTAATAAGTAATATATTAAAATTTGCCAATCAAATAGAAACCACCATCTCTCAGGAACTAGCTAAGATATATATTAGTTATTGTTTAAATACTAAATACTAACCAATTATTGTTTAAATACTAACTGTTACATTAACTGTTGTATGGATTATTGCTGTAAAATGTTAGAAGTTGTAAAGTGCTAGTCCCTGCTGTAAAATACTAGCTGCCCAGGAGGAGGCTGGTGAGAAAAGAAAAGACAGATAAGATGGACTCCAGCAAGGCTGCGACTCATGTCTCACACCTCTGCAGGGAGGAAGGGATACACAGAAACTCGCCCATGTAGGAAAGATAAGGACTAATAAAAACTAACATTTGTCTTCAGATAGTGACAGGCAAGGCAACCAGATGTCCACTCAAGGACAGACCAGGCTGGAACCAGTTTGGCTCTGCAAGCTCAGCCAAATCAGGGATTTTAGGGAAGAGGTGAAAAGTACACAGTGAGGAAGACCTCTGGCCTTCATCCTGAAGACCCGTGCCCACGACCACCAGGAGGCGTGTCGAGGAGGAGCCTGAGGCGGATCCTGAGGTGGAGATTATGGAAATGATTTCCTGGGAGAGACTGACCTTTTTGGGGGGGGCTATGAGTGTGTTTGTATGAATACAAGAAAACTGCCACGGCAGGTGTGCGTCTTGGTGGAGCAGACACTCCCGGCGCACCCAGCGCTGTTTTGCTTGCTTGCCCTAAATAAATTTTAACTATTAATTCTACAGTTATTGGCTGTTGAGAATCATCTTCTCGCCAAACTATTGAAATTAACCTATAACACCCACTTCAGTTTATATATGCATCGTTCTCCACATGCGACAGACCAGTGAAAGTTAAAAGGACTGAATGGCAGAGAAGGGTTCTCTGGGCAGGGACAGAAGTGAAGTAAGTCACAAGGCCTCCTGTGATCCATGAGGGTTTTTTTTGACTTTTGCAAAGAAACCAGTGAGGTGATTTCCTCCACCAGTCTCAGCTATATCCGAAACTATGCTGATGCTAAAGCTGATTTTATGTCACCTTTACCCAAATATTTCAAATAAGCTCTCTTTTTCTTACTGAAAGGCTAGTTAATCCCTGCTTTAATATCATCTGATGTCCAGAAGACTGTCAAACGTGGTAGCATGTGTCCCTTATAAAACTTGGTGTTTCAAGTGATTATTTTCAGAGTCTTTTAACAATTACTGACAGATTTTCACAGGGAACTAAGACTTTACTAAGCAAAGATGCCTTATGGAGTTAAAAAATCTTCCCACACAGAATACTCCTCACCTTTCGATACATCTCCCTATCAACATAACCTAACCACACATAACCCAGGTAAAAAAAGTGTAGCTTTCTGCCCCTTTCTTGTGAGTAGGTGTAATCCCTAGAACCTGCTACTTCTAGAGGCAAGGCATAAATCCTGCAATCTAGCCAACAGCGCATCCTGCTGTGCTGATGTCGAAGACCTGAAGGTGACATCCCACCAAGGCTCAGGCAAGTGGCATCTCTTACCTCAGTACGGTGGGGTAGAGCTCAGAGGTGTACAAGAAGACAGTAGTGAATGCAGCTTCTGAGAAACCTTTGCCCATAATGGCTACTACAGAGCGCAAGGAGGTGAAGGCTAGGAGGAAAGAGAAGATATTAATGACAATAGTCAAATAGCAGCCTCTAGAAAGGCGCTTCTTGTGGCCTTAGGTACAAGAAGGAAGAAGGTTCAGTGCTCCTATAGACAAAACAGGGAGCTTCATAGCCTTGGCGCTGCTGTCTCCAAAGTCTGGATCAGTAAGTTTGGTAACTATTAGTTCAAGTGGGAGCTGAACTGAGGAAAGGATAGGCCCTGACATTTCCCGTTGGACAGTGTCTGTAATAAAGATAAGCACTTCACCTTGCCATCACCGGACCCTTACTAGCCACTTCACAGTGACCAGAGACCGTCTCTTGCCACCAGATACTAGGGCTAGCCCACATTAGCAACCTTGTCCCACAGATGCCCTTTAGGTGGAAGACATCTCTATATGGAATTGCCTGTGGACGAGACCTACAGTTCTCCTTCTCTAGCACTGCACAGAATGGAAACGTCCTCTTTAGAAAGTACTACATATAGCAGAAGAGTGTCTTACGCTTGGGAATGATGACGTTGGCTCCTATGCATAGTCCAGTCAGGATGAGTGCCCACGCCTGACTCTGCCGTCGTCCAAGTCGATTCACCAGCACGTACATGATCATCTTGGCTGGAATCTCAATGATGCCAAAGACAAACTGGGAGAGATACACGTTGAGCCCAAAGCCAGTAAGGTTCATGCTCATGCCATAATAAGAGAAGGCAACACCAAACCTGCAAGGAGTGTGCAGAGATGGGGATCAGGGGAATCCAGCTGGGGAACTGCAGGACAAATCCCCTATGTGAAGTGACACTGCTTACCACACAGCCCCTGAACACAGAGAGATCTTCCGCAGGACTGGTGTCCTGAACAAGCTGATGTAGGAGTAACTCTCTCCCGGCTTTTTGTCTGTTGTCATCTTTCTGAGGGCCTGGGAGAGGTGGAAAGAAGGAAATAGCTCAGTTGCTCTACTTTTAGGATCCAAATGTGAAACCCTAGACAGGCTGGGACCTTTGTCCTTCCCAGCTCCAGCTCCACCTTGGATTTTATATATGTTCCCATTGCAGAACAATTCTCTGGGCATATGTTGTCAGTGGCACGTCTTCCTACAACTTTATAGATTGCTGAACATTTTGGACTTCTTTTTCTTCCCGTGTCCCCTTCTTCCCTCTTACCTACATACTACATGTTGCGGAAAGGGTTGCAGAAAAACGGCAGATCGTGGTGTTAGCAAAGCCAGTGTTGGGGAGTTCCACCCTCTTCCCCATGTGATTGCCTGCCGTTGTGTCAGGTCTCAGACAGGAGCTAACAGTGAGCTGCGCACTTTATTCTCATGGGTGCATTTATATAAAGTGTGATTATTTATATACCTGTTTATATGAATACAGAATATAGAAAAAAGTCAGGCACTAAGAAGTAAGCCCTGCCCATAAGGAAGAAGAGAGTGCTTATTCACAAAGTCTTTTAGCAATTGATCTAGTGGTACGTACCAGGAGAGTTGGTAAGTTCTGCTCACTGGCTGAGGTGCAAGGGATTCACACAACTACAGGTCTGCAATGCATCTATACCTAAGCTAGTTGCCATAGGCTCACTGTGTAGTTAATGAAGATCTCCAGTGGAAGTGACGGAGTCATTTTATCCTAGAGCAAATAACCATATTTGGTCAGCAGAATCGCATGCTAGCCTCCATCGGCTGTTCAATTAGATGGCAGGCTGCAGACGGTGATGATGTGGACACCTAACAATGGGAGAGATTAATTCCTCTCAGGAATTAATTTCACCATGTCCAAAAATCATCAGCAAATGCAGGGTAGGACAGTTAAGGATCAGTTAATCTGATCTAATTCCTGATCAGATTAAGAATCACAGGAAACCTTGAGGAGAGAGTCTGGTTAACTAGTTACATGTATTCTCCAATCAACATCGTCTTCAGAGAAAGCAAAGCCTCAGCCAAAGCTTTTGCATAAATACTTATCTCAGCCACAGAGCCATGTAGGGAACCTACAACATGGATGGATGAAAAGAGCCTGCAGCATCTTGGACCAGAGTATCATCTTCTCCAGTGCCTTGTCTCCAACAGCATCCTGCAGCAGAGCCTACACAAGAGCTGGGCAAGCATATGGATATACTCTCCTAGAAATGTCATTGCCTCCAGCTGTTCAGGGACTTTCTGAACCAGACAGGGTGTCTGGCTGTTTAGCACCCTGTTGATCCTTTCCCACATTATCTAGTGATTTCTTGAACCCATGTTTGCCTTTTATTTCTGTACACCCATCTCTGGATCTGATAACTTTTGTTAATTCTGCAGTATGGCACGTAAGTTATTTTTTCAACCTTTTACCTTTTTTTTTTTTTTTACCTTTTTCACAAACAAATAATAAGTCTTTTCATCCAATGCATAGGGTGAATCATAGCACTGATAACAGACTACTTCAATATTAGATTCAAGTTACCCTGATGGCAGTCTGTCCACTCTTTAAGTTGCATGATTTGCTATTAAAATGGGTAACGTAAGACATTAATATGGAAAACATCTTCCTGTATGTATTGTTAGCCAGATTTCTTGGCATGTGGAAGGACAACTGGGAGAGACAGAACAGCGAGAACCCCAAGAATCTTAAAATGCACATAATTCAGTGATGGCTGAAGAGGGAGAGTGAGAGAATCTACAGGCCTATATCATCTTAATCTACAATTAAGATGGTGCTGAACAGTTATGGGGGCTGGGGTCTTGTGGAAATTTCTAATAAAAGAGAAATCCTAGCCCAAAGAGCACTCTGGTTAAAAGAATTGTACGAAATGAAAGAAAGCATTAGGAAAGAGAAGAGGATAGCTACAAGTAACAGCGTGTTTCACTAGGGAAGAGCTAAGATTTTATTTCTAATTGCATATTATTCTTTGCAGTTTTTGGGTGAGTGACAAAGCTTTTCATACTGAAAAAAGTATTTCACACTGGGAAATTCCTTAATCAGTTCTATAAGACAATGCTATTAAACCTGAGAGTACATCAGTAATGTGCTGTGCAATTATCCGGATATGATACGTCTTTCCAAGTTCAGTCTTCTGAACTAAGAAAAATTGTTACCTTAATAAGCCATCAAAACACACTGATGCACAGCCATGTCAATTAAGAAAACTAGAATCAGGTAGTTCTGTGTTGCCTGTGTGTTTGGATATGGACAAGGAAAAACAAGTATGTCCCTACAAACCTCATGAATCCAGCATGGTGTCACAACTGCAAGCCTTTCTTGATCATGGTCCAGTGGTCACAGCATGGTCTGACTTGATGCAAGGCTGTGATAGTGGTAAAGCCCCAGCTGCATTTCCTAACCCTAAGAATGGTATGAGGGTGCAAGCCCATGGCCTTCCTGGTGAAACACTGCACTCTGAAATAGAGTCATCAGCCAAGGCTGAATGAAAGAGGTAACTTGTTTTTTTTTACATATTTTGTCAGAGCTACTGGCTTGATTAAAGGTAAGGAAGAGTCACACTCAACTCCTGTCTGTCACAACCAGTAAATTCTTAATTTCTCACACGATTAAACAATGTAATTCTGTTGTAAATCAAAAGGGCTAATTTAAAAAATGGCATGCTGGGCAGGATAAGACAGTAGTGTGGATGCAGGAGCACTGGGTGCACACAGAGGTGCAGATGGGCCCTGACAGCAAAGCACAAGGCTCCTGTGCTGGTGCCAGGGGTTTCCCATCTTCCTCTTTTGGTAAGAGGAAAACCAATGGACATTAAAGGAAAGACTGATGTTTAATGTACTACAAACTTATGTACCCACTGGATTTCACAACTGAGCCTTATTGCTCTTGAGAGGGCCGAGTTAAATCATGCAGACCAAATTAGTCAGAACTGACAGACGTGCAGCTATCCAACCCTGGCTATGAAGAGTTATTGTGAGCACTGACTATGCTCTGGTATCTCTCCAAAGGGAGAGACCAGCTTCTGCCTGGCCCTTGAGTCCTCCCCAGAGCTGGGACATTACTTGACCTTATCACCATTCCCTGGAGCCACCAGCGTGTCCTTGAGTAAGCATCATGGACCAAGGTTGCAACATTTGTGAGTCTGAATGCAAAAATACATTTTAAAGATAGAACTCAGCACCAGATGAAGATCTCCAGATCAGCCTCATACCTTGAGCTTCGGAGTTGAAAATAGGTGGCTGTATTTTAGGGTTCTCCTTCCCCTTTATTTATTCAGTCATCTAGCTGAGCATCTTCACTTCATCCTTTACACCTCTGGGGTCAAGTAAAAATGGATTCAAACCCGTGGGTACGTGCTTACTTTGTCCAACACCTCACCCTTGCCACATTCCTTTAAAACTGCTGGCAGAGCCATGACTGATTTGAGAGCAGAGCTTTAGCCAAGGGAAAAAGTTGATTATGCCGAATGTTCTTTGCACCCACAGTCACCACTGGGCCACTGTGGCTGACAATCTTCCAGTTTCACATGTACGCTAAATGCAGCCTGAGGTGGACTAGCCTTTTTGGTTTTGGATAACACTACATACAATATCTCAAATGCAATAATGAGAGAAAATACGCTAACTACATACTATTAATGTGTGTCTGCTTTCTGCTAGCACTGTACTAACACTTGGCAAACAGTACGGCAATTAAGAAGGCAAACACTAAGCAGAAATTACTCATGCACCTGCACACTCTCCTCTCTGTCATGGGAATGATGCCTCTGCCTTATTTTTTCAGGCTGTGCTTCTCTCTTGGTGTGTATTTAGCCCAGTGTCCAGTGCCTTGAGGCTTCTTGTCATGGCAATAGTAAATGGAAAGACACTCCACCTAATGAAGGGGATTTCTGGCTGGGGAGCTGAGATGCTGCTTTATATTTAGGAGTGGATGTAACTACTTTCTAGAGTAAAATGGAGCATGGTACCCTGCCCTCAGATCACACTGCAGGCTGAGCATTGCTTCAGGTGTCAAATAGAAGTAAAACAGAGAGAGAAAATATGAGAGGAAGAATATATGTCTGGATCTTCAGTTTCTCACCTCTGGTGAGACAGCGAAGTCTTTCTTTCCATTCATTCTTGCACATCTAAGCAGATGTCTGTGAGCTTGTTTCACTTTGCCATTGGCTATGAGCCAACGGGCAGACTCTGGGACCCACCTGGTGCGAAGAGAGAAGATGGTGTTCCTGTTGGTGTTCCAGGTTTTCCACCCCACATACATGGCCCTGGTCAAAGAGAGGGGGTCTTCTCTATGAGACTTCAAACTCAGCTAAAAATAGTAACTGTGGTGCAGGAGAATGAGAACAATGGGACACCCTTGTTACATGTACATGCTCTTCTACCCTTAAAGGAGTACAGTCTGCTGACTGAAATATGTCTAGCCAAAATTTTTATCACGTGATCTTTGATCAAAGCTTGAATTTTCTGAGCTAGTTGAAGTTTCGAACTCTTATCAGTTAAAATTGGCCCCAGAGAATTTATGTTTACAGAGTCATGCATTTTGAGACTCTTTAAACTTTGAAATTGTAGGATGTAAAACATTACTATGTAGAAAGGATTTAGTGGGCTCTATGCTTACTTTGTTACTTGTTGAAATTATTTGTTTTTCACAATAATCATAGCCTTCTGCATGAGATAGTCAACTGCGGTCTAATTCATTGTGGCTGTGGCACCCAGTGAAGTCTCCATGCTAGTCGTTGAGCAACAAGGGATGCTGTACTGCTGCAGAGCTAATTAGCAATTCTGAGAGGTCTGCTTAGCAGACCTGTGTAGGGTGAGAGTCCTGTGACTCGTGTTTTTCTGTCTGTTCCAGCAAAAGATCCATCACTTGTCATAAACTAGCATCTGCAACTCCCTCTTCTTGGACTTCTCTCTGATCTTGCCCCTGATTGCAGCTCGTGGCTACATGGCCCTGTTTGGCCCAGAGCTTCCTAGGCCACAGTGCAGCCCATCTAGCCCAGAGGGTACATGGTGTTTTGTGGGTCTGCAGAGCAGTCAGGGTCCAGAAGACATCATTGGAAATACCTGACAGTGGCTACATTCTGCTAGAGCATCCAACACCTACCTCCCACTACCCAAATCTGTCCCCTGAGAGAAGTAGAAAACAGCATCTACTCTTCTTGTGGAGGCTTTCAGCTGAGCATCCTGTGCAGTCAGTGAGAAGACTTACAACCTTGAAGAAGTATGTGGGTATGAGGTCTACTGAGGTCACACAGTTGTCAAAAATCTCTCGCTGGCGTCTCCCAGTTGGAGTGGTCTGAGACTAGTTCCCTGTAAGCTGTTGATGACTAATGTGCCCTAAATCAGGTTACAAAAAAAACCTATCTTTAGTTTTTTGCTGTCACTATTCAAGCAGTAGCTGAAAAGGATGTGCAAAGCAAAAACGTTTGAAGAACTGGTCTTCTGAAAAGTTTTCAACTCCTTCCCACAAGCTTATAACTCAATGCGCCTTGGGAATTATAAAGAGTGAAAGATGGCATTTGGCAATAATTGCCACCATTTCTGGAGTACAATATTATGTCTTTTGGTTGTCTAATGTCTCAACTGAGTTCTGACATTGTGTCAACAATATCCACAGAGTGTGCTAAGTGAGATTTTGATTCCATACTTCAGGGACTTCTAGTTATCCAACAATCACTGACCTCTTGGGTGCTTGAATTTTCATCAGACTACAGTATAATTCGTTGGAGAACTAATCTCAATAAAAGGCATTAACATAAAAGAAAAAAAAATCAGCTATCATGGAAAGGGTAGGTCCAAATATATCTGTGAATTTCAGCACTTCCCAGGACTTAATTTTTCATGTCTGGTTGTCCTAGAGAAAGAGCAAAGCACCTTAAGCTAAAAAAGTCAGCAGAACACATATTTTAATTGTGTTGGACTTGATCAGCAAAATACTAGATATTGCTCTTTGTCAGAAAACTGTCATCACCAGCAAAACAATATGTCTTTTTTGAGTCTTTGATTAACAGCAGCATCAGTTTATATCCCATTTTTCATACATATTATTTGAGATTTTTCTGCTAGATCTATGCAGCTATTTAATCTACTGCTTCATGCTGATAGACAGACATAGTAAGCAAGCAAATCATAGTCTCTAGAAGCCTCTCTGATGGCAGCTGAAATGCACTTTAGCATTTGCGTATCACTCTTTCTGCTCAGCAATTATGCATATAATTTTGGGGCCCGTGTGTCCAACAATCGGAGCTCACTCTGCATGGTTTCCAGCTAGAGCTCCCCATTGCCCTGAGAGATGCGTCTGTGATTTTTGCAGCATGGTCCAGCACCACACTGGTGTCCAAGAGGAACTAAACAACCACCCTAAGGTGGAGGAGACCCAGATCTCCAATTCTGAATGTTTTCAGTGGGGCACTTGTGGGAATATCTGCTTGCTTATTTCAACACGGGACTTTTTTCCAGTCAGAAAACAGGAGCTGCTTATTCAAAGGATGGTTTTGGATCATCCAATAAGTTGATCCAATACAGTTCAAGTTAAAGTCACAGTCACAGTATCTAGTCTGTGGAACTACACGGAAAAAAAGGAGGAAAATTAGTTTCTTTGATTAAATGAACCATCTCCCATTTTAAGCCTTAAGACATGTCAGATATTTCTGAAATAAGGCTACAGGAGGGAAATAGCTCACAGAAAGTGGATGTGTTTGACCCATCAGGACGGTTACACAACTGAAAAAGACCATGGGAAGTGCAGAGATAAATGTTAAATGTGCTTGACCTAGCCTGCAGATGTCATTGGCTCATAGGGAAAAATTGGTACCAGAGTATCCTCCCCAATGAGATGGGGACAGAGGATGGATAAATTATTTACCTTGAGTCTACCAGAGATTAAATCCAGGGATCTGGCCTGGCCCTTCCTCCCTTTATTGGGTTCTCTTTGCTTGCTCTGAGCCATGTCTGACAGTGCTTGCAGTACCAAATTCTGCTCCTTTGTGCTGCAACCTGTCCCCTAAAAGCCTAGCCTCAGCCCCAGTCCTGTCTCCTCCTTGGCCCCAAAGCTGTGGTGTGACCTTGGCTCCTGGCCTTGTTGGAGGTGAGGAGAGATGAAACACAGGCGACTCCAGTTTTCAAGAGCTGCCATTCCTGAGCAGTCCAAGCGCAGGACACAGATGAGTCCTGTTCCTCTTTGAGTTGTGAGAGCCAATCCTAGGATCAGCGTTGCAACATTTGCCATGCTCACAAGGAGGAGGCAAATCACAGCCTGCTCCCATCCCCACCAGCTGTCCAGCTGCAGGTTGCTGCACTCACCACAGGCAGATGATGCTCAGAAGACAAGGTCCTGTTACGGCTACTAGTAGCCAGTGCCATTCCCGCACCAGGTACGCTATCATGGCTAGCAGCATGTTCCCGATGCTCCAGAAAATGCTAATCAGGACCCCAGAGAAGGTGCGGTGTTGTATGTCCACCCACTCCATCCCTGCAAGAGGGAGGCACTGGTCAGCTAGGACACACAAGACTTCTCCAGGAAGGGGTCTGCAGGACTTTTTCACAAGGGCAAAGAGAGGTAACGTTCCTGGTCTTGTCGTCCAGGCGAGTTCCACTGTTGGGCTGACATCTGGCACATTTGAAATGTTCATCCACAATGCTTAACATCTTGCAAAGCTGTAAGCAACTAAAATAAAGCCTTAAAAGAAGAAATACTGGACATATAGTAAGAAATAGTGCTAAAAGCACCTTCGGTGATACTTTTTTTTATCTTTTTCAGTAGCATTCAAATGGTCTTCTTCATCAAACAGGTTTTTTTTTCCTCTAACTATCTCGCTTGCAGTTTCCTATTTCTTTTCCCACTCATTGTTCCACATGAAAGAAATACATTAAAAGGAATTGTCATTCATATGAGATCTATCCAAAGCAGCTGCTAATGCACATGTAAAGCCAGAACAGATGATGGTCTCCTTGTTTGTGTGTGTGAATTAAAAGCTAATTTTCCTCCGCCTTGCTACAACCTCTAACAATCAGAAATGTCCCTCCCAAGCTCTACTTTGCCTTGCAGGCATCAACCTTTATAACAATAAAAAGACACAGCCTCAGTATTTGTCAGGTCTTGTGTGGACTTTTCCAGTGTTGAAGCCATTTTAGCTTGATTTTGACTGTATCTGCAAAAATCCTGGAAATTTTTCCTGCACCTGTAACTTGCTCTTGGGTACAATAAGTCTTGCCTAGTATGTCTCAACTGTATCTACAAAATCATCCAGTGTTCTATTGGTTACCCTGAAGTTTGGAGCTTGTTTTTGTTATATAATTACCTAAATTCTTCAGGTTCAGTTTTGCCTAGCTTTGTGTGATTATTTTATTTTGTGTTTTTTTTTTTTTTTTTCCCTCCCTCTTTCTAAGAATACAGATTGGGAATTTATGAAATCTGTGAGCAAACTCAAGACCGGAGAGGTAGAAACACCTTGCGAGTGACACACTGTCCTCCTCCTGCTGAGGACATGGCAACGCTGATGAATTGCCTTAACAGTGTGTTTGAAGGGTGAGGACTCGGTATCAGAGAAAAGGGGCAGATGCTTTGTTTGGTCTATGGCTTTTATTGTACCACTGATGATCCTTAACAGGAATTGAGTAGCGTGGATTGTAACTGTTAATGTCGCAACAGAAGTACTGGTAAGTGGTTGTTATATTTTTGAGTAGACTGTTAAAACATTAATTAGACTAACAAAAAATTGTAATTCTTGGATCCTCCCAAGAAGGATGTTCTTTTGGCTGCCTATAGTGAAATTGTACACATAACACTTTCCAAACCCCTGTTCCTACTAGCTCTGCCCTGTCTGGTAGACCAGTCCCTACCTACCTGCTGCCTGTCAGAAGTCCCCCTGTACAACCAGGCACCCACAAATCTCCACATACTTACCCAAAGGTATTACAATAAGGGAGATGCCGCTCAGGGCCACACCGGTGAGAGTCCGCATGATGGCCAGCATGCTGTAGGAGATGGAGGTGGCGCTCAGCATCCCAAATATGACAGAGCACACAAGTGACAGCAGGAGCATGGCTTTCCGTCCAAACCTGCCATGAGTACAGATTAGGTTACAGTGGCTGGAAACCTGTGTCAGGAGTAGAGTTTGAAATGGGGCAAACCAGAGACTCCGGAAGGAAAATGAAAACATTGCCTGTTTTGCAAAGAGCGTGAGATGCAAAGCCCTATAAAGGAGGAAACAGCTCTGGAGATAGCTGGTGCCACAGTGGCACAATCCCATTCAGAGAGCCAGCCTGCTCCATGAGAATTGGGCATGAGGCTCTCCAATGGAAAGAGCTACACTGATCAAAACAATATATCATAGAATCATAGAATGGTTTGGGTTGGAAGGGACCTTAAAGATCATCTAGTTCCAACCCCTCTGCCATGGGCAGGGACACCTTCCACTAAATCAGGTTGCTCAAAGCCTCATCCAACCTGGCCTTGAACACCTCCAGGGATGGGGCATCCACAGCTTCTCTGGGAAACCTGTTCCAGTGCCTCACCACTCTCATTGTAAAAAATTTCTTCCTTATATCTAATCTAAATCTACCCTCTTTCAGTTTAAAGCCATTGCCCTTGTCCTATCACTCCATGCCCTTGTAAAAAGTCCCTCTCCAGCTTTCTTGTAGGCCCCCTTTAGGTACTGGAAGGCTGCGATAAGATCACCCTGAAGCCTTCTCTTCTCCAGGCTGAACAACCCCAATTCTCTCAGGCTCACCCTAGTCCTTGTGTCATGGTTTGAAGTAGGGGGGGAGGTCCGGGTGGCAGAAGCTGCCCATGAGACCGGACTCCCATCCCCCTCGGGGCTTGAGCCAATCGGCACCTCTGCGAATTGCCCTATTTACGTCGGGACAAAGGAACTGGAAAGGTGTGTGCCTTTGCCCAGGAGCAAGGAGAAGGGTGGGGGGCACGGCCTCCGCTCCCGGCGCCAGGCTGGGCCGGCGGCCTGGGTCGGGCCGGTGCCCGCTCCGTCGAGGATGGCCCCGACGGCGCCGCTTGGGGAACTCGGGGAGAGCCCCGCTCCCGGGGTGCCCACTGGGCCGAGTTCACCCAGAAAAGACTGAGATCTGAGACAAACGGCCACACAGATCATCCAGGTCAGTGAAGATGGAACGGAACAACGTGTGCCGCGGCTGAGTGCCCCTTGCGAGCAGCCCCTTTGCAACCTGTCCTCGGTGGAGCAAGCAGAGACCCACTTGCAGCCCGTGGAGGACCCACGTCGAGAAGAGATGCCAGAGCCTGAGTATGGTACGCATCTAGAGTCCGTGGGATGACCCCCGCCGATGGGGAGGTGTTTCGTTAAAGGAGATGCCTGAGCCTGAGACTGTTGTGAATCATGGGCACAGGCCGAGGCACATTTACACATCTAAAGTCTGTATGGAGATGCATTTAAGGTCGATATGACGACCCACGCCAGAGTGAGTGGCAACAACTCCTTAAAAGTCCAGGACTGGTAAAGCCCGCACTTGGGGCAATCTGATGGGGTAAGGATTTGCCTCCTAGTGGGTAGGATTCACACTTTCGCCGTGAGTAGGGGATCCACTGGATCAAGGGACAATGGTGTAAGGACTCCTCCTTTAAGAGAAGCGGCAGTAACAGCATGGAATGAACTGACCTGCACTCCCCCATTCCCTGCCCCCTGTGCTGCTGGGGGGAGGAGGTAGAGCCGAGAAGAGAAGGCAAAAGGCGGGGAGTGGTAGTGTTTTTAAGATCTGGCCTTGTTTTCTTGTTATCCTGTCAAGTAACCGTTTTTGTGTGCTTTTCTCTTTGTAGGTAGCTGTTAATAAATAGTTTTGCTTTAAGAAAACAGCCTCTTTTGCCCAGGACCGTGGTTGGTGGGTGCTCCTCTGTTCCTGTCTCGACCCTCAGCTCTTTTATTATATTTTTCTTCTCTCCATTTTACTGGAGTGGGAGAGCTGCGTGGGGTTTAGTTGCCGGATCGGCCTAACCCACGACATCCTTGGAAGGAAAACAAGGGTCCCAAAGGAAAAGAAAAGGAATCAAATCATCAGCCCACATGTGGAAATAGCTCTGATGTCCTAAGGAGTCTATGAGGAATCTGCTAGGAGGTCGTTCCCCAAGGGCTGTGGAAGTTGTAGGACCATCTTACCCCTGCTGCAGAGTTCTGTGTGGAGAGTGTGGAGAAATACAGAAAATCAAATACACATGAATGCACATGTGTACACACACAGAGAGAAATATGTGTGTATGTATTCTATACAACCTATGACAATCTAAAAATCACAATGGAGCACATATGAGCTCAGGTTCAAACTGAAGTAGTAAATTAACCCTGTCAACAGGTAATATTCAGTCTATAGAGACTGAAATCCTGGTCTGATTTTGGCATTAGGGCTCTCTTAGTGGCTGCCTGAGAAGGATGATGGCAAGAACAATTGCTCCAGGGGAAAAAGTGATGTGCTGGGACATAATGCCATAATAACATTCCTAAAAATGGTAATAAATTACTTCATCAGCAGTTAGTTAATGAATCTACTGGAGAAAAAACAACTTGTGGCTTGGACCAGGCAGTTTGCTGGATCTGCTTTGAAATTTCAGCAGAGCCAGTTTGCAAAAGTCATTGTAATGCCCCTAAGTTGGAACAGAAAACACCCAGGTGCATACCAGAGCTGGATCTCTGGTTTCCAGTAAGGTAACTGCCTGAGAAAGAAGATAGATTTTTAAATGGAGATTTAAAAAAAAAAACAAAAACAAGAGAGTAAGAAGTATGTAAACCCATAAGATTCTCTGCAGGGCACAAGGCAGCTATTTATGGACCTATTACTAGACCTTCTCAGCAAATGCATGCCACCTGCTAGGTAAACCAGAGGCAAGCTGGCAAGATTGAACTGCAGGCTACAGGGAGGGTGCTAGAAATAATGCTTTCAAAATTGTCCTCAAAGGCAGAGATAGGAAAGCACAACCTCTGAAAGATTAAATGTAGAAAATATAATAAAAGGAGCAAACTGCACAAGCACAAAAATTGGTAAAAAAGCCATTTTCATAAATATCCTAATCTGGAAGTCTGCCAGAGTGTCATACAGCCAATTCAGTGCAAGGACAAAGTACAAAAAGAGTGTTTGGAAAAGATAGTAACAGAAAATATATACGTATTTGTGCATATGTATGTTCACAGTGAAGGTTGTCAGAGGGTTTACCATGGTAAAATTTGT
The DNA here is from genome assembly GCF_009769465.1 of Tauraco erythrolophus. Taxonomy (NCBI): domain Eukaryota; kingdom Metazoa; phylum Chordata; class Aves; order Musophagiformes; family Musophagidae; genus Tauraco; species Tauraco erythrolophus. The sequence continues at coordinate 119,367,449 of NC_141466.1, read as the reverse complement.
CAGTAGAGGAGTTCTCAAGTCCAAATGTCTATAGAAGCTTGGAACAAAACGAACCTGAACTGTAGCAAAATGCCAGGACCAGATGGTTTTCACCCCGGAGCACTAGAGATGAAATCTCTGTATTACTGTTAGTGCAAAGAAGTGGGACCTCATCTCTATTAAAAAAAAGGAAGGTTGGAGGGACGTCAGCTTTTACGGGGTCTTAGGGGTGTCGTGGTTTTAGGCTGATCCAGCAACTAAAACTCACACAGTCTCTCCTTCTCCAATAAAGTAGAGAGGAGAGAAAAAAAACCAAAAGGACTGAGGGTTGAGGCAAGAACAGAGGGAGCACCCACCAACCATGGTCCTGGGCAAAACAGGCAGCGCTTTCTCAAAAGCAAAACAGTTTATTAATGATTACTTAGAAGGACAAAGGGAAATAAAAACCGATTACTTGAGAGGACAGAAAGAAACAAAACCAGATCTTAAAACCGACACCTTCCCCCCCCCACCTTCCTTTTCCTCCCGGCTCTACCTCCTCCCCCCAGCAGCACAGGGGGCAGGGACTGGGGGAGTGCAGGTCAGTTCATTCCGTGCTGTTACTGCTGCTTCTTTCTTAAAGGAGAAGGAGTCCTTACACCCTTTTCCCCTGCTCCAATGGATCCCCTACCCACGAGGAAAAAATCCACAAATTTCTCCAACGTGAGTCCAGCCCACTGGAAACAATCCTTCCCCACAGATTGCTCCGGTGTGGGCTATACCACAGTCTCGGGTACTTAGGGAGCTGCAGCCACTCGCTCCGGCGTGGGTCGTCACGAAGACTCCAGATGCCTCTCTGCCTTGCCGTGCCCCCAACACGACCATCCTCGGGCTCAGGCATCTTCTCCCCACGGGCTGCGAGTGGGTCGCTGCTCCACCGAGGCCGTCCTGGTTGCAGGGGGGCAGCCTGCTATCTCACCATCAGCCGCAGGGGAAACTCGGCTCCGGCACACCTCCTCCCGCTCCATCCTCACTGACCTGCTGTCGATGCAGCTGTTTCTCTCAGATCTCAGTCCTCTCCAGGTGAACTCAGCCCAGTGGGCACCCCGGGAGTGGGGTGCCCCCGAGTTCCCCAGCTGGCTCCGCCGCCGCCATTCTCCGTGGGCGGCGCCGGCCCGACGCAGGCAGCCGCCCGGCCGGGAGCCAGGGAGCGGGGGCAGTGCCCTCCTCCCTTCTCTGGTCGATCCTGGGCGAAGCACCTTTTCCGGTTCCCTTGTCCTGACTTAAATAGGGCAATTCGCAGAGGCGCCCTATTGGCTCAACCCCGAGGGGGATGGCAGTCTGATCTGGTGGCCAGAACTAAGCCTAACCCGGATCCAAAACCGGGGAGGTCGCAGGGAGCAAAATCCCTCTCCTGCCACCAGAACCACCCCCCCCTCCACATCAAACCATGACATTCCACCCCTCGCCTCTGCGAATTCCATATTTAGGCACAACTTTAGTTACAGAAAGAGAACACAGAGTTACAGAAAAAGAACACAGTATCAACAACAACATCGAAGAAGAAGAAGAACACACATTTTACAAACAATCCACCCCTTGTCCCTTCACCAGTCACAACAATCAAAGTTTCCCAAGGTCCTTCTGTTTTTCAGCACTGTGAAGTCCATGTTTTGCCCGTTACCTCTCCCAGTCACTATTCTTATCTCAAATTCCTCGAGCCCCACGTTGGGCGCCAAAAAGGACTGTCGTGGTTTTAGGCTGATCCAGCAACTAAAACTCACACAGTCTCTCCTTCTCCAATAAAGTAGAGAGGAGAGAAAAAAAACCAAAAGGACTGAGGGTTGAGGCAAGAACAGAGGGAGCACCCACCAACCATGGTCCTGGGCAAAACAGGCAGCGCTTTTCTCAAAAGCAAAACAGTTTATTAATGATTACTTAGAAGGACAAAGGGAAATAAAAACCGATTACTTGAGAGGACAGAAAGAAACAAAACCAGATCTTAAAACCGACACCTTCCCCCCCCCCACCTTCCTTTTCCTCCCGGCTCTACCTCCTCCCCCCAGCAGCACAGGGGGCAGGGACTGGGGGAGTGCAGGTCAGTTCATTCCGTGCTGTTACTGCTGCTTCTTTCTTAAAGGAGAAGGAGTCCTTACACCCTTTTCCCCTGCTCCAATGGATCCCCTACCCACGAGGAAAAAATCCACAAATTTCTCCAACGTGAGTCCAGCCCACTGGAAACAATCCTTCCCCACAGATTGCTCCGGTGTGGGCTATACCACAGTCTCGGGTACTTAGGGAGCTGCAGCCACTCGCTCCGGGAGATGTGGGACATGACATCTGAGCTTTAACAGATCTGCCAAATTCACTGCAAATTTACGTGGGCTGCCGCCACTGCTCACAAGGGCTTAGTGGGCTGTCAAACCCTCATTAGCTGCCACGTGAGCAGATTGAAGGGTCCTGGTCTGTATGATTGGAATTCAAGCCATAACTCGTTCTTTTCTGTTAGTTTCTCCAAAGTTTCTCCACTTCTTCTGTATCCTTTTGAGATGAGGAGGGAAGGTGAAGGGAAATCAGAACTGCGCATGGTATTCAAGATGTGAGGCCACCGTGCATTTAGATTTTACTACATAGTGATATTCTCTTTAATTTTGTATCCCTTTCCTAATGATTCTGAATTTTCCATTTGCTTCCCCAGCTGCTGCTTATTGCTGAGTGGATGTTTGCCTAGAACTATCTGTCATAACCCCAAAATCCTGCTCCTGAGCAGCTCTGAGGCCTCTGTTTTAAATGAGAAGTTAGAATGTTCCTTTATTTTGTATTAATCTACCCTGAAATTTTTGTCTTCTGATGCTCCCATTCAGTCACAGAGCTTTTCAAGTTCCTTCTGCAGTTCCCTGCACTCAGACCTCATCTCTACCAGCCTGGTCACTCAGCATTACCTCCCCACTTGCTCCTTTTCCAGATAACTTATAAATGCACACAAATCCAAGTGCAGGTCCCCACGGGTCTCCCTCCGTCGTCACGACTGAACACTTACATCTCCTTTCTGGCTTTTAATCAATTACTTGGTCATGCAGAGACCTTCCTTCTTATCCTAGGGCAGCTCAGTTTATTTAGGAGCCTTTGATAAGGAAACTTCTTGAAATCTGAGTAGATGGTGTCTCCTCTGTTCACATGTCTGTTAGCACATTCAAAGAAATCCAGTATGTTTGTAAGGCATGAATCTTTTGCAAAAACTTCACTGATTCTTCACTACTATGTCATATCTACTTATGCAGCCTCTGACTCAATCTTTCAGAACAGTTCTGCTAATTTGCCTGGTAAAGATAGATGTTAGGCTGCCTGGCATGCAGTTCCCGAGATCTTTTTTGGAGACTAGTTTAAAACTGGTTTGATACGTGATATCTTCCCAGTCCTCTGCTGTGGAGGTCACACAATCCCAACAGTGTTCCACCTTTTTCATCCCAAAGTTCCTGCCGGGCTCTAGGGTGACCACTTCCTGCTTCTGACAGCTTACTGGCATTCACCTTGTATTTCTCCATGACTTCTTCTATCAGTTTATTTCAAAGCTCCAGCTCCAATAACTGCCCCTACACATTCTCCCATGATGAGCCCAAACACATTTATGTCTCACGCTACAGCCTTTTTATTTTCAGATGCTCCTTTTACACCTTGATCTTCTACTGGTTCTTCCCCCTCACAGTCTATTTGAAAAACAAATTATTTTTCGTTTTTCTCTAGCAGAGACCTTCCCTCCCTTCTGCCTTGTTTTGTCCTGCTTCTTTTCCTGATTCTGAATTTCTTTCCCTTCAACTGTGCTAGAAAACCATTTTAGATACAAAGCCAAGACGCAGTTTGATGATCAGCCTTGGGTCCTTGTAAAAGTATACTGATCCACACATATGCAAAGATATGGATGGAAAAATTCCCATCTTCAGCATTCAGTCTCTGGGTGCTTCATACTGTGAAGGTGATTCACCTCTGCTATGCAGTGATTTTTTAGCCTGCTGTACGCTAACGTGTATTTGTTCCCGGAGCAAGGAAATCGGGAAGCAGTTTCCTGCGCAGGAAACTCAGACATTAAATAATGAAAAGCCTACAGTGAATAGCACATCTTGATTGCATTATGGATTCTCTGGTAGGTTTCCTGATTCTGCTGCTCGCAAAAATGTTTGATTTCTTAATTGATGCCCTTTCTAGGTTATTACTCTGATTTTTTGGGGGTTTACATTATCACATTCTAATATTTAACCAGCGAGAGCAGATTTATTCCTGTTTTCCTCATTGCCTCAGCTCTTCCTTGAGGAACGCCTCCCTGCTTATAAAAACTCCCTTTACTCTGCTTCTCTAGTAATGGCAGAATCAGTTTTTGCTTTGTGGAGACTCTTTTTCTCAGCTATGGCGTGCATTTGCTCTGAGCCCCTCACTTGGCTGTCCTTAACCAATTTCCATATAACTCGCAAGGAGTTAACTCTTTTAGCCTCTTGCCCTGGGTTTGTTTTAACTAGCTTTCTCCTTTTTTAGACAGTTGTCTTTTCTGAAGTTGATTTCACAGGCAGTGGATTTTTCAAGTTTTTACTATTCCTGCAGCAATGCTGACCGTAGCATTGTGGTCACCATTGCAGTGCATCTCACTTCTACTCAAGGCCAGGGCTGCTTCTCTGGTGGGCTGCTAACTGGCTGATCCATGGAGCATTTAGCCCCTGCATTGCTTCCCAATATGACTTTAATCCAATTTTCATGTGAGAGGCTGGATTCTCCCTCTACGATTGCATTTTCTCCTTTCTCTGCCCCTCTGATTGCCTTTCATGGGACACAGGTTTGTGAAGTTCTTGTCATGAAACTGAAGCCCTGGAGGAACAGCCTGAAAGGGGACAAACCTGTCTGAAAGATATCCGAATACCACGGCCCCGATTGTGACACCAATGAAGAAGAAGGTTGCAGTCGCCTGGTTCAGTCCGCGCTGCTCGCACACGAGGTCCCACTGAAACACAAGGCCAGAATGGCACTTAGTGCCCAGCTCAGTCTCTGCTGCCTTTTCACACCCCTTCCCTCCGGTGCCTCCGTGTCTTTCAATTTACGTTGGCTGAATCTGATTGTGGGGTAGAATCCTGCACTAAACTGCACATAGGTGCAGTGCTGGAGTCCTGAAAAATGTAGAGTTGTATCTTACAAAGCTCAGAGGACTCCCAGTGATCTATCCCCACTGTGACAGTCTCTCTGTGGACACCTGTAGGGCATCAGAAAGCTTTCCTGGGTTCCACTCCTGTCGTGGGTTAGGTTGAACTGCCTCCCACACACAGCCGGTCACTCCCCCTCCCCCACCCCCAGGAATGAGGGAGAGAATTAAAGGATAAACGGGAAACCCGTGGGTTGAGATAAGAATGATTTAATACAGATGATTTAATACAGTGTAGGTGCTCACCACCCCCTCGTATGCGAAGCCCGTCTCGTCCCGAAGCTGCAATCCCGGACAAACACGAGGCCCCGAAATAGAGAGGGGCAGAGAGAGAGAGAGAGTGAGAGAGAGAAAGAAAGAAAAACAGCAGAGCAACAGCGCAGCAAGCGCAAAAGAGCAAAAGTGCAAAAGAGCCAAAGCGCAAAAGCCCTTCTTCCCGGCTGACCCTCACTTTTATACTGGGCATGACGCTGCATGATATGGAATACTAATTGGCCAGTTTGGCCCTCAATCTTAAGTTCCACCACAAATCACAAGGGGAATTGTGTACCCCTTGTCCCACCGTGTTCCCGCACTCCGGCACACTGAAAAGTCCTTGGAGTTTCACTTCCAACCACAAACATCAGCTTGCTATCAACATTCTTCTCAGAGTGAGCCTCTGAGTAAAACCAAAACACAGAGCTCTTCTGGCTGTTAAAAAACTCTGTCCCAGCTAAAACTAGGACAACTCCTCATGGAGAGATCCCCTTTTTCCTCTCCTGACCCCTTCCACAGCTGCTTACAACCTGCCCAGGTGCATGCCTCCCCCAGCTCCCTCTGCCATGCTCCTGGAACTGCCCTGGTGAGATGGGCGTTTGCAGGGTGATGCACTGCAGGGAGCTGTGAGATGTGCCTCAACTTTCATTAGGGAACGTCATGTTGATATCCAGTTGCTGTTGCCCTAACCAATTTGAAGCTGTCTGTGCAGGGAGGAAGGAGGGAACAGGAGGAGTCAGACCAAATACTTGTTCCTGATGCTAACTTACTGATTTCTTACTGAGAATTTGGTCTAGACATTCTTCCTAATTAAGTTAATGAGCATCATTTTACCTTCTTGGAGGTACAAATGTCGCTAATCAGTACAGAATGCTGTGGTCAAGTTGCAGAGTTAATTGTCTATATGTGCAAACTTGGCAAAACTTAATTTAATTACCAACCCAGCCTCGCAGCTTCTTTGACAGAGCCAGCCAGACCTTGAGCAACCTTTCTTGCTGCAAGAGCAAAAGACTCCAGAGAAAGTCTCAGTCCCTTGAACGTGTCCTGAGGCCACTGCACCATGGGTGCAGCATCACAAGGCTCCATGCTCAGCATCCATGCTACAGAACACCTCCTCTGCCTTTTCCCCCAAGGATGCTCTACACCTTTCTCCCTGAAACAGTGCAGAAATCAAGTACATACCTGACACACATCTGACCCTCACCTCCGTGCCTGCCAAAACTAGGGGTGGTAGAATGTTGGGGAGGAGGCACCAGCTCTAGGTTAAGACTTGACCCTGCTCCTATAATTTCAAACCCAGCCATGCCCTTTTTGTCTGACCAAATTGTCCCCCTCCCTAAGACCTCTTGTGCTTTCGGACACTTTTCAAGGGAGGTAAAGCATTAACACCCAGAGGTATCACTGTTAGCCTTAGCAAAGGCAGGTGGTTAATGTTTGATGGACAGGAACCTTGGGCAGGCTCAAGGTTATGACTGGCCAGCATTCTGCATCTCAGCAGGAGGCCCTGGGAAAGCACGTTTGGCTTGACAGCAAGAGACACTGGTGGTAAGAGAAGAGAGGCAGCATGATCTTCGGGAGAAGACGGGGAAGCCAGAGATCAGTGAGGAGGGGTGGCCAAGGGAACAGAAGTTACCAAGTGTTTGGAAAATCAAGAAAGAAGTCATGGGCTCATATGAAATACTGATAGAGTGGAATCATGTGCGAATGCCGTGTGGCCCAAGCAGAGAAAATCCTGTATGTGTGTCTTCCCCCCACCCTTGCAATCTCTCAATCACCTGGAGAAATTAAGATGTTTACAACAAGAAATGTTGACTTCCAACTAGCAATCTAAGCAAGATGGTCCTAATAATAATACTAATACTATTAGTAAATGTTGGCTTCTAACTCTGAGCTTCTGAGAGCTTCCCCATCCCAAGAAATCTTCTCTAAATAAGTAATTTCCACTGGTTAAAATGTAAAGATTCCCCTCTGACTCTGTGCACCCAACAAGCAATTCTCCATTTGCTCCTCAAAACACTGAGCTAATTTCATTTTTGGCTAGATCGTAGGCCAGGCTTTACCTGGGTGGAGATGGTGGAGGTGAACTGCGAGTGGTCGTAGACCCATCCGTGCTGGCAGTGCTGGATGATGGAGTTGTTTCTGGTTGCAGAGAGGAATTGAGCAACAGGTGAAACTGAGGGTGCGAGAACATCTCACAGGACCTGAAAGTGCCGTCGGGCTCCCGGGGGATGCTGATGAGCAGAACTTCCTCCATGGTGAGGTTCACAATGCCTCTTGCTGTGGAATTGCACAGTGATGAGAGGGGGGTAGCAGCAAGAAAATTGTGCAGCAGGAAATGCATGGGAAGGTTTGTTCTTGTGAGGCAGAGGATAAACAAAATCAAAATCTGGAATCTGCCAAAGCCACCAACTTTCAGCAAGAGATCCTCAAATTTCATCTTTTCTATGGATTTTGCTCATTCAGAGCAGCTATGTATGAAGGAGCAGCAACATAAGCTTGGAAAGCGGTCTCTGTCCTTGGAGCTCAACTTCCCATGACTTTTCATACAGCCTCTTCTTTGGACTTTGAGACCTTGCTGAAAGGTTGTCAGAAGTCACAGTGAACTCTTTGTTTGGGGTAGAGCCAAATAAATCACCCTGTTTGCACACAACACATCCATTTCAAGCGGACCCAGCACGAGGCGCCTTCACTTTTTAGAGTCCTTTTCTCTTATTGTGGCATTTGAAAGGCAGATCCACATTAGGAAAGGTGGCTGTGGGAAGAGCTCTGTGAAAGCACTGTTGTTTCTAGTGTTAGGGTGCCATGCAGCATCTCAGGGGCTGCAACAAACTCTGTCTAGTGTGAGCTGACCACCAGCCAGCCCAGCTGGACCATCAAACAGCCCCTCAGGAGAGTAGGTGTGACCCATGTGTAGGGATGCCCAGGGTCGCCAAAGCCTGGTTGCTGTGCATCAGCTAAGTGTTTCTTAGTATGGCTTGTGTCAAGTCATGACCTGGGAGCAGAGAGTATGGAGAGGGTGAGATGGTGCCCAGAAGAGAAGGGAGATGAGTCTCTGGATGGATGCAAACAGGGAGATGAGCATTGTGGGAAGAAAGGGTGGGCTGCAGGTGAGAGCTACCTGCTCACCAGTGTCCTCCAAAGGACGGAAAAAGTGTTTCCTCACAAAGTCCTTTTCTCCACCTGGGAAAATGCTTTCCCAGGACACGTGCAAGGAAGTGATGGCCTGCCATGTGAGGGGCCATGATGCACTCCTGCAAGGTCACAGCCACGTGCTGGTGTTCTCTGGGGGCTGATGCAACAGCCAAAGGGGTGAGCATGCAGCCCCTGACAGGGCTACTGCTGCCACCGCTGTAGGGGCTTTGCACCATGGTTCTTCCACTGCCTGCTTCAGGGAGCAGTTTCCTGGAAGAAGTGGGTCTTTAATGTGGATATCCACTCTTCTTATGCTCTTAACCAAGAAAATGAGCTCTTTATTCTGCCAGAGTTACTGCAGCACAAGAATGGATGGTGCATCTGAGAGGCTGAAAGGTGGCTGGTCATCAAAGGTGTGTAACATAGTTGTATATCACACAGCTGCAGGAAAAAAGCTTTGATCCCAGGGTGATGTGGAGCAGAAAAAATGCTGAATTTTTAGAAGAGTTATAGAAAAAATGCCTGAAAAATACAGCTACTGTGAAAATGCAGCACCAGAGCTGGCACAGCTACACAACATGGTTCAGAGTCCCTAGTCCATGAGCCAGGAACAAAAAAAAATCCAGCAGAAGTGGCAGCTCCGGGTACCCCAGGCCTGCCGAAATTGCCAGGAGGTGTACAACCTCTTCCACGGCTGGCAGAGACCTGGCTGGAGAATGACTGGCGCTTCAAGACAAGACAGACACAACTCCCTGTTCAACAACTGAGCAAGCTTAGGAAGAGGGATGAGGTTAGGGCAGTTAAACTGGAAGCAGTGAGAGAAGGGGCTGCACCCTGACTCTGGAGAGTCTGCAGGACTCTTTCATGCAAGTCCCTTAGCACCTTCTCTATGTCTGGGTACAAGACAGAGGCACGCTTCCCATGCAACGAGTGCTCTGGACAGGCTGGACCCGTGGGGCAGTTGCTGGGGATAATGCGTTGCAGGTGGTTGCATCCCAACAGGTTCAGGGAGCAGTGCATCATGCAGCAAGCAGGGGCAGCACCCCATTGCCCGTTCAAAGGCTACCACCCCTTTGCAGGGCGCATGTGAAGTAGCACGGTTACTGACAGCTTGCTATAGGTTGTCTTCTGCTGCATTTTCACGCTCCATACTTCTCTCCTCACAGTCCGTGTCCTCCCTCCACCAACCTTGCAGTCTTGAGCGTTTGTGGATGCTAATGTGGCATCCTGAACCTTTCTCCAAGCTATTGTCCTAGGACATGCTCTGCTTTAAAGCGCCCTAGTTTGGCCATCCACCTAGAAAGCAGTGATGTTTGGTGTTGGGATACAGGCACGTCAAGAGGCTGGGCACAGATAAAGTGCGAGTGCTGCCGGCTGCCGAGAGCTGCCTGTACCACCTCTGCTGGTGGCTGCCCGCCCCAGTTGCTGCAGCAGATGGCTAGCCAGAAAGGGCTGCAGAGCAGCAGATAGAGACGAGGAGGTCCAAAAAAGCTTTTCGTAGGGCCTCCTGCTGAGGCTGAACACCCAGACTAAGTGTTGCCTAGATATTAAATGCTGCAAGGGCACAAAGCACACTGAGCAGGATAACACCGTGGGATCACGCTTACAAGGCAAAGGACACCATGCTGTGACCTTAGGAGATCTTTGCTCTTTTCAGCAGCATTCCTGGTCGTCCATGTTTAATGCGCTGCTCCAGTCTTTGCTGCGAACCATTTTGGTGCTCATCCTGGAACGAGCACGAAGGAAGCACACACAGAGGAGTGAAGCAAGGACATCTGACAACGCTGTGCCTCCAAGGTTACAGTTTAAGCTGAAGCTGAACTAAAGGGCAAATTGTTTTTCTTCACCACTGATCTTCTAAGAGCAAGGAACAGAAACTCTCACTGATATGCTGTTTCTTATTTAAACTGCAAAGCAGCCCCAGCCTCCCCACCAGAAACGAGGTTACGGGTCATTGCTCTGGAACTCCTGAGGCTCTGCTGTTCCGTATTGCGGTTGCTTAAAACGTACATCAGTTGATGGCTGTATTTCTCTAACCCAAATGTGTTCATTTAACCAGTCACTTGATCTAGTTAATGACCACCATGTGTGCAAATGCTGTGACCAACTATGCCGTACCGCTTGGTTAATTAGGCCCGGGACCTGACTCAAACTGCTCGGAATTGCCTGGCAGCGATGAGAGTGGGTGAACTCCTCTGCTGCTGCTTTCACGTATATAAAGCTGGAAAGAGCAGTTTACTTTTTACTTCACATGTGCACAATTTTCTTCTGTGATCTTTCTTTCTTCTCCTTGGCGAGATGCCATCTACTCGTCAAGAGGGAAGAGTATTAAATGACTGAGTCGCTAGTGTGCTGGCTTTTCTGTTTCCAGCAGTAATCTTGTAACACCTTGCATGGAGCTGTAATAGGCTGGATGGTGAAAGCAGTGAGGGAGTTGATTTGCTCCTTTAGCAATTAGAGCCACCCCATGGGTATCTCAACTGCTGCAGAGCCACTGGAGATCTGATCAGTTGGAGCTTAAATGGTATTTTTCTCCTATGGAGAGCTGTAGATCCTGAAATCCTCCCTGCCCTCCGAGTTATGCCTGACTGCTATGAAAATAACGTGTCCATCAGAGACAAGGAGCTAGACTAACCTTGCTCTCAGAGGGGCAGAGGTGTCCCCATCTCACTGCAGCTCATCACAAGCTGGGATGGCTGCAGGAGGCAGAGGCATCACATACAGCGGGTGTCCATTTTTTTACATTATTTCCAAAGGCTGTTTGGACAGTGAGGTCCTACAAAGTCTGCCAAAGTCAGCCGAGGATGCCTGCAGTATCAATCTAAGGTGCACCATAATTCAGTGGTGTGTCCAAATGCTCTTGGCAGGATGCGTGCGCAGCCGGTTATGTAGCTCGGTTGGAGAAATCGGAGGAGTCGCCACAAACAGGTCCTGGGGCTCCTGCAGATCCTGAAGAAGTGTCTATGCCATTCTGACTTGGTGCCACATTAACAAGATTCCTATACTTTCCATTACTTGCAGTTGTAGTGTGTGCAGCCGTTTACTCAGTTACACAAACAAATGACAACTATTTCGTAAATGAACTGGTTCTGGCCAAAGCTTCTTTTCTTGCCTGTCAGAAATATGAACATTGATCCTGCTTTAATGTGAAACGACATGAGCCACTTCCATGTCTTCTGCCACATGCGTATCATTGGTTCGCAGCTGGGGCTCGCATGTTTTCTGCTCCCTAGCCAAAGCAGGAACTGTCTTCATCTCACCAGTGCTGTTGGGAAACTGTAGCAGCGCAGAGATTCAATTCAAATTATTAGGCTGTGTTTTACTGAGGGAAGGGCAAACACAAACTACTTCTTCAGTCAGGGAAAGAAAGTCACAGCAGGAATGGGAAGTCCAGACAGGATCAAATGTTTTCTGGGGTGAGATACCATCTGATTAAATCACTGTCACTTGCAGAGGATATTCCCGTATGAAGTAAAATGTTGCCAGGGTGTTCAAGACACACATCCACTGGTTCAGGGAGCAGCACAAGGTGGGGATGAGCCAGGAGCTGGCAGGTCTCCAGCACTGGTTTTCTTCCCCTGACAGGGCACAGTTCCATGGGGCCTCAGCATGGCTGGTACAGCCAAGGGTGGGACAGGGTCCATCAACAACCCCAGATACAGCAAGGGGATGAACTGCAAACTAGGGTCCCTCCAGGGAGCCTGACCTGGAGTAGGAGAAGAGGCTGGAGACAAAAGCTACAAGGCAGGTCTAACGTCCATACAGCAGCCAGGGCAGGGGACAGAGGCACATCTAATGCAGCTCAGACAGGGACGGGGAACCCAGGCCTGAGCTGAAATGAGGTCCTTCGACCTGTCAAATCAATAAAACGCTCACCCAGTACTCCATCTCCAACATGAGCAAGAAGGCTGGGGAAGATTGTAGGAACAGGACATTTACCTAGTATTACTTTCCAGATGGTCTTCTTGCCTCTCGCCTGTTCCTTGTCTGAGGATGCAGTTTTTGTAACCCCTCCTATTAGATGCATTGTCCCAAACTAGATGTTTATGGACAGCTTTCAGTTTATGTCTATGCTTTGGGTTAAAATTCCATCATAATTTTATATGCCTGCACACAGGTTGTATTGTCATGCATTGAGTTGCTGAGGGTAATGTCATGTAATGTCATACATGTAATTACTGACATTCAGTTCATGTCTTTGTATCGGTTCATTCCAATACACAAGTTTCTGAAGTTCCTTAATTCATCTCTTTTTGCGCCGCATCTTCTGAGTCATGCATTAAAACTTTGCATGCCCTGTTGAACTGCCTAGCTGTCCTGCATGTGGCATTGAGAGTATGTCAGAGAATGTGGCTGCAGGGAGCTCTCTGGTGCAAGCCACTGTGTGGCCCTTCCTTGGCATTGTTGGTTGTTCCAAAATGTTCTTCCCACCCTCACCAGCTTGGTATCCTCCTGCTCACAGGTGTCCCCTTAAGCAGTCGCTGGGATTGCAGAGGTAGTGGCTGAGCAGGGAAGATGGTGACCTGCCTGCACCATGCCCAGCCCATCCATCGCAGGCACGCTCACCAACAGCAGCTCTTGCAGGACTCCTTCCCATCACTCCATTCCCTTAGCAGAGGGTTGCTGCTTTGGTCTGCACCTCATGCACCTGGGCTCCTTTTGCTATTTGTTGCTGAAACTAGAGCTTGGTGGCTTCTTGATACCACAAACTTGCCTGGGCTTTGTTGGTCCTTGCACTTCCAGGACTTGTGGTCTGGTCTGTAGAGTCACATGTGCAGTGCCCCCTCAGTCTACTGAGCAACGTGGTGGGACCCTAGCACTGACCCTGCTCCAAGCAGGGCGTTGGACTAGAGGCCTCCCAATGTCTTTTCCAGCCTGAATTATCCCATGAGCCTATGAACATTGCACTGCAAGGTTTGGGACTAATTTAGCCTCTTATCTTGAATCCGAGGCTTTACTTCGTTGGGTTTTAAATATGAGTTAGCCAATTTCAGTGGCTGGACTTAACTGTGTTATTTCCTTTGAGCTTTTTTTTTAAGGAAGTATGTGTAGACGCTGTAAGCTTCTGTTGCTAGGTGCTCTCCGCAACTAGACACAACGGCTGGAAGGACCTTTTCTCATGTCAGTGGTCCTTGGGGCTAACTGACTGCAGAGCCCCACTTTGGGAGTCCATTATAGCTACCCTCTGACATTAGAGGGTAGATGAAGGCAAAGCCATGAATAATGAGCAGGAGCTGTGTTTCCTTGCAGTGGAGGCTTCCCCTACAGTGGTGAGGCACTTCTGTGGCTTGCCTTGTTCATGCTGGGGCTCTACTTGTCTTGAAATATCTCAAGGTGGCTGTGTCAGCTCCGCAGAAGAAAGATCTCTGTGTCCAAAAGCCTCTTCGGTTTTCCAGCTATATCAGCTGGTCTAAGAAAAGATACTGCCTCTTCCTACAAACCTGTCTTTCCTACTTCCTGAAACTGTTCCAATAATATCAGCCAGTTTTAGTTTCTTTCTCCAGTTGCCTTCTCACTTGACAAAGTACGGCCCAGCGCCATACTGGGCACCTTGCATCTGACAAGCACATCTTCCGGAGGACCTCTCATTTCACCATCTAGAGGTGGGTGATGAAGCCCCTCCAGCAAACCCTCCTGCTGGCAGCCATTCCACATGGTTCTGAAGTATTTCTCTGTGGAGGAGTAATGCACGGAACCTGCTGAGTGCTCCAGGTGAAAGCACAGGCAAAATCATTTATTGAGCCAAGCTGGCAATCTTATATACCTGCAACAAGCCCCCTCCCACATTTGGTCCCAGTCCTTATTTACTGTAAGAACATCTTTCTGTTCTTCTCAAGGTCGCTGTTCTCAGTTCGGTGTCCAGCACATCTGTTGTTGTTATCTGTTGCTTGCAGTTCTCATGGACTTCTATTTTTTGTGTTCCATGATCTCATGGGAAACTCTTTTGTGTCCCACAGTCTCAGGGGAATTCAGTCTCCCACATTTCTCAATTTCCCAGTTGATGCTGATCAGCTTTAATTTCCGCCTGCCTGTTCCTGACATGAACCTCAAGGAGCTTCTCAGATCCCAGTGTTTCATTCTATGGATTTAGATTCTGCGCTGGAGTCAACCGTTTTTTCTTTTGGCTATAGGAGAAAGAATAAAATCCGTCATCATGGAACATCTTTCCAAGGCAGCACTTATTTTTTATTCTTTTCTTTACTCTCACCAATTTTTCACAGCTCTAAAGCTGAGAGGAGCTGACAGCGGTCTCCTGTCAGATTACTCAGTGTACCCAAAAGAGACTAAGCTTTCTGCTGCTCCTCATTGCTCCTTAATTGGATTACCATGGGCTACTTTATCCCAGCTCAGCTTCATTATGTCCTGGAGCTCATGGGGGTTGGCAGCTCTCACCTGTGAACTATGCAGTTCAGTGTGTAATGTGGAAATAGTGGGTTTGGGGATGTTTAGTCAAATGCTGTATGTGGTTATCTATGCGATGTAAAAAAAAAGCCATCACCATATTTGCCTAACAAAACCAACTTCCAGAAAGTCATGTTTTAAATCATGTACAAATTAAATTCTTACCATGTAGGTTTTTTATCATCCGAAATTTCAGACAAAGCACTCATTTGGCGTGTTAGACCATGATGATGCTAGTTGAGGTATTTTACCATGTACTCAAATGTTTCAAATATGTCTTCCAGTCATAACCACAGTCATGAAATTAGGACAAAGTGTATTTGAATTTCGTATCTTCCCCATCACCTCCTGCTGCTACCCAGAAGCATTAATGCCTCATAAACACTATTTTAACCAGTGATTTGAGCCACGTTTAGATTATTTTTAATACCTAATCATCTTCACTGGCTGGTGGCCACACTTATTTCTGCCTGGGCCGTTTTTTTTGATTGCTGCTTTTTATTTATTCATGGAGCTGAATGTGATTTTAGTATTTGTTCTCTGCAAAATCCAATTCTACTTTTTATTCTGCTTGATCTCTGCAATCTGTATCAGTGCCTGATGGACTTCCTCTGCTCACTTATTGTAGCAGTGAGTAAATCTGCTTTATAATTTGATTGCGTTTACCATGTCTTTTATAAGTGTTATTGAAACAGGTGCCCAGAGGAGTTGTGGATGCCCCATCCCTGGACACCTGGAGGTGTTCAAGGCTAGGCTGGATGAGGCTTTGAACAACCTGATGAAGTGGATCTTTAAAGTCCCTTTCAACCCAAACCATTCTCTGATTCCATGATTTTATGAATATAGTGCAAGACACTCGCTCCTTATGCCTTGGGTATGGCCAAGTGGGACCCTGTGGGGAGGAGAATTTCCTGGGGAGCATTGTTCATAAGAATAGCTGAGCCTGCGTGGGGATGACCTGTGCTAGTGGTGGGCTTGGGGGTGGGGAGAGCCCCCGTCAACTGGAGTCTGAAGCGGTCACCCGAGATCAGTGAGCAACACCAGCCATGCTCCTGGATCCAAGAGGAGACCTAAAGAGACATTTTCACAGGACTTGGGTGTACTGTAGATAGTTGGTTGCAAGCCAGGGAGACCTTTGAAAACACTGGTGAGAGCGAGCATGAAAAGTAAGACCTCACCACACAGTGAGTTGGACAGAAAGCTATTTATAAAGCCTTTAATTGTTACGCTTCCTTATCTAGCAGCTCTCACTTTCCTTCTTTTAACTTTTTTGCAAGGTGCAATGATGTTGTTCTAGAGGTGCAAAGTCCTTTTCATGTTGGCATGCTCACCTGAGGGAAAAGGCACCAAGAGATTCACTTCAAAGCACTCAAGTCCTTTGCGTCATGTTCACATCTAACCATCTAGGGAGCTCTTCCTGGGTGATTTCTCTTTCCTCCAAATATGAACTCCTGACAGTTTTTGTTCCTCTACTAAAAGTGATTCCAAGTTCATGTTCTTCATCTCTAAATCCCATCAAACTCACCAACATGGTGAGTTCTCAGAATTAAAACCTGCCTTTTGACATACAGTCTGAAATGTAAAATGCTCAGGACAGAATCACTACAACTGATCTAAATCTAGCATGTGAAACAGCAATGTCTCTTCCTGCAGTATTTGCTTAGGAAGTGACCACCTCCATGCTATCACAGCTACCAGCTGTTATGTGCAAGAATATTTGGGTCATACCTTACGAGCAGGATTTGTGAAAACCTCCCAAGCATTCATCTTTCTTACTAGCACTTTGTTTTCCCAAATCCTTGGATAATGGCCACATGGTCATTATTTGGACATTGCCAGGATGTGTCCTCTCCTGTACTATCCCCCTCTGTCACCCCTTGATTTTCACCCCTCTGAAACTCTGGTCCGGTTAGCTGTAAATGCATGTCCTTTGGTAAGACAAGAAAGGGAACTTTACACGGCTGAGCAGAGAAATGCAGACCATGAAGCTACACGTGATACAGGCTACCGTTGATCACCTAACAGGGTCACATGCATAGAAAATGTGGGCATAGCTACACACAAGGTGATCTGAATCAGACACAAGGTGGCTCAAAGGACACTCGAAAGATGGTTGTAGTGTAGAGCAAGGTTCATGTCCCATTCCATGGGACTGGATGCGTAATGCCTTTGTGTTTACTGGTGTCTTAGCTCTTACTTTTGCTAGCTTAAGTCAAAACCTTCAGGCCAGGGTTCAGGCTTCTGGGAGCTAAAGACCAGATTTGATGCCAAACCCTGGTTTGAGTTTAGCAAGAATATCTCTAGGTGGGAAAGACCATTGTGAGAGACTCTGTGAGCTAAAGCTATGCCACAGAGGAAAACTGAAAACATAAGCAAAATTGAAATTGTAGAGATGGTGACACTGAGCAGCACAAGGACTCACAGACAAAACCCTCAAAAAAAGCAGCAGAGAAACTGAGGTGGCAACTGAGGAACAGAACAAGCCTGTTCCTGGGAGCCACTTGCCAGCAGATGTCTGCTGTGTGCCTGCAAGGTGGCCATAAGTTTATGAATGTTTAGCCAAGTAACGTGTTTGAGCCCTGTACTACCTGTGTCAGGCTACAAAGGATGTCTGTCTGCTTGTAAGCTGTGTCTAATCCTGCCTGCAGAGCCTTCTGTGCTCAGTAAAGCTGCCCTGTTATGTCTTCCACCATCCCTTCCCAAACCTAGGTAAGAAACCATACTACACATACCTGGATGTGGTCTGAATGCGACAGCCACTAGGCAACATGCACATGGAGAAACGACTGTTGTAGGAGATGTCCTCAGCTTAAATCAGACTTTCAAGAGTATCAACAATCAAACCATGCAAGTACTGGTTTGCTTCTGCTCCGCTTCCAACATACTAATGTGCAGGTCCAACTGCAGCTGCAGCTGGCTGGTGTGTCAGCAGAGAGTACAGACAGGGCCAGTGGTGCTCAAATTGGGAAGACCATATAAAGCAGAAGAGCAAGAGTCCAGCCATGTAAAACATTGGCCTCGGTCAGCTTTGGAGTTCAGTGAAGATGCCAAGACTGCATGGACCAGCCAGGTGTGGGTCCTGCAAACAACTGCACTAACGTTACTTAAGTGTGACTCTAGGCTTCTACCCTAAAAAGCATCTTTTTTTTTTTTTTTTGTTAAAAAGCAGGCTTTGCTCTCTGACAGATGCTGTTTTGGAAGTGGAGAGCTGAGCCTGCTGCTTGCAGCGTGGTTGTGAACAAGATTCAGGTGAAGTAACACGTCTACAGTGCAGAAACGCTTGCATGAATACCAACAGCTCTGCTCTGATGCATTCTGCCAAGCTGTCCCTCTGACGTCTTGCATGAATCGCAAGCCACAGCATTACCACTGTGGCACAGGGAAAGGCTACCAGCAAACCAGGCAGCTCTGAGCTTTGCAAACCTGTTTACATGTACGAGGCAGGAGCTGCATCATGGATGCTCATATTGAAACAAGAGAATGCTCCTGGTCCTTGCCAGCATGTTTTGGGGTTGGTCGCAGCCAACTGAGTTGTTATGATCTAGGAAAAAATAATATACCTTGTGGGGAGGTTTTATGGCAACCTGGGCCACAGCTCTGCAGGAGGTTTCAGAAGAGTAATGGGGCCATGGCTTGCCACACAGCTGGAACGAAACCCAGCCACAATCGTAGCCAAGGTCCCTTGCCAGCAGTTTAGGTGGTATTTCTGCTTCTCATGTGGCAACACCAATAAACGGGAGAAGACACCAATGAAAAGGTAGACAGGCTTTTAATGGCATGATCAAGAATCCCCTTTTAATAACAAATCTAATGACAACTGTGCTGAAATGAACAAGAAAATGGCATAATAATTTATTTTTTTTAAGACGTGATCTGAAGTTATGACAAATGCCAGGTGGATCTGTACACTGACAGGGCTTCTGTGATACATGCCAGATTTTATGGCCAAGAAATTTGCCATGCAGTTGAACTGGATTGTGGTTCCTCGGTTGGAGTCGTACATTCTGTTTGCAGTGTGTAAACATTCTCCAGCTGCTTTCCTAAAGAATGCAAAGAAGATATGTAGAGAGATTTAGCCTTGGGACTCAGTCGCACTTCCAGGCAGGCAGTACCAAGGAGCAGAAGTCCTATCTCCAGGCCAAAAGACTTTGTCATACTGTACCAGAGTTGAAGGAAAACATCGGTGCGCGAGATACAACGTCTGAGTGCAGAGTCACATGCTATCGTGTTAAAAGGAGATATACAAAATTATCTGCATTTCCAGCTCCAAGTCCTGTCCAGAGAAGAAGCAGCCCCAGGTCCCATAGCACAGCAGTGTTGCTGACACTGGTTTTTCACACATGCTGTTACACCTGGACTTCTCACCTAAACCCCCACGTCCTGCAGAGCTCAATCGCACCATCTGCAGGCGACGGTCCGAGAGCCTCTGCTTGCTCACCTGCAGCCATTACCCAAGTGCTGAGTAAACGTCAGCCCCTGCCTCCTCCAGCGACCCCGTGTCAGACCTCCCTGCACTCAGGCCAGAGGCAATACGAGGCAAGCAGAGGCAGAGCAGCTACGGCAAGCCCATGCTGATACCAGCCAGCAGTACCCTTGCCAAGTCAGAGCTCTCACGCCTGCAGCTCCCTCGGTTTAGGAGCTAAGAGCAGGAGGTGTTCTCACCTTGGCCCCTACCAGAAACCCACCTCTGGATTTGCTGTGGTAGCTCCTGTCCTCCTTTTAGCATAGAGAGCACATGCATACTTCAAACCTGTTTTCCAGACAATAGCAGCTCCAGGATAAAAGGGATAATGTTCCTACCCTTATACCTGGAACACCAGCCTGCATGGTGCGGGGCTTGCTGCATAGGCTGGCGGCCAAGTCTGCCTCAAGCTTTGTAGAAATTCAGGAGAGCTTCGAGCCTCAGCCAGAGAGGGACTGACCTGCAGGGAGGACACAGTGACTTTGAAGACAATATTTGCTAAAGAAAGTGTATTGGGAATGAGGGGACAGAAGGATTACGGCATACAAATCACTGTCATTTCATAGGATCCTGGCTGTGCTGAAGATCATGGCTCACCATAGCCTGAAACCAGGGCTATTTTCTGGCCTCACAAAGAGACAAACTCCATGCTTGAGGAGATGCTGCCAACCTGTCTTAACATCAGCTGGCTCTGCTGTTACTATCAGCATAGTCCCAGCTCTTGGAGCGCAGCAACAGGCTGGGGAAGAGCAAAACAACCATTCAGGGTTCTGCAGAGGACCTTTGGAGCCCATGGACACCCATTCCAGTTACCAGTGGTACAGGCAAGCATCACAGGAAGAAAGGGCCTGAACAGGAGCCCAAGCTCTCTCTCTTGTGTGCAGATATTGGAGTATTTGGCAAACAGATGGCATCTAAAGTGGGTTGCAAATTCCCAAGTGGTCCTCGTGTGCTTTGTGAAATCAGCCTAGGCACCACTGAGCATGGGCACGTTTCAGTCAATGAGAAGAATTATTTGAAACCAAACTCACGTCCACAATGGGATTTTTACTGTGTTCACAAGGTTAATTTAATTGCAGTTGATTGATGTGTGGGGCAAGCAAGGCCTTAGGTGGGCATTGGTGCCTGCGCATGTGGAATAGTGGTGGATCATGCCATGGGTCAGTAAACTACACAGAGAAGAAAGAAGTGTGCTAAGGGACCATTGAGCTGCTACTGGAGCTAGTCAGGCTGTCATAGATACTTAGCCATCTTCTTACAGAGGATCTCCACTGATAAAATACCTCTGTGTCGGAAAGGAGAAACATCAACATTTTCCTGCCCCAACACAACTTGCTTTGGATCAAAGCATCTCACTAGCAAACAAACCATGTTTGTGTTGGTCAAGGGCAGCCATGTGAGCAGGGACTCCAGACCCTGATCCGTGCCACACAAAGACGTGTGGCAGTCCACCAGTTATTACAACTCTGATGGCAAGCGTGACGGCTGCCAGTCAGCTAAGCTGGGGGTGTTTTGCCCCTGGTTCATGCTCAGGCGAGTGGAGCCTCACAGCTCACATGCGCTTTGGGAGAGTGGGACCCTGTTCCTCCATCCACATCCACCTCACATGGCAGTCAGTCCTGCATGCATCAGAAGTCACATAGCATCAGGGCACTTCTTTGAAGGTGGCAGGATCCTTTTCAACCTTTAGCCACTATATATAATGGGCACTACTTATATTATATTGTTATAATAATATATATATACTATAATATTCTTTACTTAGAAAGGGCAAGCAAAATCTCCTGTCTCTCACAAATTCCAAGGGCAACTGACTCAGAGAGGCCTGCTACCGAAACACCTTTTGCACCAAGACAAGCAGAAGTGTTTGTGCTGCCAACCAGACAAACCACTTAAGCAGCTCCATCCATGTGTTCAAGCCCCTCCATGGCATTAGTCTGACAGGTACCATCAGTTCTTTTGCTCCCTCTGCTCATATAACCTGTTGTCAAACTGCCTTAGCGCTGAGAATTATTTTTCAGATTTGCAGCTTAGCACATTCGCCTCCATATCCCTGTTTCTTTGCAAATATCTCCTGGCCAGACAGCAGCCATTGATCATTTTTACCAGTCAGTGTGCCATCTTCTCAGATGGCAGATAAAAAAGCAGGCGGGACCTTCGCAGACCTAAGCGAAGTGAAGATTCTCAGCAGAGTGTTTTCTGTATCTCATGATACCAGGCAGTCCCAAAGACACTTGTGCTCCCAACATACCCAATGCTCCCCTGAACAAGTCCCGTCTGTTCCTGCCACCCATGCACATTCACACACAGACACAGGCATGGTGGCAGCCTGTCCCAGGAGTCCCCTCAAAGCACACATGGGCACAACCACCTGCAGCTGGCCAGGACAGACACTGCAGCAAGACACTGATGGGGAGCCATGTAGTGTCAGGCTGTTCCTAGAAATTCCCACAAACATGAGAAAGTTTTGGGAAGCCTACTTAACCTCCCCAACCCCAAATATTTTGTTTTACTCTTCCTAGCCATTTCCTCTGCTCTGGTAAGCTCCATCTTCTCTTCTTTGCAGTGAAGCAAGGACGTAGCCGCACACCAACAGCAGTGTTTGAGCAGCCCTGTGTGTCCTCGAGGCTTGTCAGAGCTTGCACACCATGTTTCATGGCAGAGAACAGCAGGGACTTGCCTCTCCTGCCTTTCTGGGATGTGACAGCCGACCATGTCCTGCGATGCCAGACTTGATCATCTGGCATCCCTCAACCATCTAACTTCTCCCTAACATCAGAGGCCTCATCCCCTCCTGCCCCCAAACATGATCTCCTGTGTTTCCTCCAACTGTGGCAGATGCCCTTCAAGCCTCCCTGCAAGGTAGAGGAAGAAAAGAGGATAAAAATACCCAGAGGAGTTGTTGACCCTTTTGCAGGGCTGTTTTCACAGTAACACTAGCAGAGAGCATCACTGCTAGTCCACCTGTCTGCCAGAAAATCCCTCCAGAGAGACACACAAGAGGAATGGGAACCTCTGCAACCAGGGTGTGCTGAGCATCCCAGTGATGGGAGTACCCTGGTGTCACACTTACTGCGGGAAAATAACCAAAATTGGGGAAATAGAAAAATACGGCTTTGCAAAGTTCAGCTCAAAGGCTGTAATATTAGAGCAGCTTTGAGGTGAGACATGGTTGCTACTCCCAGGAACAGAGTGTGCTTGGAATGGACAAAGCGTGCATCTGGTCGAATGGAATGTGCAATATCCTAGAAATGGGGAATAGAGTGGTATGGAGGTACCATGGCTCATCCCTGTTATCAGGGATAGTGTCCAGTGAAGATAACCACATAGTTACCATCAGGAAAGATGGTTCACAACTGCTGCCTCAGCAGTCATGGCGAAATCCTGTCCTGAAGCTGAACTTTGCTCATTATAACGTCATTATAATACCAAAACACATCTCCATTCCAAAAGCTACTCGCCTCCAGGCTGTGACCACACTGCACTGAGCAGGCGCCCTGAATTTCTTCTTGTCTCTACCTTTAAATCGAAGCGAGGAAAATTTGGACCAATTCTGACACAGACACACTTGACTAGAGTCACTCAAGCTCCACCTGAAAGCAAAGAAATAGTATAAAATGGCTAAAGAGAAGGGGGATATTGGGGCGAAGACCTCCATCAGAACGTCTGGGATCAGTCGATGGGCTGGACCTCTCTTCTCCCCCCCCATAGAGACACCTATTGGGTAAGAGCTCTGTGTTACATGTGCTTAGTCACTAACATCTTGCTAGCTAGTTAGTATTATCACTGATCAGTTCTGATTTTATATTGTTCTAAATCGAAGTTGTTTTCGCAGTCAGTCCCTATCATCGGCTATCTTCGAATCTGTCTTCTGTCACGAGCATATGTAATAAAATTTACATAAGTTTCCAGAAACTTCACAATTGATACAAAGAATATAAGGGATTTGGCCCATTGTGCTGCCTGTGAGATCCCTGAATAGGTCAGGTGAACACCCTCTGACTTAGCGGGCTGCCCAGGGCTGGCAGGCGGGTCGGGTACAAGGGTCTCGTCTTCCTTGGGAAGGTGGTAGACTGGTCAAATTGCTCCCTGACCTCTATTGACCTCACCTTGTGTCATAACGTGACACTCACCATTGAGCAACTGAAGGACTGAACCTTGAAAATCAGAGCCAGGGAGGAGATCCAGAGCATGGCAGGGGCTTTCCTGAGTCCCTCTGATGACACCTGAAAGAGGGATCAAGACATCACTGCCTCCAGGACGTGGGCTGCGAACAGGGGGCTTACGAGTGAGCCTGTGACTGGCTCTGCCAGCAAAACGCGGCTCTGTGGACCACCTGTTGTTAGCAAATTCTTGATATCCACTTGACTGGAAGAGCCCAGCAATGAAGCTGTCAACACTGGAAATGGCTGTATTTTCTGTGCTGGTAATCTTTCTTTCTCTGGCTTTCTGAAACTGGTGGGACCTGCCTGGTGGCTTTCCAACATGTGACAGCTTTGGCATGTGTCCGGCAGGACCAGGAATCTACTGCACCACAGAGAGATGATACTTTGGTGTCACCAGCATCTTACCTGCTACTTGAGGTTGTGTCATTGTAGGAAGACCTCTTAGAAGACAGCTAGGTTTCTCAGAAAACCTTTTAATAAGAAAAAGTCCAACATTCCTGTGAAAGACTTCACTGGACAGTCGCTTCACAACTAAAAGCCTGCCTGATTTCTTCATCTGCCATTCTCTCTTACTCTGTCTTCCCTGTTTTCATGTGCTAGATGGAAGATCTCTGCCCTGGAGCTTCCTTCCTGACATGGATATAGCTGGACCATGGAAAAGTCTCCTTTAAGCTTTCTCTTGAAAATAGATTGATTGTGCTTTATTGGCCTCCCACGATAAGGCAGGTTTGCTAACCCTTTTAATAGTCCTGTAGCACTCTTTCCAAGCTCTTTCGATGCCATTTTTGGCATGTGCATCTAAGACCTGGCTGGAGCATCTCGTAAAGGCTTCACAATTTAGGTCTTGTCAATTAGGTCGTACCATCTAAGCACTCCAAAATGAATAGTCCCTCAGCATAGGGAGTGCCATTATGGTTCATATTTCTGGAAAGAATCTGTGTTTGAGTTTACTCTGTTTTCTAGTTTCTAAACATGCAGGGCATATTTATGTTGTAGTTTGATCCACACTTCAAACTCACATGAAGTTACAGTGTCACCAGAAGATGTGGTCACAGCCTCTGTCCTCTCCTTGCCCCACTTCTGTTGTGTGACCAAATGCTGACCCAGACTGATGAACCGAACGAGATGAAAACCAAACCAGCAAACTAGAGCGCTCAGTGTCATGCTAGATCAGCATTTCCAGCCACTTCACCAAACAGCTGGCCCAGCGTAAGGGGTGTGAGAGTGCAACAAAGCAGCTGGAACTTGGAGGGACCACTGCTTTGGTGGCAACATCAGCTCAGTCCATCAAACCACAACCAGAGCTTGGAGTTCCCAATGCTTCTCTGCAAAGATGAGGACATGTTTTTAGACTAGAAGCTGTGCTTCTTACTCTGCCAGAGTGAACAATGCCAATGAAAACAGCAAACACTTTGAGCTAGACGATTAAATAAATTCTTAGCATTGGCAACACTGAGACTGTCATACAAAGAGGTAATTCCTTTCATCTATTTCTAGACACTTCCCTGTTCAGATGTCCAAGGAGTACCCTGTTCTCCCAGCCATCCCGTTACAGCTCTCATGCTCCTTTCCAGAACAGTTCCTGTAGATGTGAACAACTTCAGGATTCCTCAGACTTGACGGTTGCCAGTGTGACTATTTGTTATCTATGTCCAAATGAATCAAGGTTATTACTGTCCAGGTTCCTCTATCAAGCTTTGTTGTCTGCAAATAGTAAATATTTGCAGCTGGTTGCAGCTGCGGGAGTGGGTGTACAGAGCAGCCGCATTTCTGTCCTGCCTCATCCAAAGCCTTTTTTAGGCATGATAATGGTGTGAAGCCCCAAGTATTTGAGTCTGGAGCGTTTCCCTCTGTGGGGTGCAGGGAAAATTTTGTGACTACTTCAAGATCTCATCAAGCTCAGACAGGTGTCAGTCCTGGCTTTCATTGTCAAACCTTCCTAATTAGTCTGGGGGCTAAAAAGTTGGTTGATTTAGTTCTAGCTGAGTGCAAAGCTTCTGCTCTGATAATATTACTTGAAGAGCACAGCCCTTGCTTTTATGTTCACATTGTTAGTTCTCAAGCAATGTGTGGAAGAGCTGAGCACCAAGAAAGAGCACGACATAAACGCGACCTCCACAACTCAGCCCACTGTACTCTCAGCTAGAAATGCACAAGGTACCTACGGCATGCCAGCAAACCTCTCCTTGCAAAGCAGCAGCTTTTGAGTACACTTACTACAGGATAATAATTTCCCACCCTGCCATATAGGGAACTTTCAACCACAGTGCCAAAATTCACAAACACCAAGAGCGTCACAATAAAGCACAAGGAATTTAGGTGCAAGGGGCACCCAAGCTAAAGGCATCCAGTGACTATTCACATCTTCAGGATGGAGCTGTGTTTGGTGGACTACAGGCCTGTGGCACCAACCACACTCAGGTCAAGAGGAATCACCCATGTCGGGAGATGCGGTCTCCGCGTATCACAGTTTGGTATTTGAGACAGAAGTGGCTGCAGTGTGTTCCCTTCTAGATCAATTAGAAAGCGCTTGTGATTTCCCAGCAAGCTGCCAATACTTCCCTACTTCCATCTAAATACCCACCATACAGGCATCTGCTGAAACAGTAGCAGTGTCGCTGAGCAACAATGCCAGACAGCCTCCTCTGTGGGACATACTGGAGCAGGCAGAAGCATCCAGCAAGACCTGCCTGTCTCCCATTCCCACCTGCAGAAGCATCTCTAGAAATGAGAGAAGAGCCCCCTCCACCCTGCCCCTGCTCTTATCTCAGCACACGAATAGGACACATCCATCCCTCTTGGCTGAGCTGGTGACAATCCCTTGCTAACACAGGTGGCAGTAATGCCACGAGCCAACACTCAGGTAGATGGTGGCGGCCAAGGCTGGTGTTTTCCCAGCAAGGAGAGAGGAGGGAGCTGTCTGCAGGACAGGAGCCTTCCTCTCCAGCAGGTCTTGCTCTCGTCACCTCTGCTCCTCTTTCCAAAGCCAGGGTCAGTGTTGGCGACTGGTATTGCTAACAGAGAGAGGGGAATGCCTGGCGAGGGAGGAGGGCCAGGCACTAGGCAGGCTGCCTGGGTCGCTGCTTGGTGCTGTACGCTAGCAAGCGTGAGCTGCGGGCTGGATGTCTCCCTTGAAGAAGGCTCCGTGGCTCAGAGGCTCTCAGGCCCGTGGGAGCGGATCACGACGGTGTGGGGTGAGAGTGAGTGAAGCATTGAAGTGCAGCTACTGCTATACACTCGTGGGTCCAGCATGGAAAGCTGTGCTGCAGCATCTCAAGTGTATACTATATGCAGAAGTTACCCAGTCTGTTGGGCTGGCAGAAGATCATTATCTGGCAGCTGCTTTATTTTCCAGGGACACCTGCTTTCCTTTGGTTGCTGGACTCTGAGTCTGGGTTTTTCCTCTTTGTCGTTTTTTGGCCACACCAGGAGAAGGCAGGGAATCTCCTGCTGGCCCCAGGGCCTGAGCTGGGAGCTGAGGTCGGGGGGAAGGAGAAACTCGCTGAAGAGCAGTCCCTGGCTTACGCTGTCGGCAGGGAGAAGGACTTTCCCTCCGAGGAGGCAGCTGGCTTCTGGGGGAAGCACTGGGGTTTCTTGAAGTAAGGACAGGGCTCCGAGGGGATGCACAGCTGGATCTCCGTGAGCTGCTCCGTGGAGGAAGAGAAGTGGAGCTTGGCGAAGGAGGAAGTCGACTTTGTATCTGCGTTGTTCGGCACTCGTTTGGGACACTTCCAGCTGGTCTCTGTGCCTGAAGCCTGCAGGGGAAGAGAAGAGGGAGGATGAAGGGGAATTTCTGCAAGGGGCTCTGGGCTCCTGGCAGGTTTGGCATTAATGTTACTGGGGAATTACAAGGAGTCTCCAGCACCAGGATAACAGGAGCTATGTTGTGAACAAGATGGGTCACTGGTTTGAACACCATCCTGTAACACTCAATACTGTTAACTAGTAAGTGCTTGCCTTGGTCCTCCAGCACCCTATGGGACAACGAGCAGGCATGGTTTGGCCGATAGCACCTATGTGGGACTCTCCTTAATATGCAGCATGGATGCAGCAACCTCTTTGAAGGCAGGAGATACAATCTGGGAATGTGGACATGAGCTGGATTGTACCAGATGGCCTTTGACAGTAACTGTGCTGGAAGATAAACCAACCCACAGGGATTCCCTCCTTTCACTCCACATCTCTGAAAGAGCAGAATTTGCTGGACCTGTGGCAGAGCCACAGCAGCAGCTCTGCTCCTGGGCTGGACCTCCAGCCCCAAAGCCAGGCAGAAAAGCCAAACACTGTGAATTCAGAAGGTTTACCTCCACTTACATCTCTGTGCTTATTTGCTAGAGAGTCAGATATCTCCAAAAAAAATCAAGGCACAGGGGTGTGCAGGGAATTCAGACCAGGTGGAGGTGGCCCATGCTGTTCCAGGTCACTCCAAAGCCTGTATGCACTTCCCTCTCTCCAGCTCTTTGCATGCCGGCCATCTTCTGAGGCAATCAAACCGGCAGCCTCGCAGCCCTTGCAGCTCTGATGGCAGCAGCCAGGCCAGGTCTCCTTGCAGAGTTACGGCCACGCAGAGCGTGCCGCGGAACTGAGAGCTCAGCACTGGAGGGATCTGCTATTAGCATGATCAGACCAAATGGAAGAGGTTGTGGAAGGCGAGAAGGCCTCAAAGCCAGGGCAAGTGAAGAAGGTCTTGGCCCTTTGGCCAGATTGAGCCAAAGAAGACAGAGAGGTGGGAATTTCACACCCTGGTGAGCTGAAATGTCTGTCGGAAACAGGGATGGACCACGCATTCAAGCCAAGTGAAAGGTAAAGCAGTGGGAGGTGAGCAAAGTGCTGGCTGCACCTTCTTAATAAGTCCAATGTTTTGCATCGCTTACTGTTTTGGTCTTACCTGGAGGCAACGGCTGCATCCTGTGGGGAGCTACATAGTGCTGCCATCACAATGGCCACGGAGCTCTCGGACTTCACCACGTCCAGTGGTGTTTTCACTGGCGTGATGGGCCGAGGAATTCTGCTTTTTGTGCTTACGGGTCTCTCTTCTTTCCTCAGGAGAGCAGCCTTCTCCTTCCCTGCCCTCCTCGGGATGGAGTCATCAGAGTCGTGGGTGTCTTCCTCAGACCCGGTGGCCGACAGGGTTTCGGAGGCTCGCTGCCTCTCGTCGCTGGAGGATGCCGAGGAAGAGGCCCCTGAGGCCAGCCAAAGGAGGCGGCTCTGCCTCTTCTCCATCACCAGGCGAGCCAAGTCAGGCTGCTTTGCCCTCTTATAAAGCCTCTCTTTGGCCGAGAGCGAAGTTGAAAGGTCTGAGCCAGTGTCCTCTTCAGAAAACAAAATGGGTATCCGACTCCTGTACCTGGAGCCCAGAGGTCTCCTGAGGCCCTGCTGTGGTGTGTCAAGGAGCATCTCTGCTCGCTTAAGGTGTTCTGCCACCAAGGCTGTCTTCTCACGATCAGGCTCCCTTGTAACCACCTTGCCAGGCTCTTCCAAATCCAGCGAGAGTGCCGCTTTGCCGGAGAGCTCCAGCTTGTCCTCAGGAGGCTTCGCAACACCATTGGGAAGGGCCAGCTGCTCCCCCACCGTTTCTGAGGGGGTTTCGATGTGATTAGCCGAAAGTGCGCAGCTCTCCGTCTCTGCCCCCTCTAGCCCCGAATGTATGCTTCCGTTCTCTATCAGCGCCAGGTTGTCCTCCAGCTCTTCTTCGATAATGACCTCCTCAAACTGGCCTGGAGGGCAATATTCCTCATGTCTCATCAGCTGGCCGCTGGAAGACATGACATTTAAGTGGGTCTTCTCAGCAATATGAACAAATGTGCGCTCAACTTTGGTAAAGGGGGAGGAAGCTGTAGCCACTGCCACGGGAGGCTTTGGTTCAGATTTAAGGACTGAGGACAGGGTCCCTGGCTCAGATACATCCAACTGGCTACCCATAGGCTGTGGCCGCTCACTCTGAGGTGTCAGTGCAGCAAGAGTGCCCAGATCGACTTCTGGAACCAAGTCCGTGGTCACTGGAGACTTTTTCAGATCACCTGGTGAAAACAGCACTAGTGTTTTTGAGCCTTCCTCCAACTCCAGGTCCCCATCAGCAGTGGACGCTCGACCCTTGGATCCCTTCTGGTCATCAGCCAGGAGTGTGGATGGTGCACACTCCTGACTGCGCTCTGTGCTTTTTTGACTCAGGTCACTGCTGGAACCACTATGCATGTCAATTTCATCCCCTTCCTCCTCTGCCTCCTCCTCCTCATTTTCCTCCTCCTCCTCATCTTCTTCCTTGTCTTCTTCTTCCTCCTCCTCTTTTCCATTAATTTCCAGATAAGGTTCCAGAGGTTTGCAAGGAGCAGTCAAGACAATATTTGAGAAATCAACTTTCTTTATCCGCTGGGATACCTTAGGCTTTTCCCAGTAGTGTGACAGATCTTTTCTGAAGTCTTGGTAAGGCAAACTTAAAGGCACCGCCTTGGGCAGACCATTCATTTCAAATGACTTCAGCAAATATGCCTGCAAGAAGACAGATGTGACAAAAGAAAAGGGTCAGTGTTCAGACATAGCATTGACAGAGAAGAAATCAAGCTCAACAGCAGTGGGAAGCATCAGTGGAAAGCATGTAGTCCATCACGCTTCCAAGATACACACCTGAGCAGTGATCACTCAACCATTCGATTCGTACAAACTGTAGAAAGGAGAGATTCACAGATACTTAACAATGAAGGCAAAAAAATGTGACGAAGAAGTTCGTTTGTTAGCAGTCTTTACCCTAAAAGAGCTGTTTGCAAACAACTCCTCAGGATTTTTTCATGTTTCCCAATCTTGTTAAGTATTACATATTTATTTCAGTATTCATACATTTACACATTCACTCCTTCTTTACTGGAACCATTCAGCAACTCTCTTTTAAGCCCAGGCCACAGTGAACTCAAGGGGCCCCTCTGGGCTAGATAAATTTCCTGATCACTTTCCAGTACCATCCACCATTGTCTCTGGTGCAATAGCCTTTGGAGCGCTCCTGCGTTCCCCTGCTGTGCTATTCATCCCTTCTTTCTGCTCCCATGTTCCTCCAGCAACTCTTAATTCTGTCTTCTACATGCTTCTGCTTTCACTAAAATCATCAGCAAGTAAGTCATGAAAGCTGACATACCAGATTCTGGGGTGTCCAACCATCAAAAGCAACGGGAGGACAGGACAGAGTTGGTGGAGCTAGTGTTTTTTGAGCAGCAGTCTTTGGTGGAGAGACTGCCTGTAAATCACCAGGAGTAGGCTGTGAAATGACTGCAAATAATACTAAAAGACAAGCAGCAGCTCACACACACATTCAACACACTTGACCAAACAAGCAAAAAAGGGCAAAATGAATAGGAAAAGCCCATGAAAATTTGGCCTAATTAACAATTGGTTGTAAATGAAAACCACAGCAGCACCACTCTGCAAAACGGACTCTAAAAAAACCCTTTAGGACATCCTTCTATTAAGAGGGCTGGAAAAAGAAAGCCTCTCCATAAATTCAACGAGTCAATAATGCATCACATGTTACCCTTGAAAAGTCCTAATCATGAACCGAAGGGCTCCAAACATCCGTGTTTTCAAGCGGCATTTGACAGTATCAGAGGATATTTAGGCTACACGTCTAAACAAGCACTTATTTAACTATGTGGGCTGCAGAGATGCCAACAGCTAGTACGTTCACCTGGCTATGGGAACGGATTTTTTTTGTCCCTGCGAGGGGGGAAAAAGCCCTCAGTAGCTTTTCAGTAGCTTTCCAATCCAATGACATAATTTCCAATTGCACTGAAAATCTGCATGTTTTTCTGTGCAGAGCGACGGCCTTACCAGTATGCCTGAAAAACTTAAGATCTTTGTGCTCATGTGTAACAGGGACATTTCAAATAGATTGGTGGGCAGCATCAAGCTGTTAAGCATGGTGATTAAGTGGTTATCCACTTAATTTTTCTTTTTATGTCTTTTAAATGAAAACACAGGCTGGTTTTGGCAATGACTCTGGAGTCCAAAGCTGCTTCTCTTCCTTCATTGAAGCTGAAGCCTGGCCCTGAAGATGGCCCTGTATTAGCCTGATTTGGTCTTTCACTGACCCACTCTACCTTTTGTATCAGGATGACAGATGTGGAACTTGGACAGGTAAGAGGGACTTGCCATCCTTTGCAGAAGAAATTACCTACTTGGCTTCCTCCCTCAGGTGTTCCTTGGCAATTAGTCCATTCAGCAGCCTCAGATTGGACTCTGCCTATTGGCTGGATTTGGTTTTCCCAACAAATACACCTGCAGTGCTATCCCTGGAGTCCTGATCAAACAGATGTGCTTCCCCAGCGGGACTGGGATCTGATAAAAAAGCCCTGATCAACACCTTGCCTTGTGCTGAGCTTCCCACTGGAAGGAGTATCCCCTCCCCAGTAACAGTTTACCTGTTGCTCTACTTCACCTCATTTTTCAGATGCTGTGGTTGATGGTACAGTTGAAAGATCGCTGGTTTCTCTTTGCTTATAAACCTTAAAATCTCCTCTCAGCTCTTAGAGCTTGTGTCATCTGATCTGCTTTCCAGTCAAGAAGAGCTGAATCCAGTCCTGCAGTGCACATCCTATATATAGGCCAGAGATATGGTTTCCGTGCCTTGCAGTCTGTCCCACTAGCAGCCCCTCTTTCCTCTATAGCCCTTTCCCTTGCAAGACATCAAACGTTCTTCTGAGATGAGTTTGCACCAAGCAATAAGGTATGACACAGAGCTGGACAGCCCGATGTTGCTGTAATAAAAATAATGGTTCTTCCCTTCTTCTTCTCTGGTCCCCTTTCGCTGTCCTTGAGTCGTGCTGTAGATACCTTTCTAATCTCCATGTACTGGCTGCACAAATTCCTTGTGGTATTTAGCAAATGGACTGCCTTTCTGTCTGTCATTCCATTTTCCCCATGTATTTTCTATTTCCCTGCATGGACACTGTGCTTTAAGCACAACAGTGATTGCTTGGCTTCCACCTACCTTTGGGAGACTTGCGACTGCTTATCCTGTTGCATGCAGTACCCCAAAATTGCCAGAAGGCATTCCTTAAAGCAGCCTGAGACTGTGGTTGTTTTGCCACTGTAAATGCACCACGGAGAAATTCCGAAGAGCATAAATATGCCAAAAAATATGGAGGACAGAAGTTACCTACAAATCCAACTAAAAGAAACTTCATTGAAATGTCTCTTGGGTCAAGCATTATTTTAACACATATTTTCTTAACTTCATGACTATCATCACCTGAAGCTGTTAACAAGGAAGACTGTCCTAGGGCATCAAAGTCTGAGACTGTCTTCACCGTTGAGTTAATGTGATCAGCAGCTAGCTGCAAGCGGACACCCTGATGGACAAGGTGTTCTCAGTTTGAACCCCTCACTAGAGAAGCTTGTGTCTGCTCTTGACAGTCATCATGTGTCTTTTGTACTACTAGCACACTCAGCTGCTCTAGGACTATTCACCAAAGGCTGGAGAAATACTTTTCTGCTCTGCTGTATCAACGGAGAGGAACTGTGGGAAGATGCCAGAAGATCAGGAGTGGAGAGGCTTAGCCTGTATCTTAAAATTGTAGAATAACAAAGGCGTAAGGAATCTCTGGAGGACTCTGCTCCCACCACCCCTCAAAGCAGGACCAACCTAGAGCTGGCTGCTCCAGGCTCTGTCCAGTTGAGTTTTGAGTATCTCCAAGGATGGAGATCCCACAATGTATCTGGGACCCTGTCCTAGTGTTTGAGGTTCTTCACGGTGAAAAAGTTTTTCTTTATATCTATATCTAATTTTCATTTCATGTTGCTTGTGTCCATTACATCTCATCCTTTCACTGTGCACCTCTGAGAAGAGTTGGGCATCATCCTCTCATCAGGTCTTCAAGGAAGAAATAAGATCCCACCCCAATCCCTTCTCTTTTTAAGGTGGAACAAACCCAGCTCTCTTGGCCTCTCCTCATGCCATACGTTTCTAGTTCCTAATCATCTTGGTGGCCCTCTGCTAGGCTCACTCCACTATGCCATGAGCTGAGGGAGCCACCCCATTTTAAAAAGCTACGAAGAGTGAGCAAGCTCTGATCTCTGCCTGTTTGTCACTTTCTCAGAAGACACATTGCCTGTCCTTGGACAGCGAACCATTTTTTCCCACCTGCTTGGTCTTTACTTCTGACTCTCTTTTGACTTGTCAGTCAACTGTCCAGGAATATGTACAGCAGTTTATGTGCCTGAGTGTGCGCCCACAAATTCCGCACATCTCACCTCTTTCACACTCTCTCTCTCCATAAAACCTGGCTTCATTTAAATTTAATTTGGCTAGTAACAACTTTGGGTAACAATACATATCTAGAAGGCAATACATATTCCTGCTTTGCACAGAGGCCAGAGTTAGAATACAGAGACAAAGGAGAGTCAGGACAGAAAAAGATCTACCTGCTCATATTTGGCAGAGGCAGAGACCAGCCCCTTCAAGTCCATCTCTGCACCTGTGCTCATGCACAGCTAAGTGGAGTCTAGGGGTTTGTCTTTACTGTAAACTGGTGGGGTTTCAAATTAGCAGGATCACTGGCACTGGGACATCCTCAGAGGAGACTTATATCACTAATACGGGCAGCCGTAATGTTCCTACACCTCAGTGATGCTGCAAATACTGCAAAAATCAGCAAAGGTGTAGTCTCCACTTTGCTACAGCAAGTTTACGACCATGCATTTGAAGTTCCCAGGTCCACTTGTAACCAGGAATGTAGCCAGACATGTTCTTCTCAGACAGCGCCAAGGAGCAGACTCGCACTGTGGGTTGAGCAGTACTGGCATCCAGCTTGTTAACGTGCTCATGTTTGTCCTGCCCCATGCCAAGTCACGCACGCTCCGCCCAGGTCCCTACAGCAATGATGAGTGAGGACAGTACCTGCTCGGACTGTATGGCTTTCTGGTGATCTCATGACTCACGAGAGCATGGAGAAGAGACCCTATAGCTTGCTTGTGCCTATGCCCCCGCAGCAGAGCAGCCTGTGGCATGGCACAGAGCGGGCCCAGTGTCCACCAGAGAAGCCTGCTCTCCCGAGCAGCACTGTGCTGACGTGGGGGAAAGGGAATAGTTTCCCATGTGAGCCTAAACAATTTTTCCTCAGACCATAGAATCTGAGATTTTTTTTCCTCTCCTATCTCTTGGTTTTAAACATTTTAAATGTAATAATTTGTGAACAACAAACCAACTCAAACCCCACCAGGTACAGGCAAAAATCACAATATCTGCCTAACATAAAACCAGGAAACACCGTGTCTCTTCTAGCTAACGTTCTGTTTCAGACCATGCTCTAAACTGTCTCACACCGTGGTTATCACTGTGGCACCAGCACATCCTTCTGCAGTGTTTGACAGATGTGCACATCTGCCACATACCAACAGCCTTACGGAGGCAAATCAAAACACACTTTAAGGCGTTCATCATGGAGCAGATGGGCTTTGGATCCTGCGAGAGCAGACGCAGAAGAGTCCTGACCCTCCATACAACTCCCAGAGGAAAAAGGGGACTTGCACACTGTACAACCCTGTAAGTCAGAGACCACAGCCTCATCCTAGCTCTTCCTCCCAGACCATCACCTGCCTGCACAAACTGCTCTCTGCCTTTGAGGAGTTGGGGTCTTGTGCTTCTCCTGCAAGGGGGAAAGTTTCCATCACCATTTCCACAGGTACCAGAGCCTTTGCATGCACCTACTGCCTGCAGCCTCACTCTCCAGCCACTTTCAGAAAAACACGGAATTAGTAACTGTGCACTTCACACCAAAGCAGACAGAGTCTATTGCCATGTCTCCTCTTCCAACCTGATCACAGACAGACCAACAGCAATTGAGGTTGAACCACACGCTGCTCTGCAGCACAGACTCCTTTCAAATAGGAGTCATGATGAAAGGCAAGCATGGTCAGATCCACTGACCAGCCCAGAAAGGAGTACAATACTTGCAGGACAGCCACAATTTTGCATCCAACTCCCTTCTGTTTTGGTGGGTGGAGGGGCTGGAAGTTTACCAGACATTCTTAAACACCTAGTCAAACGTCTGATGGGAGGCAGCCATCCACCCACCCTGTGCACACCATGCTGCCAGCCAGAGGACAATGCCCAGTGAAAGAAATCAAGAAAAATGTGATAAACTGTTTCTGCTGTGTTCATAGGTGTTGAATTGTGCTAGCTTAAGTTTATTTAGTTTGGATGCTCGTAACCACCAAGGCAGAGCTCTAAAAACTTACATAAGTTGGGGCTAGTTGTAACCTGCTGCTGGGTTCAAGTCAGTGAAATTGGTACTAGTGTAAATTTATGTAAATTGGACTCACAATGTGGCCTTCCCAAAGTATATGAAACACATCTCCAACAGTCATGGAACTTTGTTTCTATTCCCAGATCCGTCTTAACTGCAAGTTTTCAGTGATCGTATCAGTAAACGATAACTAAACTCTCACTGCTCTACCAGAGCTCCTTCATCTCCCTGCTTGGTGCTCCCATGTACCCAAGGATGAGTAGGGGACATCTTCCCAGAGCTGGAAAGCAAAGGGAGTAGAAAAACAAAGCAAGGAAGCAAACAAAAAACCCAGCCATCACCAAGGTGCTGCCTTTGATTCTTTAATAAGGTTTTGGTAGTATACAAGCTTTTTTTTTTTTTTCCTTTCTTTTTTCCGATTGTCTGGATTAACATACATGGATTTAAAAAAGGCACAAAATCCATTGCACAGCTTCTGTTTTGTTTGTTTTCGATGACATTGCCTGTTCATTGTGGTTTCAAGTGTAGGATTTTACAGTACTCTGCAGCATTTACAGCATGGTCTACATACAGGTATTCAATGCATGCTTTTACACAGGAGACAGAATTTAAATTCCCTCTCAGTATTTCTATATACACAATAGTACAGTGTTTTTCTTCTGAAAAAAGCTTTAAATCGGTCTTGCATGCTTGGTGTGCCAGAAGAATTAGTGCAAGCATATATTACAGTGTTATTGCAGTACAAAAAGGGGTTGACCTTAGGCTCTAAGGGGATTAGATACAGGAAGAATAAAAAGACTCAAGGAAAACAAACTTTGGATCCCTTTAGTCAACTATGTCCTTCCAAATGGATCCCTACTCAGTACCGCCTTTAAAGCTACAACAGGATGCTTCCCTCCATCTCCCTGCTGCCCTCCCCCTGAGACGAACTTCCACTTCTTCAAACCTTCTGTCCCTAGCAATCGATGAGGACTTCTGGCAACTTGAGGAAGCCCTTCTGCTGCGCCTCCTAATGCCGGAGACCTGCTTGAAGGGGACTTTCCTGAGATCCACTTCTTCACGCAAATTCAAGTCCCAGCAGATGAAGTTTCTCAATGAAACACAGGAAGCACAACCCGTTACCTACAGTTTTTGTCTTCTCTCAGTAGAAATGACTACAGATACTCACATTCACCTCCTACTTGAACAGAAGTTAGTTAAATATGGTTTGGACTCTTTCCTGCTTAGCAGCAACAGAAGTCTAACAGATGACACAAGGTAATGCAAAGGAAGGATATGCTGGTCCCTGAGATTCTTCATGGGAGCTGGAAAGTCCAAGAAGCAGAAATCAAGTTCTCAACATGATGTTAATTGTTCCATTGGGAATGGGAAGAGGCCTTAGTCCTGAGAGATGCAGATGGCACACAGACAGCAAGAGCTGTAGTCTGGTCTTCCCTGTAACAGCTTTGATTTGGATACTATCAGGACCTTAGCATATCCTGGAAGTGACATTATCCTCTGCCAACATAGACTAAGCTTGTTTGGGACTGGGAGATCTGGCAGGATTGAAACAGTGAGTGAAAAAAAACTAGAATCTGTGTTTCTGAAGCAGCTCCTTCTTCAAATCAGCATCAGACGAGGTAAAAGTAGCAGGAGTTTTAGAGCTGCCATGCTTCCTTGCAGGATCTCTGCGTTCCAAGAATCAGCACCATGAATGTCAGAGAGATGTTCTTTCCAGCATCTTACTATCATATACTCCACGGCCTTTCTCTTCTTCTTTTTTTTTTTTTTTTTTTTTTCATCAAGGTGAATAGGACAGTCCAGTCCTATGCTGGATAGGAGCTCTGCTCCTCCCTATTTGTGCTTTCGTATGTTGCTAGGTTTGTGCCAGTCTTCCTAGCATCTTGGATGGAAGCAATAGCTCTGTAAAGGTGGTATGCCTGCCACTTAGCATCCCACCTCTGCACTGCCAGTGTCTCCAGCAAGAGTTCAATGCAGAGCTCCCTGTCTGAGCAGACACAGGAACCACATAATTTTTATCACTCATAAGAGACTGAGGAAATGGCGAGCAAAGTGGAAGGAAATGATAATCCAAAAATTGTTCTAGTCCCTAATAGTAAAGGCAACTTAATAGCAGCAAGAAAGAAGAAGGAGATTCTGAAAGCTAAACATCTTCCTTAGTCATAAAAATAACCAGGAGTCAGCAGTGCCGAATAAGAACCTGATCTGGCTTTTTTTTTAGGAAGGACCGAGCTGAAGGGGCAAGAATCCCATGGAAATCCTCCTTATTTGACTTGTTCAGAGGAAATTTGCCATTACTGTGTTTCAGGTTGCCAGATCAATTAATTGCACTCATAATTAAACTGAGAAACTTGTTGGAGTTGTTGGAGGAAGCCCTGGGGATTCTTATGAGGCAAGTGCACTAGATGAGGTAACCGACTTGCATATGAAAAAATAAAACCTCCAAACATAAAGTAATTTTCTTTTCAAACACTAAAAGACATGCAAGTGAATGTAAAACGGGGATTGCTTCCAATCCCCAGGTTACATGGTTAGCAGCTTGTTTAAAATGTACATTCATTGTAACATCAGTTTTTCAATGGCAGGTGCAATACAAAGGACTTGCAATACATCAAATAATACTTGAAAACATTTCCCAGAAATTCATCTTTGCACTGTCCCGTGGAACTGCAAATACAGATCTATGTGTTATAGCAACCCAAACACAAAACATAGGGTATAAAAATGCATCAAAAAGGAAGGGAGTACCGCAATGATCAGCCTTTACACATTTTATTTAATGTTTTAACATTACCCAAAATAGGTGTTTGCATACTAATAAATTACGTCCCAAGTGGCAGCACCGTTCTTATCGCCCCAACACTGTGCCACCAGCTGATGGTGAATGGAGGGATACGTATGCTACAAGACACTGAATTAAGAGAACTGGGCTGGGCCAGGTTGCTGAAATCAGATCTGCAGCGTGCAAAGGAGGCCAGGTGTGCCATCTGAACCAGACACCACGAGGATACTGTCTGTAACTGATTGCACTGACTGAGATTCATTCTTTGCACTTTTGAGTACTTGGATGTGTGCAAAGTGGCCCATTACTGGCACAGAAACGCTTCTCTAAGGCATGGCCATGCGTGGCCATTCACACTTCACGTGTGGGTCATGAACACATATAAACATACATACAATCAGAAATGGAAGCTCCAGCAAAAAGCATCTCAACACCACCCTGGGGACAAGAGTGAAATGAGGATGCACATCTGGCCTGCTTTGATCAGCCTCTCCAGAAACTGCCATCTCCTCCAGTCACTCTAGGGAGGGCTGGCAACTACAGGAGAAGCAGGTCAAGAAGAAAAGCACCCCATGTTCTCCACCTGAGAAATATCTGGGGCGATTTATTCCCTATAAACACTAATAAGAGTTTAGGGATTTGCAAACAATCCATGATTTTCAAGGCTTCAGATCTTGCCTGCTAGCAAATGCAATTTTATTTTCTCCAGCTAGCCTCTTGAAGCCCATCTGTTACTGCCAAGCAGAACTAGACAAATATACGATAGCCATCTCCAAATAGTTCTTTCCCATTTGTCACCAAAGGAAAACAGAAAAGGAAAAACAAAAATAAAAGCTTCTCTTTTGAATGGATCAGGATAAAAGAGCCCTTTCTTATTCAATGTGAAAGTCACAAAATGCTCTCAGCTCCAGGTAAAGTTCTGAGAGTGGCGTGAACAAATCTCCACTGACAACCCTTAACAAAACGTATCATTCATCTAACCCAGCAGTTTCCAATGAAAATAAATCCGGTCACTGATGCAGTATTATGTGGCTGTAATATGAATGTGACTGGATACCACAGAGGCTCCACATGGCCTACGGAAGAGACGCTAGACCCAGTGGACAAACACGATGGGTATCTGTCACCAATTCCCCCAGATGAGCAGTAGAAAATCTCCTTACGTTTTCAAGAATAATCTTGTGCCACTGCCAAGCACTGCAAAATTCCACATACACACATCATGGACAATTAACTGATGGAGGCATGAGAGAGGACGTTAGAAAACAGGAAAAGGACTGGAAACATGTTTCCATGCTTTCTGATCTTCAGTCTCACAGTGCATCCTATTGTTGAGCTATTTTACAATACAGGACTAAACTAGCAACGGTTATATTTTCTTGCCTTAATTTATTTACATAGGATCACAGCACCAGATTCAAATAGTGCATTTTTACATGAGAGAGCAAGTGAAGTTCGTGGTGATTTGCAGTCAAAGAAATGCCTCAATGGTATTTGTTCTATTTGGTATATAGGTCCCACCCACCATCCTGACAATTTCCAGATTATGAAATAATATTCTGCATCCTGACATTCTCTCTGTGCAATCAAACTCTCACATCTGGCTTCATCCTGACATGTTCCGAAAAGGCTTTATTTGCTGCTGACTTCCTCCAGCAGTCCCGCGTGTCAAACAGCAGGGAAGTGGCTCACAGGAAAAATAAAGCACTTGGCGATCTTTTGGGTTAAGAGATCATCGGGAGGTACGAGTACTGTGACTATTAGTATTGTTTCTGAATAAACTCTGGACAGGCTAAATTAAGGTGTTTGCCCTGACTACAGAAGGGTTCTACTACAAAACAAATTATCAAGTCTCTCAGAAGAGGCTGTACACTTTGGGGCAGCGTAGCCAGTGATAAAGATGGTACCAAAGCCCGGTGATGCTACTGAAACAAAAGACAAATGAGGTAGTTAAACATTCCAAAGTGAACCCTTTGGAAGAGATGTCTGAAATACAGAACAGAGAGATGTCCCAAATGACATTTTTTCTGTTTCTCATCTCAAAAGTGCGCACAGCCTAGAAGAGTTAGAAAAGAAGGTACATGTTAACTGGCTTTAGAGTTACCTTTGGAAAAAGAAACGCAGCGCAACTACTGAAGGGTCACTTAACCTCTCTGCCTTGTGAGCAGGCTACAGGAGCTGCTGAGGACACCTTTGCTTATTATCACTGATCAGTTTGAAACAGTAGGCCTCTTTCCAGGAATCTTATATGGAAAAAAATAAATGAAAAAATTGCTTTTTTTCACCTCAAAAAGGAAAAAAGATTGTTGACTGGTTCTTAAAGGCATGCTGCCTTCTCATATAACACCCGAGTTTGACTGCTGCAGAAGCAGCTGGGGAGAGCAAGCTGCCAAATGGGATCACAGAAGAAACATGGAGCTTGTTTAAAACAAGATACTTTGATGGCCTAATGCCAGTGGCACAGGCTAGATAAGGGAAGAACTGTCATTACATGTGCCAAAGTGAAGAACACCAATCCTTCAGGAAAAAATCCACCACTCTGTGATACCTCCAAATAAGACCTCCAAATAAGACAGGCGAGAGGAAACACCAGCGAGTTAAAGTTTAGAATTAATGAACAAAATGTCAGCTCTGTTGCACTTAAAATTGCCCCGCCCTGGCTGTTTGAAACACTCTATTTCTATTTTTACTTTGCCCTTGCCAACTCCCAGGCTGGAGAATGGAGACAGTCTCTTTTGCCAGCCCAGAAAACATCCAGTTGGAATTGCTGGTACTATCTGCAACTGGAGCTGAGACATTTTTTCACTCACAGAGACCAGGCACCAGTTTAAATGGAACTTAGAGTCAAGCTCATGACAATAGAAGTGGTGTTTAACCAGCTATTTACATGGTTTTCAACCACAGACGGTAGATGTGTCTTAAGGGAAAGGGCATTGCCAGCTCTCTGAATTTAGCTGCTCATGTACACAGTAATTTTGGGGAGTCTGCTAAGTCCTAAGGACTCCAGGATTTGAAACTCATGAAACTGCCCTGGAAATGGAGGGTATCTTCCATTATTTTTGAAACCTAACTGCCTTTAAACAACATGATCGCTATTCCTCAGACAGACTCCATGTAGGGCTGAGACTACTCCAAATGCCAAAATGTGCCATTTTTCACTGTTTCCTCCAAGGAAATCAGAAGGACGGAAGGCAAGAGGCTGATCAAAGTGCTACAGGGACTGTATCGTACAACATGAGATATGCAATGTATAGGAAACGTGGGAGGCAAGCCTCGCGTATTCTTGGGAACAGCAAAGGCAGGAGGTAGAGCAGGTACCCAGGGACATGAGGGATGAGGTAACACGAATGGCAATGGAAGTAAACAACAGGGGCAGGTGAATATTTGGAGCGGGACATGCACTGGAAACGGGGTGGAGTAAAAAGAGTTCGTCATATGGGGAAGAGACAGGATAGGCAAAGGGGAGCAAAGAGGCAACTAGATCTAAGAGGGCTTTTCAAGCAGCGAGGTGAGGATCAGGGGGTTCTGCCTCCTCATCACATTGTAGGTGAAGCTTACCAACAGCTCAGGGCTACAGCTGACTGCTGTTGTTCTTGCATCCAGATTCAGATTTAAACATAAGCTAACTGGGTGGCAGCTGAGCAGCAATATCTCTGCTTATGGAGCAATGGATGAGATCCCAGAGGAGAACGTCAGCTAGTCCTGGAGTCAGCTGCCTTATGCCAATCCAGCCTGGAGGCCAACTGTCCAAGCACAGCTTCTTCATCCTGGGCTGGGGAGGTGGCAAGTGCCAACATCCTTCATGGCTCAGGTGGTGCCTGCTGCCTCCCAGCACTGGAAATACTCAGCTGAGTACTTGGTAACTGAAAGGCAGCTAGAGCAGCTTCCTATACACTCCTCAAAAGTCATTTGGACACAGATTTGAGAGGTGGGCTGATCTATCTCTGTCCTTGGGGACCCTTAAAAAATCACCACATGAATTATAGGAAAAGAGCTGAAGGAAAGGTCTTGGAGTCAACATCTGTCATGCAGAAAGGAAAGCATCAGTCCAGGTTAGAAGTCTCTAGGAACCACAAAGACACTTAGCCCAACAAATACAACTTTTGAACCAGTTTGTCCCTCTCAGAGCAACAGTCTTGCAGCAGCCTTGACCACCACAAGGTCCAGGTTCAGACCCACATCAAAGAGAAGGAGTGGAAAGAGCAAGAGATACTTTTCATCATGAAGAGGCAGCATAGGGATGGGATTATATCATCCATATGGCTGTCTTACAGGGGATTTCTACCTTACATTCTGTCATCACTGTAACAAAAGAGACTCTAACCAATGAAACATTGGCAAAAAAGTAAGGGAATGGTGGACAAAGTCAGGTTCACACCAGGGACGTTGTCAACATGGGTATATCAATAGGACACTCCTAATGCAGAGGCACTGGCATCTGCAAAATTGCATCTTTGTGAGTATAGTTTATTTTCAGCCAACCCTCGCCCACCAAAAACTTCTCCACTGAAAGTGGATGTGTGCTGGCATAACTACATTTAACCAATTCATGCTAGTTTAACCCAAGCATTTACAGTAATGTTTTCACAGAAATCACACCTCATTAGCTCCTTCCTGTGGGAAGGAAGCTGGGGAGAGAGTGATAAATTGGAAACATTTCCCATTCTGCATAGAAAGAAAGTGAAAGGAACCAAGATATAAAAAGATGGCTTTTGTGTGTATATACAATTGATGTGCATTTGCTCACTGAAGTAGAGCATGAGATCCTAGCAACAGCTACCTGTCCTTCTGATGCTAATGATCTCTGTATCGAAAAGGAGCGGCAAATGCTCATTTCAATCCTCATTTTGGATTCTGAGAGAACAAGTCTATGTACAATGAACAGTAAAAACAAGAACACTCTTTCAGGATGCAAAGCCTGTTCTTGGACCCTTCTGATGAACACAATTTACCTAAGAGTCTGATGCTGAAGGGAAATTTTATTTCACTAGTATTGACTTACACTGATTACCCCAGCTGAAGAATTAAAGGAATGTTATCAAACATAAAAGGAAAGCTACTAGGGCAATTAACTTTTCAGCCCATAGCCCCATGATCACTTTTTGTGTCAACAGCCCTCCATCAGTTGTTTTTCTCCCCGCTGACTCTGGCTTGCAGTGCTGTCAGTTGTGCAAATGGACAGTGAACCAAAGCAGGAAATGAACCAACTTTCCTTCTCCCTGTGCAGGTGCACACAGACATATGAACATCAGCACTGGCACAGGGGAAAGTACTGAAAGAGCAGGATGGGATGGGGTGGAGCAAGGAGGGTACCTCTTAGAGAACCGACAATTCTGTCCCTTAACTTGACCATGAGAGAGTAGCCTTCAATGGGAAATGGCTGCTTGCCACTTCCTTTGAGCTTTCTAGTTGTGGGGTTTTTTTTTCTTTTTTTGACAACTGATTTTGGACATATTTACATTTAAATTGCAGTCATTATAAATGAACACAATAAATAAATGCAATATAAATGTAATGTGCAGAGGTTTTTTAGAATTGCACTGGAACTAGTTTTAATATTAATTTATTACATTTCCATATATAAAAAAAGAGAGTTATTTTCACATTTCTTTAATTTGCCAACATCTTCCTCAACAATATGTGGATTCCACAGTAATTATTACAGCATTAGATGAAGGTGTTTAAAAAAATCTGCAAATTGACTATTTTTAGTGCTCTTGCAAACTATTGTAACACCAGGATTCCAGCCATTAGCACCAATTAAGTTGTTCAGAATTAAATTGTAAAAGCCATATTGATCATGAAATAAATCTCCCATGAAACCCAGGTGACAGCAACATGTCCATTATTCCGGTATAGAGCCCAAGTTAGATGGTTTAACAGGACTGGTTTAGAAATCAATATCCCACCTTAGAGAATCTCAACAGCGAAGAATTCAGTGTCTTTTATTAATGTATTTCAGCAGTTTACCACCCACTTACGTCATAAAAATGAGCATCTTTCTACAGTTTGACCTTTGTTACTTCATCTTCCAGCACTTTCGCCCATCTCTTTGCCTGGCAGATTAAAAACACGTCTTGCTCTCTTCAGGCAGGTACTCCTACAGCAATCATACCACTTTTTAGTTTTGTCTTTAAAGACAGACTGTGTTCTTCAAGCTCATTCTACAAGGCAAGTTTTACAAAATCAAACATTCCTTGTATCACTTCTCCTTTCCTTAGGTTTTGAAAATCCTTCTTAAAAAATTCCATACAAGACTGGATATGTCTGGTAGTGATCTCACCAATACAAAAGATCTCCCTTCTGCTCACATCTTCATTTTCCTGCTGATACATCAAAGAAGAATTTTTTTTTTTTTTGCTATAGCAGAATAA
Source organism: Tauraco erythrolophus (assembly GCF_009769465.1). NCBI lineage: Eukaryota > Metazoa > Chordata > Aves > Musophagiformes > Musophagidae > Tauraco > Tauraco erythrolophus. The sequence continues at coordinate 119,322,506 of NC_141466.1, read as the reverse complement.
TGAGAACTTACACGCAGCTAATTATTTCCCCTAACTCCCAACTCATTTTAGGAGACAGCACTTCCCAGGGCATAGTTTCTCCGACTCTGTGCATGTGACCCTATATTCTTCATACCTGAGACATGACCTTGTCCCTGGCTGAATGCAATAATTAGTTTGAATGCGAGCAACTTATCAAGTAATCCAGATCTTTCCGCAGAGCTGGCCTGCCAGTATTATTTTATAAAGCCACCCATCTTCCTGTCACTGCAACTTTCTCCTCAGTGATTTCTTTTTTCTTCTTAATAGCCACTAAAGGCAGGGAATAGTGCTGAGGCTAAGGGTAGGGGATCAGGAGTCCTAATGAGAAACATCCCCACTTCTAAGAGATGCCGACATATAAACATATTTTGCTTGGTTAGTTGGTCTCCAATTTATTAAAAATTTATCTAGAAGAAAGTCTTGTTGAAGTCTGTATGAATCAACCATCTTTATCAATCAGACTTTCGAGCTTCGCAGAAGAACAGTAGCAAGTTTACTTGGCATATAACCATGATGAGGAGCATTAGATAGATTACTGCCCTCTAGATTTTATGTACAGAGCTACTTACTGGCTAGTTATTGTTCGTATGAATGGGCAGGTTAGAGTTTATAAATATCTAATTATCCTGTTTGTTCCCTTTTCTCATCTGCAAAACTAAAATTTGTTTTTTTTTAAAAAGAGAACAATAGAAATTTTTTGTTCCTCAAATTGACCTTGAAAGTGAACATCAGTGTTTTGGAGACTATGAACTAAAATCTAATGATTTTAAATATATTTCTTTCACAAACTCAATTTTCTCTGGAATCTGCTTTTCTATTAAAGTCTCCACTGAATGTGGAAAAAATAACATCGGAGTAGAGGAAAGAGTACTCAAGGAAATCATCCCTCCTTATGTCATTTGAGAAAAGCAAAGCCTTGCTCTTTCTGGTTTCTGTGCTTGACGAGAAGATCTGTCAACTAGGATTAGGCCACTGGTTAATTCAGTCCAAGTATTTCTGGCAATGTCCAGAGCCTTTTTAAAAAATAAATATGATCAACAAATTGCAGATAAAAATTTTGGCTGGGCAGTAAAGTGTCCTGTTCCTCATGTTCTTGGTGCAAATCAAAAGAAATTGATGCCACTTGATTTAAGAATGACTGCGGGAAGAGACTAGTGATGCCTACACTCAGTCTTCCCAAGGAGGGTGTGTTGCCCCCTCCATCTCCATCCCTGCACCCACTGGGATGCTCTGTGGGCAGGAAGGAAGCCGCGCATGTCCAGCCTGCCTGAGCATGTCCTGCAGCATGCAGACTCACCGGGCCAGGTCCTACAAGCTTCAGAAAGTACCACCCACTCTGACTGGGGTTGCACTGCCTGGGGTTGCTTACAGAAGGGTGAATTAGATATTAAAGAGCCTCAGGCAGGGCAGATACACCTACTGAAATCAGTATTTGGAAGGAAGTGTTCATCATACTCCACCGGAAACATCCTAGCTATGCAGTACACCTCCGTGTCTCAACTTTCTTCCAACATCCATACTTATCCCATGCCATTTTCATATCTGCCTGAGCTTTCTGTATAATTTCTTGTCTGCCTCCTATGCTTATATACTTTATGCAGAGTATTTCACTTTGGACTGGCACTTTCCTAAAGCCCTGAGCACCCGCAATAACCCCACACTGCCTCTTCTCCCAGAATACTGGACCAAAGGCTCATTTCAATAGAAGACTGTTACTACATTCACTTAACTACAGAAGGTCTTCATACAGCCTGGTGTTTTACACTGCAGCTATACTGAGAAGGGCAATATATCCCTGCAACCCTGGGAATAAAGATACTGATGAAGATTTAAAGTAACTCTGATCTCCCTGTTCCTCTGAGATTCAAGTCAGTTTTAGACAAGGGCTCTGTATACCAAGTGCTGCGGCTAGTTTATTTCTCAAGTGAGATCTCTTATCATAGGCATTTCCAAGCAAGGCCAAGAAGCAGGGCTGCTCTGCCATTGAAAAGCTGCAGGGCCTAAAATTTCTGGAATTTAGAAACAGCGTAATCTACTGCTGGATCATTAAGAAAATCCTTGCTATCCAACTCTTGACAGTCAGCGCCTCTGGGAGAAGGCATGTAAATTTGGAGCAGCTTAGGAGTGGAGAGCAGACCAACAGGTCCACTGTCACATAACAGAGGCAAAGCCAGAGAGACAGAAATATGTGGCCGCTGTGTGGAAACCAAACTGCAACAAAAGCAAGGGGATTTCCAAGGCCAAGCAAAAAAGAGATACATGATCGTAACTCCACAAGAGGGACAAATCCTGAGGTCCTGCCTCAGGTGAGCATTCAGTGGGAGTCTGCCTCTAACTAGATGGAGTAAAACCACCTACAGGCTTGGCCCAGTCTAAGATACCAACAGAGATGCTTGAACCAATTTGCCCGAGGAAGGTAATGCTTGCTGATACCTCCATGGTCTCTCCACTCCAGTCACAGTCTGACAATGTTTGTGGCTTGATTGCATGCGTTCAGTGAGGCAGCCCTGCACTTCCTACCCCATGGCTGCAGGACGTGTGAGTGAGTCTCTGAGACGAGCCCTGACATCCACCTCTTTCACACATCACATGTTCACCATCTGCATTCTCATCTTCGGCCATCCTGACGCCCCTTGCCCAGGTTGCTGGGAGGTTTAGAAAGGCAGATGTTTTCAGTCTCTGTAGGGTCTGGTTGCAGGGGCTTTGGAAGTTACAGTACCTTAGGCCAGTGTTGTCTGGGATTCAATATTGCATTAAGTGGTGACACGTTGTGGGCAGGTGGGATCTATTATTGCATTATGGAGGCTGCTGCTTCCCTGAACAGGCTATGTTTTGTGTGTGAAGCGGGCCCACACCTGCTGGAGCTGGGACCTGGAAATGCGGAGGACGGAAGGCATGAGTCTGTGGTTTCCTGCCGTGAGGGGCATGTGCCTGCGGTGGGGCATGCGCACGGGGCTGCTCTCCGCTGAACGGCTGCGCTGTATGAAAGTGCCACCAACGTGAGGGTAGTGTTCTGTCTCCAGGGTTGAGGAGGAGAAAACGGAGGACGCCAGTCTTCTCAGGGGGCTGTACCTCGGGAGGGAGTGCTGAGAAGGCCTGTCCTCCTCCAACTGAAAAAGACCAAGAAGAGTGGAGGAAAAGGTGTCAGGCAAAGACTTGACTCGCCCCTGGTTTGTGATGCGCATGCTGCAGACATCTTCGCCGGCGGATGAAAAATGCTTTTGCTCTACACAGGGCTTACTTACTGCTCTGCATCTATAAATTCCTGGGGACCCTACAGGCACCACGGGAGCCTGCCATTACAGGGGGCCTGCCATGCTCTCCCCAGCCACACGCGGACATGAGCGACGCCAGCAGTGTCAGGCTCTGCTACGTCCGTCCCCTCCTTCTGGCTCTTCAGGCCACATGCCTCACCTCTCTGCTCCTCTGGCATCACTCCACATGTCATTAGGCTATTCATACGTCCTTGCACATAGGTAACAGTCAAACTCTGAACACACTTGGAAACCATGTGTACAAGAAAAGGTGAAAAACCTGGTGCCGAAATGATTATATGTATTTAAAAGCGAGGGATTCTTAGAGGTTCTTTCAATAAATAAGTCCTATTAAAACTTGCTCCAGGGATTAGCAAAGGCAACTTTGGGGGCTGTTCGTGGACTTTCCTTTCCTCACACACTGCTGGCCTCCTGATACACTTTTATACTGAGTACCTGCAGGGGGAGCGTTAATGCTTCCAGTTTGGTAAGTGGAGGACAGGCAGCAGCTGGAAAGGCAGGCAGGTGTAATTCCCCTTTTAGTGAGAAATTCAGGACAGAGTCAGGGGAGGACATGAGGAGAAGATGCGCTCTTAGGTCCCTTTTCTGCTTCTGTTGATCCTGGGATGGCCAGGAGAGGGAGGAAAGTATACTCACAGAGGACAGCTTTGCCAGGATGAGATCGCAGTCCCTACCTTCCTTTTACACACAGAATGGAAGAGAGAGACATTATGGGAATGACTTCAGATTCTCCACCCTGAAAATGCTAAGCCCTTTTCTACGCTCTGCTATGAAACTAGCACTTTCACAGGGGTCAGCAACCTCAATTTCCAAAACCAGATAATTTTCCTGGAACTGTATTTTTCCTTTCAAATCCATTCCCTTCCTTGTGCTGCATTTCTCTTCAGGAAGCCTCTGTAGGTTTCAAAATGTGAAAAGGCAATATTGTGTTTTCTTAAGCCAACACTGCTCTCCTTACCTTACTAGAGTTGTTGCCCTTGCAAATGATATGAGAAAAAGAGCTGAACTTCATCCAGTCTCATCTCCTGTCACCTTCAATATCTTTGCAGTGCTTTGAGGCAGGCATCTTATCTTCACAAGCATCTGAGAATCACTCAGCTTGTAGTGGGCATTAAATGTGAAAAGCAATTATTTACAGTCCTAAATGTACTGCATCTCACTCATAGATCACACTCTCAGATAATAATAATGTAATGCTGTCACACGGAGTATTGAGAGAGACAAGGAAATTTTTGACAGCAGCTCTAATTTCTCATAAAGACAACCATCCTCCTTTGCACAGATGGTGTAGAAATTCAGTCCTGGGTGTACTGTTTGTAGGCTGCACAACTAAGTATACTGGAATTCTTAGTATTACTTTTTGCTCTATGTTTGGGCTCAGCACATTGTATGATTTCCAAAGTATATATCAGCCAAACATGGCAAAAGACTTCTAAGATCAAAAAGGATCACTCCAACTACCCAGATGGACTCCTTTACAGCACAGGACCAAAGACCTGGCCCAGGCCACGAAGGGGCAAATGGCAACACCCCACCAGCAAGCTGACTTAGGTATTGCTGCCTCCTGGCTGACGCTGAGGTTACAGGCACACTGCTCTCCTTCACTGGTGCTCTAATGCTTAAATTACACAGCCAGTGCTGGAGGCACTGCCCCCTTTTAATCCCTTCACTCTTGGCAGCAATCAGGCTGGACCACCTTCCATCAGGCCTATTCTGCTTGGTTTGGACAGAAGCAGTACAACACGTATCATGTGAAGTTCCAGAAAAATGTGATGTTGATAGAGCTCAATATATTTTAAAGATATAAAATATAATTTGAAATTTCTATTAAGGTTTTGATTGTTATGACCTATATATACAATGAGCATACGTGAGCATTACTTCTCTTACAGTATCACCCTTTTGCTGATCCTTTATTCCTAACACATGGATGGACAGGGACCCTGAATCTAAAAAGCTTAAGGAACAGAGGCCAACTCCACATATATCCTTCTCCATCAGCTGGCATGCTCTTCTCATGCAAAGGAAAGCCGGAGGAGCTGAATGTCAAGGATTGCATCATCTACAACAGGCACCAAGCGCAACTCAATTGGAATTAAACTGAGTGAGGGGAAATGAGAGTCTGTCCCTCTTCTGCAAACGTCCATTTCTCACCACTGAGAAATGGTGCCTCAGGTCCCCTCAGAGAGGCCCACGGATGATGCTGCAGAGGAGAAAGGAAAGCAAGACATAGTGTTACCCAACAATAAAGGGGTTAAAGTTTTGTGTAACAGCTTCATGAAGGGTTCAGTGGCAGTAGGTGATTACACATACCTAAAGAAACTAACAAGACCGTCCATCCTTGAAGCTGCCAGGAGTGATTAAAACAGAGACTCTTTATCAAGAACTGTCTGCCCTTGGAGGGAACATCCCAGAAACTGCAGAAACTGCATAAACTTTGTTATCATGTTTTTCTAAACTGTGAACATGCAGTGACTTGGGGGGAAAAGGTAATTCTGGCAGGGGGAGATCACGACCACCGACTCACGGACCACCCCAGACCCAAAAGAAAGGGGCGGAGGAGGAAAACTGAGCATGCGAAGTAATTTACATGAAAGCGAGAGAAAATAACCAATTGCTTAAGAATATGTAAATATGTTATGAATATGCATGATTGTAGTGTATAACTAATTTTCTGTCCAGAAGCCGGTGTGCACGCTAGGAGGAGAAATCCCCCGTGCACCCAGCGCTGCAATAAAGAATACCTGCTTTCTAAAACTTTAAAACAAGTCTTGGAAAGTTCAGTTTCCTTTTCAGGTATCATAGCACCTTTTCATCTCACATTTTTCCTGCCACCTTCTTCCCCAGCCTACCTCTTCTGCCAGGGTTATAAAGGTGAGAGCCTGCTGTGTTTTGCTTCTGCCCATTGCTCAATTATTTCAGCCCAGCTTTTTGTTTTTTCTCTGCCTCAGAGCCAGTGATGTTGTAGTTCCTCTCCTCTCCTCCCCTATAGGGGCACTCTGGGAGTGACAAGGATTTCCCTCATCACTGCTCCAGGGCCACTGGGCCCAAAATACAACCCAGAGAAAGCTCTGCTCAGCTTTCAGTCCTCAGTGCAAACCAATCAGAGTTCCTCCAGGTACAGACCCAGGGCCATCCAGGGCTCTACACCACACAACCCAGAGAGGCAATACAGATCACCCAGAATGCTAGAGCCCTGTCCTTGTTGCAAGGCACCCTCTCCTGTGTCTCCAGTGCCTCTTCACATCGAGACCTTATCTAGAAGATGAACTCTTGGCTCTGGGAGACGGGACTGTAAGACACAGTGTAAGCAAAATGCTCTCTGAACTCTGCAGAATATATCCCAAGAGTAGGTAAGGAAGAGTTAATATCATCTCCCACTACTGCTTCACTTCTCGTGTTTTTCAGGTGTAACATCATTTGGACCAGCATGTTTTAGGCAGGCAAGTCTCAAAACATTTTGTACCATGCCAACTGCACTAGCAGCAAGGGAGACTGAGTCAAGAAATATCTAAGAGCACAGACCTACGATCAGAAATAATGGCTAAAACTCATAAAGGTATGAACACTTGTGTTCCTTTCCAATGCAGAAGGCAGCAGTAAGTTGCCATCTCTGTCAAGTGTCAGTGAATTTAATTAGCATATTTAAGAACTTCACAGATTTTTAAATTATATTGCTAGGTAAGGATATAAATTATTTCCAACAATAACAGAAATCCTATGTCAGGATTAACATGTAAACTGGAATGCAGGTTCAATCTTTTTTTTTTTCCCACTCATTTTAATCTATTTCTATAGCTTTATCTGCACATTAAAAATAAGCAGAGACTTATTAGTACATTCCTGAAACGCATACATTAAAATAACCCTAAGAGCTCTGTTAAACAGCTTGCTGGGTGATCAGTGCTGCACTGAGCGGTTGCACAGACAGCAACGCCTGAATGGGACACAGTTTCATGACAGATCTGTTCTCCCTCTACACCAGGGCTTCTCATGAGGTCTGTGCTCCCCTGCAGCTGTCTTCTTGTCTGCTGAAACTGGGAGATATCTAATACGTGAGAATATTTGGGTCAGAAATCCCCCCAGGCTACTCAGAACCTCCCCTGTACTTGACTTCCCACAGCAGCATCTGTTCATACAGTGCTCCTCTTACACCCACACAGTTCCACGAGGACACCGCCATCCCTCACACTTGCACTACAGCATCTTTCTTCCAACAGATTCATATATTTGAACAAACATCTGAGCTCTAAATGAGGATAACTCTGGGAACTATGGGCTGGAAGCCATTTCCAAATGCATGAAGGAGAAGGCGACTCAGAGCAGTCAGCATGGTCTATGAAGGGGAAATCATGCCCAAGGAACCTGACTGATAGCTTTCTGTGATGAGATGACTGGGTGGGAGGTTGTTTATCTCGACTTTAGTAAGGTTTTTGACACTGTCTCCCATAACATCCTCAAGACAAAATGCTGAAATATGAGCTAGATAAGTAGACATGAGTTGGACTGAAACGGGCTTGAGCTGCTGGGCTCAAAGCACTGTGTTTAGGAAAGCAAAGCCCAGCTGGAGGCCAGTCACTAGTGGTGTAGCCAGGGGTTGATACTGGGGCCACTACTGTTTAACATCGTCATTAATAACCTGGATGATGGGACATAGTGTACCCTCAGCAGGCTCACAGATGACACAAAACTAGGAGGAGTGGCTGACACACCAGAGGGTTGTGCTGATATTCAGAGGTGCCTGGATAGGCTGGTGAAATGGGTAAAAAGAAATTTCATTAAGTTCAACAAAGGGAAGGGCAAAGTTCTGCTCCTGGGGAGGAACAGAACATGCTGGGGGCCAGCTGTCTGGAAAGTAGTTTGACAGAGAAGTACCTGGAGGTCCTGGTGGACACTAAGCTGAACACAAGCCAGCAAGGTGCCTTTGTGGCAAAAGGGCCAACAGCCTCCTCGGCTGCATTAGGAGGAGTGCTGCCAGCAGGTGGAGGGAGGTGGTCCTTCTCCTCTACTCAGCACTGGTGAGGCCACACCTGGAGTGCTGTGCCCAGTTCTGGGCTGCCCAGTACAGGAGAGACATGGTCGTACTAGAGATACTCCAGCGAAGGGTCACAAAGATAATGAAGGGACTGGAGCACCTCTCATTTGAGGAAAGGCTGAGAGAGCTGGGACTGTTTAGTCTGGAGAAGAGAAGGCTCAGGGGGGTTCTTACCAACATTTATAAATACTTGATGGGAAAAAGATGGATCCAGACTCCTCTTAGTGGTGACCAATGAAAGGACAAGAAGAAATGGGCAGTAATTGAAGTACAGGATATTTCATTTAAACATAAGAAAAAGGTTTTTTTACCATAAGGGTGATTGAACACTGGAACAGGTTGCCCAGAGAGGTTGTGGAGTCTCCACCCCCAGAGATATCCTGATTGAAAACCGTGCAGAGCAACCTGCTCTAGTTGATCCATCTTGGAGCAGCGGGTGGGACTAGATGATGTCAAGAGGTTCCTTCCAACCTCAATCACGCTGTGATTCTACGATAATCCAGAGGTCACTGTTTTTTTGTCAGTAACAAGTAATGGCTTATATATTGAAGCCAGAGAATGGAGGAACAGAAGAAAGCATTAGAGCAGGGATTACCCAATTGCTCTCAGTTAGTACTCTGCTGACACCGATGGATGATCACCAGGTTTTGGGAGACCAGAACAAGGTCCCAAATTGGTTCAACAAGGCCTATGACCTTAGTCATGGTAGTTCTGCATTTAGTGACGTTTTTACCTATCTTAAAGGCTCAGTTCATATTCAAATATAAGGAAGATTTACTCACACATACCCATCTTCCCCTGTATCTAATCATAGTTTCAGCCAAACCCAGAGGAAGCTCAAGCCTGAGGTACAGGAAATATCTGTCACTGCTAGTGAGGCCTTCAGTATTTTCATTAGTTAAGTCCTTGGTCAACTTCTTATCAGTGTCCCAACTAATTGTCCCTCCATCTCTGCTGCATCTAAGGAGAACAGGCTTCTGCTTTCCTTTTGGCACCAAGTCATTTTTCCTTTGAGAGCAGTTAATTTTGTGACAGCAAATGGAAAAATATGAATGTCACTGCACAGCTGTGTATATAGAGGCAACTGAAGGATCCAGACATCAAAGGAAGCACAACCAAATCCCGGCCAGCCAAAGAAGTCCAGTGTTGGTCTGTATGTTCAAAGCTGGGCCCAGGAGTAACTAGAGGGTATTTCAGAACACGGGAACAAAAAAATGCGCAGTTTGCTGGAGAATCAAGGCAGTCTAATATATTAGCAGTGATCACCCACAATCCCATTAATTTAATGTTTTTGCTTGCTTTTTAAGCATCACTGTGCAGCAATAAGTAGCCTTCACATTGCATCACACCCCACTCCCCCAGTCATTTCACATAGCAGTATTACACACTGTGACCAAGGCAGCACCTCCAGCCTTCATTAGCTATGCTGAATATGTCACTGAAGTGTACCTGCTGGTTCTAACAGCTGGTTCTTACCAGCTGGCTCTTGCCATGTTCATCGCATCTTGCAGATCTTGCACATCTTGCACTGACCAGCCTAATAAGTGTATAGACAGCAAATCCAGACACAGACCCTTCCAACTCTGCCGATCTTGCCTATGCAATCTCTAGATATCTGGGGCATTCAACGTACTGCCTCTATACAGCAAACCCTTCCACCTAGGAACCTTGCAACTGGATGCAGTCTCCATGAGAAGCATGCACTGCTACTATTCCATGCTCAGCCAGACAGTCCACTATTCCACACTCAGCCAGACAGTCCCACAGCGCCTGCTATCAGTATTTCTATCCTTCCCGTAAATGCTGCAGCCTCATACTTACTCATTCCTTAGTAAGGAACACCTTGCTTCACAGGCAAGGATTTGATTGGATTCTTTTTATATGGTTTCTTGTATCATTCATGTTCTGCTGCCAAAACTAACAGTCCTTTTTTGTTGTACCTCTCTGGGATCTAGAGAAGAAAAGAATCCAGGCAAGGCCTGAATGGAAGGATGTTCTTTTAATGTGCTCCAGTCCAGTGAACGCTCCCTTAGAGAACAAGCTCAAGAGGGAATGAGAGATGGAGTAATCATCTTTCAGAGGAGAACAAGCAGACTGCACGAACACCTGCTGTAGGAGGGATCACTGTGTACACGACCTGAGACTCGCCTGCTCTTTGCTGCACTTAGGATCCCATGTACATGAGAGGTCTTCATTAACATACAAATATAAAAAGCCCTCAGGGGAACAATTCTATTGTCTCTTCCACTGAACACTCTGGGACAACCTTCTTCAGAATGTCTGAGAAATGAAGATTAGATATGACAGAGGAACTCTGAGCCTAACAGTTTATCATGTTTTTCAAGGTAATCTAATAAATTACTTCCCACTAAAAAGTGAACTTCTTTATATCTTCAGAAGATCTCAGGAAAAAGCAAAACCAAAAGAAAAAGGCCTTTACAACTATCTGGAAAAAACACAGTAGGTAAAGAACATTTCTGCGAGTAAATACCTGGCAAAAATGCCAGTCACTGAAGTAAGGTTGATGGAATGTGTGTGCTGGTTACTCTGAGCTTTTTATTAGGTATTTAGACAAAAGTTTAATTTCAGGGAGTTATTTTATGATTTGCATTGCTGCAGGCCTGCCTAGTGCTGATGTGTGATTAGATTACATTAGAGGGCATCCTCTTGCTTAGCTGCTGCTAAGAGACTACGTGGAGAAGATTTGCTAGCGACACCTCCATACAACTAAGCAGTTATTAACAAAACACTGTAGGAGAGCAATAAGAGAACTGATTAAAGGTAACCACAACCACAACTGTGCTCTCCTCTTGTCCCTGTGCCAAAACAGCTGAAAGATCTTGATAACAGTGTGTCCTTAGTAGGGGACAACATTATTAGCTATGTGGAGCATTTCTAAGGTGTTCACAACATTTGTGAGCACTGTCAGAAAGAGTTTCACAAGAGCATCCATGCTTGGAATCTCAGGCTTCTCCAGCACAACTGAGGTTTCCTAAGATGATGCTATGCTAGGCAACAAGATACAGACTTAGGGATCTTACCTGTCTTTGAGGACCAGTAGGTTCAGATTCTCGTCTCCTTTGTCGGATAGCTGGTGCAGAATGTAGGGGGGAGTGGGCTGGACTTCCTGTCTGCTGTTCATGTTTACTGTCAGATACTGTTTGAGAAGGTCCTTCATGTCTGTGGGAACTGTCCTCCTCAGTCACAGGCTGCATACCCCGACTTCGCCCATCATGTGTCTTCGGCCTGACTGCAGCATCTGCCCCCAAGCGCCTCCTCTCCTCACCCTCTTCAATAGGCCTTAGTTCCTCAGGCTCCTCATCCGTGGTTCCAGACGTGCTTGGCTCAGCACCTGGGTGAAAGTCCTTCAGCTCTGTCTCCTTATCAATGATAACCCACTCCTTGCTATCGAAGTCCTCCTCCTCTGCCAGTGGCACTGAGCGGAAAGCATTGCTGAGGGCTTCGTGTTCCACTGAACCAGACACATCCATCCTACCACTTGCCTGCCGGTCAGCCTGACCAGTATCAATGGACAGCATCTGGGCTGGCTGGGATGAGCATACAAGCCGTGATGGAGAGCCAGGTAAATCCATTCGAGATCTAAAGGCAAAACACGAAGCCATTAAACATACATCAGGTTTGTGGTTAAAGTCAGGGATTGTGAGAGTTCAGAGAAAATGCATATAGACCTTCTCACTCATTTCTTGGTATGCTTCAGAAAGACAGGCTTAAGCAAAAATATTTCTTTAGAACCTACAACGGCATAAACTGCTTCAGTACAACAGCCAGTTCAGCATCTCTCTTCCTTGCAGATGACGGGACGACAACCAGTCTCCCCCAACAACACCCTTTGATGAGTTCTACTGGTTTGTGAAAAAAAACCAAACACAAAACACCTCTAAATCCTAAATCTACTGTCTGACTTAACAATGTCTGCTGGACTCCTACAACCTCTTCAGCAGCACTGTGGTATCTCTAAAAAGGTGGCCACTGAGGCCTCTAAGGCGGCCACACGAGTTCTTTGAAGATAGTAGGAATCTTTGATCCCATTGTGCATAGATGACTCCAAAATACTTTGGAGGAGCAGGAAGAAAATATGGCAAGTGTCCTTTTACAAAGGGTAGTACCATGTTCCATTGCTCACAGTCTAAATAGCAGCAGCTTCTGCAGCCATGCAGAAATACCTTTGAAAGAGGCCCTGGCATCTCCGTGTGCCCCAATGCCCTGGCAGCATCTCAGCTGGAAAAGCAAATGGCACTTCTGTCTTTCTGCTCCACAGTGTTATGATCGATGCTTCTCATTTGGCCTGCACCTGCTGCTTGGTTTACTTCTCTGTCTATCACTGAGGTTAGCAGCTTGCTGCACAAAGCCAGAGTGTCTGCTGCCCAGAAAAAGACAGCTGCATGGTGTTTTACAAAAGGATTTCAACAGGGACCATACAGGAGCCTTGTAGACTCTTCTAGGAAAAGCCTTCAGAAACTATGAGGGGAAAGAGTGAAGTGGCTGACCATTGGCTGAGGGCTGCTAAGCAAAACTGTGTATCTTTAACACAGTGGAAGGTCAGAGCTGAGACAGAAAGCATTATAAGCAAAAATGACAAATTTTTGATGAAGAAAGGGGAATCAGAGAAGGAGGTGAACCAAAGGTTGATGTAGAGAAAGTTCTGAGCAAAACCAAAGATCTCAGCAAAAGCCGTCTGATGGACCTGAAAGAAGCAAGGCTGCATTTGTTAAGTCTTAAAAATATATTCTTGTGAATAGGGAACACTGAGTATGCAAAGTAAGAGTGAAAAATGGCCTATGCTGTGTGTGAAGAACAACTGGATTTTAGCACTATTGCTAAAAAAATAAAAGAAACTGTCTTCATCCATACCCCAGCAGAGGAGAGACTCCTCAAGCGGAAGAATTTACTCCAGAAAGCTAGAAGAATTTTGCAGTGCTGGGAGTCAGGTCTGTGTTGTGAAAGACAAAAATAGAATAAAGAGAAGACTGTGTGGCAGAGTGGGATTTTATTTGCACCACATGTGGTGTAGGCTATTTGGAAGATGAAAAAAGATCTTGATTTTAAAAACAGGAGCTGAGGGAAGAAGGCAGAACAGGATGTGTTTTGAATAATACACATTTTCTATATTAAGTTAGCACGATGCTGAGTAGACAAGGAAGAGTGGAAGAAATAAATGAAGGAGTTAAGATTATTCAGTGAATACACAGGACTAGTGTTGCTGACTGTTACAAATGGCTTTTTTCCCTTTCTATTTTGCAGAGCTTTTCTTCTGAGCAAGAAAAGAAGAAGCAGCAAGACCCAAGATTTGTTACTCAAACCCTAAACTATTAATAGCAACAGAAACAATCATTCCTGAATTACAGAGAAGCATTAGAACTTCTCACAGCCACCCAGGATAAAACAAACTACCTAAAAAACTGGGGGTAGTGCTAGGGGCTCATCCTCTCTCTAGTTCTTTTTGATCCTCCTTCGTTTCCAGCTACTGTCTCCTTATGACTGTTCCTCTTGGCCTATCTCTCCCACACCGCTTCTAGAGGGGTCATTTCACTAGTACATCCTGCAACCATATTCCATGCCCTGACTTTCAAAGGGAAGGGGATGTGAAGGGGGTTACCCAGCACCAAGGGCTTATCTCTTGTAACATGTGTTCTCCAGCACACAATACTTTATTTAAAGTTTCTTTTCATTATTTTCATTGTTCTTGGTTTTTTGTTTATTTCTTTGCTGTGTATCTGAGAGAAGGTATGCCTATTACCCTCAAAATCAGGGTGTAATGTGTACTTTTCACATGCAAACAAGTGCAATGCTATATGCTGAAAAATGCCTGCTATTATTACTATTAATGAAAAATAGTGAAGTAAAGAAACTCACCAGATCAGGATCTGCCAGCTAGCTCCCAGAACACATGCGTCCCTGTATGTATCCTAACAAGATCCATTCTTCCCTCCCACCTCAGGCCAGCCAAAAGCTTTGTGACTGTTTATCTCTGATCTGATGCTTTGCTTTCCCTCTGACAAACGTTCCTCCTTCTATCTGTGGAGTCCTCCCCATCCAGGGACAGGATGAGAATCATTGCCACTAGCTCTCCTTATTAACAGACATGAGTGTCTCATCAGAAAGACCATAAAACCCACGGACACCTCCACCCAGAAATGAATGTCCAGTGCCTGCTAATCTAATGATTAGGTTGGTCTCAACAGTCAATCCTCAAGACACTGCTAAAAGCAGCAGGAGGCTACAGAGGGTGAGCAAACCTTCTTTCATGTAGATCTGCTTTGCCGTCAGCAGTGGAGAGGCGTTCCGACTCAGGGCTGTTCACACGGCGGTATCTTAGGGAGCGCACTTGCGCGGTAGGGGATTCTGGAGGCACTCGGACAGGGGAACTGGGGCAGACACCGTTTCTCTGCTCCTCTTCCACCATGCATTGAGTCTGTAGGGGGCAAACACAGAGAACCTCAAAATCTGACCAAAGACATTGATTTCCTGTTCTTCACTGTTGCTCTGTGCTTTCTTCCAGGACAGGGTCTCAGCTGCATTTTCACAATCTACACAAGCAATGTTGGAAGGAATGCAAGGGCTCATATGCCCCGGCAATTATCTAGCACTAAAACAAGGTATGGGGTTTAATTCAAAAATTCAATTCAAATATTTAAGCATCTTTACAAGGTGGCCTTTGCACTTCAAGTACTCTGAACAGTTGATCCAAAGGAGTTACGATGGGCTAACCTACTGCATACACAAATCCTAACTGCTCATCCAAGATGTCCAAGAGTCTTTTTTGTCAATATTCATCTATGCAGCATCCATGCATTATACTGCAATGTACATACTTTTACTTCTGATGAACTTGATATGACAAAGCCATTTCCTAATTCCCAGGGTGTTTTGTTGTTGTTTTTTTTTGTTTGTGGGTTTTTGTTTTGTTTTGTTTTGTTTTTTTAAAACTTGGTCCTCTAAACAAAGTCCCCCAGGACATATACTCAACCACAACATCTATAAGAGCTTTCCACAGACTCAGGGTCATGTAGGGACCTGATCATGCTCATGGACACTTGTGAGCATTGAGTGTTCATACCCTACCAGTACATATTTTCTGTTTCCATATTGCCTTAGTGAATTTGTGGGGTTTTTTTTTAATTTAGCAGCAGACAAAGGAGCAAAAGTAGGTGACTGCAACACAGCTGCCTTCTGCCTTCCACTGTGCTGCCTCCTGTTGGAAGAGAACACCTGCTTAGGCAAAAGTATTGAGGCAGAATGGTCCAAGGGCTACAGCAGCAGTTTAGGATTTGCACTCAAGCAGGTTGTGCTGCCAGCCATGCAACATCAGCTGCTACCCGCTGCCTCTGTGTGGGGATGTGCATTGAGGTGCCAGTGCAAGTTCCTAGTACAGAGAGTGTTTACCGTTCTCTGCAGCCCACCCTACATTCGCTTGCCCTCTATTAATGCCAGAGACTCTGAATGTAAGCAGGCTTCTCAGCAAAATGCTGCTGATCAATACAGTTGCCTTTGTGCGTGTACTGTTGTGGGAAAATGACTGAAATTGGAGGGGAATGGGAGAATATTGCTCCCCAGAATTCAGCTAATATTAGAGCAGCTCTGACATGAAGCACAGCTGCTGCTCTCAGGAACAAACAAGGCCTCAATATCCTTGAAATGGGGAGTAGAGTGATACGAAGGTATCATGGCTCAGCCCTGTTATCGGGGACAAGAAACAACGAACAAGGCCCACGCAATACCCTTGAAATGGGGAGTAGAGTGGTACGGAGGTATCACGGCTCATCCCTGTTATCAGGGATGAGAGGCACCTGGTAAAGATAACCATAAAAATGCCATTGAGGGAAGTGAATCACAACCGCTGTCTCAGCAGTGATGGCGAAATTGTGTCCTTCAGCTACTAAGTCACACCTCCACCCGCCTCCGAGCTGTGACCACCCCTCAAACGAGCAATTTACACCAATCCTAATTTGTGAACACCCCTCATGAGAGAAATTTACACCAATCCTAATAAAAGTTATGTATGACTAGAGTCACTCGAGCTCCACCTAAAAGATATGAAAAAAGTATAAAATAGCGGCAAACAAAGGGGATGTTAGGGAGAAGCCCCCCCATCGGAACGTCTGGGATCAGTCGACGGGCTGAACCTCTCTTCTCCCCCCCATAGGGACGCCTATTGGGTAAGAACTCTGTGTTATGTGCACTTACTTAATTACTTACTAACATTTTGCTAGCTATTTAGTATTATCACTGATCAGTAATCGTTTTATATTATCACTGCAGTATTTCAATTAAAGTTGTTTTCGTAGTCAGTCACTATCACCGGCTATCCTCGAACCTGTATTCTGTCACAAATAAAATATATATGCATGTTTCCGGAAACTTTTGAATTATTATAAGGAGTTGGCCCATAGTACTACTAGTGACGATCCCTTAATAAGTGGGCGAATCACCCTCCAACCTACTGAGCTGCCAAGAGAAGGCAGGGGGAGTCGGACCCAAGGGTCTCGCCTAACTTGGGAGCTGGTATACTGGCCAAATTACCTCCTGTTCGTCTATTAGTGACGGATCCCACGATAAGTCAGACGAATCACCCTCCGACCTGCTGAGCTGCCAAAAGAAGGCAGGGGGAGTCGGACCCAAGGGTCTCGCCTGACTTGGGAGCTGATAGACTGGTCTTTTGACCTCAAAACGTGACAACTGTGTATGCAACAAGTCAGTCAGTGTCCATAAATTTGCAGATATAAACCATCCAGGCTGGGTTTGGAATGCACAACTAAGGAGTCTTTGCAGCTAGGGAGAGTGGAGGAGAACTTTCAGGCATTACAGGAAAAGTAGAATAGATGATAATGATTCAATCTGTAATCCTTTCAGGCCAGGAAAGGTTAGTGACAAAGGAAGGTCAAACGTGTTTGTGAAAGGAGCAAAGTGCTGATGTAACTCTAGGTGAGCAGGCAACTTGGTAAGATCCAAGAGCAGAGAACTGGGGGAGGGCATGGGAGAGAAGCTTCTGAAGAAACACAGAATGAGAACTTGATGCAGTGAAGGAAGGAGAACCAGAAGGAGGATTTAGAAAGATCAGTGACAATAAACAAGGACATTTCTGTCCTTTGCACAGAAATGGGAGAAGTGGGACAGAAGGAGATCTGAACTATGTGAACAGAGAAATAAGGATGACCTTAAGAGAGGTATTGGGAAGAAAAAAACATAGGGAGAAAATACTCATCACCTAAATACAAAGAGCAAAACAGGAAGACCCAGAGTTATTGTAGTGCTATAAGACTGGAAGATGAAGGATGGTGAAGCTGTGAATAGCAGAAGGGTGCTAGCACCAGCTGCTGTTGCACTTCTGAAAGACACAAGGGATGCCTGCGATTACAAGCAGAGGTGAAGCTGTGCCCTTACATATCTAATCTGTAGCCTCCTTTGTTTTTCCATGTGGTGACTGTGACTTAAATAAAAACTGATTCTCTCTGAGAACAGTCAGACTAAATCTAATAAGCCTAGCAGAGAGAAAGGGCAGGCAAGAGTCAGACTAAAGATAACAACTATCACAGAGAGAAAGGACAGTCTTTAGCTTTGGAGAGCATGAAGCCCTGGGCTCTATTTCACAGACTGCTGTGTAGCTACAGAGTTTGTCAGAACTAAAGTGCTCATTGCCATGCTGACTAACTCCCTGAGCTCCTTTGCCAGTAAACCAACAAGAAATAGCATATCCCTTGGCAAGAGAGTCACCTGGTCATGCTGTGGATCTTGTAGAAACCTCTCCTGCCTCTGTTATGACAGGGCTTATGAATAACAGTGCTGGGTACCTAAGACATGACATACAACCACCACGCAGAAAGGACACTTAGGACTCCCTTGTGCACTCCCGTTCAGTCTGACTGAAAAGCATCAAGGCACCTGGTGGTTCGACGGAACAGAAAAACACACAGGAGTTATCACGATTTTTCTGTAACACTCTTTTTTTTTTTTTTGTATGTTGTGGAAACAGAACTGTCCCACTCTACTAGGATTTTCTTATTTCATGTGCCTTCAAGTGAAAACTACCGGGAATGCACACAGTTTACCAGTGAGAGAGGAAGAAGTGATTTGAACTTTGTTTAGAATTCTCAATATTGGGGAATGCCACTGGTAATGTTCCATACAGACAACATGTTGATCCAAATTATTTGCATTGGAGAATTTTAAGCAAGTTAGATAATATTATTTCTTGTCCATGAATAGTATTTTCTAATAAGACTAAGGATAGTGGAGATATCTACAGGGCTGAAAGAGGGACTAGCTTTGTGCCAGTAGAGACTGAAGTGAATTCTGGTCAGACTCAAAAGACTGGTAAATTTAACATGCTAGTCCACAAATGTCCATTAAAGACAGGTTTATGAAGTGAATCTGATATGCCCTGATAATATTTTAAGTCTGTTTGATGAAGGTTTCTCTGCTAACAGATTCCGTATATATCTGATGTCATGCCATGTGACATTCTGATTTTTACATAAGAACTGAGAAGAACACAACAAATACTAATTTACTTACAATATGTAACTTTATCAAATAAACTAACTGGTAGATTCTCATACTTAACATTTACTATGGAATCATTGTTCCATGGGGATGCCTCCAAGAAATTAGGTAAAATTTACAAGAAAGGACTGAGAAACAGCTTAGGGATTATGAGGAGAACCAACGGACGTATGTACTTTATGCAAGCTAAAAAGTCTAATATGATCTTAGAATGCAGAAATATGAGACTACTAAGTGATGTTTTTTCTCACACTTCACAGAGGTGAAACTATCATTACATGCTCTTTATAGATTGTGCTATGTTTAGAAAGGAAAGTTTAAAACTTGGAAGAGAAAAATTAGTCATGATTCAAGATGTAGAAAAATATGGCTTATGAAGACATCTCAGATGAAATTTATCTACTGAAAAGGTTAGGACACAATAAAATTTTAGTTTATAATTTCCAAACCTGGGACATTTCTGATCAGCTGTGCCCAGAGAAGTTGTGGCTGCCCCATCCCTGGAAGTGTTCAAGGCCAGGCTGGATGAGGGTTCGAGCAACCTGGTGTAGTAGAGGGTGTTCCTGCCCATGGCAGGGGGTTGGAACTAGATGATCTTTGAGGTCCCTTCCAACCCAAACCATTCTATGATTCTATGACTAAAATTCCATTGCTTAAAGTATCAAGATCCTAGATAACTAAACCGGTCAAGGGGCTGGAAAATAAAACTTATGAGGAGCGGCTGAGGGAGTTGGGGCTGTTTAGCCTGGAGAAGAGGAGGCTGAGGGGAGACCTGATTACAGCCTACAAATACTTGAGAAAAGATGGTGGGGAGGTAGGGGAAGGGCTCTTTACATTAGTGTTGGGTGATAGAACAAGAGGAAATGGGTATAAGCTTAGTCAGGGGAGATTCAGGTTGGATGTTAGGAAGTATTTCTTCTCTGAAAGGGTTGTCAGCCACTGGAATAGGCTGCCCAGGGAGGTGGTTGAGTCCCCATCCCTGGATGTGTTTAAGAATAGGGTGGATGATCTACTTAGCGATATGGTTTAACGCGGATTAGGGACAGTTGGACTCGATGATCTCTAAGGTCTTTTCCAACCTAGAAATCTATGAATCTATGAATCTATGAATAACGATATAACGATTGTACAGAAGATTCACTCTAGCATTATTTGCCCCCAAAGTGTCATTTGCATAACGATCCAAATTAATCCCAATGGCTTTTACTCTGTGAAAAAATTGTTCGTAATTTCCTATTTCCACAGGGAAATTCCACAGTGCTTTACGGGCTGCACTATGTAGGATGCATCCACTGCAGTCTGTGAATCCATTGCCCTAAATCCAGCAGCCATTGGAGATAAATAAATGTTCTTTACTTTGCTGATGCTGATCCTGAGTTTGTTGCGATTCACATCTGTTTCTTCCCAAACTTCAGCCTCATTGAAAGCAGTGTTTGGAGCCTGACCAAGACCTTCTGCTGGCCGGCCTGACAGGATGGGAGGAGCATTCTCTTGATCACTCAGATGTTCACCCTGTAGGACATCCTCAGTATTCTCACGAAGCAAGTCCCCAGGTACTGGAGTGACGTTAACCACCCTATGGAAAAGACAAGAAGAAAGATAAAATTATTAGTACTTAAAGAAGGAGGCCTATCACACTGCCCCACAGAAAGTCCTTAGCAGCTTTTAGGGTATTACCAGGTTTAAAAAACAGGCCGTCTAGCATTATCCCAGATATGACAATCTGAAACAAGAGAATTCCATCTAACGTATAGTCACGTTACAGTGGCATAAAGACAGTGTATAAAAGACAGTGGGATGGATCAGTGAAAGCATCTTGAGACCCTTGATATGCAGGCTGCATATTATAAGTGGGATATATATATATCCCACTTATAAAAGACAGTGGGATGGATCAGTGAAAACATCTTGAGACCCTTGATATGCAGGCTGCAAACTTCAGAAATGCCCATTACACAGTATTTAGCTTAGAAGAAACTTCCCCTCTTTGCATGAGCAAATGAGGGTTAATAAGCCTTATAGCTTTTAACTTCCATAATAACAAGCTTTTATCTTCTATAATATTACTAAGGATTATTGTTATCCCTTAATGTCTGCCCCCTCAAAAGCACTAAGACAGACCAGTGAGCTAAGCCTTATCAGTTTTGTTTGGACTCATTTCCATCTGTGAGCACCAATCTCTGTGTACCTTTGCACTAGCACATGAAACACCCTGTAAAGGTCGGGGAGCCGTGTTTGAGACGTGATCGGTGCATGCACTCTTTTGTGTTCTGCTCACTGTCAAACATAAATCCACCTCACAGCAAGGCAGCAACTGCCTCACAGCAGGTGGTCTCACAAAAGGTCCTGCTGTGTGTGCCGTGTAATATGCAAAACTTACAAGCATATGGGCTCCATCAGTCCTGGCCAAAGGTCTCCAGACATCCCTTAATGTGACTCCAACCCACATGCTCATCCCCAGTAGAAAATGTGTTTTCAGGACAGTAAGGATCTGAAACTGTGTTCCACCATTGTAGACATATGTTTATATATAAGGTCAAATCAAGTGGTGGCTGCCAGGTAGCTCCAACTTCCCAGGATCGTAATGAAATCTTTAAAAAATTAAATTGTTATTGAGGATGTCCATAGTCGGACTGGTGCAAATGCAATACTCACCCAAACATGGCTGCTGTTTGCCTGGTGTTTTGCTGTGGTGGAGTAGAGGTGCTAGTGGACAACAAAATATCTGTACCAGCCTTCTCCCAGTCAAAGGCTTCATTTTCAGTGATGCCTCTTTCTTTCATACTATTCTCGAAAACGGACATGATTAGCTGGAATTAAAGTTACAAAACCAATTTATGTCAAGTAGCTGAGGGTGGCTCTTACAAAAAGTCTCAAGTATGAGCATGAGGATCAAGTGCAGCTTATCATCTCCATCAAGTGCAGCTTATAATCTTTGCCTACGAAAGGTACCAAGAAAAGAAAGCCAGTGTCATGAAATCATATCAGTTGTTTCTCAGGCTGGTTTTGGCTCGGTAACTGAAATTTCTTTAAATCTACAAAAGAAGTGCATGTAACATTTTGACACTGATTTGCTGAAACCTTGCAGTTGGCTTGTTATTCTAACTCTAAAGCCTTAACTTCAGCTCAGTTTTCCTGTAGATTAGAAATATGCATGATAGTACATCTGATATGTACAGTTCAAGGGCTGCCAGAAAACATAAACACAACAGGAAACCACAGACAGTCCTAGGATGCAGACTCATTGTAGTGTCAGGCTCAAATACAGCTTGGTCAGGAGTCCTATAATACGGCTGCAGAAGACAATAAAACTATAAAGGGGATGATATAATTTTCTTTAGAAGATGGCAGGTACAAGTGCTCATGCTGACATGGTTTATGCTTGCTTTCTAAGAACAGATAGTCTTTAGGAGAGCATGAAACTACTGGCAACAGTGCCCTGTGTATCAGTGCATTACCCAAGGAAATCAGATGTTGTGCTGTCAAAGAGAAACTGGATGCTATAGGCCAAGGCAGCCGTATGTGAGGTCCTGCATTTCTAATAAAACTATTCAGCTGAATAATGCAGAACTGAGAGGATTCAGCCTAAAGTCTATATGGAGAGAGAATATGGTGACAAATACATTTGGCTTATGGCTTAGAATTAGCACGAAGTTATGAATAAAAATTACTGTGAACAAAGCCCCTATTTGTTTGCATTTATATTCCAGTTCCCTTTATCAGCATGATCAGAAGGCCAGGAGAGCCTGCCATTTCCTACTACCTTCCACCAAAATGCAGTAAAATGCCTATTTGCAGCTTTCAGTTGAGTCATCTTTTTCCTCCTTTTTGTGACCTAGAAACCTGGAATTAGGTTCTCCTCTCCTGCAGTGGCACTACATTTGATTAAAAGACTTCCCAGAGTTGACTGTCAGTCAGACCAAGGAACAGGTAACACCTCTCCAGAGACTGGACGTGACATAGCAATGGTAGTAGCTTCCTTGATTTGAAAGGGATTTTACTGATGTGACAGTTTAATTCGATAGAATTGTGTTTCTGTGTGTTAGCCTCATGTCACGATGCCCCCTTTCGCCTCTGATGGAAATGGGAGTTGTGCTGCTGCTGTTGGCAGTGAATTTCTTGCTCAGAACTGAATATGAGTAACTAAAGGGTCACAGTCTTGCTTTTAGTAAATGTGCTTCTGGTATTTAGTAACCTTGGATGTTTTCTCATGAATTTGCCCAATTACTTATTGAATACATAAGCTTTTGGACTACACCTATCTTACGACAAAGAATGCACCAATTATGTGAACTATCTTCTTTGCTCATTCAAACTGCCACCTGCTAATTTCTTTTGGCAGTTCTTCATTTTCGTATTAGAAGAAGCAGAAAACAATCATTCTCCATTCACTTCCTGTCATTCTGCCTTGATTTGAAAGATGTCATGTACATGTCAATCCTCTCTTCCCCGCCCTGCCCCCCCCTCCCCCCGAGTGTACTGTCCTAATCTATTTAGTCTTTCTGTATCTGGAAGTGAATCTATCTCTAGCCTCCTTGTTACACTTCCCTGCAACTTTTCTGATTTCAAGATACCCTTTTTGAGATGCAGTATTGGACTGCACACAGATTAACATAGTAGTATAAGGACATTTTCTGTTTACCCTCTAATACTACTCTGCTTACTCTTAGGATTATATTTGCTTTCTGATTGCTGCTTTGGCAAGGATTACTGTCAAATGTCTTTTAGAAGTTAATATCTCCACATCCTCAAAGACTCATTCTAAGGACTCCAAGCGTTTGTAGACAGATGCCCTTATAAAAGCCATACTGACTTCTGCTCATTAGATCCTCTTCACCAATCTGTCCACTAATCCCAGTCTTTATCACAGTTTGTGATGTACATGTCAGTGTCAGGGACTGGTATCTTCTGAAGCCATTTAAAAACTAGTACTGCTTCTGCCACCTTCCATTCCTTTGATACTGAAGCAGTAAGAAACCAAACACTAAAATTAGGTGTTCAGCTGTCTTATTCCTTAGCATTCCTTCATGCTGCCAAGGAACCACTCAGTCAAAACAACTTTTGTTACTTTCTGCTCTAACTTCCTCCGTAATGCTTGCATTTGACTTTGCAGGCCATTCAGGATTTTCCAGACCTCTACTGTATTCTCCATAGGGTCTTTTTTTGCAGGCTGGAAGATACTAGTGTCCTCACCTGCCATTATTCTCGAGCTATTCCATGGTCTTATTGGGCCTCCTCAGCTTTCTCCAAACCTTTTGTACTTCTGATGAAAGATCAAAGCTTTACAAGGAGGAGACCGGAGTGGGAAACTGCACAGAAAATGCATAACAACCACTGCTCCCAGAAGTCACGTAAAGAATTACTGGGTCTTGTCTAGGGATCCTCTGCTGCAGACACACTATTATTAGGGACCAGAAGAGTTTCTACAGTCACAGTGACCGTCGCATACTGAGTTTCCTTCTGCTAGGCCCAAGAACAACTAACTTGGCAGAGCCAGGAGGAAGATGACAAGAGATCCCTCAGTTACACAGGATGTCAGATAAGGAGCACAGCAAGAGCCTTGGCAGGAGGTGCGACAGATGCAGAAGCTGGAACTCAAAAGGTCTTTAAATTGCAAGTGAACTTCGGCGATCACCTAGTCTACTCCCTACTCAAAGCAGGGCTTACCTTCAAGTCAGATCCAATTTCAAGGTCAGATCAGATTGCTCAATGCCTGGCCCAGTTATATTCTGACTGTCTCCAAGGATGAAGATCCCATTACTGTTTGACACTCTCCTGGTGATAACTCTCCTGTAGAGCTAATCGCAATTTCCTTTATGGCGGATTGCATCAACTGCATTTCATCCTTTCACTGTGCACCTCAGAAGAGTCTAGCTGTCTTCCCTATAGGTAGCAGAAGGCAAAACCAGGATCCCCTTTGATTCTTCCCTTCTTAGGTCAAAGAGACCCACTTCTCTCAGCCTCTTCCCTTATGGCATGTGCTCTAGCTCTCAGTCATCTTGGTGGCCTTCCACTGGGCTCCAGTTCGTATGTCTTTCTTGTACTAGACACAGCCTTCCAGATGTGATTTAACAAGTCCTTAACAGAAGGGAATAATTATTTCCTTTACACTGCTGGCTATGCTCTTCCTAATACAGCTCAACATGCAGTCAGGTTGCTTTGTCACATGGACACACTACTCTCCCATGGTCACCACTAAGACATATAGGTCTGCAGAAGCAAAGCTCCTCCCCAACCAGTTCGTTGATTCTCAGCCTGTACTGTTCCACATGTTTATTCCATTCCAAGAGCAGGACTTTGTACTGGCCTTTGCTGAACCTCATGAGGTTCCTGTAAGCCCATCAAGGTCTGTCTCAGTAATAGTACTACCCCCTTCAGCACATTGGCTGCTTCTCCCAAACTGGTATCTTCTGTGAACTGACTGAGAGTGTGCTCTGTGCCCCCATCCCATCATCCAGGACTTTAATGAAGACACTGAACACTGTTAGCTCCAGTACTGTTACCTGAGAGATACCACTAGTGGCTAGCCACCAACTGAACTTTGCATTGCTGATCACAACCCTCTGACACCCAGCAAAGCAGACAATTTGCCATCAGCCTTGTGGTCCACTTATACAAACCATCTCTTTCCAATTCGGCTATGAAGACATTATGAGAGACTGTGTAAAGTCAAGGTAGGTAACATGCACCGCTATCTCTGCATTCCTAGAAGAAGTCACCTCCTCACAGAAGGCTGGTCAGGAATGCTCTGTCCTGGATAAATCCATGCTGGCTCTTCCCAGTCTCCTTCTAATCTTTCATGTACCTGGACATGCTTTCCAAAAGTAGTTATTTCATAATGAGCTCAGCATCCCTCTTCAGCAAAAATATAATGCCCACCATAGCTATGCCTGTATACACCACGCCCTTAAGAATTTTTCAGTTTATATACCATGGACCTAAGAGTAGATAGCGGCCGACTTGCCATATTTTCCTGGCACTAACAGACCTAGCCTTTTGGTGTCTGGACAGGACACAAAAACAAGGAAAGTCGTTATGAAGCATGTGCATACATGAGCAACACTATTGTGTTGTTTTTTGTTTTTTTTTTCAAAAACTTTAAGAGTGACCATTTGATGGAGTCTGAGGCTAGATGAAGAGACTTCAGGGAAGGCTGAGTTCAGGTGATGAGGGAATGTAGGAAAAGCTAGTAGATGACGAAGTAACATCTTCTCATAAGATTTCCTTGATGCAGGAAGATATTCCAATTACTCTCTACTGGTTGAGAATAAGGCATATGTCTGTCATCCATGCACCAGGTAAAAAAAGTTATGTACACCTCACTGTAACCTAAAAATTAGGCTCAAATCATGAAGCTACCAGACAGGACTAACCTCCAGTACACCCAACTGGTCTACAACACATGCAGACAGGGAACTATGAAAGCAACCCATTATGATGGTGCCTGTCGTTGGCCTTTCTTCAAAAAGAGCTTCCAAATCATAGGGAGGTTGTGGTGGAAGACCAACAGTTTGGATAAGCCCCACTGGGAATTCCTCATATACAAAGGAAATGTTGGCCATTCTGGAACCCTGAAAGGTAACAGAAAAGGCACAAGGCAGTGTATTTCATTCAGACTAGCTGCACTGTACAGCAATCACTCCACCTCTCCAGGCCCCAGAAAGAGGGGCAATGGCTACAGATACAGATCAGATCCTCTTCCCCACCTACAGGGTAAGCAGAGATCAACAGTACCCCACTGAGAAGAAATACAGAATCTTCCCTTGGAAGGTTATCAGAATCACAGATGAATGTTAATGAAACAGAGGCAGAGCATGGACTGCATCAGCTTTGCCCCTTTAGGGCTGTTCAGACTCCTGAGCTTCTTATTTGGCCAGATTTAACCACAAAAAGGGATAAGCAGTAAAGAAAATACATCAGATAAACCAAACTGTGGCACAGCTATGGGAACTAGGGAACCCTCGTGGTACTTTCCGCCTGCTAGCACTGGACGAGGACTCATGACTCAGTAGATGCAGCATGGTGAGGGAACGGCTTGTCAGGCCATGTGCCAGGTCTAGACCATGTCACATCAGAGCATGTCAACTTCCACAAGACAATGTGCAATTCCAACTCTTCGAGTATCAAAACCACTGGTGGGATAAAGCAGAGGCCCAACATGATTCTCTGTTAAAGATGTTAATGTCCATGAGGACATAAAGCTTAATTGCACATTTTGTAGTAGCATACCGTGTTTTGGGCTGATGCCTCATAGAATGAGAGAGAAAGCAGCCAGTTGTGCAGAAATTACCCACTAAACTGCCACAATACATCTTGTCAAATACCTTCTCCTGGCCAAGGTTCAGGAAATGAATCACAGTCAATCCTGAAATATCAGGTGAAAAAGGTCCCAAATTGTCCAATTTGGGATTGTCCAATGCTCCAGCCTTGAATTCTTCGAGGCTCATCTAGGAAGATGGAGTCTTTCAGCACAAACTTCAGGCATGGTAAGTTGCTCTTGCCCAAGTTTCTAATCTGCACTGTAATCCGCACCACAGTATTAAAGAATAAATATTAGGCACACCTCTTAAGTGGCAGGGGTTCCTTTTTGACACGGGAATGCTCCTGACATGTTTGTAAGCCCTGGAGGGATGCCTGGGTAGAAAACACTAAGCCTATGATTGAAGACTTCCAATAATTTGGCCAGCATGACAGAGCTGAAACTGGTACTGGCTGTCCACACGGAGTCTTTCCCAAATCCTCTGACAATATCTGATATTGACTGGATCTAAAAGGAAGAGGTCCACGTACAAAGCTTGTACCTTCCCACAGTTGCTCTGGATGTGTATAAGACAGCCATTCTCTTACACAATCACAGGTGATGTGATTGCTTTTTCTTAGGTGAACTGCAATTTGCAATCCACCAGCTGAGGGAATCCGATGGGCCTCCAGGCAAAGGCACCTCACCTTCTATAATCTTCCAGGACCAAAGGTCACAATTGTCCTTCTGATACTCAATGCAAAAAGATGGATCTTTGGGGAGAGAAGCCAGCCACCTCCCCAACCATACCTGAAACTATCCCTCTACCAGTTGGACTCAGCATACAACTGTAGCAGAAAAGATTTTCATGCATCTTTCTCACATCCTATCTTCACCATGCCTGGGAAAAGTCATGTTGTCTTGCTGTCAAATGAGTCAGAAAACCCAAAAATGTTGCTCTAATGCCTACATCCTTCTGCTGTGAAAGTGCTAAAAGTTTGATCCTAACCACAACCCTATACTGACTATGATCCGTTAAAGGGACGGGACTGATGTCTGAGGCCATGAGCCCAAGTAGTGTAAAAACACAAAAGTAAGTAAGATTCATCATGTGACAGTTCGACTCTGTTTTATTCTACCATCATTTTCTTCACCTATGCCTAGGCAAACCTTGTCTCATCTATCCGTAAGAGAGCAGTGGTTTCCAGTCACACTTAAGTCTTCAGTTACAACCTGGTATATCTCTCTTCTGACATGATATCAGGGGCCCAGAACTGTGCATGAAGTGTGCGTAGGAGGATCTGAAATGGCAAGGGAAGGCAGATGACTACTGACAAACACTTTTTGATGGCTTGGCCTCAGGGCATAGATTTCAACTATTAAGAACTACACACTTCCCATGGATGTAGAGCCACAGTCTGTGACCAAGTATGATCTTGACAACCTTCACTGCCATGGGGACTTGGTCCAGGAAGAACAGGCTCACCATCCCATCAGCTTCTGGGTCCAGCTAAGATCACTGGCTAAGTAAGAGTGAACCGGCTGCAGACAGATGATGGAGTAATCCCCTTTTCCCCCCAAGACTACTTGGATGCTACAGAGTGTCAGCTGTAGTCCTGAGTGTTAGGCATGTTATTTTCATGCATTAAGGAGGATTATGACCTCCCCAGTGAGAGCTGGTAGGGGAAAAGACAGTAGTGGGATTACTTAATTGAGGCAAATGAGAGATAATCATGGTGGCTAACAAGTGTAAAAACCAAAAAAAACCCACAATCACACAGGGGCAAGAGTATGAGTAGGAGAACTGCAAAACTAGGAGACAGAAAGGAGAGAACTCACACAAAGACAGAAAATGTCATAAGCCAGGCTAGGAGGTGGAAGGGGGGGGGGCGGAGAGAGAGAATCACAGCTCCAAGTGGTAGCAGATGACTGGGGTTTTTTTTTGTTTGTTTGTTCAAGTTGTTTTGGGTATTTTCGGGGTTTTTTTTTAAACAATATAGAGAAGGAAGGATGGAGGTGGGGAGGGAAAGTCATACCGAGATGAAGTATCTGCATTACCTTTCACCCCTAAAACTTTTTTCCTGTGACAGTGACAAAATAAGTCTGAAGATGGCAGATGTAGTTGCCTTTTACTTCATGCAACAGCTAAGGTGTGCTGCACAATGGTGGTGAGGGCTATAGGTGTATTTCACCCCTCTCCCTTTCCCATTCTTCACACTAGCATATCTGCTTAGATGGACAATCCCAGATGCTGATGGTGGCAGAGCTGAAGAAAAAGATTGCAAACTTCAGGGCATGGATCACTTGGAGCAAGGACAGCAGCAGTGGCCAGTCCTCTATTGTCTGTCCCCATTTACAAAAGAGCAAGAAAGGAGAGGCTGACCCAGTATGGCTCTTCTTACATTCATATCCGGCCTCTTTCTAAAGCCAAAAACATCCTATGATATCCAGCATCCTGCAAAGCCAGAAGACTCACATCAGCAGAAATTAGAGGGATAATACATCAGAACTCAGACAGTGAGAGAGGAGGGAGCAGTCAGAAAGATCTTCTTATTGGACACTCACATGTAGTGTTTATGCACAATTCCCCACTTCAAAATGATGGAGGTGGGAGAGGAAGGATTTTAGCAAAATTTCATGCTACTGCAAAAGACACCAAAGCTTTACTTGTTACATGGTGACAGGAGCAATCAAAACAGCATTGCTACTGGATAAAACAGAATATTAAAGTCTTAGGAATAGAATAGAACATCGTAACTGCATTTTACCACTTCATGGGCTACATACATCTTGAACATGCAATGCTGGCAAGTCTCCACCTCACAAAGGTGAAATTGGACAAGCTTCAGAGGAGGACACAAACCAAAAGTGCGGAAAGGTTTCCTTCTAGGCAAAAAGCAAGTAAGTAGAGTAGGATCCTTCAATCTGGGCAAAAGAGTAACTGACGAGCAATACTATGGAGGTCTAAGATTCTGCGTGGCTGGGAAGCAGGAGAGGGGCTAGGGACCAGAGTTCACAGTTATGTCTGAGATGTAAGGGGCATTAAATAAGGTGGCAGGCGTCAAGTTTAGAGCAAACAGAAGAAAGCACTTCTTCTTACAGCAAGTACTGATGTTGTGGTGCCTCCCTGTTATACGAATTCAGAAGATGGAATGAGTTCACAAAAGACAAATTCATTGAGGGCTATGAGACATTTTTTGTTCAAGAGATTCTTAAGCCTCAAGGATCCTTGATCTTTGTGGTGGTGCAACCCTATCCCTCACTCCTGAGCCACTCGGTGTGACAACCCCCTTTTTCTGGGCCGCATGCACACCAACCTAGGACGAGTTGGGTGTGGATTGCGAAAGGCAGTGAACCAGAGCATTAAGGCACTCCCTTGAAGTATCAGGCTCCTGCTTCTCCCACCTGGGCCTCATCCTACCTAGGATGAGTTGGAGGCAGACTGCAAAAGGCAGTGGAGCAGAGCATTAAGGCAACCCCTTAATGTACAAGGCCTCTGCTTCCCCTATCACTTGTAGCTGGATTGCTGCCCAGAAACAGTGATGCCAGAAACTCCAAAATTAGCAAGTTCGGGGTCTGTGCAACTGGTGGAAAATACCAGAATATTTTGCCATCCGAGTTGGGCCAAAATGGAAAAGTTCCTGACAGAAGTCAATTATCTCAGACCCTAGAAATAGTAATTCCAAGTGAGACCCTTTGAGCTCTCCTGGATCGCAGCGGGCTGTGACCACCATCTCCCCTGAGCTGGGACACCTCTCAGGTACCAACTAGGTGGGATGTCTCCTGACAAAGGTGATGGAAGGCCGAGGCGAGTTGTCCTCCTTGAGTCTCAATTATCACCACTGAGGAATGTCGATGCATTGTATTTACTCTAAACTTGAGAGGGAAATTTTACCTATAGACCAGCCTCTTCCATCCACCTCTACCTATCTACGTGTTTGAACATACACATTTCACCCATGTGGGTGTCTATATTTCACTGGATCGAAATACTTCTATGTCTGCGTGCTTCGTTTTATACATATGTACGTATATATATATTGATTTAGGATAGCTTGTAGTAAGTCAGTGTGAATCTTGTCATTTTCAAATCTGTAATTAAGTCACTGTTTTAATTATAACATATCCTCCTGAATCATCTTGTTAATCTTTAAATTGGTTAATCAGCAAGTGCTGCTAAAATTTAACCTTTGATTCACCTCATACCATTAAGAAATCTTCAATTGCTGCTGCTAAATCATAACTGTGTTAAAATACTTCATCTGCAACAACCCTCAAGCTTTGAGAGTTTTCTGGGGAAATGTCACTGAATGCTCACTCTTTTATAATTTTCCCACAGCCAGCACTGTTGGAGACATGCTGCTAGGCAAGATAAACGTTTTCTCCAGCCCAGCGAAGCTGCCCCTTCATTGTAATTTCTCTCAAAGAGGAGAATTCAGAGGTCTACTAGAGCTCGGTAGCTACATGAAACACTAAATCTGTCCAGCTACAGGACAGCATTCCGAGTCATAATCCTCATCTGGTGATTAGCATACCTCTTAAATTGAAGTATATTAACTAGCTAAAAAGGGAAATGATGAACTGTAATTTCAAATTATATTCATAGACGTATTATTCTGTTTCCTTATTTCTAATCTTGTCATTCCAACTTTTAAATAAACCATGACTTTATAAATTAGTAGACATAATTCCCCAATTTCCTTAATTTCCCTGAGGGTCTGGTACTGGTGATAAATTCAAATGCCATCTGATATAATTTTTAATCTTTAAAAGCAATAAATCCAGATAAATCAATATAAAGACATCTCTGGAGCTGAGATGTTTGGAGAATTTGCTGTCTGGAATAGGCCTCCAAGTCAAGCAAGAAGAATCAGTGTTTGGTGGCAAGCTGCAGGTGCCAGACTTTTGTGGGGAGTTCCCTTTTGGAGGCTCCTTCCCAGAAGTGCGCCTGCAAGAAACTGAAGGCAAAGAGGCAATTCACAGCTTCAGACAAATCCTCTATTGTGAAAGAGCTGTTTGTGATTTGTACCGCACTGAAATTGTCTGGAGACATCTTCTGTTTCCATCTCCAGGCTGGCTTTTCAGTACTGTCAGGACACAATTATTTTAAACTGGCATAGAATATAGGAGGATTATGTTCAAAATGAGCTTTGGATATCTCTAATCCAACCATCTGCTCAAACCAGGGCTAACTGCAAAGTCAGATCAGGTTCCTCATCCAGTCGACTTTTGGAAATCCCCAAGCATAGAAATTCCACAGCTCCTCTAGGTACCTGTTTCGTACTTAAGCACCCTGATTCCAACTTCCCACCCCTGCCTAGAGTTACTCACTAGGGGTAAATTTCCCTTGCTGTCTCTGAGAAAAATTTGCCTCTGTTTTCCCCACAACTGTCCTTGAGGCAGTGGAAGACAGCAACTGGATCTCCTCTTTGACTTTTCTCCACGCTAAACAAATCCAGCTCCCTCAGCTTCTCCTCAGTCCACCTCCATTCCTCTATAGCCCTCCATCTTAGTGGCAAATGTTATTTTTCCACTGTATTATCTAGACAGTATTTGCAATATTTGCCTTTTTTTTTCCTTCTTTTTTAGAAAGTGGCGGTTCCTATGCTGCAACACGTACGTGGCTAAAAAAGAAAAGCACTGTTGGAGAGAGTTTTCTGGAACATACTCCTACCATTTTCCCCACTCATCTGATGCACTATCAACAGGAGCAGGCACTCATAGGAGACTGTACAGATCTGCAAATAAAATGTTGTTTTCATTGCTCTGGCTTTAATGTACAGAGAAAACCGCTGTGATAAAAAAGGAACACAAAATCAAGTTGCCTCAGTTATATTGTGTTAGTTGAGCTACTGTGACTGATCACATATATGCTGATAGCAAACAGTGAACGGGAGAAAAAAATATGGTAAGATTAATATTAAAGAAAGATATAAAAACAGCTAAGGCCCATATGAGTCTGCAAGAAAACAAAGGAGCTGATGTGCACTGTTGAGCTGTTGGCATAGGCTCTTTGCAGACTTTAGCAAGCTGTCCTAAAATTCTGTCACATTTGGAGTATCTCAAAACTTTTGTGTTTTAATGAAAACCAAAAGTACTCTGTTGCTTGGGAAGAGCTTTCTGGTCTGGAGTACAGGGTTATTTTGGATAGAGTGGTGGAAGGAGAAGAGAAAACTTTTGAGATGTTGAAGAACTGTACGGTCCAACCTCTTTCTCCCGGTCCTAGGAAAGGTATTCCTCAGCTAGATATGATCACATGCATGGAAATGTTAGAAAATCAAAATGCCAATCCAAAGAGCCATGCATCAGATTGGTAATAAAGGCAGGTTCCTACCTGATAGTCTGGCTTGGTGAAGTAGTCTAGGCTTGCAATATGATCCAGAAAAAGGTGGAACTCTGAAGGCATGTGTTTTAGCAGCATTCGGTGTTCATACTTTTCTTTTATCATGCCAACCTGCTCCTGGAAAAAAGAAAATATCTCAGAGCCAAGAATCTCTTCTATTGCTTCATATTCATACAGTCTTATAATTCTTGGAATACCATCTAGTTTTGTAATTCCCGGAACACAGCCTCTTCTTAGACCCAGCACTGTGTCTACACACTTCTCCTGTTTGGTGTCCCTAGCAAAGTGAGGTTAGTGACTGCAGGCAAAGGTCAAAGGGGAATCCTGAGTCGGAAACTCTTCAGAAGCTGTCCCTTTAGCAGAGCCTTCTGCACAGGTGGGCTGTTTCTTTCCAGGGATTTTATTCTTTACCACAAAGTATTTCCAAGACAACATGAACAGCTAGCTTTATTCTGTTTAACTTTCCATCCACAATTCCCATTTGGCTTGCTTGGCATGGCAAAGCGTTATCCTCCTGCCTTTCTAAAGGCACTGTTTATTTGCCAAAAGGACAGCTCAGTCTTTCCACTTTTGTTGTTTGCTTTACAAGAACAAAGTCAAAGTCGCTTGATCAAACATGATTAACAACATGCATAAGAAAATGTCTAGCTACTCCAAACAAGACCAGCTCCACACTGTGCATCAGAACACACAAAAGCAGGTTAGCATCTTGCAGAAAGATCTAATGAAAAGTAGGCTCTGGCTTTACTTCGGCAAAAAGCTGCACTGAGCTGCAGGAGGAATAATTAGTCATCATAATAAAAACGTAGACCCTATCTTAAGCACAGACACTAGGTTTCCTACCTTATCTTTGATCTTTCGCCATGGAAGCTGACCGACCGCAAACTCCACCAGCATGTAAAAGAGAGACCACAGATCATCATGTCTACCCATCTCCTGGAGAAAAGAGAGAAGACGACTGAGGAGCAAAGTTCCATGCTGCTCAGTAGTCCAAGTGTGCTCTCCAGATGAGCTACCTCGTTTTAAAAAGTAGGAAGAGAAATCATACTTCCTATTCAACGATTAAAGAAGCCAGATTAAAGATGCAAAATCAAGCATTTATTAAACTTGGCAACGTCAATACAGCCACCTGAATAACCTCATTTGTTTTCTTTTTTTTGTGAATGTATTAGGAAAGAGTTTTTTTATCTATACACAAAGCACAAGTTTTCCATAGGACTCTCCCTCACTGAGTATACGGGAATTGAATATCTATTAATGGGATGTGGAATAACCTAGATTAAGAAAAAAAAATTCTGTGTAGGTCTTTTATATTATTATTTTTAAGTTAACTATCATTCAAACTCTTTTCACAAGACAGCATTTACTCAAGGGCTTTTGCAAAACATTCATCATCAAGCACGACAACAATTTATAGACTCGTAACATTTTCACATACCACTCCTCCTGGCCTAGCAAATTGGAAACTGAAACACGGGGACTATAGCTGAAATCATCAAAGAACATGAAGTCATTTTTGGTGCTCAGCTTCCAATGTCTAGAACATGATTTCTCAGAATAGCATGTATTACACAGCAATTTTTATGTCTAAATACACCTCCAGCTGATGTCAGCTACAGCTGGCACTATTCACTCTTCCAAAACTTATACCTCAGGTTTCTCAGTGCCTCCCAGGAAACAGAATTAATTCATGATGGCATTCAACTGCCCTCTTCACACCACGCTTTTCACCTCCTGCTGACAGTAACTTTTTTCCCTAAAATAACTTGAAACTTCCTCATAAGTCACAGGTCATGCTACAGACTCATTCCAAATAAGGCCAGAAGCCTAGAGGGAATGCAGGAGGGCTGCTAGTTTCCATCTGGCAAGCACTTAGCAGCAGAACCAGAGGACTTGTTTCCCTGCCCATAGCAGGGGGGTTGAAACTAGATGATCTTTGAGGTCCCTTTCCAACCCTAACCATTCTATGATTCCGTGATTCTATGACTTATGGTTTACTGTCTACACAGAAACACTACTGAAATAGAACAAATGAGTGTTTTGAGAAGAATGTTGGATGAGACTTCTGGAAGCGTGTAGAATGAAACAGGTCAGATACTATGTAAATAATGGCTCTTTTCAGGGAAAAATAAACATAGGTTTCACTAGGTGGCTCTTCACCTGACGCCATGATGTTAATATTAAAAATTCCAGGTCAAGAATGGATTTGGGGACCTGGCACTTGGTAATTCACAGCCAAGTTCTGCTAGAAATTAGCAGCAAGCAGCCTGGCACTTAAACTTTTCCACTTTAGTGCGGTTTGTTTTTTTTTTTTCCCCTTTAGAAAGTGTCTGATAATGCAATAATTACAGTTATTAAGGCTGCCAACTAGAGAGGATCCAATAACTGAATCAGAATTTTGATTTTACAGCCTTGACCACCTAATGGAATTCATCTGATATACTAACTTCTGTAGGTAACAAACCAGAACTTACGCCTCTTACTCCTCTGCTCCTGAAAAGAAGTTTCTGAGGAGAAATAACGTTGCTGTTTACTCCTTATAACCCCAAAATACTTACTCGGTTTTTGTGTGCATTCACTGAAGCATAGCGGACCGTTCCTCGAAAACCAGCAACATTGCGAGGCTGAAGGAATACAACAGAAAATCTCAGAGACAGAGCAGATTACTAAATCCCCTGTGCAGCTAACTCCTTAGAACTTCTCATCTATACTGTTATTTCGTGTGTACCCAAGAGATACAAAGCTCTCACTGCCTTCATCTGCTCTAGCAGCCAGCTAAACAGACAGCATTCTTCAATTCCACATTTCTAGAAAAGCTTATTTTACAGAGAGGGCGAAGTGGTTACAGTGATAGGTTAGAATAGTAATAGTCTAGGCATAGAGCTAAGAACATTATTCAAGACCATATTTTCCTTTTTAAACTCCAGGTCAAGGGAAAAGCTAGTAAAGAAGCGCAAGTGCAAAACTGAGTCATGAAGAACATGAGCTAAGCAAAGCCTGAGGGCAGCCTGGTCAGAAAAAGAACTGGGATCCCTTACTCTGACTCAGGGCAGATGACCATATGCTGACATTGCTTATCAACATCCTCTGTAAGACTTAAATTATAAACCTCTCACTTCCAGTGTGCTTGCATTTTTCCAGATTCTTCCCAGTACATCCTGAACCATGTATCTTTATTTTCTCTTTCTCTGATTCTCTTGTTATTCGTGTTCTCAGGAAGTGAAGGCTTGATATAGTGGCCTTGCAAAGAAGGCAGTCCTCCTGTGACTGCTCCTCTGAGCTGGAGGCTTTCTCTACTCTGGGGGCTGAGCAACACTTCCAACTCTTTCCACTGCTGCCTCCACAAGAACATTAGACCATGTGAGTTCACTTACTGAAGGTGTCATTGTTCTGAAAAAACTGCATTTAAATAACTACATCCACCAAATTCTTTCAGCTTAGCTAGAAGCACTAGAGTTAACAGCATTGCTCTCAAAATTCATGTGGCAAAACCAGGTTCAGGCCCAGGTATGTTCCATCATAAGGCTAAGCTTGGGCAAAAAACTAAACATACTTATGATTAAGATCCTACTCTTGCAGAAATTTGAGTGCATTGATAACAACTCTAATTGGGTAACTCTTCCCAGTTAGGTCAGTTGATTCATGTTTGTTCTTTCAGCTGTGCCTACACTTTCAGAACCAAGCCTAAAACTCCGTACTTTTATTCTAGGGCACCCTTCTGTCAGTTTAAATACATATGACTCAGTTGTTTCCTTTTGGGTACAGGGAGGCTGCTCTGAGTTTCAATGCTCTCAGAAAGAATAAAACTTCAAATGTTTTTAAACAACCACACCATGCTACTAACACACACTTGAATGGTGTATGATGCAGCTCTTAAGTTATAGTGACTCCAAGCAAAAAGAGCTACAAGTCTATCTTACAGCTCCTTTACGTTAAGCAAATACTCCACAGGGAGAACCCGGATGCACATCTCATGCACCTAATGCAGCATTTAATCTTGCTGTACACCAGCTTGAGCTATAAGCTACTTATTTAGCAGCAGGTGATAGTCCAGATATTATACTCTCGATCATGGACTGCATTCCTCTCAGCACACATTTAGGATTCCCACTGACAAATGACTGCAAAATATTTTTCAGGATTCCAGTGAATTCACTGATGTGAGTTCCTGAAAATCAGAATACTGGCCACTAGAATACATCTATTGGAATCAGCCACCACCATAAATGTCCTCTACATATTCAAAAGCAAGAGGACATTCCTCTTGTCCATCATGAATGGAAGCTAGTGTGTTTGGATACTTTTCATGAGCTATAAAATAAGAGTGTATGATGAACAATTCTAGTGTGTAACCTGTAATGTTTTCAGAACAAATATTATTCAATGTTTGCAGTCCCTGGGAGTTTGTCTTTCGTGTTCTTTCCCTACTTGAACGTCTTCGGTTGTCAACTGTGTAGGTACTGAACCAAGTACCCCGTGAGCTGGTTTCAGTATGGTTGGCAATGTCTCTGAAAACCTTTTTAGATCAATACTTACTATTTCTGGCAGACAGGCTATTTTTGTAGGCTTTAATTAGATCTATTCTGAAACCAACTCTATGTGGTTTGCAAATGTATTCTTCTCCTCTTTCAGGAGCAAACCAAAAGTCCAGACATCTCTTAACTGTGTATCTGTCCCACAGCCAGCATGAAACAGTTCACCAAGCCAGTCCTGCAGCTTAACCCAAAGAGCTCTCTCTCCAGTCCTCTCACATGGTACCTCACCAAAGAGAGAGCACTGCAACTGAGCAAGACTCTGCCATTGTTTTGCTAGGACTTTACAGCTTTTAACAAAATAGGTAAATGCTAAATGTGTTAACAGCATCTTTTTCTCATAAAGGTTTCACCTCTTTTAACCACATTTGACTGCCCTGCCAGTCACAAGGCAATTAGTCGTGTCTTTTGACTGTGTCACTAATCGCTGCAATCAAATATTTCCATGGCTGTGGAGACACCTTGTTTTTCAGCCAAACAAACAGCTCCTGCCTGAGCACTTATTGTAGCACATGCTGTATACCCAACTGTTATTGACTTTTCTTCTGAATTCATCAATGTTAATTTTCCAGATGACTTCTTTACACACTTCCCTTCTTCCAGTTAATAAATTCCATCCCACCACTGCACTGCCCAGCAGTGGAAAAGAGCATGGATAAAGCATCCTTGCCGTCCAGACTGGTCCAAATTTGACACAGAACTGAAATCATAAGTTAGGAGCTTCAGAGTATAGAATCATATATAACCCAACTGAGGTGAATCCCAAAAATTATAAGAAGATAAGAAGCTAGCAAGCTGAAATACAACTTTAAACCATAAATTATTTACTTTTTAATTTTTCAACATCAGTATTACTATCAAAATCATTACTCAGTAAAGTACAGCTCTTCCTGCATTCAGATTGTGTCTAGCACAAAGCTAAAGTAATTTATTACACGGAGCTGTCAGGGAGATGACAGAGATATGAAGTATATTGCATTGTGTTAGAAGCTTGTTTTAAAATGGGTTTTGGCTTGGCAGAATGTGTTAGATCACTACGATAGAGCAAAAACACACTCTGTGTTCCTTTCAATATATTGGCAATGTACACTACCTCACAGACAAAGACAGAATTAGGTAACAAAATGCTGTGTGAAGTGGATGCATTGCTCCAAACCGTGCTCTTTTGCACTCATCAGCTTTTCATCATTCTCCAGTTCAAACACTCATGATCATTTGTATTGTAAGTGCCAACAGTGTCTCCCGTGTGATTCACATGAAGTCTGTCTTTCCTGTATATGCTCCCTTTATTTCAGGAGTCCATATATTTCCTCATGAATCTGAATCCCTGCGCCTTACACCACATTCACACATAGGTATTAAAATTGTTCCTCTTGCCTCACTGGTCCCTAGATTGATATTTTGAATGTCCTGGTTTCCAGCTTCCTTCCTAAAAAACTTGTACTTGGATGACAGCACTTTCCTCTTGCCATTTCTTATGCCTGTGGTACTCTCATGGAACATGACCGCCAGTTCCTCTCCAACTTTCTGGAAGCTTGTGCAAACACCTCATAAGAGCCATCACTTTTGCCCCTGGCAGGCCTGCTGTCACCTAGGATCATTAACCCACCTCTCCTGGAAACAGGAAAAGGATTTCCAGCAGTAAGAAAATGAAAAGAAAGTTAGCGCAAATTGAAGAGAAGGTGGTAAGGGGAGACAGGAAATGCCAGATGGATATATCTCCAGGAAATGGAGATATATCTTGGATTGAAATGACATGTTGGAAAAGTTATGGTAAGAAGGAAAAGTGAAAGGAAGCTTTAACTGAACTAAAAGAAAGTATCTTTGTAACTTCTAGGAATCTCCTGCTTCCATCAGTTAGGCTTATGGGGGAGACACAGGGATATGCATCTCCATTTCCTCTGCGGAGACAAATTCTGCACCTCTTACGTGCATTTTGACTCGCTAATTTAAATGGCAGCACTTTGTAGAATCATTTATGACAGCAGCATATTTTATCCCAATGGGGAGTCAGAAATTAATAGAGGAAGCTGGAGCCAAAAAATGTAAGATGAGAGAACTCTCATCCCCTTGCCTCTGAAACCACAGAAGTGACAAAATCACAGTCTCTGGCACCACCCAAATGCCTGCCAGCCCCTCAGGCAGAATCCCAAGTGTTCTAGGCCTCTGCATCACATTAAGGTACCTGTCACGATCCTGCTGAAAAACAAACATATCAAGAGGGAAAAAAGAAAACCAGGTGTAATTTGGACTTCCATATATAACAAAAGCACAAAACAAAATGAAAACCCAGAAGCATGGTGATGGCTCACTCACAACTCATAGCAGAGATGGTTACGAGCAGCGGATGGGAAGCCAACGCATCAAACACAGCCTCAAAAGAAGAGCCCAAAAGAACTGTAAAACAGAGAGAAACCCAAAGAAAAACATGATAAAAAACAATAAAATGGGAAAAAAATTAAACAGAAATGAATTAAAACACAATTCAATATTGCATCACTCCAGAAACCTGGGTCTCTTGTTTAGCTGTTGCCATCTCCCAGCATCCTTCACAGGGCTGTTGGCTCGTGCTGTATTCAGTTTCATTTAGACATGGAGTTGAGTGAGCCTGTGTGGCCTGTGAGTGCTCTGCAAAGCGGTGAGAGGGGTCCCTCTAGAGACTAACTTTCCCCTGCTCACATATCACACCTAATAATTAAAAACAAGGTTGAGGGCAGAGATGCATACGGCCTAGCCATAGGTCAGCTGTATGGTTCTACTGTGATTTTCCATTCTAAAATTATCTGATATCTACACCTCCCTTCCTCCCCCAATCAAACTGTTCTAATCAGCAGCAAGGGGATTTGCTCTTTTGCATCTCTTGCCCTTTTCACCCAAAGCAAGTTCTGATGTTCGCGCATAAGTTTCTAAAAACGAACAGAGATGTCCCCTTCCCCATCTGAATTGTCATGGATTCTCACCCAAGATATTTGGCTTTTTCTGCAACTACCACCTTGCTTTCTCACCAGCAATCTCTATACATTCACTGGCTTGCCAACTTTATAAGCCTCACAGCTGACAGCTTCAGGCATCTTCCACTTCCCTGATGATTGCTGCAGTGCTCCACCTAGAAACAGCAGGGTCTCTGCTGTCTGTGGTGGGATGCAGCATGGTGGTTTAAAGAGAACAGAATGAAAGTCAGAGCCGCTTTTAGGCCACGTGAGCGGCCACTGTATCTTAAGAAGGGAATTGCACAGTGTGGAAACATGAGGGCCACTGATCAGAGGCAAGGGCTAATATTATAATATATTATATAACCTTAAAACTCCATTCAGTAAACTGAGGAAAGACCTCGGCTGAGAGATACTTTTTCCAACAGAAATCAACTAACCAAAAGCAACCAACTCAAAGGAGTTTCTTACTTGAGTCTCAGTCTTCTTCTTCCCTAAAAACATCCAAGTTCTAACAATTCTGTAGATTTTGTATGAAATGGGCTAAAAATGAGCATTTTAAAATCAAACGCTTATTCCAGCTGTAATCTTATTATTCAATTATCATTTGATTTTTAACAAGAGAATTTGGGCGTCACAGCTGCACTTGTTTCTTACATGCGTGGTGCCACAGGGGGACAAGTAGCACAGAATATCCCCATGGAAATCACGGGGATCGCTAAATAAAATAGGTAAGTTTTTCATGCACTATAATGCAGAGCAGGGGAACCACCAAAAAGGAAATGTTTTAGAGAGCATTGTAGAGTGTTAGCCACATCTCATTTGGGATTTACAGCTCATAATACTTTCCTAGAGTCAGATGGAGAAGATGCTCCTTTTCTACCGAAAGGAAGAAGACAAAAGACATTTGTGACAATTGCTGAGATGCAGCAGAGTTAAGTTCAAATCTCTCCATCACTTTGACAGACATGAAAACCACATCTCCCTCCTTCCAGAGTACACCCTCACTCCTAAGCCAGAGGGCGCTTTGAGACGCAAGCCTAAGAACATCCATGTCAGAAAGGATCCCTTTTGCACAGAATAACTGAATATTTTTTACTGAGAGAGAGAGAGTGTATGACAGGCACTCTGTAACCTGGCAGCAAATGCACTTACCTGATGGAGGGGAGACTCAACAACTCAACATTCAATCGCCCAGGGAGTGAAGCCCCTGTTCCCTCAACACTGGACACAGTAATAGTTTTCTGTTCCTCTCTCTGTAGTCCAGTGGGAAAAATAATAAGAGCTTCAAGTGGAACAGCATTGACCAGAAAGAATGACACGTTCAAACATACCATT
Organism: Tauraco erythrolophus; assembly: GCF_009769465.1. NCBI lineage: Eukaryota > Metazoa > Chordata > Aves > Musophagiformes > Musophagidae > Tauraco > Tauraco erythrolophus. The sequence goes on along the minus strand of NC_141466.1, from coordinate 119,280,272 downwards.
GTCCTCCCTGCAGCTTGGCAGTAAAGGCACTCAGAAATAGAAAATGTGATCTCAGTTCCCTGCAGGCATATATGGGATCTGAGCCTGAGTTGTCCTTCCTTTACCCTCACCTCTGTAGCACAAGATCTCTAACCAGAAAGCTACGACATCAAATAAAACCATCAACAACCTGATGTAGATGATATGAGGTCACCCTCAGTGAACCAGGGCATCCAGGGGAGGAAAGCAGAGAAACAGCTAGTTATAACAAGATACAAGAGTCCCTGCCTGCTAATAGATTTTCAAATCCATCAGCTATTCTGTTTTTCATACCATATTTGCAACTGCACCAGCTTTCTGTAGTTGTAATGTTTTAAACCACAATACAAACTCCCTTCTCAAGTCCAAATTTGCTACTCCAACAATGGAAGTAACAACGAGAACCTTTACATAATTTTCATGATGATCTGTTTTATAACTAACCCATTTCCACAGAAATGACATTTCTATAAGATACTAAATGTGCAACATTTTTAAAGACATAGGTCCATTTTTTTTCATTTTCTCTAACGAACCAATGTGATTGTGCCGTGCTTTCAGCCTTTTCTCTGCTTATCTTTTTACAATACGCAGTTCGAGACAAAAATTATATCCATTCCTAAGCTAATATAGTACTCTGAGTACTACAGCTCCACAAATCTCTTTATTCTACTGTAAAATGTTCATCTCCTACATAACATTACAGCTTTACACATATTTCAAGCACAAAGTAAGTATAAAAGCTACTGGTCTGCTATGTTTGAATATTTGGGATCTTAGGATGTATGAGTTATTTATATAATATATATTTTGTTATTTATAGCTCATTTTCTAGTGGGGAGAAAACTATTTAGTAGAAAAACATACCTTACTCTCCTCTTCTAATACCTTGTTCACTGCAGTAAAGTTTATTTTTAACACTATGCACAGACATTCGGAAAATAAATACCTTTTTCTCAATTAGCTGACACATTAATGCAGCCTTCATCACGCTCATCTAAACAGGCTACGCACTGTCCTGCCTACAACATCTTCTCTCTGCCCACTGACTCACCGAGCTGCCCTTACATACATATACTATCTTCAGCAAGGCACTGCAAACTACTGCAGTGCAGTCTGAGACACGAGGAGATCTAGATCTAATCAATGGGCTGCAGCTGACAAAGCTGAAAAAATGCTTGCTGAGCGTAACAGCCCAGTGTCAGATCCTGCAATGGGAAAGAGACTCCAGGAAAAACATAGCCTCTCCTCTATTTTCAAATAAATAACTAAGACCAAAGCTGCTAAACCCTTGACCACTTTCAAGATATATTTGTGTGGCCACAGTGAATATGTTTCTGAAGGCAAGGTGTCACAGAGAGGCAAGAACTATAATGTTTTCTGTACTGCACGTTAGTGACAAAACTAGCAGACCTGAACAAAGACCAGTAATCTTCAAGGAGTTACTGTCCAAAACCTGACCTACATTAGCACAGAAGACCTTCATGACTCAGAACACCTCCACTATACAAGCATATGTTTTTCATCATATTATCTGTATAACAACATTTATGTATATTTTCCCCTCCTAGTTCAAGTTTTCTTCTCAGCCTTAGTTCTCCATAACAAACACGTTCTGCTAGTCCACCTCTCTGCTATAAAAATTAATGCAAGGTGAAAATTTTGACTTGTGCACTGTCTATAGAAGATACTTCCACATTTATTTTTTTTAAAAAAAAACAAACAAGCAACATTTCAATTCTTTCCCGAGTTGCTTAGCTCTGTTGTCCTAAGATGTGCATCATCACTGACTGCTTATACTGCTACATGGCAAAGGCGGGTTGGACAATCAGGACATCACGGTGAATAGAACTGCTCGTCTGTCTAGAAGGTTGCATCTAGAGGAAATAATGGTTAAATCCCTAAAAAAGCTCTTTGCATCCTGTAATATTGAATTTGTTACAGAAGGTCTTGGGATTCACCCCAAAACGGACTTTTTCATGGAAGGGAGAGGGGGGGAGGGGGGAGGAATCACAAAGAGAAAACTAGACTTGATTCTCAAAGAGTACCCTCTGCATCTGAATGCACTGATTAACTAGAGCTGAACTAACGGATACCCTCCATAAGCCATCTCTTCTTAAGCAGATCTCCAAGCCTTCCATGACTGAGAAACACATGGCTTGAACCACTGCCCACTTCAAACCCTCATGGATGGGAACCCTCGCGCTGATAACAAAGTATATAACACATCAGCATAACCATATAAAAAACTTCCTTGCCACTAAAAAAAAAAAAATCTTCCTTCTTCCTTGCCACTAAAGATATACAACAGCATAAATCCTGGCAGGATATCATGAAGAAAAAGGGATTGTGGGGTGTGGGAGGGTGCAGAACAGAAGCTTGAAAAACAAGGACAGTGGCCTTGCATGAGGTGATGGGATAGCTTTAGGTATTAAGAGAAGGAAAAATTGCTTCCTATATATCAGTAGTCTGGACAAAAGTCAGATTGGTCCAAGACAACACTGCCCCCAAGCTAGTTATATTTCCCAATTTTCTTCTCCATCGAGGCAAAAATGGGGTGCAAATGTTCTACAGGAAGACCATTGATGTGGAAGACAACATCAGTTCTTTCTTTTACCTCCATTTTTAAAATGTTTCTAAACAGATTTTATATTTTAACGATTTCCCTGCTGCTGGGCTAGTTTGCCCACATGGAAGCACAAAGTGAAGCCACTGCAAAAATCTCAGAGGAGAGGAGTTAAAAAGTAAAGCACTCTAAAGCAAGATCTTTTAATAGTGGATGGCAGAGATGCCCCATACCCACAACTGCTAGCATCACACTGATCACAAAACACAAAGAGAAAGGCTCTTTGCAAGAACAAGGCCAATAGCTAAGCAGTCCACCTCAGATCAGCCCAAAATTTTCTCTCAGGTATGCTATGAGAACTCCAAAAAGCCACTCTGATCTTGTCAAGGCTCACAGCAGTGATCTCTGATTTGTCCCGTATTCCTTTCCCAACAACTTCTAGTGTTTGAGTGCCTTCTTGAAAGCTGTTGAGTACCAAACCCATGTCTTCTAGAAGCTGTTCCATAACATCAAGGTCTCACTTATCAAGATACCTGTCAGCTCAGAGGCCGCTGTGGTATATGTGGAATCAGAACTGTTCTCCTCCTCCCAAACACACACCATGAGCATCACCTTTTACCTACACAGAATTTCGCCTGCCAGTTTATAGCCCTCCCCTGCTGCCCCTTACCTTTACCACAGCACAATCTGTCCCATCACTGCCATTTAGACCAGTCTGACCTGCATACATGTGCAGTATTACTCTTACCAATGCATGCTGACTACCTGTTCCAGCAAGTGATGCCTCATGAATAAATGCATCCCTTTATCAGTTTAAATTTACCACCTGTTTCACTGAATACCTTGTTCCTATGTAGCCAAAGAGAATAGAAGCTCTTCTCAAAACTTTATAGTATTTTACAGACTTTTCTAAAATTCCTTTTATTCATCTTCTTGCTCAGGCTATAATATTTTCAATCCCTCTTCACATGAGTTTGTCATTACTGTCTTCTGAACACTGTTTAGATCCGCAACACCTTCTTTGAAACTGGATGGGTGGTATCCTATGCACCAACTTATCTCATCTAGATTTGTATAAAGGCACTAAAAAAGGTTTTGTAGCTTTCATAATCCTATTCCATATGGACCATAACAACTGCATCACTGACTCAATGCATCTTACCCGGTAAGCTGCCTCCAGTCCTAAAGAAGATGCTTCTGGATATCCTACAGGTACAATACATGTAGTTGGGCAGATGCAGACCCCCTGCATTCCGTTTAATCTGGCATGTGCAATACTAATTTTGTAAAGGTATAATGTTGGTTCGAACCCCACGCACCAGAACGAATACTTGAAACTGTCCTAAAGAACAAAATCAGCAGAAATGTGGCTAGCTGGGATATAATTAGGAAAAACCTACACCATCGGTATCACCAGCAGCGTTCTCTGCAGCATTTGTGCATATAGACAAGGGCAAGCTAGTCCATATCGCATATCTGAATTTTCAAAAATATCAGCCCCCAAGAAAGTCCACACTTCAAGAAATTACACTGCAAAAGACAACGTTTCTCTCTCATTTGAGTGGTGGCAATTATAGTTGTCCTTTAAAGAGGCAACAAACTCTTAAAGACCTGCACACAAAAAGAACTTTATGATACAACCTGGTCAAAGTGTGTTTTCAGTTTTGCCCTCTCCTGTTACATATAGAAAGTTTCGAGATCAGCCAAAGTCAGAACCTGATCTCCTACAGATCAAAGTTTAACTGTGAGATTCTTGATGTTGACAAAAACTTTGGCATGAAAAGCATGAAAATTTTGATATTTTTTTTCCCTCTATTTATGGTATTTATAAGCAGCACAATAAACACACAACTAACAGAGCTGTAGCAGCTGTGACAGTAGGTAGCAAAACAAGGGTGTGAAAGGGCCCAGAAACTTTGCTTAGGATGGCGTGGGTCTGACTGAGGCTGTAACGATGGTGGTGATGGGCCTCAGGGCCTGGTCCCCAGCATGGGCTGATGCAGCTATCTTTAGCATTGAACCACACCTCAACCCAGAAAAAGCCCCAGAGGAAGGATGTGGCCATACACATTGGGCTGCCTCATTCTAAGAGAAGTACCCTGGTTGAGGTGCAGTGTTGCCAGGTGAAGGAGCTGTGGCAAGGTGGTAAAGGAGGTGAGCAGACTGTGTAGCATCAGGGAGAGCGAACAAGAGATCAACAGAATCTGAGAGTGAAGATCACAAACTCTGCAATGCGAGGAAAAGGGACAGCTAGCAGCTATGCTCCAAGGAGCAACAGATGGGGACTCGCCAGAGGAGGGAAGCTAGCAGCAGAAGGGAGGCTCCGTCTCCACGTGCAAATCTACAGTTGCAGAATAGTTTTAGTAACCTGTGAACTGGTGAGGAGGAACAAGACCTGTGAGGGGAGCCAGCTGAGCCTGAATCGAACGTCCATACCAAGAAGCAAAGGTGAGTGATGGTCACTGAAGACTCCTTCCTACAGGAAATGGAAGTCTCATCTACTGGCCTGACTTGATGTCTCAAAAGCTTTGTAGCTTGTTGGGAGCCTGGATAAGGGATGATAAGGACAGATTACCAAGGTTTGTGTGGCTCTCTATTAACCTTTGATGCTTATGCATGGGAGCACCAAAACCACCTGTTTTTCAAGGGGCGACCTTGAGTATACTAAGAGTGACTACAGATATAGGGGCATAGGGGCCCGCGTGCTATCCTCCCAAATCCTGCCAATGAGTGGGAAAGACTTAGCTAGAACTGGATGCATTCTGCAAGTGAACACCTAGTTATCAAAGACAGGGCTTTGGCTTCTGTGACCATGGGGTCCTCTTTGAGGAAAGAGGACTGCTGATGAAAGGAGGGACCCAGCTGACAGAGTGGTAAGAGCATCTTTGTGAAGCCTTCGCATCTAGCAAATGTCCAAGTGGAGACCAGTGATGAGTGGTGTTCCTCAGGGGTTGGTATTGAGGCCGGTGCTGTTCAGTATCTTTGTCAGTGACATGGACAGTGGGATTAAGTGCATTCTCAGCAAGTCTGCTGATGACACAAAGCTGTGTGGTGCAGTCAAGATGATGGAGGGAAGGGATGTCATCCAGAGGGACCTTGACAGGCTGAAGAGGTGGGCCTGTGAGAACCTCATGAAGTTCAACAAGGCCAAGTGCAAGGTTCTGCACATGGGTCGGGGCAATCCCAAGCACAAGTACAGGCTGGGCCGAGAATGGATTGAGAGCAGCCCTGAGGAGAAGAACGTGGAGGTGTTAATTGATGTAAAGCTCAACATGAGCTGGTAATGTGCGCCTGCAGCTCAAAAAGCCAACTGTATCCTGGGCTACATCAAAATAAGTGCAGCCAGCAGGTCAAGGGAGGTCATTCTGCCCCTCTAGTGAAGAAATTCTTCCCTCTGAGGGTGGTGAGGCACTGGAACAGGTTGCCCAGAGAAGTTGTGAATGCCCCATCCCTGAAGGTGTTCAAGGCCAGGCTGGATGAGGCTTTGAGCAACCTTATCTAGTGGAAGGTGTCCCTGCCTATGGCAGGGGGGTGGAACTAGATGATCTTTAAGGTCTCTTCCAACCCAAACCATTCTATGATTCTATGATCTAGGCTTGCCAACCTAGTGAGGAAGGCTTAAGGTAGGTGCAATGAGAGAGGATTACCATAACCTGAAGAGAAATGGAAGAACAGAGGCTGTGAGGAAGTGTCCACAGAGAGGATGACAGAAGCTCTCATGCCTTCCCTGGGAAAACAGCACGAATGGTGGCCCACCTCAAGTGCCTGTCCACAAACACCTACACATGTGAAACAAACAGGAGTTGTTAGTGGTCCATATGCCGTTGCAAAACTATGATCTCATTGGGATTAAAGAGACTTGGTGGGACAGCGTGCATGGCTTGAGTGCTGCAACGAATGGTGAGAAGAACTGGGAAGGCAAGGAGGTGCATTTGCACAGGAATGGCTTGAATGTATGAAGCTCTCCCTGGAGCAGGTGATGAGACAGTCACTACTGACAGGTAAGTGATGAGCACCTACTAACACAGGTAATGTAATGGTAAGCATCTTCTACTGACTGCTTCATCAAGAAGAAAAAGCAGATGAAGCCTTCTTTAGGCAATTGAAGGAAGCCTTGCAATTGCAAGCCCTGGTATGGAGGAGAACCAGAAAAAAGAACAAGAAATGAAGGTTCAGAGTCACTAAGAAAGGACGACACTGAACAGGAGCACAGTTTCTTCACTCGAGCATTAGATTATTCATCCAAAGTCCGGAAGCCTCAGGTTCCATAACCTCGTCTCCTACAGGAGTTCCTGCATTCTCACCTGACAGCAGAGTACCACAAGCATCACGTATTTAAGCCATAGGCAGAATGGAAGGAGGTGTATTTTGATCTGTTGTCAATGAAGCTTTAAACCTTTACACAAAAATAAGACATATTCCCTAGAAATGGGATCTCAGGAGGCTCACAGCCCTGGAGATGGCGCTGTGTACTGTGACTAAGTAATTTTTCCACTCTCTGTTTCAGTGAATATATAAGTATTGAGCACCAAAAGATGTTACTAAGGGTAATGGACCAAGAATACTTTGTGAATCTTCACTGACAGTGCTTCCTTGAGAAATGGGATATCTTGGGTCAAACATACCCAGCTGAATACAGATCACAGATCTTTGCCACCTCTCTAACAGGAGAGGAGGGTGCAGGGAGGAACAGTAAAAAAATCAGCATCTCCTCTGGCAGTTTTGTCAAGCTATCTGTCTTTTCCTTCATTTCCCTGTCCTCACAAGTGTTTGAAAACAAAACCCTCGGGAAAGATTAAATTTTTTTGCACTAACAGTCTGTCCTGTTTATCATAATAGCCAGAGTCCTTCCTGCTAGCCAGGATGTTGACTCTGATCCAAATGCCAGAAACACTGATGGTTGCCAAAGTAACAGCCTTCAGCCAGGCTCTAAGCAGTTCTCAACACACAATGGACACCAAACGGCCACGTGACTGATGCACATCTGCTCTACCTGTCCAAAGGAGTAACTATCAAAGATTGACTTCTACAACCCTCAGAGAAAAAAATCAAGTAATGGGACTGTTGAGAACAGCTGAGCTAACAGAGGGAAAAACTGTTGCTGATGCTTCCTTACGCACCTTCTGGCTCCAGCCATCTTCTGTCTTTATCATGCAATGTGAGTTCCTACAGATTGTTATCCAGGAGATTTTGCAACATCTGGCAAGAAGCAAGTGGTAGAGGGATGAGACCATTCCCATGAAAGCAAAGCTGTGCAACAACAGCTTTTCTCCAAAGAGTAACATTTGTGCTAATATTGATATACCACATAAGGCAGATCAGTTTTGTTTTCCTTGAAGCACAGACTAAGTTCAGATTCAGAATAAATTTGGATTTAGTTGAGCCATGTAGCCCATGACTTTAAAAATGCCGAGCAATTGAGTCGAACTGTCAAGTAGCTATCTTCTGTAAAAACATACAAACCTAATACATCGTACTCATCAGAAGCTTAGCAGAGTAACAGCTCCCTAGGTAAAAGCTACTGTGGTAGCCCTTGAAAGAGGGTCTGGAAAGCCAGAAGTGTAACAGCTGAGGATGGAGGAACTAATGCTCAATGAAGACCACGGAGAGTAGAAATTATCTCACCTCAAAGCTTTAATCCATCTCTAGAAAATCAGAATGAGACCTTTTCAGTGACAGTCTATGCTATCTGCCTACTAAGGAGCTACTTGCCTTTCACATAAAAAAAAAATTATACTGTTTAGCACCAGTGAATTGCACATAAAAAAATAAATACATAAATCAGTGCCAACACAGCTTTCTAGAGGATTTTGCTCCACAAAATCACTGTCTTTTCCCTTTTTCAAAATCAAAGATGTTTTCAAAACAGAAAAGTGACCAAAAATAAGAAGGCAAAAGGTAACTTAAAAAAACACAAAACAAAATAAAACCACAGCATCCTTAAGGCCAGGCCCATTATCTCTGCTACTAGCAAGTCAGAGTCTTTCTGAAAAGCTGACAAGCAAGATTAAGGTTATGAATTTCAGAGGATGTGAAAACAGCAAATACTTTTTATGGTATTATTCATAAAGTATGACAATGCTTCTGAAACTGTAGGAAACTGCACAGAATCTACTTCCACAGAAAAAGTCCGTTAATAAATGAATACCACTAAAAGCAAAATTCAGACATGCATCCAGAAAAAGAGAAAGTGAGCTCCTTCCCCTACTTATCTAGTGTATTGTACCTCAGAACCACATCACAAAAAAACTAGGCTCAGGATGATCATGTTATAAACCTGGGAATTATGTTCTTCATGGATAAAGGAACTTAATGAAGAAAGAGGAGTCTACCTTACTGTCTAGAAATAATATCTTTGGTGAAATAAAAGATAAAATTCTTAATTGAAAAAAAAGAAAGAAAAAAAAATCTCATTTCACTTGTCTTCATATCGCCCTTCACCCCATCTCCTTCCTAATCCTCAGTGCATTATTTGGGCAGCAATCATATCATGCTTCTCCAGGCAAATGTCTCAGTCCAGTCAGTGGAACTCAACAGTGGTAACAGGCAGCAGGGACACAAAAGGATTGAATACTTCAGTGACTATAACATAATGTTAAAAGGGATTGAAGTAAATATTTATGTATTTTTTGTTGTATCATTTTTGCCAAAAAGCCTCACCACCGGAAGTGTGGCATGGGAGAACAGATACATTAGATATATGAGACTTTATCCTGTATGATCCTCCCACAAACTGAGACTTTTTCCCACTGCTTCAGCAGAGCATACTCCATTCCTCTGAGGATCCCTGTGTCTTTTTTTAGGAAAAGATTATGTGCCATTAGTCCTTCTGTGAGACCCATCTGTGGCAAGCAAGCAACCAACCACCAGAATGACCGGAATTAAGACTGACCTTCTCAGAGTCTTGCATCCTAACAAAGCCCCACCTCACCCATACCAACCCAAGTAGGACATAGCTTGCGGGACACAGCTGAAGAATCTTCTGCTCTGAAAAATGTCAAGGCTGGATGTAGTGCTGTTTCCAAAAACGGGCCTGGGAAAATTCTCTAAGGATGTAGTAAAATAAAAGCAAAGTAATTTTAAATTAGTGGGAGAAAAGAAGAAAAAAAGAGGATCCAAAAGAAGAGACATCTGGAAAAATTAGTTGATTTAACTGTAAAGAAAGAACAGTATTCAAACAATGGGACTTGAAATACAGACCTAACACATAGTTGCTTCACTGAAACAATGAAGAAATTTTGCAGAAAACCAAATGTCAGTTTCAATCCATAATGGGCTTGAATTCTAACTGCAGAAAGAGGAAAAGAGTGGGGCTGCCTTTTGAAAAGGGCAGTATGGAGCCAGGTTATCCTCAAACTAAACAGCATTGACAAGAAAGACCAGTAGTGCATAGTGTGTGTCTTTAAGAATAAGATGCAGATGCTACCTTTGAAGTGGCTCCCATCTACAGCTAAAAAGAAAAGGCTTGCAATGTCCAACTGAAGAGACTTACAAAGAAAGAAGAAAAAATAGAATAAAAATCCTCCAACTGTGTCCATCTGCTAAAGACACAAAATCTGCTCACTGATCTTGGCTTTCTCCCCACTCCCCAACCATATCCTGCACTACAGGGTCTCCGAATTTAGCTCTCAAATTGTCAACATTTTCCAGAACAACAATTATTTTGCAGATGGGAAATACGTGCAGACCAAAAGGTATAAGACTAGGATGATAAACAGAGAGATTGTCTGAGCCCTCCCTGCTTGCGCTGTATTCCAAAATAAGTCTAGGAATGCTCTGACTGATACCTAGAGGATCTGAAGCTTAATGCATCCTTATGAGTGATCTCAGCTAACACAGGGCTGGTAAAAGGACTGAAGATAACACAAATGTCACGTGGCACAAGTTATGACCCCTGCCCTTCCCTCCCCTCCAAGGAGGCACGGTGAAATACTCCCGCTAAGAAATATAGACAGGGGGCAATATACACAAAACCAAAGCCAGGAAAGGGTGAGAATAGCATTTACAGGTTGCAGTTCACAGTAAGCTCAACCTCAGAGATCAGGTCAGCCTCTAACTTCCAGCATTTTTTTAATAAAATGGTTTAAGAATGTACTGACCCGGTTCCCCAGATCACAGAGAACTGAACTAGATAAGTCCTCTGAGACTACAGAAGTTACATGGCCAGCATTGGGCTCACCCTCTTTGCTTGGCCATAATGTACTCAGTAAGTATTCCAAGCCTATGGAAAATATGATTATCCTAAAGGAAAAAAAAAAAGAAAAAAAAAAAAGTCACACACCTTGTAAGACAAAAGCAAGCATCCCTTCTTAGATTCCCAACTCAGTTGAAGTCACCTGCTGCTTCTCACCTTGCAGAAAATGCAGTCCAATATAATGACCAAGCATAACAACCACAAAACAAACAAAACCACAAAATTTTTCCATGCCTAAGCAGTTGCAGAAATGGAAAAAAAGGACTTAAAATTTACTTACTGGCCGGACTTCACCAGTAGTGTTGGTATACTGACGGGCCAGACCAAAGTCTAACATGTAGCACTTCCTGTATGTTGAAGGTAAGCGGCCCATGGCAAAATTGGACTAGACAAAGAAAGAAAAAAATCGATCTGATACCAGCAACTTGGGTAAGAGTGGCCATTTGTCAACAAGACTTTGTCATATAGCCCCACATGTCTCTGGTGGAAACGTAAGTCAAAGAGAAGAATTTCAAGGTGCACTTTAAACATCCTGATCAGACAATCACTGCCATGTTAAGAAGTTCACTGCAGATAAGTAACTGTAGAGTCTCAGAATAACTAAAATTGACATGAGCGTAGCTAAATTTCAGCTGCTATGAGAAAGAGCTACATTTAACACCACTAGCTCTGCAGTGAGAGCTCCATCACTTGCATAACAGGCTGGAGTTATTGTAGACAAATGCTCTGTTCGTGGTTCAGCTGCTAGCATGCATTATTCTGCCCTAACTCCCAGAATATCCATCCACCGTATTGTACTACCTACATTTATCTGGACATTCAGACATCTAAAAACCACTGGGCTGGGTTCTTAATAAATAAACTGACAAGCAAATGCAGCACCTCTTTTTTAACCATCTTAAAGTTATATCTTTTACCATAACGCATAGCTGCTAAAGGATTTGTGGCCAGTCACATTAGTGACGGATTTTCGGCTGAATGTGATCAGCCAAAACCAGCTGATTTTAAAAGCTGTAAATCATTTTTCTGGAAGGATGATAGTCTCGGGGATGGTGAAGAAGTGTTCAGGTCAAGTAGTGAAGAGCTGCAGGAAAAAGATCGGCTTCTACAGTGAGACTTGGAATTATCGTGCCTCACCTAGGCAGATGACCAGCACCATGACTGTGTTTCTGACACTGGAAATTGTGCTCTAATTTTTTTGGTAATTGCTCATAAAAGATTAAAAGGATTATTTATCTAAGTCAAATAGATGAAATAGCATTTATTCAAGCAATGGGTTATAGAGCAGGACATCCTTTCTGATTTCCTTTTATAGTAATAATTGGTTGGACTCCAAACGATTGTTCAAAATTAGATTGCTTCGTCATGTGATCTTGACTGGTATAAATATGACTGACAGCTACTAACCCACCATGGAGCTGCCTCTGCCAATACAAACTAGTTTGCGAGGCACTTAAAGGAATGACAATACTATATTACTATTCTGTACTTATAGAAAATAGCTAATGTGTGAGACTGGGAGCATGCAAGGAGGCCTAAATGCCTCCACTGAGATCTGCCCATACTCAGACTGTCTTTGTTGACTCAAGCAGAACAGATAGACACAATCAAAAGGAAAATTTCCAAAACAACATACAGGCTTGATGTCACGATGCAGGAATCCCACAGAGTGAATGGCTTCTATCGATTCCAGAATCTGTTTGCCTAATCGCAGCGTTGTGCTCAGCGTGAAAGTCCCTCGAGGCTGACTCCTTCTGAGATCTGCAAGATTTCGGCCCTGAAACAATCAATAAAACACTTAAACCACCACGCTAAAGCATAGCATTTCACAGCTGCAAGTTTGAACATGCATCCCAAAAAAAAGCAGAAATGCTAATCAGACCTTATGTCCGCTTTAATTCTCGTGTATGATCTTCCAATACTTCATTTTAACTTTTAAGTGATGTATTAGCTGATAAGAAGACACCAGATCATTACATTGGGAAGTAAGCTGATGGACTATTATGGAAAGAGGCACAGCATGGACAGCAGTGCCCCAGACTATACGAGCCCAGCATCTCCTTACTGTTAAACCTAGATTATATAGAAGCTGATTTAAGAACAACCTCTGACTGTTCTCTGAGCCATCTAAAGATTAAAGCAGTACAAATATGATAAACAGCTCATGAAGCCACTATCTATTACAGCTCATCAGAAGTAGCTTCATCAGAAACTCTCTACCATACAACTACCTGGCTCAAGCTCAACTCAGCATTGTTGTGGTAACACCACAATGGGGAAAGTTGTCTATCAAGAGAATTATAACCTAAATCAGGAGAGGAGGATTTTTTCACTGACTAAAAAATACTTATTAAAAAAATTTGTAATTTACCTCCAGTTAACTAAATTTCGGGGGGGGGGGGGGGGGGGGGAAGTCTATCAGTTTGTGCATGAAAATAAGTAATTTTTTTTAAAAAAGAGACAGACTAAACACCAGAAAAATCACTAATGCATTTATCAACTGATCAAAAACATTAGGAATAAGAGTCCACTGTTTCAGAGAACATGTATCAAGATTATAGGGACATGCTGATTATCACTATAACATAGAATCTCTTGATTCTGCTTCTGCAAAGACATACATGCTTATAATACATGTCCAGATGTATTCAAACAAAACTCACAACAGAAGATATACAAAAGATTCCAAACATTTAATGAGACAACACAGATTGCTCTCCAAAGCAGTGAAATGCCATCTATTAATCCACCCATTTCCAGTTCTCAAGCTATTTACAGACATTAAGAGGCCAACTGCAACTGGCTCTTTCAGCATGAGACTAGTCTCTCAAATTGGTTTGACTCCTGTTTCACTTCAGGGCTCTGGTCCCTTGAACAACCACACTTGATACAGGTCAGCTAATACAGATGCAGTTAAGCCACAGCAACCAGCCTAAGTTTGCTCCTTAGCATGAACAAAATAAGGACTACGCCACTTCTCTAGTGCTTATCCTTTTTTAATTTCTGTGACAGTTTATTAGAGGCAGCACAGATTTGTCATTGCTACCCTGAAAGATCTGAGTTACTGAATTGACAGCAGATCTTTCTTTCCACTGTAAAGTGGTTCCTTGCACACCAACTTTCTCATCCAATGGTAACAGGGAAAGGCAGATTTTTTTCAGAGCTGCACACTGAAATGCACCATAATTTTCCCCAGCTGGTTTGGGATGCAGTCTCAGACACCTGCTCTCCAGAAACAACCCAAGGCACGTGAATATCCAATATTGGCCCCCGGAAAAGATAGAAAATTAGCATTATTTTCCAAATGAACAACATCAGGCTGGCTAAGAAACACAGCAGAAGCAATGAGCTGCAAAACTTAGAGTGGAGACCTCAGTACCAGTGACAGAAGATAAAGGGAGAATTGCAGTACACTACAGTCAGAGGGACACATGATAAACCACATCTCAGTAGACCCTGAAGTTGAAGGAGAATTTTAGTCTAAAGAGCAATGGTGCAAAACTAGCTAATGCTTTAAGTATCAAGGTCTTAATTTGCAAATAATGAAATTATTTTAGCTCTGCCTACTCTACGAGCTCAGCTACATAGTCAAGAACAGGCTAGAAAGTCAGAGATTCTGTGCAGAGAAGTTTTTTTCCAAGGTATAGTCATCTTCATCAGGCTTGTTAAGGACAGGATTGGAGCATTAGAAGCCTTAATCTTCCATGAGCTGCAGATTAGCCCTTTCAAGAATCATATTGTCACTCACACTGCAGCAGCAGCAATAGCCAGGGCTCGTTAAGAGAGCAAAAGGTTTTTTCTATTCGTAACAGCAGCTGAGACACCAACGGTGTGTAAAAGGCAAACCCAAGCACCAGGAATCTACTGGGTTTATACATCCGCCTTGCAAAGTAGAACTACACTTCAAAAGAAACAGAATTTTATTTTAAAGAAGTACTGGGGTCTGCTGGAGTCTATTCTACTTCATTCACCATTCACCTCCCAGTTCATGCAGCAGCTTACTTCTCATTACTTAGTGCTTCAACCTTCTCTCTTTCCTTCAGCATGTTCTGTTACCCAAATTATACATAAAGAAACATGACATGGGCTGTAAGCTCTTCAGGGAAGGGCAGGCTTGTATTCTATAATCATACAGTGCTTTGCACAGCAAAGTCCCAATCATACAAGCTGCAAGAGATAGAGGACAAGTTCCCTGTCAACTCTTATGTCAAGTGCTGAAATAGGCTTGCTTCCAAGGCAACTGTGTCAGAAAGAAGCACCTTTAGTTTCAAAGTACTCCCCTTGAGCCAGGGACAAACTCGCTCTCCTTAAAGGCCTTTCTTCCATGTGTTTTTGACTAAGCCATCTCTTCTCGCTTGTTCCCCTCCAACTCTCCTGTGACTGTACACTGTAAAAAGAAGCTGCTTTTGTGAAAAAGACAGCTGTTTTCATTACAGTGCCACCATATTTGGGCTCTGAAGATCTCACTATGTATGTTTTCTTGGTGAAGCTTCATGCCAAACAGGCCCCCGCAGCTCCTGCTGCTATTGTGGCTTGTGTAGACACCCATGTAAGACTTCAGCTGGCTAACTCTGATCAGAGTAGCTGGCTATCTGGCAGTACAGTCACCATGTGCTAGCTACCCAAGCATTTACCCATATTGACTTAATATCAGCAGCATTCAAACAAGAGCAAACACTTTCACAGCAGAAGCCAAGCTACTGCTGAGCTACGTAGAGATGGGGGAGCCAGAGATCACTCCCTTTCACAGAGGAGACCGTGCTGCTGGTGTGACACCATTGGCTTCCACCGCACTCTGAGCTCTGATATTTTTTATCTGCATCACATATTTTTAATGCTGCATCACAGAGCTCAGCAGGAGATATTTCAAACAGCTGCCACTGCTGTACAATATTGTGAGTAGCTCCTGCAAGCATTCTGAATTGAGTGCTCTCCCCAGAAGACTGACAGAAAGCCATCTTAAGCAGAATAGTAGAGCTATGAAATATGCATAGTGAAAACTGGAGCTATCCCAAGGGACATCACAGCAGCACTACCCCTTCTCACTGTCTCCCATTCTGCCCACTTCCTGTGTACAACAAAGTCTCTACACCAGTGCTTGGTCTGATTCTCCCACTGTAAATCATAGAATCATAGAATGGTTAGGGTTGGAAGGGACCTTAAAGATCATGTAGTTCCAACCCCCCTGCCATGGGCAGGGAAACCCTCCACTACACCAGGTTGCCCAAAGCCTCATCCAACCTGGCCTTGAACACTTCCAGGGACGGGGCATCCACAACTTCTCTGGGCAACCTGTTCCAGTGCCTCACCACCCTCAATGAAAAATATTTCTTCCTTATATCTAATCTAAATCTGCCCTCTTTCAGTTTAAAGCCATTGCCCCTTGTCCTATCACTACACACCCTTGTAAAAAGTCCCTCTCCAGCTTTCCTGTAGGCCCCCTTTAGGTACTGGAAAGCTGCTATAAGATCACCCCGGAGCCTTCTCTTCTCCAGGCTGAACAAATCCTTCCCTGTAATGCCATCTCCATGGGACAGAGGGGAGAAGGGAAGCATAGAACTCACCTGAAGCTGCATGACCACATAATTAAATTTCTCATTCCTTCCACAGCCAATAAATCTGCAAACATGATCCTTCCCTGAAAAGAAGCAGAAACATGCAGATTGGAACAGAGATAACAAACCTGTGATCATGATTTTTAGAAAAAATGGTTTCTGATCAAGAGCTTGTAACCATAAGTGGCATGAGATATTCAACAAGGAAACTGCCTGTGAAATAGCCATGAGTGGAAATCAGTGTCAGGGATCCTTGAATCCTCAAACTGACACGGGGCACAAATGAGAGCGTGACAAACTGCGGTTTATACCATCACCATGTGCATGCAACACTGCCACAGCCACCACCGTCCCTGAACTAAACCATGGGTAGCATGGATTCACAGGTTTGCTGGCAGCCTGCTTAAGCTCATTACATCAACTTCACTCAGTAAATGCTGACTTACACACCACCACTATACTTGCCTATTAGCATTGCTTACCCTGAAACAGCTAAACTAATGCTACTTCAACATGGACAAACCCCGACTTTAATAGCCAGAAACATGTGGAAAAGAAAGATGCTTACGGAAAAACTCCATCGAAACATTAAAGCAATTTCATAATAAAAGAAGGAAATAAACCTGGGCAATTTCATATCCTGTTCTGGCATGGTGTCAGAAGTACAAACTACATCTATTCCCACCGAGACGAAGGCAGCAAGCCTATTGTTTCTACCTAACAAGGGGACAACTGCTGTTGCTTACAGCTCGTTGGACGGGATTGAAGTGCTCCACCTTATCAGGGAGTCATGGTGGCTTCTGTGAGGAGAAGAATTGTGCTTTCAGCACCCACTCGAAGGGATATTGGTGTTCAGGTCACAGGCTGTGAGGAATGTCATAGCTTTTCACTGGTAGCTGGGAGCCATCCCGAGGATGGCTATGTGAGGCGCAAGCAGGTTGATGACCTGCTAAGCCGGGTGGTGCAGCTCCAGGATGAAGTGTTGGAGCTCAGGGAGGAGGTGAGTAGGTTAAGAAAAATTAGGGAAAGTGAGAGGGAAATTGACAACTTCCATAATCTGGTTGTGGCAGAGCTGAAAGAAGAACTGGAGAGGTTAGAGCGGATCAGGGAAAGTGAGGAATTAGGGGACAGGGGGCAATGGCACAAGGTTCCTGCTCGGAGAGGCAAGCATAACTGCCTGGCAATTCCCCTGCCCTCCCCAGGTGTCCTTGCATAGCAGGTACGGTGCTCTGCAAGGGGAACTGGATAACAGTGAGGATGATGGTTCTCCCTGCTTGGAGGTGTCACCAAAGCCTAGTCAGACTGCCATCGGCATTAAAACCTCATCAGTAAGGAATAAAAGACGGGTCATTGTCATTGGTGACTCACTGCTTAAGGGAGCAGAAGGCCCGATATGCAGACGGGACCCGCTGCACAGGGAGGTCTGTTGCCTCCCAGCGGTCAGAGTTAAAGATGTCAGGAAGAAGCTTCCTTCCCTAGTAAGGCCCTCAGACTATTACCCTCTTTTGTTGTTTCAGGTAGGTAGTGAGGAATTAGTAAGAACCACTCCAAGGACAATGAAGAAGGACTTCAGAAGCTTTGGGCATCTGGTCAAGGGATCAGGAGCACAGGTTGTGTTCTCTATCCTTCCAGCTGTGGGCAATGATGAGGGATTAGGCAGGAAGTACCAACAGATTTATACCTGGCTCTGAGCCTGGTGTGTCTGGCAGGGGTTTGGGTTTTTTGACAGCGGCTGGATCTGCAAAAGGCCAGGTCTGTTACAAAGGCATGGTAATAGCCTGTCCCACTGAGGGAGAGAGTTTTGGGAAGGGAATTGGCAGGGCTCATAGACAGAGCTTTAAAGTAGGTATGAAAGGGGGTGGGGGTGAAATCAGGATCACTGGAAGGGAGCCGGAATGCAGTATGCCAGTGCTTGTGGGGGAGGAATGCACTAGCAAGATCATAGAATGGTTAGGGCTGGAAGGGACCTTCAAAGGTCATCTAGTCCAACCCCCCTGCAAGGAACAGGGATATCTCCAACTAGATCAGGTTGCTCAGGGCCTCATCCAATCTGGCCTTGAACATCTCCAGGGATGGAGCATCCACCACCTCTCTGGGCAACCTGTTCCAGTGTTCTACAACTCTCATGGTAAAAAATTTTTTCCTAATATCCAACCTGAATCTACCTCCCTCTATTTTAAAACCGTTACCCCTTGTCCTATCACAACAGGCCCTCCTGAACAGCCTCTCCCCATCTTTCTTGTAGGCCCCCTTGAGGTACTGGAAGACCGCTATAAGGTCACCCCGGAGCCTCCTCTTCTCCAGGCTGAACAGCCCCAACTCTTTCAGCCTGTCCTCATAGGAAAGGTGCTCCAGCCCTCTTATCATCTTCGTGGCCCTCCTCTGGACCCTCTCCAACTGGTCCGTGTCCTTCTTATGTTGGGGACTCCAGAACTGGACGCAATACTCCAAGTGAGGTCTCACGAGGGCAGAGTAGAGGGGGAGAATCACCTCCCTCGACCTGCTGGCCACGCTCCTCTTGATGCAGCCCAGGATGCGGTTGGCCTTCTGGGCCGCAAGAGCACATTGCCGGCTCATATTGAGCTTCTCGTCCACCAGTACTCCCAAGTCCTTCTCCTCAGGGCTGCTCTCGATCCATTTTCCGCCCAGTTTGTATTTGTGCCTGGGATTGCCACGACCCAGATGTAGGACCTTGCACTTGGCCTAGTTAAACTTCATGAGGTTGGCACAGGCCCACCTCTCCAGCCTGTTGAGGTCCCTCTGGATGGCATCCCTCCCTTCCAGCGTGTCGATGGCACCACACAGCTTGGTGTCATCGGCGAACTTGCTGAGGGTGCACTCCATGCCACTGTCCACATCACCGACAAAGATCGCGCAGTCTTGTGAATTAGCAAGGGATGAAGGTGTCATGACAGGTTGCAGACAGAGCACAGGAGTTGTTGAGGGGTTGGTTACTGTGGAAACATCTGAGCATCATCAGGGGGCTCCAGGTACCTCATCAGGGACCCAACTCAAATGTCTCCATATGAATGCCCGCAGTTTGGGCAATAAACAAGAGGAGCTGGAGATGCTTGTGAGCCTGCAGCGCTATGACCTGATCAGCATCACAGAGACATGGTGGAATGACTCCTGTGATTGGTGTGTTGGACTGGAGGGGTATAAACTGTTCAGGAAGGACAGGCAGGGGAGATGAGGAGGGGGTGTTGCCCTCTATGTCAACAAACAGCTAGAATGCATGGAGCTCCACCTGGCAAGTGATGACAATAGAAGTCAGTGCCTGTGGGCCAGGGTGAAAGGAAAGGTAGGAGACTTTACAGTGGGAGTGTGCTACAGACCACCCAACCAGGAGGACCAAGTGGATGAGGCCCTGCATAGGCAGATAGGAGTTGCTGCTCATTCACAAGCCCTGGTCCTCATGGGGGATTTTAACCACCCGGATATCAGTTGGAAAAACAACACGGCAGGGAACAAGCAATCCTGGGGATTCCTGGAATGCATTAACGATAACTTCCTTATCCAAGTGATAGAGGAACCAACAAGGAGAGGTGCCATGTTAGACCTCATTTGTGTCAATAGGGAAGGGCTGGTAGGTAATGTTGAACTTGTGGGTAGCCTTGGCTGCAGTGACCATGAGATGGTGGAGTTTGAGATCCTAAGGGCAGCTAAGAGGGGGAAGCTCAGCAAGCTTGAAACCCTCGATTTCAGAAGAGCTGACTTTTGCCGCTTCAGGAACCTCCTTGGTAGTGTGCCATGGGATAAAGCCCTGAAGGGACTGGGAGCCCAAGATTGCTAGCTGACTTTCAAGGATCACCTCCTCCAAGTTCAAAGGCATTGCATCCCTAAAAGGAAGAAATCAGGCAAAACCACCAGGATACCTTCATGGATAAACAAAGAACTCCTGGCTAAAATCAAATACAAAAGGGGATTACACAAAGCATGGAAGCAGGGACTGGTAACCTGGGATGATTACAGGGAAGTTGCTCATGTACTCAGAGACCAGGTTAGAAAAGCTAAGGCCCTGACAGAGTCAAATCTGGCCAGCGATATTAGAAATAACAGAAAAGGATTTTATA
Source organism: Tauraco erythrolophus (assembly GCF_009769465.1). Lineage (NCBI taxonomy): Eukaryota > Metazoa > Chordata > Aves > Musophagiformes > Musophagidae > Tauraco > Tauraco erythrolophus. The sequence continues at coordinate 119,259,866 of NC_141466.1, read as the reverse complement.
GGTATGTGAGAGAAAAAAGGAAAATGAGAGAGAATGTGGGGCCTCTCCAGAAGGATACAGGTGACCTGGTTACTGAGGACATGGAGAAGGCTGAAATATTCAACAACTTTTTTGCCTCAGTCTTCACTGGCAACCACTTGAACCACACCACCCAAATCACAGAGGATATTGGCTGGGTCTGGGAGAGTGAAGAACCACCTAGGGTAGGAGTAGATCAGGTCCGGGAACACCTAGAGAACCTGAAGGTGCACAAGTCCATGGGACCTGATGAGATACATCCACGGATCCTGAAGGAACTGGCGGCTGAAGTTGCTAGGCCACTAGCCATCATATTTGAGAGGTCCTGGCAGTCTGGTGAGGTTCCTACAGATTGGAAAAGGGCAAACGTAACCCCCATCTTTAAAAAAGGGACCAAAGACAACCCAGGAAACTACAGACCAGTCAGCCTTACCTCTGTGCCACGTAAAATCATGGAACAGATTCTCCTGGTAGCAGTACTAAGGCACATAAAAAATAACCAAGTGGTTGGTGACAGCCAACATGGCTTCACTAGGGGCAAGTCGTGCCTGACTAATTTAGTGGCCTTCTACGACAAAGCTACAGCGCTGCTTGACGTGGGTAAAGCAACGGATGTCATTTCCCTGGACTTGTGCAAGGCGTTTGACACTGTCCCACATGGCATCCTTGTCTTTAAAATGGAGAGACACGGATTTGACCGGTGGACCACTCGGTGGATAAAGAACTGGCTGGATGGTCGCACTCAAAGAGTTGTGGTCAATGGTGCGATGTCTACATGGAGACCAGTGTCAAGCGGTGTCCCTCAGGGGTCTGTTCTGGGTCCAGTGCTGTTCAACATCTTTGTCAGCAACATGGATGACGGCATTGAGTGTACCCTCAGTAAGTTTGCCGATGACAACAAGTTGTGTGGTGCCGTGGACTCACTTGAGGGAAGAGATGCCATCCAGAGGGACCTAGATAGCCTTGAGAATTGGGCCAGTGCAAACTGCATGAGCTTCAACAAGTCAAAATACAAGGTCCTTCACCTGGGTCAGGCCAATCCTAGGCACAAATACAAACTGGGCACGGAGTGGGTTGAGAGTAGCCCTGAAGAGAAGGATTTGGGGGTGTTTATAGATGAGAAGCTCAACATGAGCCGGCAGTGCGCTCATGTGGCCCAGAAGGCCAACCACATCCTGAGATGTATCAAGAGAAGCGTAGTCAGCAGGTCAAGAGAGGTGATTCTTCCCCTTTACTCTGCTCTTGTGAGACCCCACCTCGAATACTGTGTCCAGTTCTGGTGTCCCCACCATCAGAGAGACATAGATTTGTTGGAGCATGTTCAGAGGAGGGCCACAAAGATGATCCAGGGGCTGGAGCACCTCTGCTACGAGGACAGGTTGCGGGAGCTGGGATTTTCAGCCTTGAAAAGAGAAGACTTTGGGGGGACCTAATAGCTGCCTTCCAATACCTGAAGGGAACTTACAGGAAGGCCGGGGAGGGACTTTTTACAAGAGTGTCTACTGATAGGACAAGGGAAATGGGTTTAAGTTGAAGGAGAACAGATTTAGATTAGATCTTAGGAAAAAATTCTTAAGTACGAGGGTAGTAAGACTTTGGGATAAATTGCCCAGAAAAGTTGTGGATGCCCCCTCCCCTGGGGGTGTTCAAGGCCAGGTTGGACGGAGCCTTGAGTAGCCTGATCTAGTTGAGAGGCGTCCCTGCCCATGACAGGGAGGTTGGATTAGATGATCTCTGAGGTCACTTCCAGCCTATGCCATTCTATGATTCTATGATTCTATTCAGGCAAAATCAAACCCAACCAGCCACGCCACAACACTCAGTTAGTCCTCTAGGTTCATTCTCTGTGATATAAAAGTGCTGCTGAGACGTCTACATTTCATATGTGGCACTAGGCAGGATTCATGTTCCCCCCACAAAAAAAACCAAAGGGAGCAGAGGCTGTGGTTTCAGATCCTGACCTGTAATGAGTCTGTGATGGTGTGCTCTCCATATCAGCAAAAAGGGAGGTATGATGCACGTGTTCCTCTAATAGCAGACTATTGATAACAGAGTAAAGGCTGATGCCTACCACAAAGGTGAACGTTGCTTCCTGGTGGGGTTTCTAAGCAGCGAAGAGGGTGAGTATCATTGCATAGGTTTGCCCTGTATTTCTTTGTAGCACTTGAGCAATGGTAAAACCAAAGCTTATTGTTTGATACTTCCCAGTTTTAAAATAAAAAAGGAAGAACATGAATATACACAGTAATCAGTAATGGCATTGCCTGTAACACCCTCAGGACTCTGCTATTACTTTCATTGTGTGCACCATAGGCCTGGGGTGCCAAAAACTGTTGAGGACTGCAAGATGGGACAGAATAGGGACCTGGAAGGCAGCAGGAGACAGAGAACCAGCTTTCTCACTGGAGAACCAGAGCTTTGATCACAGCAATACATACAGCTGTGGAATATGGAGCTCCATCTCAGGGCTCTTGGTAAGAGCATCAAGAGCCTGCCCTCCAGGGCCCAGCAACATCCTACAGCAGAATGCCCACGCTCTCCTTCCTCAAGGAGATAACAGAGCTGCTGGCAACCAGAACTGGAGGGACAGAGGCCTTGGCTATCCCTTACACCCTTTGGAAGAATAGGCTTAAAACAAACCAACCAACCCCAGTATCCACCTATGTCTGGTCAGACAAACAGAAAGGTTATGCGGCTGCAGATCCTTCATGTCTCTGGTACAGACATAAGGACACTGTTCAGTATCAGGACTGGGTGTGCTGAAACCAAGGAATGTCACAAGCCACCATATTTCAGGAAAAGATATTCAGAAATCAGGAAAGTACCCTCTTCAGTACATATCAGAGCATCCTGCACACTCTTCCTTGATCCTTTTTCTCACATATCAAGCCCATGTCCTGTGTGAGTCCATGAGCACTGCATGCCACTCATTTCCTACTCTCTGCAAATTCACTGCAAATTCAATGTTGATTTTGACAAACAAGTTTTCGGTTTTCTGAGACAAATCCTTCAGACGCTGTCTGGATGCAGCAAATGTCCTGGCCTGAGCATTACCAAGAAGAGATCTCCAGCGAGCCTCAACTGTCCTACACGTCTTCCTGCCACGGGTCCCAACAGGAATAGCTATGCTGCCTGCTGATACAAAGGCAGCCTCAAAGCCAGATTTGTGGCTACAAAGGCAACATATCTCGAAAACTTCAGAGAGAACCAGTTATGTTTCTTTAGGAGCTTATGAGACCTGTGTGCTTCAGCAAACTGGCAATCTACACAGGTCTCAGACAGGCCAGCGCAGGTCCACACTCATCCCAGGCTTGACTCCTTTAAGCCCATACAGATTCCCACAGACCAGCCTGGCCTACTTACAGACACACTGTGAGTCCTACTTTGCTTTGTTTTGCCTTTCAGAGCACCAGGAGATGGATATTGAGGCAACAGCCAAAACAACGACTGTTTCTACTGGTGATGAGAGCTACTGTGTAGTAAGAAGGGTAAGTTGCTCCAAGTTTTACTTGCTTTTATTGTTTCAAATAATTGCAAAGTACTGACAGGCAGGACACCATGTGCTTTGTATCGCTATAAAACTATAGACAAGAACATTAAAAACCAATCCTCTGACAGGGTGAACCTGGCCACCTAAAGCAATCATTTCAGCGAAACAGGAGTGGTAGTGTCCAAAACACTTGATTGTGCCTTAAGACACATCTCTGCTAATTTGGTACTGCCTCTTCTGATTTCCAGTATATTCCTGAGACCTCTTTTTTTTTTTTTTAAACCCAGTTTCCTCCATAACATCATTGTTTTCTGGATCACAAAATTTTACAGAAAGAAAAAGCATTTAAAATTTTCATTCATTATTTTTGAGAACTGTATGCACATTTAGGCTGACATGTTTCTGCTTACTTACTGTAATTTTTGAAAATGATGGACTGACCGACAGTTTTTGATGATCCACATCCTCAAATTGACTTGATTTTATACTGAATCCTCCCTTCTAGTCTAAAACAGGCTCCTACCTGACCTGTTGGTCTTGGGAATTTAGGCTCTGCCTGGAATTTAGTGCTCTCTCATGCACTATTCTGCAACACAAGCAACGCTAGGAAAAGAAGAAACAGGGGAAGGGAAGACTGTGCCAATTCCTACATGAAAGAAAAGGAATATAACAGAACGTAGAGAAATCAGACTATGTTTAGAGGTGGTGTATGGGCAACCAGCTGGTCATATAGATGGGATAAATGCTTGCGGCATCAACCCCTCTGGGTTTCCAAGGCTTCTACTCATTTTTCAACTACATGAGGCACCAGGTTACAGCTGTTTGCTCTCTTAGAGGAGTTCATGCCATGCTAAAGTAGCAGATGGAGGCTAACAGTCAGGCATGACTTTGGGATTCTTTGCTGATCAAAATTATGAGGCCCACAAGAGCAATCATGTTGTTAACCTCCTGTGCAGCCAGGATGATGGGATTGTCATACTTTCCTTTAAGGCAGGAGGAAATGGCCCTCTTTTATCACATATGCCCTCCTCAAGCATGAAGATCATAGCACAGAGCGCAGCAAAGCATATTTTAACCCAGAAAAGTAAGAAAATGAAAAAAAAAAAAGGTATACTTAGGGGAGCCTCACAACCATTTTACTGCACTAACTGCCAGATCACACTTGCTCCTTTGCCAGACTGTTCCACTGAACAGCCACTCTGACATTACAGAAGATCATTAGCTCTAAGTTTAGAAAATAAGTCCTATTATCTGTATTTCTTTATTACTAAAACAAAGCAGTTATCTTCCAACAAAGTAAAGGAACAGAGCAAGAGATTATGAAGAGTTTTTGCCTGTTAACTAACTAATATAGGTTGGAGGAACAGATCAGCCTCATGTTCATAAACACTGACCTGAGAAAAGTTTCAGAGAACATGTGTTTTATTTTGTTTCACATGCATTCATTTTTCCAAGCATTTAGTTAAGGCAATGTTTTACTGTTCACCCATAGAAAAATATTCTTTCTACTGCTACCTTTAAACTAAAATGAACATAATAATCTCCTGTATAATACTGGCTAAGAAATACAAATATTTCAGTTATTGAAATGGTCTTCACCATCCTTGTTCTGAAGGAACTTAAAAATTACAGTCAATAACCATGTTATGTAAAAAAATAACTCCAAGTATCTGGAAGACCTTTCACTCTAGGACAGATATTCATCACCTTGTAGAGATATGAATAAAACCCCCATGCTAATATTTAAAAACTTTTATTACATGAAAAAAATTTATTACACAGCACTTAAAAAATTAAATGATGATCCTTTTTTGAGTGCATTTTTCCACATGAATCGATTTCAAACTGCTGTAAACCAATATTCATTCCAATCTTGTACTCATTTAAGTTCTTAAAAATATTCCTAATGTATTTTCAATACAGCAATGAATCTAATCAAATAAATTATAAGAAAGAAATACATGACATTTTTGTTGCCATTTGAAATATCTTTTTCTTTTTGTAACAGACTCCATATTTCCTGCATTTTCACCTGCAGAAAACAAATAGGCCCTTTTCTCCCCAAAGGAGTTCAAGAACTTAATCTTTTAAATTTATGCTAAAATTATTTTGAGATTCATAGAATCATAGAATGGTTAGGGTTGGAAGGGACCTTAAAGATCATCTAGTTCCAACCCCCCTGCCATGGGCAGGGAAACCCTCCGCTACACCAGGTTGCCCAAAGCCTCGTCCAACCTGGCCTTGAACACTTCCAGGGATGGGCCATCTACAACTTCTCTGGGCAACCTGTTCCACTGCCTCACCACTCTCAGAGTGAAAAATTTCTTTCTTATATCTAACCTAAATCTGCCCTCTTTCAGTTTAAAGCCATTGCCCCTTGTCCTATCACTACACACCCTTGTAAAAAGTCCCTCTCCAGCTTTCCTGTAGGCCCCCTTTAGGTACTGGAAAGCTGCTATAAGATCACCCTGGAGCCTTCTCTTCTCCAGGCTGAACAGCCCCAACTCTCTCAGTCTGTCTTCATAGCAGAGGTGCTCCAGCCCTCGGATCATCTTCGTGGCCCTCCTCTGGACTTGTTCCAGTAGCTCCATGTCCTTCTTGTGTTGGGGACTCCAGAGCTGAACACAGTATTCCAGGTGGGGTCTCACGAGAGCTGAGTAGAGGGGCAGAATCACTTCCTTCGACCTGCTGGCCACGCTCCTTTTGATACAGCCCAGGATACGGTTGGCTTTCTGGGCTGCCAGCGCACATTGCTGGCTCATGTTGAGCTTCTCATCCACCAGCACTCCCAAGTCCTTTTCCTCAGGGCTGCTCTCAATCCATTCTCCGCCCAGCCTGTACTTGTGCTTGGGATTGGATCATGTCGTATAATTGGAGCGCTACCACGGATGGCTACAAGCTCTTCAGGAGGGATAGGAGAGGTAGGAGGGGTGGCGGGGTTGCCCTGTATGTAAGGGAAGGTCTAAACTGCTTAGAGTTAAATGTTGGGGACGACTTGGTAGAATGTCTGTGGGTGAAAATCAAAGGGGAGCCTATGAAGGCAGATATTGTAGTGGGAATCTGCTACAGGCCACCCTATCAGGACGGTGAGGCTGATGAACTGTTCTTTAAACAACTGGGGGAAGTCTCGCACTCACTAGCCCTTGTCCTTATGGGTGACTTTAACCTACCTGATGTCTGTTGGAAGTATAACATGGCAGTCAGGAGACAGTCTAGGCGATTCCTGCAGAGTGTGGAGGACAACTTCCTATCACAACTGGTCAATGAACCGACTAGAGAAGGTGCTCCCCTAGACCTGCTGTTTGTGAACAGAGAAGGTCTTGTGGGAGATGTGAAGGTTGGAGGACGCCTGGGGCATAGTGACCACGAGATAATAGAATTCTCAATTCTAGGGGAAGTTAGGAGGGGGAACACTAAAATGGCCAAGCTGGACTTTGGGAGAGCTGACTTTGGGCTGTTTAGAAGTCTGGTTAATAAAGTCCAATGGGAGACAGCTCTCAAGGGTAAGGGGGCGCAGGAGGGATGGTTACTACTCAAAAAGGAAATTCTGGAGGCACAGGAGCGAGCTGTCCCTGTGTGCCGGAAATCGAGCCGCCGGGGTGGAAAATCAGCTTGGATGACAAAGGAGATTTGGGAACATCTCAAAAGAAAAAGGGATGTCTATAAGTCTTGGAAGAATGGGCAGGCTTCCAGGAATCAATACAGGGAGGAAGTTAGGGCATGTAGAGAGATAATCAGGGGGGCAAAAGCCCAACTGGAACTTAGACTAGCCTGCTCCATAAAGGACAACAAAAAGTCCTTCTATAAATACATTAATAACAAAAGGAGGCCTAAAGATCACCTCCAGCCCCTACTGGACACAGGGGGTATGTTAGTCACTAGGGATGAGGACAAGGCTGAGGTCCTTAATGCCTTCTTTGCCTCAGTCTTTAATAATAAGGTTAGTAGTTCCCAGGTGAGCTGGCCTATGGTGTCTGAGAGCAGGGAGGGAGAGTAAATCGAAGCTCCTGTGATCCAAGAGGAACGGGTCAAGGATCTGCTTCTTCGGCTGGATGCCCACAAGTCTATGGGGCCTGATGGTATCCACCCGAGAGTCCTGAGAGAGCTGGCGGATGTCATTGCCAAACCCCTGTCCATTATCTTTGGGCAGTCTTGGCTCACTGGGGAAGTTCCGCTGGACTGGAGGCTGGCAGATGTTACCCCCACTTAAAAAAAAGGGCGGAAGGAGGATCCGGGGAACTACAGGCCTGTCAGTCTGACCTCGGTGACGGGCAAAGTCATGGAACAGGTTATCTTGAGTGCTATTAATGAGCACATACAGGTTAACCGGGTGATCAGGCCCAGTCAACATGGGTTTATGAAAGGCAGGTCTTGCCAATCAAACCTGATCACCTTCTATGACAGGGTGACCTGCCTGGTTGACGAGGGAAGGATGTAGTTTTCCTTGACCTCAGTAAAGCCTTTGATACAGTTTCTCATAGTGTTCTGGTTGAGAAACTGATAACTGCTGGCCTGGATAGGCACACCCTCCTTTGGGTTAAAAACTGGCTGGATGGCCGGGCCCAAAGAGTGGTGGTACATGGGGCTAAATCCGGCTGGAGGCTGGTCACCAGTGGGGTTCCCCAGGGCTCAGTGCTGGGTCCAGTTCTGTTTAACATCTTTATCAATGACCTGGATGAGGGGATTGAATGTACCCTCAGTAAGTTTGCAGATGACACCAAGCTGGGAGGCTGTGTCGATCTGCTGGAGGGTAGGGAGGCCCTTCAGAGGGATTTGAACAGACTGGATCGTTGGGCTGAGGCCAATGGCATGAGCTTTAATAAGGCCAAGTGCAGAGTCCTTCACTTGGGGTATAAAAACCCCAAGCATCGCTATAGGCTCGGGGAAGAGTAGCTGGAGAGCTGTCTGGCGGAGAAGGACCTGGGGGTGTTGGTTGACTATCGGCTTGATATGAGCCAGCAGTGTGCCCAGGTGGCCAAAAAGGCCAATGGGATACTGGCATGTATCAAGAATAGTGTGACCAGCAGGAATAGGGAAGTGATCCTGCCCCTGTACTCGGCACTGGTGAGGCCGCACCTGGAATATTGTGTCCAGTTTTGGGCCCCTTGCTTTAAGAGAGATATTGAGCTCCTGGAGCGAGTCCAAAGGAGGGCAACTAAACTGGTCAAGGGGCTGGAAAATAAAACTTATGAGGAGTGGCTGAGGGAGTTGGGGCTGTTTAGCCTGGAGGAGGCTGAGGGGAAACCTGATTACAGCCTACAAATACTTGAGAAGGGATGGTGGGGAGGTAGGGGAAGGGCTCTTTACATTAGTGTTGAGTGATAGAACAAGAGGAAATGGGTATAAGCTTAGTCAGGGGAGATTCAGGTTGGATGTTAGGAAGTATTTCTTCTCTGAAAGGGTTGTCAGCCACTGGAATAGGCTGCCCAGGGAGGTGGTTGAGTCCCCATCCCTGGATGTGTTTAAGAATAGGGTGGATGATCTACTTAGCGATATGGTTTAATAGGGATTAGGGACGGTTGGACTCGATGATCTCCAAGGTCTTTTCCAACCTAGAAATCTATGAAATCTATCTATGAAATCTATGAAATTTCCATACACAACCTGTCTCATTGCTAACAGTCCACCCAAAATACTGAAGAAACTTCTACTGCATAGATTATCATCAACCTCATGGCAATTATTGTTACTCTTATAACTGTTACCTTACCAGTCCTCGCATTTCCTCGGCAGCACAAGACCAATGCTGACATAACAGCGTGAGTCCAGCAGCGGCCACTACAACGATTGCAGGAAAAGGAGAATGTGACATCCAAAGAAAGTGTCAGAGAAACGGGTTTTTTCAGCCTTAGGAAGGCAGCAGAGGGGGATCTAACTGCTGGTGAGAGCCACTTATGAGAACGGTACCACTTATGAGATGGAGCCTGGCTTTTCTCAGAGGTGCACAGAGAGGAGACGCAACATGGGAAATTCCCATTAGGTAGCATTTCATTTTCACCACGGGGGCGGTCAAACCCTGGAACAAGGGCCCAGAGCGGCTGTGGGATCTCCATCTCTGGAGGTCATTCAAAGCTTCACTGGAAAAGGCCCAGAGTAACGTGATCTACTTCTTTCTGCTTGGAGCAGGAGGTTGTACTAGAGACCTCCAGAGGGGCCTACCACCAGCCTAAATTATCCTCGGGATCTATCCATGTTGAACACTCACTTTTCTTTAAGACCTGCCTCTTGCATCAGTAGCAACCTCTGACCTCTCTAATCACAAACTCAACTTAATTCCAGAATCTTCAGTCAAGTTTCTTTTTATTCAGGTAATACACACAGTATCAAAGCCAATGACACACTGCTGGCCAAAAATAACCAGCATGGCACAGCCATCCAGCAGCAAAACTCTAAAGACAACTGCATAGGAAAAGCCCAAGTGCTTAGTGACATGGTTTGTTTGAGCACTTGGCCCTGCCAGAGTCTCTGCACAGTTGTAGACATCTAGCTATACCATTGCTCTCACTGGCATTTGGAAAGCTGCAGCTATTTCTCATACTTTACATTATAGATACAACATACATTTTACAGCTATCCTCTCTTTTATTCACCTGTCAACATCAGTATCAGGCTTATCGACTTATCACAGATTTTGTATTGTGGGGATATTGAATTCACTACTGTATAAATATTCTAAAGAAATGGAGGATGCATCAGGACTAGAAAATGAAATGAGAGTTATTTTCATCATCTTCTAACTTTACTTAGAAATGATGTCTGTAGCTTGCCAAAGCTGACTAGCACACAGTCTTCTTTCCTTTGCAGTTAGCGAGTTTCATCTCTGGCCAGACAAATTAGCTGACTTCAGGGACTTGTCAACTCAGCTGGAAACAAGGAGTTCTGAACATGAAAGAAAATTAATTCTATGCTGGAAGTAAGGCTTAAATACTACATTATCCAGTAGTAATCAACTAAGATTTAAGCCACTGGGTTAACCTTGCTAGTGCTTCTGTAATAAATGAATGAACTAATGGACATAAAAACAAAAGGCTGATCATCATCATCTAATTGAACACTAAAAGGTAAAACTACCTGACCTTACATGGCATAATTTCCTCTACTTGTTTCGCAAGACCACAAAAAACTTTCTAAGATGAGCAACTGACAATAAGTGCCACACAGGGCAAGGCAGAATAGTGAAGGAGCAAGAATTCAATACAGTTTCAAAAAAAGTGTGTTTTATATCCTCTTTCATCCATCCCATGTTCTTTCCTCATCCCGTGACACCATGGTTGACACAGAATGTGGTCCAAACGCCAGCTCATTCAAACACCCATAGGACTCTCTCACCTGGAAAAACACAGTGCTGGGCAGAGAGGCTAGAGCTACATCCAGTGTCTGAATCTGCCAACCTGTGACAGCCTAAACACCTGCCAAGGGTAATTTACCCTGCTTTCCAGCCTTTACAGATAGTCTGGTTACATCAACACAGCAAAACACTGTAGAAACATATAAAACATCTATGAAAGTAACAGAAACTGAATCGCAAAGAGTTAAGGTACCACTTTAACACAGAAAACTCACATATGCAAAAAGAAAAGACTAGGACTGCCAAATGAGAAAAAACAAACAAGATCCCTTTTCTTCCCTTAATTTGTTAGGAAACCCTTACCTGTCCAAACCCTGGCAGTAAACAAGGAACAAGCAACAGAGACCTGCTTCACTATCTGCTGTAATAAAATCAGGTACTCAAAAACCACAATGCCTGTGACCAGGCTGCATCTTGCACAACTACTCAATATGCAGAAGATCTCTGCACTGCAGAATAAAATTAATCAGAGTCCGACGCAATGAGATCGGTTACACTGAAAAGAAGGCATTTACAAAGAAAATGACACACTGAAGAGAGCTTAGGAATATCTGGCTGCCGAGTGAGGTCAAAGGCAAGCACACAAGGACTCGTAGCCTCACACCAGGGCAAAATTGCCACTGCAGATGAACAGAAAACAGTGCTCAACAGCAGAATAATCTGGTCATTTTAATTGACAATCTGACCGTTAGGGTGCTCCAAGGAGAATCCCAGCAAAGGAAACCAAATGTCATGGTCACATCCGTATTCTGGGCAGCCTGTGGACCAGAAGGCATCTGAAGATCACGCCTTTTGAGAGATCCTTTTGCACTGTTCTAGTCTCATAAGTCCTCAGGGTGCTCCCAGAGAGACCTATCAAGAAGTGGGTAAGGACAGGGAGAATACTTTTGAATTCAAAGCATCTGCTGCTGGGCCTCACATGGCCCCAGCTGAGCATCTAGAGCAGACACAGTGCCTGGTTTGGCATATAAAGATGGTTTCCACACCCCTCTCTGTAGCAGCCCGAAAGCTAGAGAAAATAATCCACGGGATTCAATCAGGGATACTGGTTTACTATTTCTATAACTAAGGCTGTTGTTGGAAGCGCAGACTGACACTGACGTAGCCCAAGCCAAGCACCTCAAAAGCTACGCAAGATCTGTTCCAACAGAGCCATTGCTTTTTGATTAGCCTCAAAGACCTCAGAGATGGGACAAGTTCTCGTATTATTGCACAGATAATTTGTTGCTCCACAGCAAATCCAGGATGGCAAAACAAGTCACAGAAAGAGCAGGCAGGTTTCTGTCTGTATTCCAAAGGGTTAGAAAAGCACTGAGGATAAGGAAAAATATCTGCTCTTCTAGAAGTGACAGGACTCTTCCTTCCATGTGTTCAATGAGAGGAAACTATCCCATTTTTTCTCCCCATGATTCCAAAGCCCAGCAGCCTGAGAGTCCTGGTTTCTAAAAGCAATGAGGTTTTAAAGCAAGCCCCCATACTGCCTTAAATCATCGCAGTTACCACGTGCCAGTGTTGTTCACAGAGTAGCTTTGGGTCATGTAAACTTTTCTGAGCAAAGAGACTCAGAAGCTCCACTCCAAGTGCACATCAAATAGTCCCCAAATCCCACAGGACACAGTCCAAACTCATATCTGGTCCCTCAGACAGGGGGACCAGACTAAAACTAACCCAAAGCAAAATCCCCAAAACACATGCTGTTTATGGCGTACAAACCCCAAGCCATATACACTGGAGATGTATAGGCCTGAGCAACTGCTTCTGTCCACTGATCTGCTGGTACTATATTGCTCGCCAAGGTAGACAGAGCTTAAAAGGGTGAAACACAGAAAACCCAGCCAAGGCCCTTCTTGCTCTCTGAATAAGCAAGTTGCTAATTCACTTCGTCGTACAGATCTCATTTCCACTCTCTTTTTAACGTATGTGATCAAAAGGCTTGTCTACATAGCAAAACACTTGCAGATAGAACTAAACCAGCAACCTTCTCTGCTGGAGACAAATGATATCTGCAAGAAGTATTTTGCCAGTGCAGCTTAGGCTGGGTTTAAAAATGCTTGAATGCAAAGTGAAAAAGCCCAATAGATGAAAATTATGTGCAAATGGTACAATTATTTACAACTACCTCACTTAAAGATAATTTTACAGTAGTGATCAAGGTAATAAAATGAGGGCTTGGCACTAAAATAGTACTCTTCTGACAGAGGAGCTGTATTCATGCAGAAGTTCCCTGTGCAGACGTGTCAAACTACCCCTGAAAGTTTATGAATTTGTTATAGGCAAGATTTTCATCCCTAGTAGGGTAATTCTCTATTAGCTGTCTATAAAATAATTTTTCTTATTGTCTTTTTTCATACTATTATTCTGATTTATTACCCCTATATTTACCAACTACATACACACATTTATTATTGCTGTACACCATGAATTTTTCATATCATTGTTACTTATTGTACATTTTAGAGATAAATATGTATATAATAATCTATTGCTGCAAAATTCTACCCTCTGATGCGGTTCCTTGGACACTTCATGACACCCAGTAGCTGGGAATTGCACAGTAGCCTTCTTCAAGAAAGGAAAATTTTCTGATTCTCCAGGTAAATTTAGTCCTGCTTACTCCTTCATCCATGGAAGGGACAGATAAGCCAGAGATAATCAAGCTCGACAGATGCCATAGGCAACTCCTGTAGGCAGGCCAAAAGGGTTGCTCAGGCTGGTGTTGATACAACAGCAGACGACTTCACCTACAGCAGACAGTGGGTAAACACATGGTGTGATCTCAAGTAAAAGGGAGGTCCAAGGTTGCAATCTGTAGCAGCCACTGGTTCTACAACAAGGCATGGCTGCCTGAATGCAACCCGTGGTGAGGATTTGGAAAGACTTGTTTTCAAATGGTGACTTCTCCTGACAGAGGCCTGGCATCATGGAGGAACTCATCTGCTCGTGCTGTAATGATGCTACGGGTAAAATCAGGCACTGTGGAGGTTTCAGGCCTCCTTGAGCAGCAAGGACAGTAACACACATTGTGATATTGAGGTCAACATTCCTAACGGTACCAAAAAGAGAATGTAATTTCCCTGTTCTCCAAGCAAGCTTACCAACACACACTGAGAAAACAGTTTTGGTTCAACTGTGCCTAGGCCTTGTCAGAAGAGGAGAGCAATAGGAATGTAAGCCAAACAGTGCTTGACAGACAAAAAAAACCCACATTATCTTGTAGTGCTCTGGTTAGAATTGGCCAGATAGAGTACCATTGGACAGAATGTCCTGAGCCCTGCAAGCCCAGCCCGAACAAGGAAATGCTCTACAGCAACCCTCTTGGGATTAAGAGGTTTTGATTTTCACCAAAATAGTACATGGAAGGCAAGAAAAAAGATAGAAATTTTGCTGCAAACCTTTTGGGTAAATGCGCAAAAGCGGGACTACTGAGAGCTTCAGCTCATCATCTGCTTGAGCAAGAAACTCTGTAAGCTGACTTCTCAATCAAGTTTCACCCAAAGCCTAAAAAAAGGTCACCACTGCTGGTGCTTCCCAGCCCCCAAACAGTATAAAGATTTGGAAGGCTAGTCAAAGATGATCTATGATCCTTGTAAGTAACAGTATAAGTCAGAAAGAACTTTGCCTTTGGCAAAGACAGTAATATCTAAACAGATAAATAAAAAGCACTATACAGCTAGAAAAATCAACTCAAGTAAGAGCAGAACAGAACAACTGTACAGGGCAGTTGGGAGATACTGAAGTGGCAGTGATCTCACTTAGCCAAGCACAAGTATCACAGAATCAGTTATGTTGTAAGGGATCTCTTGAGATCATCTAGTCCATCCCCTCTGTTCAAGCAAAGACAGCTAGAGCAGGTTGCCCACGGCTGCATCCAGTTGGGTTTTCCATATCTCCGAGGTTAGACACTCCACAACCTCTCCGGGCAACCTGTGGCAATGTTTGACCACCTTCACAGTAGAAAAATATACACAGTGTTTATTAGAAGGTATAGAGACTCTCTAGAGTCACTGACTGATTCATTCCCCAGTTGTTCAGTGTGGACTGCCAGTGCAGAAAGGACATTGTGAGGGACCTGCAGCTGTGTTCCTTATGTGGCTATTCCAGAAAATGTTCCAGGAAGTCTGACTGTGGACAACAGCCTACAGATCAAACCGATCAGGAGCTACCGCACTGAGAGGTCGGGTTGCACCCAAATCAGGTCCTGAATTAGGTCTGCAGTATGGGCTAATGGCCAGGCTTCTCTATCGCAAACTCTGTGAAGCTCTAGAGACTTGCAGGACCCTGATCACAAGCTCTCAAAGGAGCAGCAGTTCATTAGTACGTTAATGTTGGTGTGATATCTAAATATGAAACAATAAAGTTGTACTATTAAGAAGGACTGCAATGTTCAATCCTACCAGAAAAATACAGAGGAATTTTAGACAACACTGTTCCCTTGCTTTTCAGCTCAAAAACTATGAACCAACTATATCACCTATGGTAATATCACCAACTTCCTCCATCTACCAGCTGTGGGGATAAAGTCAGCATTTCCCTTTCTGAAACATTTCTCACCTCTTCGCAACAGCTCACAGTGAAAACATACACAATACATGATTCCCAGATCTCTCAACCTTATTTCTTATTTTAACTCTATCATTTATTTCAGTAAGGCATTTGGGGATTAACCTTGAACCAAAAAAGCTAAATTCCTTACAGAACAGCTTGATTTGTAAAAACATGTCTGAAGTAATTTGTCATCCCTAAATGCAGGATAGGTGATGCATAGACAATTCCTTTCCGTCCCTTAATATTTGGTAACTGCTTTACCAAGGGACTTTCCTAACATCCCACACCACCGCTCCCTCTCTCCAATGATCAGGAGCATGCTGTGTACAACTGTGGGTGTTTTTTCAAGCGTTTTGTATTCTCAACTAATTTCCAGAAATAAACACTGATGGCAAAGCATGAGTATTAGTCAATTCCTTGCACATTTTCTTATGCTAATTCTGATTTAGTGACTTCAAGACATGCTTTTCAAGCATTCCCTGCCCTGGATATAACACATATTGACACTAACCAGCATGAGAGCATCATCTCCTGGTATTCTAATAATCCGCTGTTCTACACAGTCACACCTTCACTCAACTCAGAGCAGTTCCAAATCTACAATCAAATGCAAAAAAATCTAAATTTCTGCCTTGCTTGCCCTTACTACACTGCTTTCAGACATTAGCTACCTGCTCTGCTGTTCTCTGGTTGCTCTGTGTATCTGGGCCTTTCATAGATCAATAGCAAGCTTTCTCCTAAGGACCTGGGTTGATTTCTCCTGTGTTTTGATTCTCTTTATACAGCTCAGCTACATCTATTTCAATACAGCATATTCAAAAAAGGCCTTACCAGTCCTACTGGTAGAAGAGCTGAACCATGGAAAACTATTTGACCTTAAAAAAAGTAACTAATTGACTTTTACCTAGAGATGATCTGTCACAAACATTGAGTAACCTCTGTTTCACGAGACCTGCAAAAGTCTCACCCTCTAATTCAATCCTATCTCTGGAGATTTTGTGCAAAGGCAGAGGTATAGTCATGGACATATGGCCACACCACTACCTCTAAAGTATGAACCCTGATGATAAGCATACTATTAACTGCTTCATGGGAAGATGTTTCCTCAGCCCTGCAAAAATTGACTTTCCTTCAAAGGTATATTATACTAGAACATGTAAACTGCACCTGTCAATAGCTGGCCTTGCCTTCACAAGGAAATCCACGCACAATGCACTTCAGCAAACAGCAGCTCCCAGTTCCTCAAGGCAGATTTGGAAATTCCTTGTTTACATCCTCCCCTAGTGATCAGTTTTTAGTAGAAGCCTCCTCACTGTTCCTTCAGCCAGGAACAACTGCAGCAAAACTGTTCCCTTGCATCTTTTGGTGTTAAACTGTATCTCATCAGCATTGCAAAATGCTGGCTGGCTTCTTTCACCCTGTGCTACTAGTTTACTCCTGAGAACGACTGTAACTTTAAAGGCCAGCACAGGAAGTTTCAACTTTTCACCTTATTTATAGTTTCATCTGAGCAAACAGAAGACAGCATCCTGGCATAAGGCAAGTCTCCCTTCAGTGTAATTTCTTATGTGGAAGCAGAGTTGAACATTAGTCAAGGAAGGTTCCGATTTTGCTGCTTCCTAGTCAGTTTGAAACCTGCTTATAAATAAGCTTTGCAAGGTTCAACTATAGAAACTGTTGGGCTGACTTCCACATCCAAACTAGTATAAAGCTGTGTTAGGGAAAACTAAGAATAGGCATATCATTTAAATTAACCTTATTCATAACCACCACTCCCAAAACGAAAAGATCTAAACTCACTTTGCACTTTGCCTTCAGGTTAGGTAGGCACATGAAAAATTAACTAATTGCCAGTTCCCTTATACTTTACGCTAACCACTTTTTGTACTAGTCTACTAGCCAACCATTTCACTTGGAGACTCCGTCATGTTCACAGTGCTGTAGTCACAAACATTGTCCTGGTCCTCTGGGGCGCAATCATCTAACTTCATTTTTTAGTCAGACATTGCTTGCTCTATTCCTTATCATCCAACCAGTATCACTAGACTGCACAGACCAGTGTACCAATAGTTCAGTTTAAGTCTCCTCGTCGTTCTTACAGCCTGGCAGGCAAAAATAGCCCCTGTAGCTGGAACTCACTTGAGTAGGACACTTTGCAGAATGGAATAACTTTCTGAGCTGAATGACTTAATGTAACATCACATATAGATGGAAGTTGAAGAGAAAATTATAAAGAATGTTTGCAACTTTGGATTCTAATTCTTAACATGCACAGTGACCTTTAGCACTTCCAAAGAACTTTCTGCCTTACCTTGCAGCTTTTTGAGGACAGCCACTTCCATCTTTAGAACTTGCTTGGGCTGCTGGGCTGATTCCACCTTCAAGGCCACATTCTCACGGGTCAGCAGATCCATCGCCTCATATATCTCCCCAAAGCCACCACCACCAATCTTCTTCAACTAGAAAAGTACAGAGAGATTTGGTACAATGTAGAAGAGGGACAACATCAAATTGGCTCTCTCAGAGCCAGGCACTAGCTTCTTTACAGTCTGTGCTGTACCTGAACCCCTTCACAGCACAGCTAGGCAGAAGGCCAGCTACCCACTTGACTGTGCTATGTATAAATTCTTTGCTGTAACAACAAAGAACAAGCCTAGCAAGTGATGATGTGATACATTTAAAAGCAAACGATAACGCCTGTTACCTCAATAATGTTATTGCCAAAATTCAAGGGAAGATCCTTCAAGGAGATAGTAGAACCACTATCCAGACTGTGGTAAATAAAAACTGTCATTCCCTCTCTGCAGAAACACACTAACATGGTAGTTGGAACTAATACTTTCCAGAAATAAGTTAAACGAAGTTTACATCTAATTCACAGGATTTTAAATACAGAACAAAACATCCACTGCAATATTTTACAAGATGCTTGACCTGCTCTGCTGGCTACGGTACTTCAGCGTCACATTTCAGACAACTGACAACTATGGTACCTCAAAACAGTTACATACGAGCCACAAATACAGCTCCATTGTTTCTCATTATCTCTTGCTCTCTCTTTTTTCATTTTAAACCACACCAAATGATGCTCTTTATGTCTCTGAGCAAAATTAAAGACTTTCACAAAATATGAAGTCGTGAAGGATATCACTACTTGGAAATCAAAACAATTTTCAATTGACATAAACTCATAGCTAAGCTTCAGAATATTTGGTATGCACCTACTAGATAGTCTGCCTGTTCTAGAGAGTTTCCACCCACTCAGAGAGCAGGCTGGGATCCTCTGCCTTTCCTGGAAGGTGATTCCTTGATTCTCCTTCTGCAAAGACTTGACAGCATATGCACATATAGTTATACATATGTATGCACAAGACACTCCTAAAGTGTTGCAAGTGTCAATGTCTACACCAGTAAAATTATTTTATACTTGTTTCTCTTAAGATAAATTTAACGCACACTATGCTGCCCAGGAACAAATTCAGGTTTACAGCAGAGCTAGAACAGGGCTCCTTTGATCTGCTTAGCTGCAGCCCTTCTCTTCAGCATTTTGTGATCCCTCTGTTCATAACCGCTCAGGGCTGCCTCTTTCCCATAGTAGTAATAATACTTCAAGAGAGAAAGAAGTTTAAATCAGGCAAACAGACAAACATGTATCTTACGCAATGTTTAATGAAGTTTAGATGACATTTTAGCGTCTTCTGTACCACAGAAGGCCTGTCCTGTGCATCTGTCCAGTTTTCTGAACAAAGGGCTTTGCCCCCTAAGGGCAGGATTTTTTTCTTTTTAAGGTGACCCAAAGCATTTGCTTTTCTGGCTCCCAGGTCAAGAAAAACAGTTTTGCATGAAGGAGGTAGTACTTTCCATCTTAACAGCCCAACTATTGTCTCTGAAGCTATTCCTTGATAACCCTTTGAGAGCTGCTGTTCGGAGCTGCTCCTTTTATTTGCTATTTTTCCTTGCAACCTTCCACTGGGCTAAACAGGCATATTCATACAGTAAACAGCCCAATAACTAGGTCACCACATATTACTCACAAATTATTACAGTGCAGCTCTACTTCTGCTTGGAAATTCACACTGAGTGAGCTGGCTATTAAAAATATCTCTGTTAAAACAATGCTACGTTCAGCATAGCAAGCACACGCCAGCTAATATCTCAGGATTCAGGACACAAGATGTTCTGTAGCCTGACATATTAACGACACGGAAGGGAAGGGAAAGGGACAGTAAAAGCTCCAGAAGACAAAGTTTAGTTGGGATCTGGAAGGACTTTGAGGAAGATTAAAAAGCCTCAGAGAGAAAGTGGGTAACATAACAAGCAAAAGTCAACAATAATGAATATGACTGGGATGGAGAAGAAACACAGGCCACTCAAACATCTCACTGGGTTGGAAATTCAAGGAATGGATCTGGGGCGAAACATTGCTGAGCAACCACAGACACACAAAATGATCCTTCTCCATTCACTGGCCTTAACAGGGACAGCTCCCAGTTGTCAAAATGCAAAGCTACTACAATATAAATGGAACAACATGGTAATATGATTAGGACAGCAGCACTATAAGGATCTGTAGGAAGGTCTAATCACGTACAATGCACAATATCGACCTTGCTGGTAGAGGCTCTCACTGAGTTAGGAGTGGTGCATTTCAGGATGCAGAGAATGATCAGGAGCCTGGAAAAACTAAGGCCAGACTAAGACTGCCACCTCAGAAAAAGCAAAAGAACGTGTGTATCAGAGAAGCAGCTTCAGGAAGAAAGGTACAGGCATTGAGACTGCTCACCAGGGAAAACAGCCAAATCAGAGGACCCATACAAGTCTATACAGCAACAAATATGAGATGACATGAGATCAAGATCAGAGCTTCTGCTGAATCAGAAAACTGATTTTATACATACATTGCAGCCAATGGATGCACCTCACTGTCCAAGGGCTCTCAAGCTGCCTCTGCTTCCTCACATCCTTCCTCACCCTCTTATGGAAATTATTCTCTGGCATACTTTTCCTAGCACACCAGATGGTCCTACTCATCATTACCAGCACTATCATCTTCCTTGATTTTTGTGCAACATCCAGACGCCATCAGCAGCCATTTCCTTTTCTTTGTTGCAGAGCAAGCTGTTATACTGCAACTCAAGGTCTTGGCTAAGGTCAGGGGCTTGCCAGACAGGCATTTTCTCATTGCTTGGGTACTCTGTGGGAGTTCACACTAAGGTGAACTCAGCACAGCCTTCTGCTGGACATAAAGGAGAGATGGGCATGCACCACTTAAGAAAAGAAACAAATAATGAAACCGTGATACACAAAGTCAAGAAAGAGAAGGGAACATCTAACAAGAATCACCTAACTGGTAACCGTAAGTCACCAGCCCATGCTAAGCCTCACTGCTCCGGGAATATTCTCTTGTCATCCTGTTTCCTACCTTCCATCAGTCCATTTACTATTAAGACTGAGATACAGGCTGACACCACCAGCTGGATTCATTCTACCTAAATGCACGAGCCTGTACGTGAGCCGAGAGTCCAAGTTTCTGTTACAGCCTGTGCAGTCAAGCACAGGTATCTATCTGGACTTGCACATAGACAAGTAAAATGAAGTAAGCTGCATCTCAGGTGTGATTTAAGTCCTTTCCGCATTCCACTAACGGCCACATGACCATAAAGCTCATTGCAGTGCTTCTTCCGTATTCTAAGAGGTTTCATGCCACATTAGGCCCTTGGAGTAAACTGTTAGCAGAAAGCTACTCTAAGTGACTCCTCAGAGTGGCAGCCTCCAACAAGGGCATTCCAGGAATTCCCCACACTAGATGGTCTCTCAGGACTACTGACACAAACCAGCCATGTCCTGATGGGGGAAGCCACTCTCAAAAGCCCCCCTGGATGTATCAGTAGTTACGCAGGACACAGATGGCTCCCTTTGAAGTCTCCTTTAAATATCTTGAAATATTTTCGATTTATCCTGAAAAGACCCTATCTGCACAATCCTTCCGAGTCTATTAAAAAAAATAAACAACACCACACAGCCTTCCCACTAGGCAGAAATCAGTACTCACAGAGGAACAGTTCAAAAAACCAAGGCAACACACCCTCTACAACCAAAAATAGTCTTTAATTACAAATTTAATCTTTTATTCAGCAATCGTATGAGACATCGCTGCTATAAACAAAGTCTGCCTTCCAAGGATATAATAAAAAGACTAGACCTTCCCAGGAAAACACTCCAGGACCAAGGCACGAGTGGTTCAGTCCCAGGATTGGTGGCAAGGTCAGGAACAAGAACATGTGCTCCAAATCCAGAGCAAAGGACCAAACCAAGAGCCAGCGACCTATGGTGAACTCAGCCAGGGTCAAGGCTGTCACCCACAGGCTTCAAATGTGGACAACGTCAAACAGTGACTACTGTGGCTGCCTTTTAGGAGCACGTGTAAAGTCAAGCCTGCAACTCTTGCAGCCCAACTCAATGGACTACTTGATCCAGGCATGGCTAGCAGGCCTTATCTGACTTAATAACAGGTGAGGAAGAATGGACCTACTTTCATCAAACTCAGAGTCCTAACTTGCTTCGGAGAACAGTAGTTTTACTGATCTCAAGGGAAAACTAACTTACATAAAGCAAGCATGAACTGAGATGCCAATCAAGAATAAGTCAACCAGCTACATTCCAAATAATTTGAAGACCTGCCAAAGCCCACTTAAAGCAATTTTGCACAGAGCGAGACCAAAACAGGCCCCAAGACTGGCAAGGCACTTTCCTTGTCCAGGTTCCCTCTTGGAACCATAAACGGCCTTTGTGACCTAGACAAGGTGAAGAGTCCACAAAAGTTTGTGAGGCTTCCAGCAAGGTTTCCAAAATAAATAGGAGAAGGACAAGTGTAAACCAAACTTCAGTTCAAGAACCTCAGAAACCTGGAAGAAACCAAAGCATGGATTGCACCTGACAAAAGAACATACATGGCTACAAGAGTCATCACTTGTACTCAAAGCTCAGTGCAGGTGCTGCCAACTCTGTCTTACTAATAAGTCTCAGTTGTGAATCCCCAATATAAAGTGTTTAGGTGAAATAAAGAGATGCATTCATTCAGCCTTAACATCTATACCTAGTTCAAAGCAAGTAAAAGTTATGTTTGACTTTGTTCCCTCCCCTGAACAAAGAGTTCACATCATTCAGAGCACGTGTGGATCAAGTCACCCTCTGAAGTCTCAGCAAAAGTCACATGGTTCCAGTACTGTCCAAATTTAATTCAGTCAAAGCATCAAAAATATCTGCAAGTAAAGAATGACAACTCAAAAGACTACTTTTTCAAGTCCGAAAGTTTTGATAAAAAGCATAAGCACTCCCTGTCCATGCCTTTCTCCAAAAATAAGAACAAAAATATCATTGTTGTCAGACAGCCAAACTATATTGACTTGGAATGATAGGAAAATGAACTACCAACAGGCTAACTGCAGAGAACTAACATCTTCATTCGTCAAAACTTTGTCAGCCATCATATAGGAGAGGAGGAAAGGAATTCAAGGAATACACTACACTGATCTAAAATTAGAAATCGGCTCAATACTGGAAGTATGCCAGCACTAAGAACTACAGGGTTCAAGCAGAATCCCAGCCAGAAACAGTCACAATGGGAGGACAAATTACACAAAAAACCTTCTGGCAGCTGAACTCAAGCATCACATAAATATGCCACACACCTGCTTAAGCAGGATCCATCACTCACAGCAAAGCTTGGACCATCCAGCTTGCATGCTATAAGCTAGATTCAGAAAGGTCTATGACAAAGAAAAAAATGCTACTACTGATGTTACAGCTGTATGCTCACTTTAAGATACACTCCCTTTTACATCTGTCACTTGATCCTATGCTATCCCTTTCCTTGGGCCAACAGAGGTATTTTTATATTTTTTCCAGATTACTTCGAGCACCATACAGCTCGCAGTTCTGACTGGTCCCACACTGATATCAAGCACAACAAGAGGACTCCACAAAAGGCCTGCCTGAAGTGTTGTGTGCACTTTTGGGAGGCAGAAATGACTGTTCAAGGAAGGCTCACAACACACAACTCAGCTAGTACAAGGCCAAATTCCTAGCTCTACTCAGAGAGGGAGTAGAGGTGGGAATTACAGCTGGGAGCTACTCAGAGCTCGGAATTAGAATTTCTCATTGCTATTTACCTATGGCCTTTAGGAAGCCATGTAATTTCTCAGGGCCTTCAAGTGGGGTAATGACCTCACTGCAGCATTGAAGACTACTGTCAGCCAACATTAGAAAACATAAAAGGCTATTTCTCTAGTTAGAGGTAGTTGTTGTTGACAATATAGCTGCACATTTCTATATTTTCTAAGTCAGAGTTAGTGAGTAGAGCTTCTAGCAGTCCCTAGTCACAGATTCATGCAACAATGAAGTTACTGAATCCCACATGTAGTGCCTCTACCAAATTTGAAATTAGTTTGAAATGTTCCCCTATGAGCATAACCAAGCATATTCTAGGCTTTATTTGGAGGTTTTGGTGCTTTTAAGAGTTCTGCTGTTTCCAAGAACAAAGTTACTTCGTTTAGATTGTGTTAAAAAAATGCTCCCATCATTTACAGATGTTTTAGCACTCCTGCCTGTGAAGGAGAAACTGAAAGTTTGATTAAGAGTAGGAATGGCCCAAGCTGAAGCTAGCTAGGTAAAGGAAAATGGAGAAGAATTAGTATTTGCAACCATGCACCTGAAGCAATGGCTTCACATCAGGAGTGTGCCTAAATTCAGCTTTGCACCAAGAACATGCACCGATCTGACGAAGTCCATAAGCACAGACCATGTTTCAAGTCCTATATGTCAGCTAACCTGCACATGTATCATCCTGTCAAAACAAGTATATGTGCTCCAGCCCAGAGCTGCAAGAGCGCAGCAAGACTTTCCTTCATCTGTGCCAGAAGGCTTTGGGAGGGGGACAGGGGTTGTCTCCATCTTGGTATCTAATCACAGAGAAAATGGAGATTCTCCATCTGCTCTCAGGAAGCATGGAGAGTGAAGAGCAGTATGAATTGCTTAAATATAAATAGGCTGTTTGGAGATAGGCCAGACAGAAAAGTGAAGGCTGTGGAGAAAGCAGTAGCGAAGCACTAGGATGAAGAGAGGCAGACAATGAGGGAGTAACAAGAACAGAGCAAGGTGGAACTGTCCAGGACCACAAAGAGATACGGGCATGAGGCAAATCTAACAGAACTTGTCTGAAGTGGGCTGTTGAAAATAATCTGTCCATACCCTGGAAGTGAAGCAAGTTCGGAGTCCTGAGTCTCTTTAGTACTCCGCTCTTCACAGCCCACTGCAAAACTCACAGGGCAGCTGTACCATAGCTAGTTAGCACAGAGAAACAACTTAGCGCCACTACTACTGTCGTGGTTCAGGCTGCTCCGGCAGCTAAACTCCTCACAGCCACTCACTCACCCTCCCCCACCCCTCAGGATGAGAAAGGGAATTAAAGAAGAAAAAGAAGAGACCCGTGGGTTGAGATAAGAACGATTTACTACTACCGCTACCAATAGATATATGTACGGATATGTACCAGGATAAATATATACGAACTAGTGATGTACAGTGTAATTGCTCACCACCCCTTGACCGAGGCCCATCTCGTCCCGAAACAGATGAGTCCCAATACTGCAATCCTGGAGGAGCAAGAGGCCCAAAAATAGAGAGCGAGAGAGAGAGCACTCAGAGTCCGAAAGTGAGAGTCCTGGAAGAGCAAAGGCCCCTCTTTCCAGCTGTCCCTCACTTTTATACTGGGCGTGACGCTGCATGATATGGAATACTAATTGGCCATTTAGCCCTCAATCCTAAGTCTAAGTTCAAATCATAAGGGGAGTTGTGGACCCTTTGTCCCAGCCATGCTCCTCCCTATCCTGCTGTGCTCCTGCATACTGTCAAAAACACGGCAGCTGAAAAGTCCTTGAGGTCTCAGTGTCAACTACAAACATCAGTGCGCTGATCTCAGAAAACATACACAGAATTTTAAGAAGTATAAAGGTACCTACATGATCCTTTCCTCTGTTACATTCTAGTTTCTTTAACCGAGTTTATATATAATGCTACTTTCCCCACCATCCCAGAGACCTCGCTTTATGACTGAAGAGAAAGCCTTACATGTAAGAGGAACTGCATCCTCTGAACAAATCTGGTGGCAATGAAACATGGATCTAGAGGATGAGATTCTCCCCACGTCTCTACCACAGCATTCTTGTACGATTCTGGTCAAACTGCTGAAGTCTCTGATCACAAGCCATTGTTCATCACATGCACATCTGCTGGGTGCCTAAGGCAAGACAGCAAGGTCTATAGAAGTGACGAGCATGCCTAGATACCCATGACGTCTAGTGGAGTTGTGCTTTGGTCATAAATATTAAGCAGTCTGTAAAAAATAATAAAAATCAAGATCTAACTAAATTTGAAACCCCATCTGTAAAAGGAAGCTAATAGTTCTCTCTTGTATCACCTGGCAAAAGCATGAATTTTAAAAAAAAAAATATATATAACATGGATATTACAGCAATAAGAAACGTAAAAAGCTGAGTTTAAATAGCAAACTCATGCCATGAATTTAAATGTATCGTGAGATCTGCAGCCATACAATGAACACATAAAAGATGAAGCGGCTACTAACTCAGGGTACCCCATCCAGCTTGCACAACAGATGAGACAGTTGTCCCATGAAGAACTAAAACTCTAAACATGTGATGATATAATTTTAAGAAGTATCCTAACAAATTTACACAGAAGTTGTACCAACAAGCTAATTATGGAGTTTCTGACTTTTGAAGTAGCTGACATTCCAACTGTAAATGTTTGCTTTTAAATTATTTTATTGTAATACAATTTATTTATAGGCGTGTCTATAGTATTTGCCACAGTTAACACGAAATCTACGTTCCTTACTAAAAGATGACTCAGCCTGCTGCAACAGTCCAATCTTACCTAATAATCCTTTAGTCTTCTAAAAATACCAGACAGTCTAAAAAACACTAGAGCAATATTAACCATCTTCTTGCAGTATCTTACTAACAAGTCAAACCATACCACTCCACTGTTGCTCACTGCAGCCCAGGATGAGCTAAACAAGTTTCTACATTACTACAGAAGGAGGAGATCTGTTTGGGCCACCAAAGGAAGCACAAAGCCAGAGCTACTCACCACTTTCCAGCGATCTTTGACCACATAATTGGCCGGAAGAATGTCGACCTGTTCCCCTCCTCCACTCATGTTTGTTTCGTCCTTGATGACTGCTGCTAGGCACTGCATTTGCCAGCCAGAGAGTATTTTAGTAGCTTCCAATTTAAATGAGCCATTTATCTGGGGAAAAAGGGGTGGAGGGAAGGAATGACAAAATTAGCACAGGTCACAGCAGAAATATATGCTACATTTCCACAGGTTTTGCTTAGGACTAAATCAGAACCGGTCTCTTCGGAAAGAAGGCAAACTCACCTCGCAAACACCTGAGCTCACTCCATGCATAAACTTGGCAGACGCAACCATGCTTCAAGTCAGCAGCACAAACTAAAAGGGTGATCATTACCAGCTATACCATGCAGGAGTCCAGTGCTCTTGGGCCTGACAGCCAAGAAGTCAAAGAGAATCCAATGCCAAATGCTGCAAGAGCTGTTATTGTCACCAGGCAAAAAGGTCTTGCTTTAACAGAGCATTTGCTACTTAGGCAGTTTTTATGGTTTTCATTGGATGACATCCAACACAAATCAGAAAGGTTTGCCAGGTATTGCATTCAATAAGCCTAAAAGCATCTTAATAGGGTAGGAGAGCCTTTACAGAGCCAGGATTACAGACACTCTCACTGTGATGAGCAGCCAAGCAAAGAAGATGGGGATGGTTAGAAAGAGCTTCAGACATGTATAAATTAGTCCTCATAGCATACACACAGTGCTAAAAATGATCAAATTAAAACACAGAGAGATATCTTGTTCCTATGGTGTTTGCATTCTACCTCATGGCCCTTTTTGCTGCTTTTATAGGGAGCTCCAGACAGCCTATGCTGAAGTTAACTTTGTTTTGAGGTTTTTTGGTTACAATTCTTCTACAAAAATGACTTTCAGATGCACATTAACTCCATTTTCCTGGAAGAAAATTAATTGAAATAGGACTAACAAAAGATCTTCCTAATGCATTTTGTCTTTTCCTGTAAGATATTTTTCTAGCTTTAGAAGTAGGCCAGATCTTTTATTAAGCATGGATCTTTTATTAAGCTTTCTTGGCAGTTCTATCGTCCTTCCCCCAAAATATTTAAATATTTTCCTTCCTAAAAATGAGTGTTACTGTAGCACTCTGACTGCAGACTTAGGTAAGATTAACAACATAAATACAAAATTAGAAAGACTGAGGTGGTCACTTAACCATTCCACTTCTTCAGGCTCAAAAAAAGGAAAAAAAGTCACCAGTGAATTACGAGCTCAAGTAGAGAAAAGAGCTCATTCCCTAGCAATAAAAGGACTAAGAAAGAAGGATAGGAAGTGATCAGCATGCAGTGTGCACAAGGAAGCCGCAGACAGAAGTGTGTCAAAAGTGCAAGACACAGAGGATGATCAAACAAAACATGAACAAAAGATCTCAAAGAGATCTTCTCAAAAGCAGATTTTATTCTAGCTATAGAAGATAACTGCATGGAAAAAAGGAGCAGCAGACTAATGCAGTAAGAGGGCTGCTGAGGAATGTTCACACAATCCAACATCTGCTAAAGTAAAATCAAAATGAAAGAAGAGAAATAAGAAGAAACTGAGCATTAAAGAAATTCAGAAGAGAGGTGCTGCAAAATGCTCCAAATTCTCCTGGAGTCCTGCATCTGTATGGGGTAGGAGCCCTTTCAGTCGCCAGGTATTGAAGTAAGAAACTGGAAAGCTCTCCAATGAGAAACCACATGCTGTGTTTGGCAGCACATTTGTACTGCTTCTTCCTAATGAGCAATTCTAACGCCATTCCCAGGCTCCTTTGTGCTCACCAGAACATCTGAACTGACCATCCATCCCTACGCTACCAGTGACCTCTGCATATGCTACACATCCGGGTTCCCTGCCCATCACCACAGACTGCACAGGAGAGAGACTCCCAGCAAAAATCTCTTCCAAGGCTGGATTTCTACTCTTATTTAAAGAAAAGTAATTTAATTATAGACTGTCCCAAACCTTCAACATTACAAAAATATAATAAACTCAACATTAACACACAGGTACAAAGGCAGGTATCCCTTCCCTACTCTTGAAGGTCTCTTGGCATCACTTCACGAAGACAAGTACCGGACAATGCAGCCTCTGGATTCCAGGGGATACAAAGGGAGCTAGAGATCCAAGACGTGGGGTGGTAGCAGCAACAATGACAGATAAAAGTTTAAGAGTTTTCCAGAGGAAGCCATCCATGCACTATTTTTCACTTTGAAGCAGAACACCTAAAAAGTACGGTGCATGATGTATGCATTAGCAGTGCACGTGCATAATAAGATTTCAGTCTAGTGACTAGAGGTGGAAAGTAAACCCAATGAATAATTTTGGAGGAGAGACAGAGCACCAAAGTCTATGAGCACTGAAAGCTAGGCAAGGTACAACTGCTTTCCCTGGTGCACCATTCCATTTTCCTTTATTGATGCTGTAATACATGTGTACAAAGATAACATGTTTGTTATTTAAAGGAGTCACATAAATCTTCACTGGCTTTGAAAAAGAACAAAATCCTACCATGAACAGCAGCCATTGGCAAGACGGAATTACAGAACTGAGTTTATGGATATGTTCTGGCATAGCCAGAGTGATGCAGCCAAACCAAAAGCCATCTTTAGTACAGCCTGAAACAAATTTCAAGATGTTTAAGATAACAGGAGCAGCACAAAGCAGTGTTAGCACATCAAAAATTTGTTCCTGAGGCAGCACTAATACTGCAGCAACATGCTGAGGCCCAGGGACCAAGGGTTTACCAGAGTAACACTGAAACACTGCCTACACCCATGGCAAGACACAACAAGTGTTAAAGTAGATCTCCAGAAGTGTCACAAAGAAAGGGCAAAAGAAGGGATGACATCATCTCTGCGCAGAAGACATAAGCACATTTAAACGCTTTTAACCTACGCATTATTGTAATTCCTTCTAAATTGATAAAATATAGTGAAAATATCGTTTGACTAGCATCAAAGCCCACAGCCAGCCTCCTGCTAGAGCTGAATTTGCTAGTGTAGCTACAGAAGGAAGGTGGTGAAGAATGACCAGTGAGGGAGAGGTAAGGCACTACTGTCTCTTCACCAACACACAGCAGACAGCATCAGTTCTGCATGTTAAATGTTAAGTGGTGTTAAGGGGAACTGGAAGAGAGATGGAAGGATTGTATCTCTCTTGA
Organism: Tauraco erythrolophus; assembly: GCF_009769465.1. Classification (NCBI taxonomy): domain Eukaryota; kingdom Metazoa; phylum Chordata; class Aves; order Musophagiformes; family Musophagidae; genus Tauraco; species Tauraco erythrolophus. The sequence continues at coordinate 119,230,098 of NC_141466.1, read as the reverse complement.
ACTCCAGCAAAGCTGTTCCTGATTCAAAGAGTGACCAAGTATATGAACTTTGTAAAGCTAAAAGTGATGCAGATATGTCCATCTGTGATCTGTATATTTTAAAGACACATGATTTTGAAGATAGTGACTGAGAAAACAAGAACTTTCAGACTGTCTTTTCCTGTAGGAAATGCACAGGATGCCAAGAAACTATTGTACCCCTCTCCCATGAAGACACGCAAGAGAACAGAGCAATCTTAAGATACTGTAAAACCGTCTTCCTAGGAATAGCAAGTGAAGCAGAAATGAAAGCAGCTGTGAGAAAGAAACAGTGACGACAACAGGACCAAATCCCATCTCTTGGCCAACCTCAGCACGAAGTAGTGTGAAATCAGCTCTTGCACGCTATCTCTTCCAGTCCACACTGGAGAATCTGTATAGTTGTATAAATGTAGTCTTGGCCTTTAAAAAATAGAAATCTAAAAAAACATGCTTAAACAGGCTAATAAGCCCCACTACATATTCTGATACACTGCTCTCTCTGCTAGCTGTTCCTTCTATTTGGCACCAAGACAGTTCCAGTCAATAGCACTCATGGGTAAATGGTCTCCTTATTTTTCAGGCAGCTTACAAAAATCTAATACACTATAGCAGCAATTATTTAGCTGACATGAAAATCAAGACCTGGCAGAGAAGCATGACTGGGATAGGCAACAGTAACAAACTTAGGAGAAAATTCTGCAAGAATTTTAGTGCAAGGCCTGATCTTGCAGTTAGTGTGGCAGGGGCTTACATCAAACTCATCTGCCTTGTTCACACATGTGTTCATCAGGAGACAAACTAGACCAAGCAAAAGTAACTTCATACAAGTTGTTAAGCTGAGGAAATCTTCGCTGCAGATGCTAAAAGCTTACATAGATTCAAAAAGTGACTTGAAAAATTCACTAAAAATACTAATTAAAAAAGCCATTAAACAGTTACATACAAATATTCCATCTTTAGTTTAGGAAGCCTTCGATTCACAAATCACTGAAAGTGGCAAAAACATTCTTCAGAGTCATTTTATATGCTTTCCCTGCTCTTATTCTCTACCCTAGTTATCCTCTCAGCCAACTTAGGACAGGATACTGGCCTAGATGGACCTGTGATATGATTCAGTATGGTAAGACTTGAGTTTTTATCAGTTACTTTCAGAGGAAGTAGTGTATATATATGTCTCCTTCATCCCTTCAAGGTGGTTGGAGACCAAAAATAAATATTAAATCAAAAAGTCTCATATGTACAACCCAATTCATTATCTTACAATGTTCTCTTTCATGCAAGCAACATTTTAAACAGCTTTACAGGAAAAATTATTTCCTACTTTTTACAGGATCATAGCACTCTTAAAATTAAACGTATAAATATGGAGCATTCCCTGCGGAAATTCCTAATGTATATATAAGATCTTTCCTATGTTAGCTTACTTCGGTCTCAATATGCTGCAGTAGCAGTGCTCAAAACACAGCCAAAGTCAAAAATCAAGTTGAAAACTCATCAGACACAAAGTGATTATTAAACAGCAGAACAAAACTACGGAGGTCTGTCTCACCATCTTACTAAGGGTCCTGGATAATCTTAAGTGTCTTAATCTCACTGTGGAGGAACTGCAATATCCCACATTATTTCAGGACACATCCTCACGTCTGGACGTCTACAAATTGGAACAATTAGAACAAGTGAAGTTTATTGAGACTGCTGTAGCCCATGACCCTCTTGATCAAATTCCCCACCATGAACACAAGATCCATCTTAAGAGCAGATCCTAACAGCACTTTACAAAGCTGATGCAAACTATAGGTCTGTAGGTGAGACAAAGCTGGACATCTGCAAACAAGAAAGAAATAACCCCGGTAAACTGCAGTCTAGAAATCAGATCAATCTCCCTGTCCAATACTTGCACAGGAGGAAGAAAGAAAAAAAAAGTTGTATAGAATTGAAGCATATCTTAGCTGTTCCCAACTTGAACTTAACTGGCATTAAGCCAAAATGAAACAGATGGGGTGGGGAATAAGAGGAGAATATAACAAGTAGGATTGAGAGTGCTTAGAAGTAAAAATGAAAAACAGTGGAGTTTCCAAGTGCAGTTGAGCAGCAGAACTGGGGCTCAGTTAATGGCAGCATTAACTGCATGCACTCAGTACCCCTCACTGTTTTACAAATGTCATCTGCTTCCAATACACTACACCAATTATAAAAATGAAATCTCTCACATTATAACAAACAAAAAAAACCCTTAAATCTTCCTATAAATAAGTTGCACCATGCATTAGCATTCTGTTATTAGGTAGAAATGCATATGACAGTACAGGAAACAAGTTGATTAAAAAAATACAGTGCACTGGACTAACAGCCCCTTGGCCCTGGAATACACCATACCTCCTGATGAACGTGAAACAGCAAATAAAAACAAGTCATACGCTGTTAAGGTAGATCTGACAGCAGGAGCTCGAAAGGTTCTGAATTGTTCCTTGAAGACACGTATCTTCCTTCATTGCCTGCCTCTGCTGTAGCAAACCCTGCTTAGAGAGCAGGCTCAACTCCTAGCAGCTGCAGCTTAAAGTCTCCTCTGTGACATATTCTTCTCATAGCCATGCAAGGGCAATAGCCTTAGAAATTCTGGATTTGCTATTCATAGCATTTCATTTCTGTAAAAAACAAAACATCTAAAGGTGAGGTTGCAAAATACTGGGACATTTTTTCACCTCTGAAAGGTTTATGACCATTAAGGAGTGATGTAGCTGTGACTGGGAAAAACAAAAAGCCAAACCAACCAAACAAAAAAAACACCCTCAAAAAAAGCTGCAATCAAGACAGACAGGTCTGGATTCTCTGCTAACACAAGGCTGCACTGAACAGAACATACATAAATGCATTAAATATGATCACAGATGCACCTTGAGAGCATTATTATGGCTACCTGGTTGCACAGCCAACTGAATGTATCACTGTCTGCACAGAGACTTGCAAGTAACAGTACATGACCTAAGCAAAACAAACAAAACCCCCAAACACATAATTTCGTCCTACTCGAGACTCTACTCACATACATTACAGAGCAGTCAGATGCATCAGCGATTTCTGTGCCAAACCACCTATCTACAGGGAGAACCAGCACGGTTAATTTCGACAACAAATCATTAGGAACGCACACCAGATAGGTATGCCTGTACTACCAGCAGTTTATGGGATCCTAATCCTCTCCAACTACATCTCAGCAGCAAAGCTAAAAATAGGGGGAGCAGGACAGCTTGAGAGGAAAGTCTATTACCTTCCAACAACCTCCTTGACAGAGTTGCTCCAAGTTTTGACCCAAGCAGAAAACTAAATCCAACACCAGGAAATGCCTCTGACATCATAACGAGCTTAACCTCTACTAATTTAACAGGCAAACATTATGGTCTGCTTACAATAAACATTTAACTGCAGCTTAAGCATATCTGCCTGCAAAGTCAATATAGATCACTAGTTGCAAAGCTCGAGTAGTCTGCTCGTAGCCAAAACAAACATATCTGAATAAAAGCAAAAACTAAGCAGAGGTTATACTTACGGTATCAGACTCAACCTACACCTGACACCACCAGAAACACCACACAGAAGTACGTTTTCATCACCTGATCCTGGACCAGTTTGTTTAACTGATCCTTAGGTAATGCAAAGTGTCCCTCTTAGGCAAGTGCTCTCTCTTCTCCCTGCAGAGTGCTTTTGTGGGGAACCTGCCATTCATCTTCCTTCAAACTGGCCACTCCAAGTTGCTTTTCACAGCTGTGGTCAATAGTACCTTCCTCAAGTCCTTATTCTTGGAGAACAGTATTTTACCTTCAATAACTGACTCAGCCATACAGCAAACTGATAACACCTGTTGCTCAATGGTCTTGTATATAACCTATTATATCAAGTTATTAAAAGGCCCACAGCCTGAGATCAACCCTTTTAAAGCTCCATTCCAGAGAAAACGGTGCTCGTCTTCTCCATTCAATTCATTTTATGACAGATGCAGTCACCATAATTATCAAGGATTAAATAAACTTGTCAAAAAACTATTCAGAGCTTAGGAACATAACAGTAAGTTCCTGATCAGAGATTTGGTATTTTGATTCAAATTCTGTAAGACAGGGTACTTTGCAGGAAAAAATGATATATTTATACATTTGCCACATAGATTTCATGTTGCCAAGTACTTCCTGAAATTTAATCAAAATTAGCATTAGTGGGGAAACTGCCACTTGCTGCACCTAGATGTCGTATCAGACTAAATGAGACTAAGTGGGACAAAATTTGTGCAGTTTTCAAGCCCACTGCTGATCACAGCAAATATTCTGTTCGTAATTAAAGAAGAGATTTCCTGGGACTGACAAAAACATTTTATCCTGCCAAGTTAGTCACTTAAATCATCTCTCTATGGCCCTTCTGTAACCATTTTTTCCATTTTTGTTAGGAACTCTACCCCTACTTGGAGCATGCTCAGGGGAGCACGTTCAACTTTCCTCTGCCCCCTGCAAATCTACAGTTTCATTCTCTGATCTGCAGCCTCACCATTTTTTAGTTTGCAGACAGCTGGTGACTTGCCCCAAGGTGACGCTCTCATGGTTGACCCACTTTTTCTTCTACCCTTGGGAAATCCCAGTGCATTCTCAACTACATTCAATGGTTCCCTGAGGTTTTTTTTCAAAAAGAGCCCACGGCACAGGGGTTGGCACTAGATGATCTTTGAGGTCCCTTCCAACCCAAACCATTCTGTGATTCTATGAAAGACTGTGATAGTTTGATGTGTGGGGGGGTGTTCTGGTGGCAGGGGAGGGGATTTGCTCCCTGTGCCACCAGATCTGAGTCCCATCCCCCCCGGGGGAGGTTGAGCCAAGGCGGCGCCTCTGCGAATTGCCCTATTTAAGTTGGGACAAAGGGGCGGGAAAGGGCTTTTTGCTCAGGAGCGAGGAGAGAGCAGGAGGGCGCTGCCCTCGCTCCCGGCTCCCGGCCGAGCGGCTGCCCGGGCCCGGGCCGGCGCCATGTGCTCAAGATGGCGCCGGGGAGCCACATGGGGGACTCGGTAAGCGCCCCGCTCCCGGGGTGCCCGCCGGGCCGAGCTTCCCCTAGAGAGGATTAATATCTAAGAGGAGACAACCACAACGACCGGGTCAGCAAAGATGGAGCAGGAGGAGGTGTACTGGAGCTGAGGCTTCCCTTGCAAATCGGTGTGAGATGGCAGGCGGCCCCCCTGCAGCCAGGGTGTACTCGGCGGAGCAGCGACCCACTCGCGGCCTGTGGAGAAACCCACGTCGGGAAGGAGATGCCTGAGCCCAGGAGAGGTCGTGGAGCAGGGGATGCGCGACCAGGTACTGTTGATAATGGGGCATGGAATGCACGACGAGGTCGTGGAGGCATCTGGAGACCGTGGGACGACCCACGCCGACGCGAGTGGCAGCAGCTCCCTAAGAGGCCGAGACTGGTAAAGCCCGAACTGGTGCGATCCATGGGGAGGATTGCAATCCTGCGGGCAGGACTTACTTTGGAAAAGTTTGGGGACTTTTTCTTTGTGAGTAGGGGATCCACCGAAGCAAGGGAAAAATGGTGTAAAGACTCCTCCTCCTTTAAGAAAGGAGCGGCAGTGAACAACATGGATGAACTGACCTCTACTCCCCCATTCCCTGTCTCCCTGCGCCGCTGGGGGGAAGGCAGAGCCAGGAACGAAAGGAAAATAGGGGGTGGGGAGGTGTTGTTTTAAGATCGGGCCTTGTTTTCTCTTTCTCCTCTCAAGTAACCGGTTTCGTTCCCTTTTGTCTTTTGTTTAGTAACTGTTAATAAATTGTTTTGTTTTTATGAAGAAAGCCTGAGTCATGTTTTGCCCGAGACCATGTTTGGTGGGTGCTCCCTTTCGGTTCTTGTCTCGACCCTCAGTCCAAAAAAAAAAAAACCACGACAAAGACAAAAGTCCCCAGAGGTGTAAAACTTGGTTCCGGATTTGAAGCTCAACTTTCATTGTTATTTAAAGGCTCTACAGTTCTAGATGAATTTGTTTCCTTTGTAGTTAATATCTAAAGATAACATTAACAAAGAAAACAATAACATTGAGGCAGATAGCAACTGTGGCCTGCACTTGTTTCTCTCTATGCTTGAACATCCTGGAAAGATATATGTAAATTCTTGCATATGCAAGTGTGGTCTGTTTAATTTCTCTCTGCACTGCTGTGTGAGTCAGTTTCCAAGGAGAAAAGGCGTTACTAAGATTACGGAAGAGTTTTTACAAGCTGGTCTGGACTGCCTCTATATAAGCCATGTGCACCTGTGTCAACGATGCCATCTAGACCGCAACTGTCAGTATCTGCTTGCATTCTCCCAGTCCATGCAAATAATCGTTTCCCATCCATAAGTTTTCCTATCTGTTGAGATAAGCAGTTCTATGACTTTGCATGTGTCTTCTCATTCTGCTGTCAGATCTTACACCAGCTCATTGCGCTTGACAGAAAAAAAATCCCTTGAACATAATTCTTGGGGCGGGGTGGGGGGAGGGGAGAGGGCAGAACCCCATTATCTTCAAAATGTGTTCTTCAGGCCAGATTCATTGTAATAAACCATATTTGTACTTTGATCCTTAATTTGCCACTGCTATGCCAGGTAACCGGATCCCGAGAATTTCCTATTGCAGAATACAGATGGTCAGAATTTGTTTCTATAAAAAAGCATCATAAACCTTATACCACATTTGAATGTAAAAATAATTTTAATTCTGTTTATAGTAGTAATAAAGTAATGGAAAATTAAATTTTGTACCTGAGCTGGCCAAAGCTCATAAGAATTTTTCAAACTGATCTCAACCTGAAATGGGTAATTGTGCATTCTATGCTCAACTTGCCAGAGTACGCTGGCTATCAGAAAATGCTTCTAATAATATTCCACAGACAGAACAATTACTGGTCCAAGTCCAGCCTTGGATGTTTAGAGGGGGGGAAAAAAAAAAAAGCATATCATCACAATCAGAAAAAAGGTAGCAAGGCTAAAGAAAATCTGTTTCACAAAAGAAGCAACAACTACACTAAAAATACCAGCTTCTGAGATGCCATCAAACTTGAAAATAGGCTGGAGAGATCTACCCACCCAGATAGTCCTGAGTCCTAGAACCCAAATGCCTTCTTCCATTTTCTCCACATCAATGGCTACAAGAGTGAGAAAATACTTGAATACCTGCCCTTTGGATTTGCACCCTTTACATTTTCTTTTTTTTTTTTCCTGTTAGCTCAATGGACAAAGCTCTTTAAGCCTCATCTCTGATTGATAAGCAACCACTCCTGCTTCTTTATAGACATGGAGAGCAACAGAAAGAAAAGTGCACCTTCCACAAAATGCTTCTTAATATAACCAAACTCATGCTCAGATATCTATGAATAAGTCATACAGGTTACACATACAGAGCACAGCATTGCTGCAGAGAGAAGCAGATAAAAAGGGAGGCAATTCTGTCCTTGCCCGCAACTGAGGGGATACAGTAGAGTCCAGTGAAGGGTCAGCATCCACGTCCCGTGGTCACTAAAAAAGCTGGAGCTGAAAAAAGGCTGAAGGATACCTTCCAGCCACCTGAAAACTAAACTCTTTAAAATGCATGTATCTTATCCAAAAATGCACACTGAAAAGCAAATGAATGTAGTATAGAAATATCTCCCTGTGATGAAAATTTAAGAAACTGAAGGGCTTTCCCATTCTAGTTCATCTTCTGCTAGAAGCTGAAGCCTGACAACTGCAAATTAGTTTTTCATGGGAGTTTTCCTTAAGGATAGGGCCTGGAACAAGGGAGATAGTGGATTCTAGATCTCTTGCTCTCTTCAGATCAAGGCTGGGCACCTTTAAAAAGGCATGCTTTAGCTACTGCAAATTTTACTAAAAACAAAAACAATGACAAAAAAACCCTCACAAAACCCAAAATCACATTTTTGAGTGCTTAGACACTAATGAATGAAGGTTGAGAATCAATGTTGAGAATCACTGTTATACCACATTACATACATTCTCTCTCCATAAAGCCTACAAACAGATGCTGATCCTGGATCCACAGCTTCAGGTAACTGGTGAGCCAATCTAAAAACCTTTCCTGCAATGAAGAGAAACAGTTCCCTCTCTCTCCTGCCAGCTCTGAACTACTGCATGAAGAATTCCACCATGGGTCAGTTCAGTGACTTGTACCAGCAGAAAAACTTCCTCTTCCTAATAAGTAAGGTTATTTCCTCGGCTTAGAGCTCCTTGAACTGGTTCCTTGTAGAGTCAGTCAAACACAAGTGTCAGGACAACGGAGGAGTGGTACCTCAGATCCATTTCAGCTTCAGTCAAGCTGCATTTCGTGTTTGTCTCCACAGCAGGAGGCCCTTGGCCTTCCATAAGATCACAGGATTCAGCCACTTCTGCTTAAAAGCAGTGGAGTGACTGCCTGAGGCCAACTTTTTTTTTCAAGGAAAGCAAAATTTAAAGAAACCAGTTAGTTTCAATAACTTACTTTTATAACCCCTAAACTAGTAAATTTTAGAGTCTAATGTAGCTAGATTCTGTTCAAATAATTTCAGATGTAATTGAACCACAAAGCTCTACGCCTCCTAACACAATGTCACCAGAAAGTGGCTTCTGTTCTCTGACTGAGGTACTTCAGCAAACAAGCAACAAGCAACTTTCTCTTCTTCAAGAAATGAAGGAAACAAACCATACATTTTAATTGAATGTCCAATCAAAAGGAGCATTGCACTGGTGCCTATATAAAGGTAGAACTGTAAGACAGATACTCCGCCCCCTTGTTTGAGTTGGCAGATCATCTATCAAGAATTTAAGCCATACGTCGAGAAGACTATGGAGCTCCTAGTCTCTAACTGTAGTAGTGAAATAAAAAAAGTGATGCTAAAAGAAGAGGGGAACAACAGAATTACTGACTGCTCTCCACTACCTCTAAAAAGGCTGGAAGCTGGGAAGCTGGCAGCAGTGCAGCAAAAAGGTGAGACAGCTATGGTCTGCTTCAAGTGCTCCACGTACAGCTACTTACCTCCGAACAGATGTACATGGGCCTCACGGCCCTCAGAAGCAATGTACTGCTTTTTCACTGTAGGGATGGAGGCACTGTGCAAATCAGGGTCTGGAGACCGGGAGGAGAAGGACTTCGGATACGTTCCTACCTTCAGACTATGCTCCTACCGAGGCGGGGAAAACACCTTGTGCAATAGGTGACTAGCAATGATCCTTCTGGTGAAACCTCCTCAGTGGATGGCAGTATCCCCTCCTCTTGCACCAGGATGGCAGTATCCCATCCTCTTGCACCAGGAATATCCACCCACTGGGCAGAGGAAAAGGAAGGCTGCAGAGTTGAGGCAGACACCTGGCAGGCAGACAGGTGAACGGGTGAGGTGAAAGGACAGCACGGTGACCTGCCAGTCAGGTGCAAGAGTGGCACACCAAGTGCTAGGAGTCACATTCTTATGAAGAGTAAGTTGAGGTGCAGTATGATTGAGGTCTACACAACCAAGTGCCACACAGAGAAGGTGAAAAAGAAACGACTGTTCACCACTTTTTCCATTGCATTAAGGAAGCAGCAGCAGGCAGCTCTAGCAGGTGGCATGTCTGAAACAAATGCAAAGCACGGGAGTTGTGCAACACCCTGCTGCAAGACACAGTGGAGGTTAGCATTTACACTGAGTCCAAAGAACTGGACAAATTCATACCAAAAAAATTCACACCAAACAAAAACAGTCAGAGCAGGACAACTGAATATGATGACAAAAATCTTTACCAAAAAAAAAAATCACTGAACAGAAAACAACTGAGTGCTGAGAGAGCACTCCAGGAAAACAGCACTGCCCATCAGCTTCAACCTCCGGCTCCCAGGGCGTTCAGCATGGGTCACGGTCACAGGTAACATACTGGGTGATCTCATCCAGAACAGCCATTTCTATGTCACCCCAGGGAGAAGCTGGCAAGCATGATCCATATGGTTTTCAATAGTATAAAGGCCAAGAATGATAGTCTGAATTAAATCCCAAATTCTGTAACTTCTGATGCAGGGTAAGGAACAGACAGGTGGAATTTTAGAAGAAACACCCACCCTCCCAAAGAGCAGTTCCTTCAGGGGGTATGTGATATTTAAATAGGACCTAAAAAAACAAAGAGATGAAATAGGTCTCAGAAGTAAGATGGGGAACTAGGATGTATGGATGTTGGGGCTGTTCAGCCTGGAGAAGAGAAGGCCCCGGGGTGATCTTTTTGCAGCCTTCCAGTACTTAAAAGTGGGCTACAGGAAAGCTGTAAAAAGTTTACCCTAACTTTTTACAGACTTTTTACAAGGACGTGTAGGGATAGGACAAGGGGCAATGGCTTTAAACTGAAAGAGGGCAGATTTAGATTAGATATAAGGAAGAAATTTTTTACTCTGAGGTGAGTGAGACACTGGAACAGGTTTCCCAGAGAAGTTGTGGATGCCCCATCCCTGGAAGTGTTCAAGGCCAGGTTGGATGAGGCTTTGAGCAAGCTGGTGTAGTGGAGGGTGTCCCTGCCTGTGGCAGAGGGCTTGGAACTAGATGATCTTTGAGGTCCCTTCCGACCCAAATCATTCTATGATTCAAGGGAGAACATGGAGGTAACATGTTAACATTCCCCAGGAATCTGTTAACATTCTCCAGCGCTCCAGGGAACAAGGAACACAGAAAAAGGCCAGGTCACTCAAAGGGAGGAGTAGTATTACATACTAAAGAAAAAAAAACAGACTTAAAAGAAGACAGATAAATGAATTGTATCAAGCCTAAATGGAAAAAATGTGGTAGTAAAACTACCTCATTGAACCAGAATAAAGCAACAGTGCCCTGGGAGAACAGATGGCCTGTGCCTTTAGGAAACAGGCAGTAATGGGCAACTTTGGTTTCCTCATGGGGATCAGGACATGTCCCCAAGATGAAATTGTAAGCAGTAACTTTATAACTCAACAGTAACTCAACTTTGTTGAATAAGAACAGAAATATATCACTTTTTTTTAAAAAAAAGAAAAGTCTTTGGCCAGTGTAACTTCTGCTTGGTCGTTTAAATGGCTTGATTTTAATTCCAATTGACTTCTTGTACAAACAAAAAGTCTTTTTAAAACAAAAGATGTGCACTAAAGAAAACAACACAAATTCTTCCAAATTAAATATGCTATCTTTTTTCTTGATGATTTTAAAGAGATGAAGCAAATTTCTACAGATAAAAACTACATATTTTCTACACATATCTGACCAGAGGCCAGCCAGCCAGACTGCTGGATGGCAGACAGAAAAGACTGCATAGAGAAAAGATAAGAAAGAAGATGCCAAGGATATTTGCTTGCTGTTTGTTTTAAAGAGCTCTGCAGAGAGTTTTACTTCCACACCAGACATGTTCGGAAAACTGAAAACGAAAAATAAAACTAACTGGCAGGCAGGGAGGAAAAGTCATGATGTACAGAACCATTAGGAAAGGATAGGCACTTTTAGGAAGACTCCACAAGCACATAAATAGGGCTATGTCACTAATAACAGTGTCTCTGGACAGCCAAAACCTTCTGGTGTGGTACACCAAAGGCTTTAAAAATTAAGATGTCCCAGGATAAAACTAAAGTTTCTCTAAAACGAATACATAGCTAAAAGAAAGGAAAACACACAGGAACACATAGTTAGGTTTCACAACAGAGTGCTGCAACCAGTGGAATGGCACACCTTGCGTACATACGGAATTACTTGGGCTAACAAATAAAAAGACTGAAAAACTGCAGACTGCAACACCAAGCAGAGTATAACTAGGGCAAGCATGTTACATGTGTCCTCTTAGCGTTTCCTTAAGCATCATCTCTTGTTCACTAGCAGAAAAAAGACTGGAGCAATACAGAGTTTTGGCCTCAGCAGCTGGCTTTATAATCCTATAATCAAAACCTTTTCACTAAATGTCAACTTCCCCTTATCCCTTTTGCAATCTTTGAAGATCTGATTGGTAGGCCACCAAAGCTTTCCACATACACAGCCCCCAGGCTGATGGTGAGCCTCTCAACGTTTGCTGTCACACAGCAGTGAGGGATCCACTTCCATCTGTCACGGCTGACACTACATCACTTTCTTAAGGCTAGGCTGCCCCGTTTCTCCAGAGAAGAGGGAATCTGCACCCACAAGCGTTCCCTCTGCTCCTCGTTGAGCCTATTATGGCTGGAGTCAGCCCATGATCTGCAGTTTGTTCCTTTCATATTGTTCACCAAATTAAAGATGACATGGCTTGACACCAAAAGGAAAAGGTTTCCAAGCACATCTTATTTGATTACATCTACAGTCCACCACGCTGTCAACATCTTCCTTCTCAACTGCAAAAAAGACACACTCCCATGTAAACAGCTCTTGAGTAGTGAAGAAGATTTAATGGAAAGCAGTGTGGAACTAGATCAGACCAAAAGGGATTGCGAGTCTGATGAAAAAAGCTAGTGTGGAAATTCCCCCCCTGCCCCCCAATCAGGTCCAAAATATTGATGTATCTGCTCGTCTCCAAAAACCAGAAAAGTTCATGTGAAAAAATACTTGAAACATTGAGTTCCAAGTCATTCCAAGACAAGTTAGAACATCCAGTTCCAACGTTGTTATTGCTAGATAGATCCCCATATTTTCTGGGATAACTGTTATGGGTCTCAATAGTGTGATACATAGGCTGTATGTGAGCACCATTGTGGAAAAGACCATGAGCTGGTCCTGCATGACATGGAGGACTGCCATTGCCACGTTTGTAGCTGGTGAGACTCTTAGAGGCAAGGAAGTCTCAATTCAGGTTCAGACACACAGTGTAAAAATCACATCATCTTCCTCATCTCCCATCTGTCCTTCCCAATGCGTCAATAAATGTCCAACAAATTCTCCCATTCTTCCTCTGCTCTAGGGGAAGCAGGCCTCATAGCTGGCCTTCCTTATTCCTCTCTCTCAAAGCAATATGAACGTTTATTCCAATCGGATCGTGTCCCACAATGACATTTAAGGGGATTGCAGGATGTTACAGAGGAATATCCACTTTTTGTTTACTTTTGATGGAAGAAGGGGAGGGAAGCACTATTCATACCCATTCTGTATCTTATTTAGTAAACCAGCAAAGCTTCAACACCCTTTTAGCATATACTTCCACAATCACTCCTGTAAATATCAGGCTGTTCCTTGGAATGTTCAAAGAAGACACTAACAGAGCCAAAAAACCCTCAAAAATGAGGGAACAGTTTACGAAGCCCTTGAGGACTTTGGAGAGACATATTATTCTATAAGGCCTTATTTTCTGTCTTCTGCTCTATGTTTTCAAAGTGAACCAATGTTACTGGAAGGTCATTATGGAGCTCTGGCAAATGAATATAATCTAGGGCCTTCCCAGGACGGGGAGCCATTCCTGCAGAGTTTATCTGGACCCCTGCCCATTGATACACAGATAAATAAGACCAAGGCAGAAAACTGACAGGACACAATTGAAGGGGTGAGCCCACAGCAAGATCCACAAGAGAGTACTGGGCTACTAATAAGCTATAAAGTGCTGTGGCAGTCTTTCTGTAAGAGAGGGCAAGAAACAGCATGAAGGCATCTCAGCACTAAAGATAAAGAAGAAAGAAGGATTCAGCTCTTCCTGGATCTGTCTGATCACTCCTGCTTTAGAAAACAATGAGTACCAACTGCTTCCATCAGAGTAGAGCTCCATGCTGCCTGCTGCAGTGTAGAGATACACTTGTCTTTGCCACCAAACTTTGGGGTTGGGATGGAGAGGGAAGGGGAAAGGAATCCACATGTGGATCATGAGTACCACTTCATTAGCATCAACCCTGGGAGCTGGTGAAATAGGTCTCCTAACACCAGAGACACTCCTGTCTGGAGGACCAAGAGCACTGACGGGGATCCAACTTTCCTCTTGCTAATATTGCAAGAAAAAATGGTTAGGTAAGTATCTCCAAGACTGATCCTGATAAAACTGTCCTACAAAGGAATGATAATTCCAGGGGTTTTCTTTGCCCATCAAAGAAGAGGAACTTTGTCCATTCCTGAAGGAACGAGATTATCATAAAGCATGCAAAAGCACACAGAACACAAAAGTAACAGCAGTGGACATCACATACATCATTCTCAAGCACTGCGTCTCGAAAGTTTCTGATCTCATGTACATCAGCATGAGAATGCTTGTTATGAGCTGGATGATCACTGGCACACAAAGAAAAAAAGCCAAAACATTAACACGTAATTCCTAACCTGTCCCTCTTAGACTGAGAGTCCCAAAAGAAGCTGATACACTGAAATGTGGTGAATAACTTCCAGTGAGACAATACTGCTGCACACTGCCCTTTAGTCATAGCAACTTACAGGCGCAGCACCTCTGAGCATTTGTACTGAGGGAGCATTAGTACACCTTACCTCACACACAACAGGAGGTTAAATGTCACTCGTGCAAAGAAAAAGTTCTCAGGCTGAAAATCTCTGTTGTGACTCACTGAGAAGTTTGTTGCTAACAGGCAGCATTTTCAGTGACAGTACCAGGAATATAAAGAAATTAATGTGCAATGGTAAAATTAGGAAACCTTTCCTTCTATCAATTAAATTGTCTATGCTTCCTCCTTGAAAGCCTAAGGAAATTCAAAAATACAGAAGAAAGATTTTAATATACAGCTGGTTTGGACTGCTCAGAAACATGATACAACAGGTATCGAAATCCCCACCCCTCAAAAAAACCACAGAGGATCTTGAACTTGGCATGCAAGTAGTTCAGCAATACTGATGGAGTGGCAGGGTCACTCCAGTGCTTCATATAGCATACTGGTTCCTCTTCAAATGAAAGATGCACTTCAAGGTCATGGTGTTCATCTTGAAAGTTCTCAGTGGGTCAGGCCCAGGTTACTGGATAACTCCGCTCCCGGTATGCAGGGAAAGCATAATAACTACGGTCACATTCACCAATGCAAACTTGGGCACCACAAGCAATAAAGACACAATGGCAGGAGACTTCAAACTCCACAGCTGCAGAAGACACTGCAATGCACAGTTGCAGTAAAATCTCCCACCCTGTGAAAGCTAACAAGGAGAAACTCTCAGCCTCCCACCTCGAACCCGAGCACCGAAGAGTTATCCCAAAATAACACAACGAAAACGCTCCCTCCCCAAGAGCGGCTATAGAACGGGCTGGCTTTCTAGCATTCGCTTAGCGAGGCACCTAGTGACACCCGGAAGGATGCTCGTCCCCGCGCCTCGGGCGGCACACGGGCCTCGCTGGGAGAACTGACCCCCTCGGCAGGTTCCCCTGGCCCCTCGGTAGGTTCCCGACGCGTCCCCACAGGCCCCGGCCCGGCACAAGGCCACCAGCTGCCTTCGCACCTCAGCCCCCACCTCGCCAGCCGGGGCCGGCCGGGCAACAGAGCCCCCGGCACCAGCCGGCGGGGTCACTCCCTCCCCGGCGGAGCCTTCCGAGGCGCGGCGTGACGGGGCGCCCCCACCCAGGCCGCCCGCGGCCCCACACGACGCTGCCCCAACCCGCGCCCCTGCGAGGCCACCGCCCGCCCCTCCCCCGGCAGGCACGTCCCGGGCCTCGCCCTGAGCCCGGGCACTCGCCGGCCCGGGCAGGAGGCGGCGGAGCCGGTGAAAAAGAGCTGCCGCCGCCGCCCGGGGCTACCCTCGCCCTGCCCCTCACCTCGGGCCGCCCTGCCTCCCCCCGCCGAGGAGGTGGCCGCGTCCGCCCCTGCACTGCAGCTGCCGGTACGCCGCCCCCCCCCCCCCCCGCCCCTCTCGGCAGATGGTTCGCCCCACCCCGGCCCGCCTTCTCATTGGCGGTGGCCGCCCGTCACTCTGCTTAGGGCCCGCCCATCCCCGCGGGCATGCTGGGAACCCGAGTCCTCCGGGCAGGACCTTCCCCGTTCCGCGGCCGGCACCGGGCGGAGGGGCGAACTACAGCTCCCACAGTGCCCCGCGCGCGGCCCCGTAGCGGAGCGGCCCGGCCCGGCCCGGTGCGGCCCGTGGTCCCGCACCTCCCTAGTCGCCAGCGGGACACCCTCTCTCCCGCCAGTGACCCCCGTGGCCACTGCGGCCCGACCTGGCCCGGCTCACCTGGCCCCGCCGCCGCCGGCGCCTCCCGCTGCGGCCGGCGTGGGCAGCGCATACCCCGCGCCCCTCAGTGCGGCTCGCCGGGCTCGGTGCCGCCGGCCCGGCGTGCTGCGGCTGCGGCTCTGTGGCAGGCCGGCCCCGGGCGCATCCTCCCCCTAGGAGCCGCGGCGGGCGGCGGGATTCGCCCACAATGCACCGCGTGCCGCACCGACAGCATCAGTCTGACATCACCCGCGGGCCGCCCCCGCCCGGCCCAGCCCGCCCCGGGCCCGCCCCGCCGCCACCAGCAACCGGCCCCGGCGTGGAGCTGGGCGCCGCACCGCCACCGGTACCGGGTACCGCACTGCCGGCCCACGGGGCTGGGCGCTGCAGCTTGTCGGGACACGGGATGCCGGGCACCGAACCGGTGTGGGGCTGGACACGGCACGGCATCGCCCTGGGAGTGGAGCTGGCACAGCACTGCCCCGCCCTGGGACCGGCAACGGCACCGCCGGCACCATCACGGGTATTGCCGGGACGGGGACTGGTGCAAGGCTCGTCTCTGCGCTACTGGGGTCAGCACTGACACCCCCAGCATGTGGCTAGGCACTGCATAGCCTGGTCACTGGGGCCAGGGCTGGCACTGCCTGTGCAGAGCCTGGTGCTGCGCTTTGGCCGCGACCAACAAGCTGGTCCCGGGACTGTCTCACCAGGACTGTCCCACTGGCCTGCGACTGTCACCAGCACCTTCAGCGTGGAACTGGGCGCTACGCTATTGGCACCAAGGGCAGAGTCAGCACATCTGCCTGGGGCCAAGTGTGGTTTTGCACTGGGACTGGCAGCGTCACCACCGCGGGGCTTGCACTGCGCTCAGCTGGCAGTCGAGTCAGCCCCAGCAGTGCTGGCCTGGACTTTTTTACTACAGTGCTCTGGGGCCAGGGCCAGATCTAGCACGACCAGCAAGGGATTGATGCGCTACACTGCACTGCTAGTGCCAGCACCAGCATAGTCTGGGCTTGACACCTCACTGGGACTGGGACCAGTGCCACCAGCATTGGGCCGGACATTGCACTGCCAGTACCAGCACTGTGGCCATCTGCTCAGAGTCGGGTCCAGCCCTGCCAGGGCTGGGAACAGGCCCAGCAGCCCGCAGCCGGGCACAGCACCAGTGCTGCCAAAACTGCACCACACAGAGAAACAGCTTGCACAAGCAAGCCTCTCCCTCCATGCAGCTGAGCAGTGTGCCTGTCCCTGGGCAGTCTCCTGTTCCCCATCCTGAGGTGCACAGCTGTGCCCCCTGCTCCAGGGACTTGCCATTCTCCATGCGCCAGCTCACTGCTACTGACATTGTGCTTGGAGCACAGATAAGCACGCAGCTTCTACAAACGTGCTGTACAGTGGGCGCAGTTATGCTTTTGTGTTCCCTTTCATCCCAGATGTACAAATCACTCATATCTCCAGCTGTACCTTGTACCTGTGCCCCAAACAGGGGATGTGCACTGTCCCGTGCCCTATAGATGTTCATGCAGCACACTGCAAGGCACACTGCTCCCAGACCCTCTCCACAGACTTGTAACACACCCGTGCCTTCCCCCTGTTCCCACCAGAGTGACCCAACTGTTGTCAGTCCCTAGCTAGAGGTTCTCATCTGATCTCATGTGTGGGATGTCACATCAGCTTCCACAGGATTGCGGTACTCCTCAGGCCCTTGTGGGATGTATTGCCTAGCCAGGACTCTTCTTTCTCCCATAGTAGTCCTTTGGGACCAAGGTGGTAACAAGTGGTATATGTTATGAAGACTGACATTCCTGCAGACATGGCCTTGCAAAGGCAGATCCACCACAACCATGGCTACCCTGAGCCACTCAGACCAGGGAGAATAGGGTTACCAGGCCCTCATAACATTCCACTGGCTGGAGGTGGCCCTGTGCCCCCTGCATTGAGGGCTTTCTCAGTGGAGGCATCCTACAGAAACTCCAGACGGAATCCAGCCCTGCAGCAGCTCATCCTGCAGGTCCCAGGGTGTAACACAACCCTTCCCAGACTGTTGCATTCTCATGCCCAGGCCCTTGTCATTCTAAGTCTATGATTGACAAATGATTGACAGTTACTGCATGAGCTCTCTGTGCTGCAAGTCAAGTCCCCAGCACTTGTATCCCCAGCACCGGCTCCCGGTGCTGGAATTGAGAGGGCTCAAGGAAAGCAGGCAAAACAAAAGCAGAAGATGGGGGATCTGTCTTCCCCTGCAAAGGCCCTCTCATGTGTTGCTTGCCAGCCTGGGCTGCGGCACCAAGGACACTGTTGCATCTTCCACAGCCAGGAGGAAATGGCCTGTCTCTTGTAGGCAGGGTCGGTACCTTGAGTTGATTAGTAATTAATTCATTATCTCAACTCAGTCCAGCTGGGTAATAATGATTGGTTGCCATAATTCTCCCTTTTTGTTTTACCATTTTTTGTTTTCACAAAGGCTTTATGGTGAGCAGAGACCTGGCCCATTCATCCAACTCCAGCACGCTTCCCTCCCGCGAATACCACGTCGGGGCTTGCGGCTTTACCTTCTTCTCCAAAGGACTCTCGCTCGGGCTCCCGGCTCCGGCTCTTTTGGCTCGGCTCAGGCGAGGGAGTCGGGGCTTCCCAGGGTCTCATGGATGTATCACATCGGGATCACCAGTTGTTGCTCACCAGCCTGGGCTACAGCACCAAGGACGCTGTTGCATCTTCCACAGCCAAGAGGAAATGGCCTGCCTCTTGTAGGCAGGGTGGGTACCTTGAGTTGATTAGTAATTAATTCATTATCTCAACTCAGTCCAGCTGGGTAATAATAATTGGTTGCCATACTCATGTACTTCTCTGTGCCCTTTAGATCATTTTTCAGAGGCCTGGTGGAGCACCAAGCACAGACCCAGCAGCAGAGTTGTATTGGAAGAGGCTGTCACAGTCCTGAGTGCACTAATAAGCCTTAATCACCCTTAGAAGCTTCACCAGAGGCTCTACTGACACCCTGCCTATGAGCCCATGAGCTCCATTTCAGCTTAGTCTTCAGTCCCTGCCTGAGCAATGCTGTGCTGATCTCCAGGTCAGCCACAGCTGTACCTGTCCATGGACCTTGACCCGTGGATGAACTTTCTGGCTTAAGCTTGAAGCTGTCTTGTCAGTATGGGCCTGTCCAGGAATCACTGGATAGTGTCTGAGCCAAGCTACCACAACTGGACCTGATCCTGCTCTGTAGATGGACCACCTGGCTTGACCTCACACCTGCCTCATCACCACAAACTTGCTTGATGACTTGAGCTCTTGGCTGAACCTGGCTACTACCGCTGCATCCGCCTTGCTTGGGTACTGCGACATGGGGCCCTGGCTGGGGAGAGCCTTGCCTTGCTGGCAGGGCTAACTTCAGAATTAGAACTGGGACTTGTCCAGCCTCTCTGGGTCCCTCCACCCCTCTCCTGGGAAAGCAGTTTTTCATGCAATCACATTTATGTTGCAACTTGTGTCTCTTTGACCTGATTGAAAGGAGAAGGCGGTACTGCTTGATGAGCTGAAGTGGAAGTCAAGGGACAGCTGGAGACTTCTTAACTTCCTCCAGGCAACTGTCTGCCCATGAGTGGGCCTCTGCCACACGTGAACACTGAGCCCAGAGCCCTTCCATCACCTCCTAAGCTGGAGGGGATGGAAGACTTTGGTGCTGAAGCCTTCAGTCTCCCCTCAGTGTGGGCAGTCCCAAGCGCTGCCCAAGAGCAAGCCAGCATGATGGGGATGTTCATCAGCAAGGACTTTCTGGAAAAAAGTACATAGCAAACATAGTGCAGACTGTGTTGGTGCAGGAGAGTAGCCAAATGGGAAGGAAAGTTCAGTGGTAATCAGTACCAACAACAGCACTGAATCCCTTTGATTTTAAATCCAGCCTTTAGCACGGAACTCTTGAGGATGGGAAACTGATGGCCTGGTCAGCCTAATGACAAGTGCAATGGAGACTACTCTGCTCCTTTTAACCTGCTCTAGTTCCTGTTGCTTTGGACCCAAAGTCTATGCTGATCTATGCCACTGAGTTAAAGTGGTACCTGAACAACTGCATTTTAGCTTTATTTCATCCCTGCTCTAAACCTCCCTCTGAGCCTTCTCTACAGATGGAGCTGAATGGGCCCACAAACCCGCTGGAACAGCTGCCTGGGAACATGTCCAATTCCATCTGCAGGCCCAAATGTAGCTGAAAATCGTGACCTGGGAAGATTTCTAACACAGATCAGTGTGTGCATAGCTCTATAATGATGTTTTTGCCTGGCCCTGCCTTTCTCTTTGGGGCCAGATATCAGCCGTGTGCGTGCTATGTGGGAAGACCGCTGGAAAATATCGTTAGGAGCAGAAAAGTGATAACCAAGTGATAGTCATAGGTTTCCCTATCTTCTTACTCTCCTTTTTAGGGTACTAAGGGAAAAATAAGACAACAAGCAATGGGGAAATGAAAAATAAGACAACAAGCAATGGGGAAATATAACTCTTGTAAAATACCTGCTTTGATAGAATAGATAGAAAGGCAAAGGTCAGAGGGTATTGGTGTGCATGCCCATAGGGTAGCTGTGCCTGGGAGAGCAACACAAGCAGAAATCCCCTGATATTCTCTCTCTCCTTGGTGGCACAGGACTGGTGCTCTCCAGGCTGTTGCACCAGAAAGAGCAAGCGGTGGTCTGTAGGATAAATGGAAAATGAGCCCATGGAAAGTTACTGTGGTGTGGAGGCTGTGGCTGAGATCAGCCTGCCTGGTGGGGTCTCAGCTCTAACCAGGATGGCTTCAGTTGAAGGCTGAGGCTTCAAACAGTCTCCAGTAGGCTAGAGATGGACGTGGAAACACCTGCCAGGCTTGCTAGGATACCAGTAGTTCTTTAACCCGTCAGGGATGAAAATCCTGTGCCCAAGTTCTTCCACTTGGAGGTCCCTATCCTGGAAAGACCTCTGCCTGTGCTCAGCTTTATGCTGGCACATTTAGGGCCTGCACACAACATCAGGTACGTCCTGTATATGTTGGCAGGAATCAAAGATGGGGCCAATGAATAACTGCTGGTAGCAGTAAGAATAGGAGTACAAAGATGTGGGAGGTTGGGCTTTTGGGTTCGGTTTTGATTTTTTTTTTTGCTACAGCTCTGATCAACAGATATCTGCAGCCAAACTTACCCCCTACTCAAACCGCTACTGGCTTGGTTCATCAGCGCCTGCCATGATATCAGCACGGAAGACTGTTAATATATGCTAAGCGCTGCAGCTATTCAGCAGGTGAGCCTGTTAGCTGCTAAAATCTCTTGCAGGGTGATGAGGCTGCCTGGCTGGACCCAGAGGCTGTGACAGGGGATTTGGCTGCAGCAGGGTATGAATTCTTCTGCCCTGGCAGCCACAAGCCTTCAGGAGCTGCTGTAGAGAGGTGGCATTTGCAGATCACAGTAAGTGGATTTCTCCAGAGCTGGTAATGCGAGCATTGCTGCATGGACTCCATAATGCCAGGAAGGTCTTCTGATTGAAGACACAGTGACTGCAGGAGGCAATTCCATCACCTGTCTTTTACCTAGCATCAGCCTTTCCTGGCATACTCAAGTGCTGTACTTAATAATGAGAATTGCTGTAATACCTCTTGGTTCTCAAAAGTCAACAGCCCAATGCCTGCCTTCAGCACCAGAAAGTCATAGCTAGAACAAGTAGGCATCACAAAATCTCAGGAACTCATCTCCCCTCTCCTCAGCTCTCTTGGAGGCAAGAAAGGAGATTTGGGTTGGTGTTTATCTTGCCCAGCAGCCCAGCTGAATGGGGTGATTGGGTAGCCTCCAGGCTGGATTACTTCCAAGTTGTGTTGATGATAGTTGTGGCTTTCTTTGAGGAAAAAGACAGGCAAAACCTGAGGGTAGGACGTGGTCTGGTGAAGCATGAGAAAAATAAAACTTGGTGGTGGAAAAGAAAAATCAGCCTTATGTGGAAGAAAACTAGAGAAGGGCAGCATTCCCAGACGATTTCAAGATCTGCAAATGAAGCAGCTAGGGTTTCTGGCCAAAGAATTTACATTCATGCTTAATTTTCATGACAACTCATTTGCTTGTTTTGTGAAAAGCATTCTTCTGAAATCCTGAGGGGGGATTGTGTGTGTGTGGTTTGCATATAAGTAATCTTTGATAGAAAACTTTTGAGCAATCCTTAAGCAACCCAAGTGAAAGCCGAAGAGCTCTCCATCCTCCTGTGTGGCACCAGGTGGCACACGTGCTGCTGCTTGTAACTCAGCGCTTGGGCAAGACGAAACTCCGGCCTTCGAAACACGAGGAAGGAATACCGGACTGTATTAGCAGTGCTGTAATGCCAACTTTACAAGGAAGTTATGAGTATATGTATTCTTGTAGCTGCAAACGTCAGAAGTGCCAGCAATCAAAATCCTGATAAAATCTGTATTATTTATGTAGATAAAGTGTCTGGTCATATTTCTAGGGTAGGAAGAATTTATAGAAAACACTACTTGTCTCTACCACTGCCAGCATGAGCTTCAGCTGAGCATAAAGAGTAGGTTCAAGTTTTTAGTCTCAAACATGAAATGTGCTTTGTCTGCCCAAACTCTGGGAGTGAGTTGAGTTGGCGCTCAGGTAGTTTGGCACTTCTGAAGGAAGCCCAGTGCTTGCTGCTGTAATATGAGTTTTCAAACTCTGCTGGGAGGCTGGACCAAACTACCTAAAAGAATGAGTTTCTTCATGCTTGCAAAGAGATCCTTGCTACGCACAGAGAAGAAACTTTGTGTTATCTGCTGTAAAATCTCACTGCTCGGTATTTTATGGAATAATTCACTTGCTCTGAGTATATCATTTATCTGTGATGGAGACAACTGGAAAGAGAATTGTTCTGCTTTAGTGGAAGTCTGTCAGAATGCTTTTTTTTAAGGAGAAAGTATTGTCTAAGCTGCAGCTCCCAGCAGGGTAGAGATATGTTTTGGAGTAAACAAGATTCCATTTTATCTTGTTTCTATTTGGGATACAGATGGAGTATAAACGTCCTTTTCCTTGTAAAACAATGCTGTTTCTCGCTGAGCTTAAGATCCAGGATAGTACAGTTCTTGACATCATAAGTCACTCCACAAATAGGAGCACCTTCCTTCAGTGACAAAGAATGTCTTTACAGCCTGGAATATAGAAAAGGAAAGGTATAAAGTTTAGAAGCCTGACAAGAACCTTGAGGGTTTGCACTGTAAAGCCAGGGTTAAATCTGGTCCTGGGATTAAGACAGAGGAAGAAGTGTCATGATACCAAAACCAGGACCTTCACGTTGTGGTAATGACAGTGCTCGCAGGACCGCCAAGCAAAAAGTGGATGTGCACCCACATAGAGAGACTTACCTCATTTCGAGCAAAGGGCTGACGGGTATGACACGTAGCAGCGTGCGAGAGCACAACATGTTTGCCACCTACCCACATGCACAAACAGTGTGTGTGCATGAGGGCTGGGCACGCCGTTTGAGGACTGTGTCACTGCTGTGCTGATTTTGTTGTCAGTATCTGGGCGCATAGTGATGGACTTCAGTTGTTGGTGGGACAGTGTGCGTGTGCGCTGAGTGTTACTGTGCGTGTTTAAGTGCACAGCTGTACCTGGGCGCCTGTGTCTGTGGTGCTGAGGGTGTGTGCAGGGGTGCACTTCTGCCTGCACATCTTCTGCACAGGCGATGTTCCCATCATGGTGCAAATGCAGGGTGTATCACTGTGGGTGACTCCGGGGTGCGAGGGGTTGCTCCCAAGGCTGTGTGGACACAGGGGTACATTTGAGTAGGTGACTCTGGGTGGAGCGTACCTGAGTGCGATGGGTGTTCCCAAGGCTGTGTCTTTCTGGGTGCGGGGTGCTCCTGGGGCCCTGTGGGTGCAGAGGTGTCCCTGGGTATGGGACGCTCCCGGGGCCCTGCGGGTGCAGGGGTGCCCCTGAGTGTGGGACGATCCCGAGGGTGCAGAGGCATCCCTGGGTGTGGGGCGATCCTGGGGCTGTGCAGGTGCAGGGATGTCTCTCGGGGTGCTCCCGGGGCCCTGCGGATGCAGGGGTGTCCCTGGGTGTGGGACACTTCCAGGGGTGCAGGGATGTCCCTGGATGTGGGACGCTCCCGGAGGTTCAGGGGTGTCCCCGGGTGCGAGGCGATCCTGGGGCTGTGAGGGTGCAGGGCTGTCTCTCGGGTGCTCCCGGGGCCCTGTGGGTGCAGGGGTGTCCCTGGGTGTGGGACGCTCCCGGGCGTGGAGGGGTGTCCCTGGGTGTGGGACGCACCCGAAGGTGCAGGGGTGCCCCTGGGTGCGGGACGCTCCCGGGCGTGCAGGGGTGCCCCTGGGTGCGGGACGCTCCCGGGCGTGCAGGGGTGCTCCTGGGTGTGGGACGCTCCCGGGCGTGCAGGGCTGCCCCTGGATGTGGGACGCTCCCGGAGGTGCAGGGGTGTCCCCGGGTGCGGGGCGATCCTGGGGCTGTGCGGGTGCAGGGCTGTCTCTCGGGGTGCTCCCGGGGCCCTGTGGGTGCAGAGGTGTGCCGGGCTGCGGGGTGCCCCCGGGGCAGTGGGGGTGCGGCACCGCCCCGCCGGGGGCAGCCCCTCCCCGCAGGCGGTCTCTCCCGGCCGGCGGGCGGGGGCTGTTCCGTGGCCGGGGGCGGCGCCGGGGCTGGCGGTGCCGGGCGCGGCGGGGCCCCGACGGCTGTGGAGGGCCGTGTCCCATGGCGCTGGCGGCAGTTCGAGCGCGGGTGCTGCGCGCCCTCAGCCGCCCGCTGGAGCCGGGACGGGTCCCGGTCGCCGCCCGGCGCTGCAGCAGCAGCAGCGGCGACGCGGGGGGCCCCACTGCGCTGCCGCCCGGCGGGTACGGGGTCTGGCGGGAGCGGGCGGCCCGCGACCCCGCCGGTTTCTGGGCGGAGGTGGCTCGGGGGTCGCTGCGCTGGGACAGCCCCTTCCACACGTCCTGCCAGCCCGGCCCGGCCGCCTGCGCCGCCCGCTGGTTCCTCGGCGGCCGCCTCAACGTCTCGGGTAAGGCGTCCCCGGGCCCGCGCATCCCCCGCCGCCCTGCGGGCCGCCGCGCCGCCGCTGCCCGCTGGTTTTCCCACTGGGAAACTCCTGCGCGCTGCCCGGGAGGTTTCCCACTGGGGTAGTTCTTCCCAGCGCCCCGCCGTGGGGGAAAAAACAGGGATTTTGGTTGAGCGGCGCTCGGGGAAAATCTGCCGGGTGTTGCGAAATGCTGGGTAGCGGGGAGAAAATCCGAAGCCGAGGTTAACTCCTGGCTGAGCCTCTTGCCCTGGCGCTGCTTCCCCGGCGGCTGCCTGTCGGTTCTGTGGAAACCCTGCCGCAGCCTCGACGTCTTCCTCGGGTCCGTGTGGGGCGAAGGCGAGCGAAGGCCTGCGGATGGGCTGTGGCATCCCTGGCACCAGGCTGGCAGAGAGGCCTTGACCTCAGCTTTGCCACCCTCGACCCTGGCAGCCGGCTGCAGGGATCTGCTTGGTTCAGTGGTGGGCTGCGCAGCGCAGGTGCGAAGAGGAGCCAAAGGTAGAGGACTGTGCAAATCCCAGGCTTTTATGGAGGAAGCTGCAGCTTCTTTTCTCTCTTAAATGGGGAGCTTGGTCTTTTCCTCCAACTTCACCACTTCCGTGAAGGAAGAGAAAAATTTGCCATGACAGTCCTAGCTCCCTCTGAGTTTCTTCCTGGCCAAGGCTCTTCTGTGCTGTGACCCTGCTTCATCCAGTGGGAGGAAGCCCCAGTCCGGTCTAGGGTACAACTTGGTGGTGAAGTCTTTTAACAGGGATGTACGTTTCTTACTTTCGTTTCCTGGTCCTGGGAGAGTGCTTTGATCACTGTTTCAGTAGTTTCTCTGGCCACCTTTTTTCACAGCAAAAGAACAAACCCTCCTCATGTATTCCAGAGAACACAGAGGAGTGTCTTTTCCCAGGAGATGATTCCCAGCAGTGGATCCCAAGTTGATGAATGTGTGTGTGCAGCCCTGCTTCCAGCACCCAGCAATCAGAGGGACTGTAGCTAGACTTCTGTTTTCATTGATTCCTGGTGAAAGGAAGATCTTGGCTGAGCACAGAGACTTCCAAAGATCTGTTTCTTTCCTTTGTAGTGTGGGATCAGCACCTTCTTCTGTATCCCTTGTGGGTCAGGTATCTGAAATCCAGATATTGCTGGGGCTGGTTTTAGATGATGTCTTAGGTCTGGTCGGCAGGCACTTAATGCCACTTAATTTTCTTTGCATAGGTAAAAAGAAATGGTAGATCTCTGAAACATGGATGTACAGAATTAAACAGTTTTGCTATTGCTGGTTTTCTTTTTTTAAGGCACAATGAAGATGGTACTCAGCCACAGCTGAGTGGCTGGTTTCCTGCTAGGAGGCTCTGGTTTTGTCCCTTGATCTCTTGATCTGAATACTGGTTACAGAAACATGGCAACAGTTCAGGTCCCTTATCCAGAGCATCCCGTGTGCCTGTCTGCCAACACAGCTAGACCACAGGCAACTGAGTCATCTGCTGCTTTTTGCTTGAGGAGACCTTGCAGCAGGATTTGGGAGAACTGTGAGCTTCAGTGCTGCTGGGTTTATTGCACTGTAACTCCTGGCCAGAAAAATACCTCAACAAACTACTGCACTTCCAAGGCAACAGGTTCTCAGGAGCATGTCTTACTGAAATAAATCCTTTCCAAGCGTTGTTGAGGAGGCAAGAAAACATGTGGAGAAATCATTAGGGTGTAGCAGTAAGGAGAAGGTCACTAAATTATATTTTGTAAAATGAGCAAAAGGCTCTTGTAAGCCTAAAATCAGGAAGGAAATAATAGCATTTGGCCCTGGTTCACCTGCCACTTCTTACTGAGCAAGGAACTAGAGCTCTCACTTGGCTCAGCTGGGCCTTGCTGTGACAGGAATTCCCTCTGAAGGCTAGTACAGCTGCTTATAAGTAAGAAATGCTGCTTGAGCAATGCATCCCTGTTAATGTGATTTACTGTAGTGTGGCGCAATATGTGAGGATGTTGCTGCAATGAGCTCGGAGGTGGGAGTTGCTAAGGATCACGGACCAAGCCACAGCAGATCCACATCTGGATGGGTGACAGAGGAAATCGGTGTTTAACTGCCTAAAGCATTCCCCATTAGAGCTTTTGTCCTCCTGTATTGTATTAGAATGACCTAAGAAATGGCTTTAACTCCTTTATAGTATTTCTGCAGGAATTTACATTAAGAAATTAAGGACTTTAAAAAGCCGAAGAGCGCTTTTTCATCTTTTTGAGATTGACAGTTGTTCTTGTAATGAAATATCCTGAATTCTGAGGGATTTCTCTCTCTGTGCACCTTTAGGGGCTCCTTTCCGCCCTCCATGTAGTGGTGTAAATCAGCTGTGATCACAGAATGCAGAAGCCAACTCCCGAGCTGCTGTTTACTTAAACTTCACAAATCGTAGCAGCAATAGGCAGCTTTTGTTGCACTAAATTTGTCTTGAAAAATGAAATCCATCCTCACCAGTGTTAACGTTTCCAGGAAATACGATCTGAAACTCAGAATTTTTTGTAAGGATTTTCTCTGAGTTATACAGCAGTGCGCCTGGCTGGTTTTTAATAGTTGTCTATTGAAATAAAGTTAGTGCTTTTGAAAGACTATAATGGAATAAGTAAGCTTAGTGTAGGCTTGGAATTAATACTTTGCAAGGTTAATCTCTAATCATCAGGCAAGTTGCTGCTGAACATTCAGGCAGGTCTCCTGGGTTGATTCTCTGTAAGTTTCTTCATGGTGGGTGCTCTCCCTAAGTTCACTTGAGCATCTCACGTAGTTGTTCAGGTTTCCTCTGCCTCTGGTTGTAGCGGGGAGAGATGCTCCTTCAGATGGTAATTTTACACCTTCAAGTTTTAGGGGATGTAACACACAGCTTGAAGCTCGTTCATATTTCCCAGATGTCTGTGTAGATGTCTGTATTCCATCAGTTTACCCTAGATGCTAAAGTTTTGGGTATTTTCAGTTAGCTGAGATTCAGCTCTTTCATTATACCCTGGAATAAAAATGTTTCACATAAGCTTTAATTAGAAAATTCAAATGACGCAGTGCTAAAAATACAAGCTGGGGAAGACAGTCTGTCAGATTTCTGTAGTGAAATGCTGCTCTGGGGAATAAAAACATCGAAAGAGTGTCTTGTCTTTGTGGTGCTGGGAGCAGGGGAGACACTTGGACTGGTTTAAGCTTAGCCAGTGAAGCTAAGCCGAGCTGAATCGGCTGAGGCTTGTCATGGGGATGCTATCTCTAAGGCAGCTGTACCAAATAAATATAATATTTGCAGTATTTGCTTACTACATATCTGGCCAAGGTCAGCTTTACTAGTGCTACAATTGCTAACCACTGTAAAGGACAACTTCCTGGTCTCTTAAGTGAGTGTGTGGCTAGCTAGCTAACGAATTGTGTTTCACCTTGTGCTAGCTTGCTGTTACGCTTGACCAAGCTAAGTTTATGCAGCACCTTACATATGATCAGGCTTTGTTGAAACCTCTGTTTTCTTACAGTAAATTGCTTGGATCGACACGTTGAAAAGTCTCCGAACAGAGTGGCTTTGATTTGGGAGAGAGATGAGCCTGGCACTGCAGTGCATGTAACGTACAGGTATGGCACCTTCTCGTGATGCTTTGTGATGCCAGGCAGTGTGGTGGGGTGGGGAGAAGAGCTGATGCTCCAAAATCAGAACTCTGTGAAATTCTCCTTTCTTCCAAGGTACTCCAGCACGTAGGACATGGAACCACAGCACTGCTGCTAGGTTGTGGTGTCGTGATGATATGACTCCTGAAAAACAGAGGCATGTTCCTACCAAGAAATTATATTCTTCCCCTGGCTTCTTCATGGAGAGGGCTCCCTGATCTTAGACTCATGAATAATAAGCATATTGCAGGGTAAGAGGTACAGTGGATGTAAGTTAGTGACAGCTACAGAAAATTTCAGACTCAGATCTGGCATCATCTTCTGGTTATGGTGTTAATCAGGCCTGCCTGTAGATTCCCTGTAAGTGGGGGCTTTTAGGAGAGAAAGGCTGTTTTTTTTTTTTTTCCTCCCTGGCTTATTTTCTCAACTGCCAGTTTTCTTTTTGCTTATTAGAAGCGTTCATGGGAAAATTTCTGTGAGCAGCTTTCGGTTTCAGGACAGCAGCAAGTGTCTTGGTGCAAACAACGCCTTGCGTTGATGGTCAACAGCATGATGTTGAGTCCTGACTGGAGGCAATTTGAAGTTCCTGTTCCTTTTCCCCATCCTCAGTGCAGTTTAGAGCAACCTTGAGGCTGCTCTGAGTGATGTTGACTTGTAACTACTGCTATAGATTGTAGGGTTTGTTAAAATAGGGCAGATTTCAAGCATATTTTTCTTTTCCCTGCTATGTGCCCTCATTTAGGAGGCATACCTGCCTGCAAAAATACCTTTTACATCATCTGTCTCTCTAGGAAAAGTTGAAGGTTCCCAGGCTTGTTACATTCCTCGGTGCATGTTTTAGGGAGCCAGATGTTTGATCTGCTGAATCAGAAAGCAGAGGAGACGTAGCAAGTGCTGTCATCTGACTCTTTTACAAAATGTTCTCTGTAGCCTGTTGATAGTTGGGATTCCTGGAGCTTCTGGAGTCTAAATAGGTTCTGGTGGTCTGGTTAACTGCCAGCATTTATCAAAGCTTCTGAAAACGTTATTCTATAGAGTGAAGAGCTGATCAGCAGAGTGGAGTGGGTGAACAAATAGCTTTGAGATGTTAGTGCAACAGAAATAAAAACTGTCTGATATAAAGCTGTGGAAGAAGTGAGTTGAGTTTAATCTTGGTATTGTTATTTGATGGTCTGTGTAGGCATGTTGTGATATAGATGTGTTGTAACCAATGGGTAGCTTGACTAAATGCTTTGAATTTTGCTTTTGCCATTCTGGCGATAGCAAAGGAGGTAGAATTGAAGGTTTTTCCTAGAGCTTGGGTGGTATGTGCACTTTTACCGCTCTCTGTACGCCCCGGGCATGAAACTGGGGGTAGGTCAGAGGTGGGAATTGTGCTCTGATTAACCTGAGAAGGAGAGAAGTCCATCAGATAGCACAGCCTCATTTAAGGCAACTCTAGCCTACCCGTTAGGCTGTGTTACTTGAAATGTGCTGAGCTGCTCCAGACCCTCAAACCATCTTCTAGGAATCTCTGGAGAAATGAGGAGGCTTTTCTGAACAGCAACAGAACTGTTGTTTCCTTGGCCATGCCAAAATGTATTTGGAAGAAAGCATATTTTCAGCCTGTGGATTCGTGATTGCTGTGGCTTGAAGACAAGTAACCCACATTTGAAAACTGAATCCATCTCTGTGCAGCCTTGCAAAGATACGGTAACTAGGAACCAGAAAGAAGAACATCCAAGTGAAGGACAATTTGGCAACCTCTATGTTCAAACTTCTGCTTGTATTTGAGAGCCATGTTCCTGTTGCTGTCTGGTGTTCTTGGGGAGATGTGACTGCATTCAAGTGACACAGGTTCTCAAGAGACTTTGGTCCTACAACATGATAAAATGGGTCACTTGGTTCTCTGCTTGTTTCATTAAGTCAGGAATAGCTTTGTTGAAAACAGCGATATTACATGGGTGTGTACGCAAGGAGAGAATCAAAAGTTTTGCCTTTTCTGTGATCTTTGGACTGCGTTTTTAAAAGTTTTTAATGGGGCGGTAAGGTTTTCCAAGGTGTGTTGGCACTGACCTCTGTTTGAGGCTGGGCTTAGTTGAAAGCTGTTTGCAGTAGCATCTTGTTTTAACTAGAAACTCTGTGAGGGAAAGCATATCAGAAAAAGAGGTGGCCCAGAAGCTGTGATGCCAGTAGAGTAACCCTCCAAGAGCCTCCTGTAGCAGAGTGGTCTCTGCACTCCAGCCTCAGTGCAGGACAGCCCCAGTGTGAAGAGGGAATGAGACGGATGTTGGATATCAGGAGGATCCAAACTCTGGTGTCTGTGGCAGAGGAGATGTGCCCCTTCCCTTAGGATCTGAATGTGCTGTTAATGGGACGACAGCCTTAAAGTCAAGCCCTAGGAAGGTAAAGACTTTAATGTGGCCACTGCCTTATGGACCAGCTTCGAGGACGGTCCTGGAATCTCAGCTGAGAGGTGTCCAGGGCTTACGTGAAGTACAAAGCACCATTTTCTTATGTTATCTACCTTGCAAAGCTTGCTGCTGTGAGCTGCTTCTCCTTATAGATAAGCCTTGAGTGGCACAAGGAAAGACATGGCTGCTGGCATTGGCCCTCTTCCTTCTCCTCTGGGGAGCTGTCAGGGGCAGGAAAGCAGCTGAGCGCTGTTCCCGTTCCTGTCACAGCCTGCAAAGGAAGCAGGAGACTCTGCAGGAAAAGGACTGGAACAAGCTTCCTCCTCCCTGAGGAACGGGAAGGCCTCGATCAGTGCGGCCTCTGCCGTGCATTGGCAAGAAAATGCAGCTGCATTGGCAAGTGCTATCCCAGCTTGCGCGTCCTTGGGAGGAGTAAGAGCCTCATTTGCCTCTGCCGCCCCATCAACTGCCTCACTTGTGGTGGGCAAAGAGCTGGTGGGACCATGCCATAAATCTTCATCCCTCTGCACCCTTGTCAGCAAGGTGGGTTGTGTTTATGTAGCTGAGTTCAAGTGCTCTGTGATAGGAGAGGAATTCAAACATCTCCTTATTGGCAAAGATGCACAAAGCCAGGGGTGAAACATTTCAGTTTTGCTTGAATGATGATTGCTGCCCTTACAAGTTCAGCTGTGATGATCTTTTTTTTTGCTGCTGAGTTTTGTCCTGTCTCTCCAGCTGATGTAACTCAGCCTTTCGGGGGAAAAATGTTCCCTGGCCCCTCTTGTGGTTTTTCCTCCTCTGAGTTTCATTTTTATCAAGTAGAAATTCAAATAAGTTTCACATTATCTCCAGTTTTGAATGGGAAAGCAGGAGACTTGTTTTTTTACTGCTTTGTGACAGCAAGGCATGCAACCCTCCTGGAATTTGGTGGCTGCAGTCAGCAAAGTGGGGACAGATCATGCCAATCTGTTGTCAAAAGGTCTAGCTCTCCAGATACTAAACCACCATAAACCCATTGGTAGTGCAGTGGTGAAGTAGCAGTTAACCTACAGGAGTGAGCAGCCAGCTGAATTAATTGGCAGAAGGGTCCAAGCCAGCTGGGAGTGTTTTGTCCTGGTCTGTGGATGTTGTCAAGGCCCAGGAGCTTTGAAACCTTGCAGAGGAATTCCCCGGTGCCTTGCTGAGCCTGTGTTTTAAAGGGCACTATATTATCAAGTGCCTTATATAAGCAGGCAGAGTTGGTGCTGGAGCTCAGCAACAGGGAATGTTAAAGACAGCAGCTAAAGTGATGCCAGACCTCCCCCTGTCTGACATGGGGTTATTTATTCTCTTTATAGTGTTCCCTTGTTTACTACGGTCTCAACTATTTAGCCACCTGTGAGCCAGTGTTTCCTAGCACTGCAGAATCCTATGGATATTGCCAAAGGGAGCTGTGTGAAGAAGTGGGCAGCAGTATGCGTTAGCTAACCTGTTTTTGCAAAGAGTTGCAGGCTGGGTCTCAGCAGAAGGGTTTTAATTTACGAAGGAGCTCACTCCAGTGCAGAAAACGTTGCAGGGAGAGGAAATGTTCAAAATGTAAATACGAAGTAGGGAAAGGAGAGCAGAAGCAGAGAGGCCAGAAATTAGGGTCCTAGATAGCTTTTCCTAGGGTCCTAGGTAGGTGGGAATGTGCAGAGGAGATATAGTTGGACATTCTTGTTAACCACATCAGAGCTGTGACTTTAACAAGCCAAGGGATGGTGGTTCCTTAGCCCCAGCTAAGGAAATTGTATCAGAGATCATAGTGAAGATTGCAGCTGGAAGCCATGTGGGTACTTACTTCTTGCCAATGTTGGCTTCCTAAGTTGAAATTACATGTAAATCTTGCCCAGCCTTTTGGCTTTCCCTATCCAAGGCAGCTCAGGGACTTTTTACTTTCTCACCTGAGAAAGGTCACAAGAGGTTTTCCTTGCCTTGGGTTCAGGATGTCTGCTGGAAGGCTGGAGAGCTGTGCTTGTTTAGCAATTGAATCTACAGCCAGAAAGCCTTGTGTTGGGCTTCATATTTTTCAGTTATTCTCACTGAAATGGAAAAAATGCTGAGTCTTCCTTTTGGTGAAAAAAAGGAAACATGAGTTTTCTTAATTTAGCAAAAAAGTGAGGAAAATGGAGGGTTAAACTGAGACACTGTCACAGAAGCTGCAGTGAGGAGTGAATACATTTGTGCGTTATTCTTGTGGCTCTAACATTGACCGAGGAAGAAGGGATGGGTGAAGACCTACTGTGTCCTACGGGACTTGAGCCCACGTCTCAGATGGCAATGCTCACAGTGCTGTGATCTCAGGGTATAGAGGCAGGCTTCGAACTTGGCTGCTCCGCAGTAATTCACATAGAGCAACAGCTAGGCTGAGAGACGCCCAGGTCTGTTTCTTGGTTGTTTTTTTTTTTTTAAACTATCCTGTTTGGGGCATTTGTCCTGAATTTTCAAATAGTTTCAGCCTGATCCAAACTGTGGTTCCAGGAAATAAACTGGTCACTGCAAGAACTCGACCCAGCCTTAGTGCTGAGACAGCAGAGGACATGGCTTGTGCTGAACCTCCTAAACAGGCACTGTCAAAGCCCATGTACGGCACAGAATATATTAGGAAAATGGCTAGAAATGCTTTGCAAAAGGCTGCTTCCCAAAGAAGGTCTTGATGCGATTTTTTTGGATGTAAAAAACTGGCTTCCTTTGTTTAGAAAGCTGCAGGCTGTCTTGCTGTGGTGAAAGATAGCCTCAGACTTCTTGGAAAAATGTTTCTGCCAGGGCGTCCCTAAAATGCATCAGAGAAATGCCGTGTGTCGGTGATGGTTTTTACAGGAGTCTTTGTTTCAGACATTGAGCGATGAGCTTTGGAAACACAGCTACCACTATATCTGGGGAGGGATCTGGGAGAAGTATGGTCTGGTACTTTCTGAGCAGAGATGTTGTAAAGATAGGGAGAGAAGTGCTGCATCTGGTAGATTAAACAGAAGTACTGGCCTGAGCAGTGATCTGCTGGCTGTGCTGAGGGGACAGCCTTGCAGATCTTGTGCTTAGAAGGGATGCTGTGATAGCTGAGGAGATGCCTGTGTAAAGGGTGATGAGCCTCTAGCAGAGAACAGTGTTAATGTTCAAAGTCTTGTTTATGGGCAAAAAGGAAGCACACTTTATAGAGAGAGGACTGAGAGCTTATTCTTAGTGTAATTGAGCCCTGAACATTCTAATCTTATTAGTCAAGATCTAATTATTACAGAAGAGGAAAGGAAGAGGTCCTGTTGGTTACCACTTTTGTTTAGCGTCAGGTCCACGTTTCTCGTACTGGTCGTTCGCAATGTGGGGCCACCAGTACCAGCCTGTGCTCCATCTCCTTTTGTCCCATAACTGTTCTCCTTCATGCCACATCCTGTGCCTCCATTTCTCAAGGCCTCTTACCATACCAAGCCTGTGTTTCTTTATACTACGTCATTATGCTAGGGTTGTAAACCCGTGATGGTTGCATAAAAAGATAAAGAACATTATCCATGGTTACCTGGTCAATTAGAAGAATTGCTGTTGCAGCTAAACGAAGTGAAACAAAGCTTTGGGTAGGTCAGGAAGAGCTCAGACAGAGCGACCATCATAACCTGCATTCCTGAGACCTTGCGAACTCGCTACAAAGCCTGTGGCATGTTGCTTGCCACAGCAGCGCCCTGTTACAGGGCTGCAGGGACACAACAGGAGCGGGCTGCTCCGTCCCTGAAAGGACGTGGTTTTCCAGCAGGTCATGACGTGAAACAGCTACGTGAAAGGTTTGCTCCAAAGCTGACGGAAATCAGCGGGCGGCAGGTCAGGAGAGAGAATGTAAGAGCAGCTTTGCGACTGGGTGGTTGTTACAGTTGTGGAGGGGGGATTTGTGCGCAACCCAGCCTCTTCTCCCTGTTCATGTTTCCTGCTGGCACAGGGGGAGAGCCAGCTCTCTTGTGCATGGCATTTAAAGCCTGTCAGTGAGCAGGCATGTCATTAGGGTAAGATGGTGCTTCCCTCTGATTTTGGAGGTGCAGGGTGGGTAAATTCACATGAAATCCATGTTCAGCAGCTGTCTACCCTCACACCTGCAGTACAGTGAATGGGTTGGGCTTGTCCACATTTTCAGTTGAAAGATAATGTTTTCTGAAAGCCAGTCTAGAAAGCCAGTCTAGAATCTCCTACATGTGTCACAATTTGTCACCTTCCCTGCCCGTGTTCATTAACGCACCTACTGTCTCCCTGGCTTGCTTTGTTTTAAAAGCACATGCTATATATACTCTTATTTCTCCTGTGCAAACGGCCTCACCTCCTGGGTCCAGCTGGTTGCTGCTTCCCTGTTTCTCAGCTCAACCCTGATGCTTTACCCTCCGGATTGGCATCTTGCTGCCCGATTTGCTCTCTTAGCTGCCTTCAGCTCTTACTATCAGCTTTTGCAGAGGTGTTGCAGACTGTTGCGCCATGAAGTGACTGCAGTTTCTTGGCTGTCTCTGTCCAGAGTCGCTTCCTTTGGTTGCAGCACATTTCCTTCTCCTGCGGCGGCTCTGCTGAGATCCTCTTGTCTGCCTGGCTTGCGTGCAGGGAGCCAGGCGTCCTGGGACCCTCTGTGTGCCCCGTGGCTTTGTCCATCTCTGGTGGTTGTCCTGCCTGCCTCTGCTGAGTGTCGTGCCCTGCTCCGCAGCGTCTGCTTGGGCAGCTGTGCTGAAATCCTTTGCAGTGCAGGGAGATGGCAACACTCTGAGCATTGCCTGGGATTTTGCCTTTCTTCTTGTGGTTTGCAGGAGTGGTGCATATCTGCCCTGAGCCCCTGGCTACCCTCTGCCCTTCACTGCCAACAGCTCAGCCCTTTCAGGGTAGACATTTTCACTCTAAGTGTATGTTTCCTCTACCCTTCCTCTCTACCCCATGTTTCAGTGCACGCAGAAGCTAAGTGAAGATGCTCGGCTCCAGGGTGACAGCATCTAGCTCTGTTCAGCGTCTGGTGTATGTTTTTGGTAGATTGCCTTGCTTCCAACACACCTCCTGAGCGCGGATGGAGGCAAGCCTTTCCCTGTGCACAGCCGGCCAGTGTTCGATGGCATTACCTCTGCGCCAAGGGTGGGGCAGTGCTGGGCCTGAGGCCTCAATTGCTCTTGGCTCTTCTAGCCTTGTGTGGTGGAGGGACTGCAATGCCAAGCTTGGCAGCAGTAGCAGGTGGTAATGGTCATGATTCCCTCTTGCTTAGTCCAGTTAGATCTCACCCACCCAGTTGTGCAGGGCAGTGACCCTGTAGGGTGCTCGTTCCATCCTGAGAACGTACTGGAAGTACTGGAAATGTGTAACCTGCTGGCATGTACTAATTGCCTTACTGTTAGATAGCAAAACGTGTGTGAAGGAGTGAGGGAGTCAAGGGAAGGATTCCTGACACAGCATTTCTGCTAACTTCCTTTTCTTGAACTGGAGGGGAATCCTGAGTTGCTGCCACAGGAGCCAGAAGACACACCTGATGCCAAGAGATTTGTGGATGTCTTTGTTGGAGTTCTTGGCTTCACCTTCTCCTTGTCCTTATGTCCATTCCTCCATGTGCTGCACTGCCAAGGGACCTCCAAGGCCTTCCTATATGGGTCTTTCAGAGCACAAAGGAGAAGGCAAAGTGAATAAATCTGGGGGTGAAGACATGGTTCTTCTTGTCTATCAATCAGCTTGCTTGCACGCTCTCATTAAGCAGATGTTACATTGGGGTTAATGATAAAAAAAACAACGAGAGCTTCTGCCATCATGGTCACTGGGTCCTGAACAAGCAAATGAACCACGAAGTTGCTCAGAAAGGATGCCCTTGCCAGAGCTCTTCTAGCTTTTCTGTTCAAGAGAAAGAGGCTGCAGCTCTGAAAGCACTTGGGTATTTTCCATTGCAGATTAGTGGTTTTTATTTTGCTTTCTCACAACTGCTTGTCTGGGGCTTGTTTCACTTCTTATGCTCTGCAGTTGAGCAGCGTAGTTTTGTTTTGGCTCTTTAATTTACTCATATTGAGATTTTTCTCTAATACAGCATTGGATGAATTATGGACCAGAGAACGTGACCTTTTGGTACGTACAGAAAAACAAACATTAGGTGGGAATTCGTTTTTGCACGGAGTCATTGAGTTCATGAATTTAGTGGAAGCAAGCAAAATAATACATCTAACAGACTATGCACTTATGTAGATAGCAAAAACATGCATGGTAACGAAGTGCTTGGGAAGAGGTTTTAAATGTTGTACTTTAGAGTTTAGGTTGATCTCTAGCTGTAAGGGATTAGGAGGGAATTCAGTCTGGGGTAAAGCCACTCCAAATCTGCTTTCTGCAGGATTGTGGTCACTCTGTGGTGGCAGAGAAGGCTCAGAGCAGACCCTGAGCACATCTGGCCACCTCTCCAAGTTCCTGTGCTTCAGGAATGATCTATTTACTTGATGCTATGGGAATAGTCTTAAAATAAATATCACAAAGTGCTGTGGCTGGGATTTAAGGCTTGTTTTCCTTACCTTCCAAAGATGGTGGAGAAGTCATCACTGCATCTATCTTCATACTTTCTCTATGGCTGTTTTGCTTTGCTTCCCTCACAGAGCAGATGGAGTTTTATACCAAAGAAATAAAATGCCAAATTATTCTCAGGCCATGGTTTTGTTATGTCATTTCCAAAGTGGAGCACCTGGGCTTTGCCTATTTCCAACTTGCATCGGTTTAAAAAAGAAGAAACAAAACAATTTTTGATGGACCAGGAAGAAACATTTCTCTTTATTTTCAGCTTAGCCACCAGCTGAAAGCTGGTTTTGTTTGTTTGTTTTTTCACAGCTATGGCCAGTTCTGGGAGATTATGATACATTGGTAGGTTCATGTTTTACAGCTTATTATGGAATGCAGACCCCCAAAATTCATTTGTTTGTTTACAGTTTTTGGAGTCCCCGGTGGTGTAGCTTACAGACCCCGAAGGGTTCACAGGCAACAGGTTAAAGATTATGGTTCTAGGGAGTAGAAGATACCTCCCTCCTCTGGGCCTCAGTACTCAGAGAGTTCCTGAACCCAGAGGACAATTTTCATTCCTGGTGGACTCTGCGAACCTTCTCTTCTGACCTGATGGTTGGCACCAGTAAGGGGTGCTCTGCTGCCTCTCGTGAGGGTCACCTCCTTCCTTGCTGTGAGACCACTCCTTGCTTGGCACTATTATCTGTCTTTCTCTCAAAGCCCTTCCACTGCGGGCACACAGAGCTGTTCAGTTCATGACAGCATCTTGGTGCCAGGCATGCCTGCAACTGTGTTAAACCCCATGCAGGCATCAGAATAAGTGTACGAGCAACTCCTTGTCCACAAACTGCTTTTTCATACCTTAGAGGAACTTTTCTGCTATTAAGTCAGCATGTTACAGTGGCGAGCTCTGTGAAATGAGCCTTTGTTCGTGTTCTCAGTGTTCCCAAGTTTCTCTATGCAAGAGTGGCTGCAGCTTTACACGGAGCAGAATCTCAGTTCTGCGAGGCTGTTGCACTGTGCAGCGCAGCAGGAATTCGGGCTGCCAGTGATCCAGCTTCGATGAGAGTCTTGGAAAATCTGCCACTCACACAGTGTCTCAGGACTTCTCCTTTTCTTCCTCATGCATGCAAATGTGTTATTTACCCATGCAATTTAAAGAGAAGCTACTAGTTGTTAAGCACTTCCATCAGTTCCCCAATATAAACAGTGCTGGGAGTCTTTGGACAACGGCTTCCACTTCATCTTGCGTTTATCCCACATATGTTCCTAGTAGCTTCTGACTAAAGGCATCAAGGATGGCTGAAATGGACACCGACTTCTAGAAGCAGCAGGACAGCCACTGGCTTGCTGGCTGCTCTACGCACGCCAGAGCCTGGCAGCTCTGGGCAGCACCTGCAGCTCTTACTCCCTCGTCCTTCTGCAGCAAGCGTGGCTCTCTGTCCCCTTTTTCTTCTCTCCTCAATGGAAGGAGCAGTCTGGCTCTCACCACACCCCAGGCCACCCTTCTTTAAGATACAAAAGCTAGCATGCCCTATAGTGCTGAGATGAGAAGATCCAGAGGTGATTGCGATGCTTCTCTCGGTTCAAGTTCCTCGTTTTTTTTGCTGTAAAACAGGTTGTGCAGTCACATGATAACGTTGCTTCTGTGCCGCAGGGAACTACTGGATCTGACTTGCCGTCTTGCCAACACCCTGAAGAAATATGGGATACAGAAAGGAGACAAGGTGGCCATCTATATGTCCGTGTCTCCCTTGTCTGTGGCAGCTATGCTGGCTTGTGCCAGGATTGGTGCTGTTCACACTGTGATCTTCGCTGGATTCAGTGCGGAATCCTTAGCTGGGAGGATCATGGACTGTAAGTAGATGCAGAACAGGGAACAAACCCCTCTGGACAGTGCTCCAAAACATAATCCCAATTTTGTGTTTCCTTGGCAGAAAGAGAAAAGGTTCATTCTCAGCTGGTGGGACAGTTCACTCTGCTTTGCAAAGTACTGTGAAGAGCCTATTCCCTAGTGGCAGATGCAGTATCCTCTGGCCTTGAAATACCTTATAAATTGCTTGACATTCAGTCTGCTCTGGGTTACTGCCAGTCAATGTGAAGCTGGAGGGAAAACCAGAGCTTAGGAATGGGGCCTGATTTGTTCTTTTTCAGTGTAATCACAGTGTTTCTTTGATACTCCTGCACAGTGCTAATTCTGCAGTCTCGATTGTGCTACTCTGATTTATGTATGGAAGTGTTGGCAGCCTGCCCCTGCTTTGTTAGCCATTGTACCAACGGACAGAGCTGTTCTTAGATTAAAGCACTTGTAGCATGTTGGGTAAAAAGTAATGCTAAAAATACCAGCAGAAGAACAGAATAGCAAGTCGCTCACGTCCTAGCAGTCACATCAGTTTCTTTAAGGCTAGTGTGAGGGAGTAAGTTTTACAGCAATTTTCATGCATTTTTTTCTGGTTTAGGAGAGTTAATCTAAAGAGAGCAAGTATGTGTTTTGGTTATCCCTCACTTCTGGCCACTTGTGTGGAGTTAATGGGCTCCAGAGAGCCATTTCTCTGCAGCCACAGCTCTGTAATTAGTATAGTGTGGTACAGTTTGAAGGGCTCTGCTGGACTGCTGCTGTGTGCTGTGGCTTCCAGGAGGTTTCCCCTCAAGGTATGGGTGAGTTTCAGAAGGCTGCAGGTATATCAGAGCAGGGTAATGCCTCCGAGAGGCTGCTGTGTTTACTGCTCTTCAGTTTGTGATGGAGAGTTATATGCAGCCCCAAAGAGAGGATGAGAAAGGGTAACGAAGGTGCTCGTTCACTGAGGTTGTGGGAGATCTTGCACTGGTTTCAGTGCATGAACTGTTAGGCTAGAACAGCAGTATTCACTGTAACACAGGTAACTGGGAAGAAACCGTTCTGCCTGTTGGTTTTGCTAGGCGGGAATTAAGGCATTTAAATTGCAGTGAGTGATGCATGTGCTAGACATTGGGAAAGACTTTCTCATGTTCATGGTAGGCATTGGAGTGGACTGGTGGGAAGGGCTAGAACAGCTACCATTTGATTGTTTGGAAGATTGGACTGGCGGCTGCTAGAAATTGTTTAGCTGTAGCAAACCCTGCCTTGGAGTGGAGGAGACGGAATAGATAACCTATGGAGGTTCCTGCTGCCCCTAATCTCTGAGGGTCTCAGGTTCTAAAATGTTTTCATCAGTGATGCTGAGTGTTGTTGATTGATAGAAGTTCTGAGTATGTCACACATGTTGTACATCATCCCCAAAAGTAATGAAAGCAGGATGCACATACTAGCCTGGAAAACAGGCTGGTGTGTCTGCTATTTTTTTCTTTTTTTAGCTGGATGCAAAGCAGTTATCACCTACAACCAGGGAGTCAGGGGAGGCCGAATCATAGAGCTGAAGACAGCTGTGGATGAAGCTGTGAAGAACTGTCCAAGCATCAAACACATCTTTGTGGCTCAGAGGACAGATAACAAGGTCCAGATGGGTGACCGTGATATTCCCCTTGAGGAGGTATGTTGGTGCTGGTAAACCTTGCCTGTTTCCCCTGATATTTCTTGAAGTATGTGATGTTTACTGTGCTGGGGGAGAGAAATATGCTGCAGTAATAAATGTAGGGACCAGGTAACACAGACATCTCTGAGACCCGATGCAGGGCTGTGCAGAACGTATGTGTGAGAGTCTTGCTGAATGTGTAGATCACAGACACTCTGATGTTTGGCTTTGGTCTTTCATCTGCTGTGGGCTACACTGGGAATCGGCAGCCAAGGAAGATCAGGCAATCTCCATACTTTCCTTGCATACGTAAGCTGAGCTAAAAGCCTGTGAAGCAGCCGCTGCACTGAGGTGCACTTGGCACCTAGTGTAGCCACACCAGACCTGCCAGCAATAACTGGCCTTTACAGTCCTTCTGGAGCAAATTTTCAGTGTGTGCTGCTCTTCCCGTGCTGCCACAGTAGGTTGGTGGGTCAATGGATACAGCTATGTTGCAGTCACAGCATATGTGTGTCTCTGCAGTCACTTAGCTCTGCAGATACCACCTGCTGGCACTCCAGATAACTCCTTTTAGGTCTAAGTGTTGGCTATGTCATCTTTCTCTCTATCTGTGCATTTGGATCTGACTTCTACAGATGAAAAGGTGATGCCCCTTGCGGTGTCTGGATCTTCATCCTCAGATGGATTGCCTGTATTTACAGTCTGCTGGGATTGTGAGTTGAAGCAGCTCAACCTGTCTGATTCATCTCAGCATGGGGGGCATGCTGCTCCATTTTAGTCGTCTTTGCAAACAGTGCTGAGATTTAAGGAATGAGTGTTTCCTGAGACCCAGAGTGCGCTGATACCATTGCTGCTGCTGTTATACTGTGTTTAGACACTCTGTTCTGGTTTGTCATATGCATGCTCAGACTGGACACTGTTGAAAGGTAGTGCAGAAATAAACAAGTTCCTGGAGAGACTTAATATAGCCTGTGGACAGTGTTGTGGTTACCCCATGATGGGAAGACAGGGGTGGCTTGGGAATATTTAGACCCTGTGCTTCCTGGGGAAGAAAACAACAGTTGTTTTGGTGTGTTTAGCTGGTACACACGGGACTGCAGCCTAATGCAGAACTAGTTTTATCAGTTTGCTGGCAGCAGTAAACAGAAAGTACACATCACAATAATGCCTGGAAATCACCTGCCTGCAGCCAGTATAGTTACGCAGGAGCCCCTGTGCTGGTCACATGAGATAGGAGCAACTACTAGGGTAAGTTAAAAAGAGAAGGCAGGTTTTATTCAGAAACCATCTACTCCTTTGTCGTGGTTTTTGGACTGAGGGTCGAGACAAGAACCGAGAGGGAGCACCCACCAACCATGGTCCCGGGCAAAACATGACTCAGGCTTTCTTCATAAAACAAAACAATTTATTAACAGTTACTAAACAAGAGACACAAGGGAACGAAACCGGTTACTTGAGAGGAGAAAAGAGAAAAACAAGGCCAGATCTTAAAACAACACCTCCCCACCCCGTTTCCTTTCGTTCCTGGCTCAACCTCCCCCCGGCGGTGCAGGGGGACAGGGAATGGGGAGTGCAGGTCAGTTCATCCATGTTGTTAACTACCGCTCCTTTCTTAAAGGAGGAGGAGTCTTTACACCATTTTTCCCTTGCTTCGGTGGATCCCCTACTCATGAGAAAAAAAGTCCCCAAACTTTTCTAACGTGAGTCCTGCCCGCAGGATTGCAATCCTTCCCCATGGATTGTACCAGTTCGGGCTTTACCAGTCTCGGCCTCTTAGGGAGCTGCTGCCACTCGCGTCGGCGTGGGTCATCCCACGGACTCCAGATGCCTCCACGACCTCGTCGTGCATTCCATGCCCCATTATTATCAGTACCTGGTCGTGCATCTCCTGCTCCACGACCTCTCCTGGGCTCAGGCATCTCTTTTCCGACGTGGGTTTCTCCATGGGCCACGAGTGGGTCTCTGCTCTGCCGAGTACACCCTGGCTGCAGGGGGGCCGCCTGCCATCTTCACACCGATTGCAAGGGAAGCCTCAGCTCCAGTACACCTCCTCCTGCTCCATCTTGACTGACCCGGCCGTTGTGGTTGTTTTCTCTTAAATATTAATCCTCTCTAGGGGAGCTCGGCCCGGCAGGCACCCCGGGAGCGGGGCGCTTCCCGAGCCCCCCCCCATGCGGCTCCCCCGGTGCCATCTTGAGCACATGGCGCCGGCCCGGGCCCGGGCAGTCGCCTGGCCGGGAGCCGGGAGCGAGGGCAGCGCCCTCCTGCTCTCTCCTCGCTCCTGAGCAAAAAGCCCTTTCCCGCCCCTTTGTCTCAACTTAAATAGGGCAATTCGCAGAGGCGCCGATTTGGCTCAACCTCCCCCGGGGGGGGATGGGACTCAGATCTGGTGGCACAGGGAGCAAATCCCCTCTCCTGCCACCAGAACACCCCCCCCATCAAACTATCACATCCTTCTTACTCCACAAAGCACATTCTGATGATTTTCCTTAGTCTGCAAACAGCCTGAGGTGCTTTGGTGATCCAAGAGCTGAGCTCAGCCCATAGTCAGTTGTAGGGTTTGAAACTTAACAAGAATTAAACCATTAATGCTGTTAACTCTTTTCATTACTGATCTTTCCAGCTCTTGTGCAGTGGCTTACTGCAGAATTTAAGCTCATGTTGTAATGGAGCATATGAGAACTTCATCTTAGTTTCAAAAACTGGCAAGTCAGCCTGAATTAGTGGAGCCAAAATGTCGCAATAAATACCTGAGATGAGCAGGAGTGCTGTAACTCGAAGGCTAAGAATTCCATCTGGCCCTATCAACTCTTCATATTTTACTGCGCCTTGTTTGTCAGTCACTTTTAAACAATTGGACCAGCTGTTGGTAGTGTTCAATTGTAAATGTAACGTGTTTACGGTGTGTACTTGTAAAAAGGCAGTACCTAGAAATCCCTTCAAAGAGCCACCTAATAACCCTTGCAGGAGTCATTATTCATCTAGGACTACAGAGCTTGAGAGAAGCAAGCCAGCTGTGCTCCTTTTACAGCCATATGTTGAGCACCTGGAACACACAGTGATTCTTGCAAGTTTGTACATGCATAAGGAAAATGTTCAACCTCTTCCTGAAAAATCTACATTGTGGGCAGACAAGCCCTCTGCTGCTACAAGGTGCAGTGACCTCAAGCATCTCTTTCAAAGCATGTTATTTCCCCTTCCTCTGCTGGACTGGGCACACAAGCTGGGCCAAAAGTTTGCTCTGACCTAGTAGGACGTTGCATCCTTCCCTCTCATGGTTCTGACCATAGGGGTGAGGAGAGGATCTTGCCCACCTGGCCAAACAGTAGAGTATGAGGAGAGTGACAGAGACAGGAGAGTAA
The DNA here is from genome assembly GCF_009769465.1 of Tauraco erythrolophus. NCBI lineage: Eukaryota > Metazoa > Chordata > Aves > Musophagiformes > Musophagidae > Tauraco > Tauraco erythrolophus. The sequence continues at coordinate 119,185,692 of NC_141466.1, read as the reverse complement.
AACACTCTCCTTCTCCTGGGTAGAAACAATCAGAATTTGAGGATCAAATGGACAGGACAGTCATCTTCTGCTGGGGCCAGGGAAGGGACATGAACATGCAGTTTAACTGTAGCACTGCAGTTTTAAAAGGAAAAGGAAGGTCCCAAACAGTATCTGGTCAGCCTTGCTGCTGCTGTCAAGTGTGGTTCATGTTTGCAGTCACACTTTGGTTTTCTACCAGTAGCTTGCAAAGACTTGAAATGTGATCTGTGACCTGCCATTTTTTTCCTGAACTGTTATTTCATCTGGCCAATTCCTCCCAACTTCTGCACGTAGCTGAGATATTGGTGGAGAGGCTTGGTGCTATACATCCACAGGAACCTTTCCACTGCGTGGGCACATGTGAGACATCCATGGACATTTGTGAGGGGGCAACAGCAAAGGTGGATCTTGTCCCTTCACAATGCTGACATGCTTACAGATGGAGTATTGGTTGGCTCCATATAGTCAAAGTCTTTCTGTCATTACCACCATTTTTTCCTTAGGAGATGGCCAAGGCAGCTTCTGTATGCATTCCAGAGAGCATGGACAGCGAAGACATGCTTTTCATGCTGTATACCTCGGGCAGCACTGGGAAACCCAAAGGAATCGTTCACGCCCAGGCTGGATACCTGCTGTACGCTGCTCTCACGCACAAGGTAACTCAGCTGCATCCCCTGGAAAAGATTCACTTACCTTCTGACAGTACTAACGAGAGGGACTTGGACTGGTGGGGGTTACTGCATTCTGTATTCGCTACCCAGTTGGCTTACTGGGTGTGAACAAACTGAAAAATGTCTGAGAACATGTAATTAATCTTTAGGATTTGTTCCTGGGGAATACAATACTGTGCAAACCAGAGCCTAGAGTTACAAAAGGAAGGAAACTGCAGTGCTGCTTCTTTTGCATTTAACATGTTGCTAGTGATGCAGGCCAAAATTTGCAGACATTAAAGTGATGCAACTGAGGAGATTCTGGTAAGTATCTTACTGGCATTGGTAATGTGGATATTACTGTAGTATTTTGCAGTGCGATGCTGGCCTTTTTTATTTCAGAGAGGATCTGGACTCTTAAAACAACCTCTATGCATAGCACTTGTTGTCCGAAGATTAAAAATTACCTTCATGCTCTGTGGTTGCACCTTCGTGCTGCTTTTTTATGTGATCTAGGCTAAATGCTTTAACACTCTATCTCATAAAAAAAAAGTCAAGGCCCTGCTTCTTGAAGCTTCTGGTCTGAGTTCTGCGTATGAAAAGGTAGCAGTGAAACGTGGAGAGGACTGCAGTGAAAGATCTTCATCTGGCTTTGGTGACATCACACACAGTGTTTGTAATCACACACAATTCAGGCGGGAGTTTTCTTTCTTTAGGCTGACACAGTTGAAATTTTAGAAAATTTGAATGTGCAAGTGTCAAACTGCTCTGCATGACAAGTATTTGCTACTTCAGTTTTTCTAAGTGACAGCGTAGTCACCAAAGCATCTCTTTCTTGGTCCAGAAGGTGGATCCTGCACCCTGGTGCAGACGTACAGGGAGGCGCTGTATGCAGCTGCAGTCCCTTTAGAGGTACTCCAGAGCTTGACAGGGAAAGGCACTTCAAAGGTAAGGTGAGAATTAGCTCTCCTAGGTAGAGGGATCAGCTGGCCTGTGTGCAAAGACCACAGAGGCCACACATCTGTGACACTTTTATCACACACTCAAGGGTTGTTTCTTTTTTATTTTTGATCCACTTTCTTCCATTTAAAACATAAAACTGGCTCTGCCTTATGAGTCAGGACCTCTTCACTATAGAGTTGAGGAGATTTACAGTGGGAAGCATTTTCCATAACCAAGATAATGAGTTCTCCAACATCTTTATCTTGAATTTAATCAGCAGGGAGAGGGGAGCATCTGGAAAACGATAAACTGATAGAGAAACTGAGCAGTTAAGAACATTTTCCACAAAATGTTTCATGGGCACATACCAGTTTCTCCAGCTTTCTTGTGGAAACCTGTTGATATCTGTGAGGGGTGTGAGCCTCCGAGGCCTGCAGCTTCCGTGCAGTTCAGGGTCAGCTCTCTCACATGGACTTACTGGAGTAGGCAGCCTTAGGCTGCCTATCCAGGGCTCTGGGCTCTAGTCGTAGCTTTGTTGCTCCAATCTAAGCAGCTCCTGGTACAGCCATGCTCCCTGTATGTTTGCAAAAGCAGACAGGAGACTGAAAGCCCTGGTACCGGTCCCTCTGACTTGCTTCCTCACCTTGGGCTGGCCTTTGTGTTGCTGTGTCCTACGTGTCTGGCTCCGCTTGCCCTGTGTGCTTCCTTGCTCCCACTCAGATGTGTCCAGTCCAGCTCTTTGTGCCTGCCAACAGAAAGTCAGCTGGCCTTACATTTGTCTTTGCAGTATGTATTTGACTACCAGCAAGGCGATGTTTTTGGCTGTGTGGCTGACATTGGCTGGATCACGGGACATAGCTATGTTGTGTATGGACCACTCTGCAATGGAGCCACCTCTGTCCTGTTTGAAAGCACTCCAGTGTACCCTGACCCAGGTGAGGAAGTGATGGGCAAAGGTTTGGCTAGACATGGCAGTGTGACAAAGGAGATTCAGAAACCTGTCCAGTGTGACCTGCCTGCTCAGAGGAGGTAAGCTCCATTTCTTTGGAACATGTGTCTGTGACATTCAGGAACATCTGTGCATCCAGGGTGGAAAAAAAAAAAAGTTGCCATTGGTTTTGCTCTGTCCTCACAGTAGTCACAGCTTTAGCTTTGGCTGTTAATTTTCCTGCTGAGCATTTGTGGTGGTATGTCAGTGCTAGACAGATAAAACGCCTGTTTGTGGTCTTGCAGGTCGTTACTGGGAAGTGGTACAAAGGCTGAAAATTAATCAGTTTTATGGAGCACCTACAGCTATACGCTTGCTACTGAATTATGGAGAAGAGTGGGTGAAGAAATATGACAGATCTTCCTTGAAGACCCTGGGATCAGGTAAGGGGCGTGAAATCTTCTTCTGAAAAAGACAGGGGATTCTAGCTGGTGAAATGAAGGTATGAGAGAAGCTCAGATGATCCAATGGGATGTGGTTAAAAATAGGTTATAAAGCAGGCTCCCTGTCTGGCTTTTCAGATATTTTCCCAGCAGAAGGAGAAACAAACTGAAGTTGAGGCCATTGAACCTGATTGCCTGTTTCCTAGCTTGTTTTGCAGAATCACATTCTTTGCTAAAAAGATTTATTCAATGGTAAATTACATAACTTTGAATTTTACTGGCGTAGCTGACCTCAGCAGCATTTCCTGTATTACTTAGGATTCTAGAGTTTCTTATACATGACCTGCATTGATTAGTTACTTTCAATGATACTTATTGGTTGCCTTTTGGTCTTTCTGGAAAAAGTCAGTCCTCAGTTACATGAGCGCATTGCAGTCCTTTGCACATCCCAGCAAAAATGCGGTAAGTATTCTGCTCAAAGACCATGAATTCATTGTGTTGTGCACCAGAAGGGAGAATGAACCGCCTGCAACCCCCAGAGTCTCAGGCTGCTTCCTTTCTTATTTTGGTCTAGTGGGAGAGCCCATCAACCACGAAGCTTGGCAGTGGTTCTACCAGGTGGTGGGAGAAGGGCGCTGCACCGTCGTGGACACATGGTGGCAGACAGGTAAAGGGCATCCTCGGGGAGCGCAGAAGGCCCTGGGCATTGACAGGTTGCTGGTGGGTAGAGAAGGATGAATATATTTCAATTCAACCCAACGAGTCTGTCAAAAACCCCCCACCCTTCTGGCATTTTCGTCAGCTCTTAAAAGGAGTTTTTGCACATAATAACAATGTAACAGCATGTAAAAGCAATAGCAATGTTTTTTTTTTTTTCTTTTTCCCTCTAAATGTTCTTTGATAGTTTAAATGCCAGAAAATCAGGAGGCAGAGATTGAATTTCTGGGCAAAGCTGGAAGCTGGCAGATTGAATTGGAAACCTTATTTTCAATTATTTATCCAATTATACTGACTTTGGCATAGCATTATCATGAAAAGATGTTTATAACACCATATAGCTACAATCTGTGCTTAGGTGTGCTTTGTTTTCCTTCCTGGGAACAGTCAGAGCAGGATGCAAAACTAAGCTGTGTACTCAAAGTGACCTAGGGCAACTGCTCTGGCGGATTGGAAAGGAGTGAGTGAAGGCTTGCTGGCTGTGCCTCGGCTCGGCTGGGTAGGGGACAGTGGCTGTCATCCAGCAGGGCTGCCTGGAAGCAGCTTCTCCTAGGAGTGAAGTAGTATCCTGTAGTTGCTTTGGCCCTGGACCTTTGGTGCCTCAAAAAGGAGTGTGCATCTGTTTTGGCAACATGCTTGGCACATCAGTTAAGGCTTGTTTTTTGTTCACAACGTGCTGGACAGAGTGACTGACTATCATAGATCTCTGTCCAGTTTGAGCAGAGCTAGTCCCTGCCTCCTGCTCTCCCTGGCCAGCAGCAGAGGCAGGCCACTGTGCTGCGCTGCTGCTGGGGCTGTGCTGCCTGGTGGGGCCCTGTGCTTGAAGGAGTCCTGCAGCTCCTTCTCAGCTCCTTCCTCAGCACCTGGTCCTCTCTTCTGGGCACCAACACTCAAGAGTTGCTAAAGGTGTCTTGCAAGATGACCTTCTAAAGTCGTGAACCACAGTTTGCCATGGACTTAAAGGATGAAGCACAGCTGCTGGCGTTCTATCTCTGCTGCAATCACACCATCCCTACTCTTACATTTCTAGCTACCATTGGGCAGAACATCCATTCCCTTTCCAGTCAAGCTGCTCCTGATTTTGTCCTTATTCCTGCTAGCATGCTCTCTCTTCAGGATCCCTGTGGCCCTCTCAATGTGATGAATTAGCTTCTGGCATACAAACAAGTTTCATTTAATCCAGACCAGACTTGCAGACTTTTTATTTTCAGATTTGAAATGGAACAACCTCAGAATTCAGAGCAGCAGTGTTAACTACTATCTACTTCAATTACTGATCTCTTAAACCATCTGGATTCTCACATGCTGAGCAGAAGGAAAGCTGACTGGTTAGGTGCTATGTGCTTTCCTCCTCACTGCTCTGAAATAAAACACCATGGAGAAGCAATTGATTACTATACAGTGACGGAGTTGAGAAGAATCTTTTTTTGCTCTAACATTTTTTTGTTTACTTGTCTTCAGTGAACTGGTGCATGCAGCGTGCATGCAGTCTCTTCTATTTCCTCTGAAGGTACAGGGTTCAATCTTACATTAAACTGTATTTCTCCTGGGGTTTTGGAGCAATAACTGTTTAGTGAGAGGTTAAAGAACATTTGCTGGACAGTCTGTAAGTGCAGAGTGCTTGATCTTACCTTGAACCAGGCATAGTTTTGCAGGTAAACAATTACTAGCTCCTGGAAGGATAATATAATGATAAATATTCATCAAATTGATTTTGTTAGAAAGTAGAATCAATCTTCCTCCACAGATGATGCTTCCAATAAAGAAGAAGCCAAATTGATCTTGGAAACGTTATATACACCATTTGAATGTAAATGGAGCGTGGGAAGAGATCATAGAAGCAGTTTGATGGATGCTGGTTGTGGTCCTGCAGTGTGACCTCTGTTATACAATTTCAGTTTGGCTTGTTAATTGTACTGCTGTACGCAGTGTCCTCTACGGTATGTTGCTCTGTAAAGCAGCAACGTGTTGCCAGCTAGTAAAGCCTGGTAGGCGTAAAGATCAGCAAATGATGATTTAAGAATCCACCTGAAAGTATTTGGAAGAGCAAATGAGGGCGATGGCAATTATGAGAAGCAATTTTAGTGTGGTATGTGCAGATAAGAGAGGTGAAAAATTCCTATGGCTCTTACTCTTAAAATATTAGGTAGTGCTGTGACTGACAGTAATAGAATCAAAGCTGTGTTTGAGTTTCAGGTGTAGTTCTTCACAGTGCAGAAGAGACACAATGTAATTTTACTTTTGTCATTGGTTTTATAAAAAAAATACAGCTGTTGTATGCAGCTGTGAACAAGAGCTAGTTTTGAAGGACATCTCTGAATAGGCCCTGGAAGCTTTTGTTATTGCCATCATCAGGCTGTGAGGAAGGTCATAGCTTTTCACTGGTAGCTGGGAGCCATCCCGAGGATGGCTGTGTGAGGCGCAAGCAGGTTGATGACCTGCTAAGCCGGGTGGTGCAGCTCCAGGATGAAGTGTTGGAGCTCAGGGAGGAGGTGAGTAGGTTAAGAATAATTAGGGAAAGTGAGAGGGCAATTGACAACTTCCATAATCTGGTTGTGGCAGAGCTGGAGAGGTTAAAGGGGATCAGGGAAAGTGAGGAATTAGGGGGCAGGGGGCAATGGCACAAGGTCCTTGCTCGGCATGGCAAGCATAACTGCCTGGCAATTCCCCTGCCCCCCCCAGGTGTCCTTGCATAACAGGTACAGTGCTCTGCAAGGGGAACTGGGTAACAGTGAGGATGATGGTTCTCCCTGCTTGGAGGTGTCACCAAAGCCTAGTCAGACTGCCATCGGCATTAAAACCTCATCAGTAAGGAATAAGACGGGTCATTGTCATTGGTGACTCACTGCTTAAGGGAGCAGAAGGCCCGATATGCAGATGGGACCCGCTGCACAGGGAGGTCTGTTGCCTCCCAGGGGTCAGAGTTAAAGATGTCAGGAAGAAGCTTCCTTCCCTAGTAAGGCCTTCAGACTATTACCCTCTTTTGTTGTTTCAGGTAGGTAGTGAGGAATTAGTAAGAACCACTCCAAAGACAATGAAGAAGGACTTCAGAGCCTTGGGGTGCCTGGTCAAGGGATCAGGAGCACAGGTTGTGTTCTCCTCTATCCCTCCAGCTGTGGGCAATGATGAGGGATTAGGCAGGAAGTACCAACAGATTAATACCTGGCTCTGAGCCTGGTGTGTCTGGCAGGGGTTTGGGTTTTTTGACAGCGGCTGGATCTGCAAAAGGCCAGGTCTGTTAGAAAGGCATGGTAATAGCCTGTCCCACAGAGGGAGAAGGGTTTTGGGAAGGGGATTGGCAGGGCTCATAGACGGAGCTTTAAACTAGGTATGAAAGGGGGTGGGGGTGAAATCAGGATCACTGGAAGGGAGCCGGAATGCAGTATGCCAGTGCTTGTGGGGGAGGAATGCACTAGCAAGATCGCACAGTCTTGTGAATTAGCAAGGGATCAAGGTGTCATGCCAGGTTGCAGACAGAGCACAGGAGTTGTTGAGGGGTTGGTTACTGTGGAAACATCTGAGCATCATCAGGGGGCTCCAGGTACCTCATCAGGGACCCAACTCAAATGCCTCTATATGAATGCCCGCAGTTTGGGCAATAAACAAGAGGAGCTGGAGATGCTTGTGAGCCTGCAGCGCTATGACCTGATCAGCATCACAGAGACATGGTGGAATGACTCCTGCGATTGGTGTGTTGGACTGGAGGGGTATAAACTGTTCAGGAAGGACAGGCAGGGGAGACGAGAAGGGGGTGTTGCCCTCTATGTCAACGAACAGTTAGAATGCATGGAGCTCCACCTGGCAAGTGATGACAATAGAACAGAGTGCCTGTGGGCCAGGGTGAAAGGAAGGGTAGGAGACTTTACAGTGGGAGTGTGTTACAGACCACCCAACCAGGAGGACCAAGTGGATGAGGCCCTACATAGCCAGATAGGAGTTGCTGCTCGTTCACAAGCCCTGGTCCTCGTGGAGGATTTCAACCACCCTGATATCAGTTGGAAAAACAACACGGCGGGGAACAAGCAATCCTGGGGATTCCTGGAATGCATTAACGATAACTTCCTTATCCAAGTGATAGAGGAACCAACAAGGAGAGGTGCCATGTTAGACCTCATTTTTGTCAATAGGGAAGGGCTGGTAGGTAATGTTGAACTTGTGGGTAGCCTTGGCTGCAGTGACCATGAGATGGTGGAGTTTGAGATCCTAAGGGCAGCTAAGAGGGGGAAGCTCAGCAAGCTTGAAACCCTCGATTTCAGAAGAGCTGACTTTTGCCGCTTCAGGAACCTCCTTGGTAGTGTGCCATGGGATAAAGCCCTGGAGGGACTGGGAGCCCAAGATTGCTGGTTGACTTTCAAGGATCATCTCCTCCAAGTTCAAAGGCATTACATCCCTAAAAGGAAGAAATCAGGCAAAACCACCAGGATACCTTTATGGATAAACAAAGAACTCCTGGCTAAAATCAAATACAAAAGGGGATTACACAAAGCATGGAAGCAGGGACTGGTAACCTGGGATGATTACAGGGAAGTTGCTCATGTACTCAGAGACCAGGTTAGGAAAGCTAAGGCCCTGACAGAGTCAAATCTGGCCAGCGATATTAGAAATAACAGAAAAGGATTTTATAGGTATGTGAGAGAAAAAAGGAAAATGAGAGAGAATGTGAGGCCTCTCCAGAAGGATACAGGTGACCTGGTTACTGAGGACATGGAGAAGGCTGAAATATTCAACAACTTTTTTGCCTCAGTCTTCACTGGCAACCACTTGAACCACACCACCCAAATCACAGAGGATATTGGCTGGGTCTGGGAGAGTGAAGAACCACCTAGGGTAGGAGTAGATCAGGTCCGGGAACACCTAGAGAACCTGAAGGTGCACAAGTCCATGGGACCTGATGAGATACATCCACGGGTCCTGAAGGAACTGGCGGCTGAAGTTGCTAGGCCACTAGCCATCATATTTGAGAGGTCCTGGCAGTCTGGTGAGGTTCCTACAGATTGAAAAAGGTCAAACGTAACCCCCATCTTTAAAAAAGGGACCAAGGACAACCCAGGAAACTACAGACCAGTCAGCCTTACCTCTGTGCCAAGTAAAATCATGGAACAGATTCTCCTGGTAGCTGTACTAAGGCACATGAAAAATAACCAAGTGGTTGGTGACAGCCAACATGGCTTCACTAGGGGCAAGTCGTGCCTGACTAATTTAGTGGCCTTCTACGACAAAGCTACAGCGCTGCTTGACGTGGGTAAAGCAACGGATGTCATTTTCCCGGACTTGTGCAAGGCGTTTGACACTGTCCCACATGGCATCCTTGTCTTTAAAATGGAGAGACACGGATTTGACCGGTGGACCACTCGATGGATAAAGAACTGGCTGGATGGTCGCACTCAAAGAGTTGTGGTCAATGGTGCGATGTCTACATGGAGACCAGTGTCAAGCGGTGTCCCTCAGGGGTCTGTTCTGGGTCCAGTGCTGTTCAACATCTTTGTCAGCGACATGGATGACGGCATTGAGTGCACCCTCAGTAAGTTTGCCAATGACACCAAGTTGTGTGGTGCCGTGGGCTCACTTGAGGGAAGAGATGCCATCCAGAGGGACCTTGATAGCCTTGAGAATTGGGCCAGTGCAAACTGCATGAGCTTCAACAAGTCAAAATACAAGGTCCTTCACCTGGGTCAGGCCAATCCTAGGCACAAATACAAACTGGGCACAGAGTGGGTTGAGAGTAGCCCTGAAGAGAAGGATTTGGGGGTGTTTATAGATGAGAAGCTCAACATGAGCCGGCAGCGTGCTCATGCGGCCCAGAAGGCCAACCGCATCCTGGGATGTATCAAGAGAAGCGTGGTCAGCAGGTCAAGAGAGGTGATTCTTCCCCTCTACTCTGCTCTTGTGAGACCCCACCTCGAATACCGCGTCCAGTTCTGGTGTCCCCACCATCAGAGAGACATAGATTTGTTGGAGCGTGTTCAGAGGAGGGCCATAAAGATGAACCAGGGACTGGAGCACCTCTGCTACGAGGACAGGTTGCGGGAGCTGGGATTGTTCAGCCTTGAAAAGAGAAGACTTCGGGGGACCTAATAGCTGCCTTCCAATACCTGAAGGGAACCTACAGGAAGGCTGGGGAGGGACTTTTTACAAGAGTGTCCACTGATAGGACAAGGGGAAATGAGTTTAAGTTAAAGAACAGATTTAGATTAGATTTTAGGAAGAACTTCAGTACGAGGGTGGCAAGACTTTGGAATAGGTTGCCCAGAGAAGTTGTGGATGCCCCCTCCCTGGAGGTATTCAAGGCCAGGTTGGACGGAGCCTTGAGTAGCCTGATCTAGTTGAGAGGCGTCCCTGCCCATGACAGGGAGATTGGATTAGATGATCTCTGAGGTCCCTTCCAGCCTATGCCATTCTATGATTCTGTGATCATCTTACAGTGATTGAGACTCTAAGCTGGAAGGCTGTGTCGATCTGCTCGAGGGTAGGGAGGCCCTTCAGAGGGATTTGAACAGACTGGATCGTTGGGCTGAGGCCAATGGCATGAGCTTTAATAAGGCCAAGTGCAGAGTCCTTCACTTGGGGTATAAAAACCCCAAGCATCGCTATAGGCTCGGGGAAGAGTAGCTGGAGAGCTGCCTGGCGGAGAAGGACCTGGGGGTGTTGGTTGACTATCGGCTTGATATGAGCCAGCAGTGTGCCCAGGTGGCCAAAAAGGCCAATGGGATACTGGCATGTATCAAGAATAGTGTAACCAGCAGGAATAGGGAAGTGATCCTGCCCCTGTACTCGGCACTGGTGAGGCCGCACCTGGAATATTGTGTCCAGTTTTGGGCCCCTCGCTTTAAGAGAGATATTGAGCTCCTGGAGCGAGTCCAAAGAAGGGCGACTAAACTGGTCAAGGGGCTGGAAAATAAAACTTATGAGGAGTGGCTGAGGGAGTTGTGGCTGTTTAGCCTGGAGAAGAGGAGGCTGAGGGGAGACCTGATTACAGCCTACAAATACTTGAGAAAAGATGGTGGGGAGGTAGGGGAAGGGCTCTTTACATTAGTGATGGGTGATAGAACAAGAGGAAATGGGTATAAGCTTAGTCAGGGGAGATTCAGGTTGGATGTTAGGAAGTATTTCTTCTCTGAAAGGGTTGTCAGCCACTGGAATAGGCTGCCCAGGGAGGTAGTTGAGTCCCCATCCCTGGATGTGTTTAAGAATAGGGTGGATGATCTACTTAGTGATATGGTTTAATGGGGACTAGGGATGGTTGGACTGGATGATCTCTAAGGTCTTTTCCAACCTAGAAATCTATGAATCTATGAGACTGGACTGGTGCTTCTGAGATGGATTTTCCCCCTGAAGTAGTCAGTCCAATCTCTCTGCAGTGGTGAAGACAACAGTGGCAGAGAGTACATGTTCCACTCTGCTGTCAGAGGTGACTCACCTATGGCAGAGGGGAGCCTGTTTTGATGCATCACCCTTCCTGCACAGACTGCTGTCCGCGATTAAAGTCTGGGTGGATTTCCACTACGATGGTAGCATGGCCACAGGTAACAAGGAAGCACAGCTTTTCTTCTGTCAGCTCTGCCTCTAAAGAGACAGACTTCATAAGGGCAGGGTACAGCCCAGAAGCCTTGATAGTGGTCATCTGTCAGTGGCTGTAATTAGTACTTTTAAACCAGTTTAAAATAGATCTTTACCACACAAATAATTTTTAAAGCACCCTTGCCACCATGCAGCTCCCTCTGGAATGTGACTTTTCTGCTTTATGTACAGCTGGCTGCAGGATGTGTAGCATGTGGCAAAACCCATGTTGAAACATAGCTTGCAGTGCTGTATTCAGAATGAGGATGGGCTTAGGAAGAGCAACCATCAGTTTAATCAGGTTCCCTGCTCTGAGGCAGATTTTGTCTCTGCAAACAGAGAACAGCAGGTGTCTGAGGTGCTTTTTTCTTTTTCTGAAAAAAAACAAGGTGACCCTTTTAAAATAAACAGAAATATGTGAAGTGGATGCATGTCCATCAATGGAGTGTGAAATAATTTTATGTGTAAGCCACATGTTAAACTATTTTCTGCAGGTCTGAAGCTTAGGATTCCTCAAAGAGACCTTTCCTCATAGCTACGTCAGGGCAGCTGGATTCAAATTCAGGGTCAAATTCAGCCTTTCCAACCCCTGGTTTCAGTTTTCAGTACCTCAGCAAAGCTGATAAAGGAATGCACTCTCCAAGCGGCAGAACATATCTTTATTTATAGACCTGTATTTTTAAAAGCCTAATGCTCCTTTGGTTTTGTTTCTCTCTTGTGTTTCTGAATTAGTTTTAGAGTAGAAAAGATTGGATTAAGATTGGAAACTGATTTAACGTTCATCCCAGCAGGAATGAAAAAGGATGATTAAAAGGTTCAATTTTGAGTAGAAGATAAGCTTAACCTACTTGTAAGGGGTGGGTTAATCTGGTATTCTGTAATAATAGTAATTCAGACTCCTGAAGTGCTTTTCACACTAACCTTAGACACCTGTTAAAACAGCACCGGGAAATAAATCCCTTGACGTGCTTGTGCTCTCCCTGTAAAATCACTTCTAGGGTAGGAAATGGGGCTGGTGAGTGCTGCCGCTGCCACCAGGTACCACTGGCAGTGTGAGAAGGACCTGCAAGGGTGTAAGTGTGCGTTAGAGCTGCCTGTATTCGTGGCTGGTTGGTAGCTGGAGGAAGGGGTTTATCCGTGAGCAGACTTAGGGCCAGATCTAGAGAACAGAGCACGTGGGCTGAATCAACAGGGTCTTCACTGTGCCTGCTTGATTCGCCGCGGACGGGACTGTAGGAAGGCTGTTGAACGTGCGCCTTGAAGCGAAGCCAGATGCCCTGGGGTATGGCAAGCTGCTCTTCCCCTGAGGTGGCTGCTTGGCCACACTCTGTGGATTGTCACTGGTGTACATCGTGGGCAGTGATCTTTGCAGCCAGCACTGAATAAGGCACCATGCAAACAGGGAGCAGGAGTAGCTCTTGATGTGAGCTAACCAAGGGGGGACCTGCCTGCAGCTCTCCATTCTCCACCTGCTGCACTGTCCCCTATAGACAGAACAGGCCTTGGTGGTGTCATCCTGGCTTGCCAGACAGTTCTTTATATTTAAGCCTTTCTTGCATTCACAAAGAGCTCTTGGTTTGTCAGGTCTGTGCTGCTTTCAGATGGCTGTGCTACTTGGTGTTGCATAATTCCTTCCCAATGGCTTTTTCTTGCAAGGTCGCTTCGCTATTCTCTTCTTTAACTAAGAAGAGCTGGCATTTTCTTTCTTCCAGCATTGGATGGACTCCACGTGTTTTGTTTTTCATTATTCTTCCAGAAACTGGTGGCATCTGCATTGCCCCACGGCCTTCAGAGGAGAAAGCAGAGATCGTTCCGGCTATGGCTATGAGACCTTTCTTTGGGATTGTGCCTGTGCTGATGGATGAGAACGTGAGTTGAGGTGGTGCTGGGTGCCCAAAAGAGAAGCTGGTGTGTGTTTCTGCCTTAATCACCTTTTTGATGGCAGAAGAACACGATCCAGAAGGATGTTTGTTCCTCCATTAAAATGCTAGAATAAATGAGTAATTTGTCTGTTAAGCATATCTCAGAATGTCCATACAGATTGCCAACTGGGCATTGCAATGCTGTCTGCAAATCTCTAGAGAAGTGTTTGCATTTTCAGCACCACTTTTATGGTCTTACACTGCTTCTGATTAAGAGCTGCTGCTTCCATTTACGAGAGACATCGGAAGTCACACAGCTCCTGGGAACAAGGGAGCTGAACAATTGGAGCAGTGCATGCAACATCCAGTGACATGGCAAGACTGGAGCAGCCAATGGGACTGGTGGAGTTTTCCATAGGAAATGCAAGGCATGAGGCCCTGCAACTGTGTGTGTCTGAGAAGACTGGTGTTGGTCTGTGAAGCTGTGCAGAGTGATCCTCATCTGCACTCTAGTGCTCTGTTAAACAGTAAAGCCTGTAATCTCCTCCATATACAGTTTGGTAAGGGAATATGGCAGTTAACAAAAGTGAAAGTGAAAGGCAGGGATCCAGGCATTTCCCTGCTAGCTCATCCCAGGCATCTTCTGGCTGCTCGGCACATTTTTGCTGGCGTTGCCTTCCAGAGAATCACAGGACTCACTTTTCTTTTAGTCTTACAACTGTCTTATCTGCTGTGCTGCTGGCCTCAAGGGGTGAGGAAGGCATGATACAGGCAGTGCATAGTAGCTCCACAAGTGGATTAATTTTCTCCACCTGTGGCTCTCCGCTGGCAGTCTGCAGGGTCACTCTTGCCAGATCGATGACACGGAAGCCCTTACTATTCCTATTTTGTTCAGCTGATCATTCTTCCTGTGCTTGAACCTGCAGGGAAAGGTTATAGAGGGCAACGATGTGTCCGGTGCGCTCTGCATTGCCCAGCCATGGCCTGGCATGGCAAGAACAATCAATGGAGATCACCAGCGATTTGTCGATACCTATTTCAAAGCCTACCCAGGTAAGGAAGGTGCCAAGGGAAGGCAGTTCGCACTATAGTATAAGCACACTGAATATTTTCAGCAGCACTTTGTGATATTTCTGTACCAGCCAGATCTTGGTTGCTTGGGGTTGTGTGTCACATGTTGCAAGCAGGCACTAATAGTCTTAGATAGTGTTGACCTTTCTAGCTGTCAAAAGGGAATGTATTTTTCAGAAAACAGTAATACCCAAATTTTAAAGCCCAAATACCTTTTCTTTGGAGCTTTTTCTGTGTCCCTTGGAAATAGGCATATTGGATGGGAAAGTACCTCCTGCATCACTGAATCTCACCCTTACTGTCACAGATTGTGATACATCCTTCCTTTTTAAAACATGATCAAGTTGTATCTGGCAAGTAATTAGAAGTGGCAGGGAAACATTTTTTGTAGGAGATTGGACAAGAGCACTGTCTCCACTTGGGAGCAACTGAAAGGGATTTGAAAGCTACAAGGTAGACAAGAATTAGAGAGAGAATCCTGCAAAATAGGTTGGAAAATAAGAATGAGAAACTAATAGAAAAAATTGAATGAACCCGTAGTCCCTTATTACTCACTACATGTTCACATCTGAAATCTTGTTGATATTTATTTGATTATTGTTTAATTGATCTGGAAAGGCAGGAGGCATGAGTGGAAGTCCATGAATTGGCCAATAATGGGTCCTGGCAAAAACCACCTTCAGATTTCACAGCACTAGCTGCCTGCTGCTGCTCAGAAGTGCCACTGGGACAATTCAGATGCAGACATGGCTTTGATGAAGTGCCAACACAACCTGTGTCACCAGATGTGTCCTCAGTGACACTGGAGTTTCCTGGAACCACTGGATCTTTTTCAGTTTCCATCAAATGCTTTAGACCCTCCAAACACCATGCTTATCGTGGGGGAGGGTGGTGGTTTCAGCTAATCTAATGTTTCTGCCATGCTCATATGCTGGAGAGAGACTGTTATCTGGAATCTGAATCTTTGTTAGCCAGGAGGGAAAATGGCTTTTCATCCGTCTCAGTGTAAATGAGTGATTAAAAAAATTGGCAATGTTCCCAGGTACAAAATGTGATAGAACTGCTCTCTTTCAGCTGAACAGTTGTAATTTTCCGTGAGTGCCGAAGTGTGTCTAGTAGCAGACCTGAGTTTGACCAATAGCCTGCAGCGTAATGGCAAATGGCATCTGAAGTGGTTTTTATCTTAGTGCTGTATGCACCAGGCCTGAGCGCACAGTTGCTGTGCAGTTGTAGGCATGCAAAGCCTAGGGAGATCAGAGAGCCCCCTCCTTGGTTCTGTAAATCCAACAAAGCATCACTGCGTTGTGTTGCTTGACTTGGTTTTACTACAGGGACATCAGCCACTAGTTGCTGCTGATTGACTGCAGTGATTTTGCCTGTCTTGGCAGAGATCTGAGCTCCACTGTTTTGGTGCTGCTCAGGTGCTTACTAGGAGCCAGCACAGCTCAGATGGAGCAGACGATAGTTGGGGATGGCATCAAGAAGTGGGAAATGGTATGTGGCAGGTTGTGCAGCTGCAAGGTTGGGAGGCCTTGCGAGCTGCCTGATCCACCCTACCTTACCTTGCCATCCTAGAGCAGAGTCTGTTCTGCATCAGACCCCAGAGCAATAGCCTGGCACATTTCCTGCTGCTGACCACCCATGTGTCTTTGCTGTAGGTTACTACTTCACAGGGGATGGTGCTTACAGGACTGAGAAAGGCTATTACCAGATAACAGGACGCATGGATGATGTCATTAACATCAGCGGACACAGGCTCGGGACAGCAGAGATAGAAGATGCAATGGTAAGTTCCAAGCAGACAGAGGTCCTTGACGGGGCGTATCTGTAGGGCAGGGTGGCCCTTTCAAAGGAGCTTTATGAATTTAAACTAGCGTGGGGTCTCTTGCCTTCAAACCCCTGCCCCTGCATACGCACAGCTGGATACATAATGAATAGCAAATGTGCAAAAGGAAACAGCACTCTAATTAAGGAGATGACGAATGGGCAAGTGAGAGAGGAGTCACACTGCGGGCAGTCCCTGCAGTCGAACTGTCAGAGCTGTGTTTCTTCTTAGTGACGTCGTACTGTTGCGGCTGTAATTTTGGATGCTGGTGGAGTCTCCATAAGGGATTGTCTCTCCTCTTTGTTCCTTTCCCTCTGCCAACACCTAACCTCTCTTTCCCAAATCTTTGTCTCTTGCTCATCCGAACTAGCTGAGTATACCTGAGAATTCAGCAGCGTTAAATATGAAGCAACTTTGATTCATGTCAGCTGCAAAGCTAGCCTGTCATTTTGAGAGAAAATAATATTAGCTCAGGGAATTGAAAACAAAAAGTCCTCAGAGCATTTACCTTCAAAGCTTGACCTGAATACTTATTTCTGTATTATGTGCCTTGCCTGCAAATGGCACTTAAATGTAACGTTTGATATTGAGCTGTGTTCACATGGCACATGGGATCCTACTGTCTCCTCCGCGAGTAATTTTTTTGTCGGTGTGGGTTTCCGACCGTAGATACAGGATCCACTTCCTCTACCACTCTATGTATGTGTATGCATGTATATATATAAATCTGTTTATATGCTTAGATTTTTCTGTGATGTTCTCTTTCATATTTTAATCTAATTTAAGATTGCATAAACCAGTCTTTGGTGTGGGATTCAGATATGCAATTTCTTCTGGTCTGTACACCCAAATTGTCTTCTTACTGCAGAAGAATGTTAAATTAAACTCTGAAGTGTGACAGAATAAATCACTGTTGTCTAGCGTAATAATAAAAATATACATCTGGTAAAACAACCCTTCCCCCCTTCTGGGAAGATGAAGAAGCCTGATTCTTTCTGCCTTCTGGTGTGCTTTGGGCACTTATAAACACCAGTCAAATGTGGACTGTGATGTTGGCAGCTTCGCTTTTGCTCTGCTGGCAGCAGTTCCCTGTGGCACAGAGCAATGCAGGACTGGTTTTGCTTGTGACTTGGCCATGGCCAATAACCACGTGGGACCGTAGCCATGCACACACAAGAGCGCAGACAAAGAAAAAGAAAGCAGGTTTCCAACTGGTGCAAGTTCAGCTTGGTGCGCAGTGGGCTTAGCAGTGTGTGTAAGAGTACTTATTTGTGTGTTTAAAAGCAGGGCCAATCCAGTGAGTAAATGCTACTCCCAGAGACGTGGCCATGGCTGTGACCACCAGCTGACTATGCAATAGGAAGGTGGCATCCAGTTTTCCTGTTGTGCTTTCAGCAGGATCTGCCAAGGGGAGGGTGAGAGGTGGCAAGGTGTTTCGTTCCTAGAGCAACTGGCACAAACTCTGCAGGGCTTGAAGCAGTTGTTATGCTCTATGTATTTTTGTTTCACTTTTTGGGAAGGCTGATCACCCTGAGGTCCCTGAGACAGCTGTGATTGGGTATCCACACAAGATCAAAGGAGAAGGTATGTGAAAAGCAGTGTCCTGACGTGACACCTACATACACTTCCTTAATTTCTAACCTGGGCTCCGTGTTAGGAGGTGCCTAGGGAATGGGAGGGCAGTTATCCTTAGGTTGACTGGCATTGCAGCCCCAAGAGGCAAAGATAGCCATGAAAATAACTGCACGTTCCTAAGCTTGGTGCAGGTATTATTCCTCTGAACTGTTTTCACACATGGTGTTTATATACACAGTAGAGCTTCCTCAAAAAGGGTTGTGCTCAGAGATGTCCTTTGAACAGAATGGGAATTGCTGATTTGCACTGGCCAACTTTTGATCCCAATGACACTTTGGTAATTTATGTTGAGTTGTCGTTGTCACTGACATCAGTCTAGTCCTAGTCCATAGCTGCCACGACAAGGCTGGGTCATCATTTGAGAGCTGGAGCCTGACTCCCTTTTGTAAACAGGATCTATGATTTTCTTGGCAGTCCCTAGGTTGCACACAGGAATGATTTGAAACCTGCCTTGGCATTTGAATGAGCAGCCCTGATCTTGCCAGCCAGGATCTAATATGAGGTATGTGACTTCCGCTCGTTTGTCTTCCAGGTGCCTTTGCTTTCATAGTGCTAAAGGAGCAGACAGCTCATATAGACCGTGTCAAAGAAGAGCTCAAAACCATAGTGGCTTCCAAGATAGCAAAATACGCTGTGCCTGACCACTTTCTGGTAAGTGGGAGACTGTAACCGGGACCGGGAGCAGGAATAGTCCCATTGAGCAAGCCTCACCTTCCTGCCCTTAGTGCTGCTGTTGTCCCTCTCTGGCAGGACAAAGAAGCCGAAAAACAGAACTAGCTGGAGGGATCTCTAGGTAGGGGAGGGCAGGTGCAGTGGGCTGCATGTGCTCTTTCTTGACGTCTGAGGATCAGCAGAGATTCAGAGGGTGGTTGGCATATCACAGCTGCCCCAGCCTGCAGAGCAGCTTCTCAGTGTGCCTGCTACAGAGTGTGTTTTAGAGCTACCCTGAGGCTGAGGCTGCTCCATTTGGGCCAAGTGCTGAACAGTCCTTTAAATGCGATGCACATAGAGTGGTGAGAGCACCGTGCTTGGCAAGAGCTCTGGCAGAGGGGAACCCCAGGCCCACGCTGTGACTCAAGATGCACTTGATGTCCCTGCTCATGATGCAGCAGCATTACTGCTCCACATAGTTCTTGCCCTCAGCAACCCCTTGCTGAAGCAATGTAGCACTGCTCTCTGCAGCCCTGTGCAATGGATCAGATAAAACCCCACCAAACTGTAGAGAAATGCATCAACCTTCAGTGTCACTGTGGGGCAGAGTGACACTTTCCACTGCCCAGCTATTTTGCATTGATAATTAGCATCAACTCCAGATCCCAAAGCATTGGCTGTTTCTATTTTGTAACTCTGACAGCTGTTCAGCCTGAGGCTGGGAGCGCGGATGAACTCCAGGCTCTCTTTCAAGCCTGCTCACCTTTCAGCAGCTGCCTTTGTGTGTTTGGGGAGAGTGTACAAAGCTGCCCCTTAGCCACCCCCAACTCCTGCCTGCGTCCATTCCACTCTCTGCTTGGAGGTAGTGACGAGACCACTTCTTTGAGGAGCAGTGCCTGAGAGCTCTTTACTAGGCTCAGGTTTATGCTAAAGCCTTTGAATCTGCTGCTAGGTCCTTTGCAGGAAGCATAACCAGGACATTTAACATTATTCTGGTTATGAAGGAAGGCATGTAGGGTGACAGATGTAATCAGGCAGAGAGAATCATCAGCAAACAGGAGTTACGCCTTGAGTAGGAGACCCTGTAGCTGGTGTGCCGTATTGTGTGCTTCATATTCCTGCCCTGTAAAGGGGAATATGAATGTCTGTTCTGGTAGTGCATTGAGATCTGTGTCATCATCAGTGCCGGAGTTTTCAAGTGTAACTAGCTTTCTAGTTCAATAGTTTTCAGCTTACTCAGGACCTGATTGTCCAAAGAGCTGTGCATCCTGAAGCACCCAGCCTAGAGGTACACAGCAATGAGTAAATGGGCAACAAAGTCCACTTAGATAAGAATATAGCTTATAGCACAAAGAATTGATGCTAGTGACACTCCTTTCCTTGGACGTAAACCAATGTGCTCAATGGTCTAGGTATTTCCCAGGAGCCTGAAAGGAGCTGTGGCCATGAGATAGTGTGCCAGGCTTAGGACAGTTCAGCCAAATTTCCTTGTGGTTTCCAGTAGGACCCAGATTCTGATATAGGTGCGTGTTTCCCTTCTCTGCAGGTGGTGAAACGTCTTCCTAAAACCCGATCAGGGAAGATCATGAGAAGGCTGCTGAGGAAACTAGTCACTGAACAATTAAGCAACATGGGAGATGTCACCACACTTGATGATCCAAGTGTTGTCAAGGAGATATTGGATGCTTACCAGAAATACAAGGAGAAGAGTTCCTCATAGCTGGCAGCTCTGGAATCTTTCTCCTCTGGAAATGTGGAAGGTCTGAAATAACCAGGCAAATGACATAGTTCTCTCTTGGTGTTTTTAAAAAAACTCTGATCCCTTCTAGGGAAACAAGATTTTCCGCTCCACAACGTATGTTGAGACACACAGAGCTAGGAGCAATCTACAGTTTTGCACAGTCAGCGAGCTCCCTTTTATTGCTTTTAGGGCTGTTGTAGAGCAGCTATTGGTGGTTTCCGTTAGCTATGTTGAAATTTAATACTAGCTGAAGCAACATGCAGATGTTAATGTTTCTCATTTTAATGTTACTGTATAGGGAAATGTTTTTATACAATACTTTTGCTGTTTTAAAAGAAACCCTGGCATACACTTCTTCAATTTTTCCTTCAGCTTGTATATTTGAGTTCAAGTAGCTGTATTTCACTGCAACCATGGTGCCTTTTCAGCAATGCTGGGTATTCTAGTAGATGTTTCACATGTATTATTAGGGAAATTAGGAGGACATGTCTGATAATTCTTTCTTGTGTTTACTCAGTTGCTGTAGTACCGCCTTTGTCTTTCCTCATAAGGATCTGTTCCTACCACTATATGTCCTGGGACTTGCCAGAGATGGTGAGCCTGTGTGCCTTCATGTATCCCCTAGGCAACCCAGTGCTAGCACTTCCAGCCATAAAACTGAGCCACAAAGCCTACTGCTGGGCTTCCTCCATGTCCTTAATGCACTGCCAGTTGCATAGGAGGGGTCTGGTCCCACGTGTTTTTATTCTGCCTTGAGAAACTGAGATCACCAACTGGGTTTTTTAAGCTACTGTCCTCTTCCTCATTGGTGATGACAACTGGATCAATGTTGTCTGTTGCCCTTTACTTCTGCATATTTGGAGTGATGGTCTACAAGTGGTAGATCTTTATTGGCAGTTGGTGCTTTGTGTAGGTGCCTTTGTTTCTTAAGTCGCTATGAAAAGAGACGTTTGCGTGCTGTCTGTCAGAGAAGTACTGGTAAGCAAAATCCTGAAGTGTTCAAGAGAGGTTTTAAACTGAGAGAGATGTGCTGGAGGGTTCATTGTGACTTGCTGGGCTGCGCGATTTCTGACCAAGGAATGGTTGTTTTAGCCCACTCCCAAATAGCCTGTAATCTTGTTTGCTTCAACAAAGACCGGCACCCAGTTTGGAGGTAGGTTGGTTCTCCTGTCATAAGTTATGACTTAATGCTTATTGTTTCAAGTTGGGCTCTACCGTGTCTGCCCCTTCTGCATGCTGCCATGCTGATCTTCCAAAGAGTTAAGTGTCAGGTGGGTACCCGCAAATTGCACAATCCACAGAGAAGCAGGAAAGGCCTTTTAGATGCCTTCTGGATAGCGATGGTAGCATTCTGGACCATCAACCTCAGAATAGCAGGGAACAATAGCCTTTGTCTTTCATATGCTATCAAAACTGCAACTAATATGTTCAGTGTTTTATTTCTGGACTTGTTTTGTCATGAACACATTTTGACTGAAGCACTCCTTATATTTGAGCTGTTCAGAAGAATTTGCTAGTAGATCTCCTGTCCTCTGCTATGCCACTGAAGGTCATTGAAAAGCCTTTCAGTGCCGAATGCCTTTGAGAGTTCTGCACTGCTAAATTTGGTTTAAGCTGGCTGAGGGGTTCCGAGGGGTTGGAGGGGCCACAGAGCATGCCAGGAAGGCATGGTGGAGGACTCTTCCCATCTTCTTGGCTACAAAAGCTCAAGGTGTATGCACAGTGCTGATCCTAGGAGCATGTGGCACAAGGGCTCAGGCAGAGCTTCTCCATCGTACCCCGCAAGCCAAATGACTGCTAACCACCATTCCAGTGCTGTGGCTGGGGTCACTCCATCAAACCTTGCAGTCCTGCCTCTGTCCTTCTCAGATGACAGTCTGCTTAGTTTCACGGAGCTGTGTGTTTTAGCCCACCAAACCCCATAGTAATTGGCAGAATCACCATTTTTTGCCACAGTTTTACAGGGGTGACTTATTGCTGGACTTAATTGGAGCAGCACTATCTTTTCCAGTGGGACTGTGTACTGGAAAGACAATCTGTGCAGGAAAGGCAGAAAGGAAATGGTGAGGTGATCCTGTAGGACTGGGAGAGGAGTGGTGAGTTTTTTGGCCAGCAGGGATTCTGGTACCAAATGGGAAAGCAGGCTGCTTGCTGTACGATGTGTTCTCAAAGACAGGTGTGTTGTTTTGTCTTAGTTCCCAGTGTTCCTCTGAGTACGCTAGCTGAGTTTGCTGGTTTATTTTTTTTTAATTTTATTTTAAATGTCTCTAGGGACTGGGTAATACAGTGGGGAATATCATGCTTTGTTAAAATTCTTGTTCTTCTGACTGCAATCCATTTTTGCTTAAGGTAAGTAGACACGCTGTGGACTTCTTGAGAAGCTGAAGATCAGAAGGTTTGGTAGAATTAACAGGATGTTAATATTTTAGGAGATAGCCACTACATATATCCTCTATTGCCATTGCAAAAGAAACACATCCTTCAGTGATTTTCAAGTGGGAAGCAGCCAGGAGTTAATGCTTTTGACAGAAAAAGTAGACTCCCTTGTTTAAACAAGTTGTCTCCATGCAGCCTGAAATGCAGTGTAGAGGAAGAAAAATTACTTTTAAACAAGATTATAAACTCTCATTTTAGTCAAGAAAGCATTTCCTGTATTATTGCTGTAGAATTTCCTTGTCCTGTTGACCTGAAGTTTCCATGCTCAAGTGTGACCCAGTGGCCACAGACACATGGTCTAATTCATCTGCACTGTCTCACAAAGACTAGCTACGTGAGGAGCAATGTGCTCTGGTACATTGAGACGTTCGTCATACAATTCCTCTGCTCAGGGAAAGTGGGAGTGAGGCGCGCTCCCTCACCTGCATTCCTGTTGTCTCAACTTGCATGGGCTTAGGGACCACAGCTGCCAGGGAGGTGACAGACTGACCAGGCAGCTGCAGCACCACAATAAATTCATAGCCATGCCAGCTATGGTGTGGGTAGACTGTACTTACAAACAAGCCTCATACTGTGAACTTCTGAAGCCATACAAGCACCTTTGCTAAAATCATGTCACCAGCATGTGCAAGACTAGAGTGCCACACACCATCCAGTACCAAGGCTGCTCTCTTGCGCGTTTCCACAGCTGAACTGTGGTCCTTGGGGTGTCCATCTGCTCAGAGGCTCCCTCAGGGTGTTCAAAGAGAGCATGTGGTGCTGTTGTGCTCCCCACATGGTGCTCTGCAGTGGATACAGCTCCTGCTGGGCAGCCTTAGCCCCCGCCTCTCCTGGTGAAACTGCACTTCTGTAAGTATAACCAGCATCAGCTCTTGGAGCTAACAACTGTGCTCAGTTCATCTAATAGCATCCTGAGGCTGGTAGAAACAGAGCTAGGCAGGGTTTGGAAGTGGTACTTCTTACAAAAAGAATACTGTGCTTCACTGGGTAGGTTATTCATAGAAAGCTTTGCCAAATGGATGAAATTTTCCATCCAGAGAAGTCGCCCGTTGCTGGCCGGCCTTAACCACGACAACTAAACACCACACAGCCACTCGCTCACCCTCCCCAACCCCCAGGGGATGGGGAAGAGAATTAAAGGGGAAAGGAGAAAGAGACCTGTGGGTTGAGATAAGAACAATTTAGTACTGCTACTAATAATATATGACTATATACATATGTATAATGGTAATAATATATACAAACAAGCGATGCACAGTGTAATTGCTCACCACCCAGTGACCAAGACCCGTCTCGTCCTGGACTAATGATCCCAAAACAGTTAAGTCCTGACACTGCAATCCTGGATGAGTGAGAGGCTCGAAAAGAGAGTGAGAGAGAGAGAGCACTCCGAGAGTGAGAGCCCCCAGAAAATCAAAAGCCCTTCTTTCTGGTCAACCCTCATCTATATACTGGGCATGATGTTGCATGATATGGAATACTTCATTGGTCAATTTAGCCCTCAATCCCAAGTGTAAGTTCAGATCATAAGGGGAGTTACGGACCCTTTGTCCTGGCCATGCTCCCCCTGCAGCCTGTTGTGCTCCTGCACACTGGCAAAAACATGGGAAGCTGAAAAGTCCTTGAGGCCTCAGTGCCAACTTCTTCTATGGGAAGAATCAAAGTTCTCATAATGAATCCCAGACTAAAACCAAAACAGAGCTCTCCTAGCTGTTAAAAAGAACTAACTGTTCCAGCTGAAACCAGGACACCCTTTTTTCTTTCTCCCCATGATCTCTGCTAACTGTAGCAGTTGCATCTTCAGTGTAAGCCTGAGTCGAGCTTTGCATTTTCATTATTCCCTGTACGTTACGAACATCAGCACTGGTGCATGGCAACAGTGGTTTCTGCTTCGCATGCAGCTGTCTCACCCCTCCACCAGGCTTGTGGTTCAGGGAGGGGTTCCCCTTGCAAAACTGGCACTGATGTCCTCAGTTCTTGAAATGCTAGGAAGGAGGTAGCTTGTGAAAGACCCTGGGCCTGCCGTCTTAAGGGCGGATCTTCACTCATCAGTGAAGGAGGTGGTGATCATGGAATACTTTACAATGGGATCGCTGGACAAACTTGGGAATAATTGCTTCATTTAGAAAAAAAAATGTTGGACTCTTCTAAACTTTTGTGTGTTCATGAGTAATGTGTGGGGTTTTTTGCCAGATTGCCTTTGTAGCTTCATCAAAAGAGATCCAGAGTCGATTTTACCTGTTGCAGTTTGTTGCAAATTGTAAACGTGCTTGGTTTTTTCCCCAGTTGTTTTTGACAGTGACTGGGTGAGTCATGGTGCCTTTTCCTCCACTGGAGACACAGACCATGATTTTCTTAATATTAGAAAGGGAAAGTCTCTCTTTATTTGAGGTGTGCGTTGTTCAGTCTAATGTTAAACCTTTGATTTGTTTTCTTGTAATCATGCTTTAAACACATTTATTGTCCTTGACCAAAACCAGATTCTTCAATGATCTCTGTTTCATATTTTCATTAAAGGAAATACCTTTCTGTGTGTGATGGATTGGCTTTGCATCTGTCATGATTTGATGTAGGGGAGTTCTGGTGGCAGGAGAGGGGATTTGCTCCCTATGACTTCCCTGGTTTTGGAACCGGGTCAGACCCGGTTCTGGCCACTAGATCGGACCCCCATCCCCCTTGGGGTTGAGCCAATCGGTGCCTCTGCAAATTGCCCTATTTACGTTGGGACAAAGGAACCGGAAAAGGTGCTTTGCCCAGGAGCGAGGAGAGAAGGGAGGAGGGCGCTGCCCCCACTTCCCGGCTCCCGGCTGGGGGCTGCCCATGCCAGGCCGGTGCCCCCACTCAAGATGGCCACGGTGCAGCCGCCGGGGGAACTCGGCAAGTGCCCCGCTCCCGGGGTGCCCGCTGGGCTGAGTTCACCCAGAGAGGACTGAGATCTGAGAGAAACGGCCACACAGACACCGGGTCAGTGAAGATGGAATCGGACGAGGTGTGCCAGAGCTGAGTTTCCCCTGCAACCGGTGGCGAGACGGCAGGCGGCCCCCCTGCAGCCAGGACAGACTCGGTGGAGCACAGACCCACTCGCAGCCCATGGAGAAGCCCATGTCGGAGAAGAGATGCCTGAGCCTGAGAGAGGTCGTGGAGAATGGAACGCACGACAAGGTAGAGAGGCATCTAGAGTCCGTGGGATGACCCACGCCGCAGTGAGTCGCAACAACTCCCTAAGAATCTGAGACTGTGGTAAAGCCCACACTGGAGCAATCCGATGGGGAAGGATTGCATCCTGTGGGTAGGACTCACATTGAAGAAGTCTGTGGATTTTCCTTGTGAGTAGGGGATCCACTGGAGCAAGGGAAAAGGGTATAAGGACTCCTCCTCCTTTAAGAAAGGAGTGGCAGTAACAACATGGGTTGAACTGACCTGCACTCCCCCATTCCCTGTCCCCCTGTGCTGCTGGGGGAGGAGGTATAGCCGAGAAGAGAAGGAAAGGAGCGGGGGGGGGAAGGTGTTGTTTTTAAGATCTGGCTTTGTTTCTTTTTACCCTCTCAAGTAACCAGTTTTGTTTCCCTTTGTCCTTTTAAGTAACCGTTAATAAATTGCTTTGCTTTAAGAAATACAAGTCTGTTTTGCCCAGGACCATGGTTGGTTGGTGCTCCTTCTCTGTTCTTGTCTCGACCCTCAGTCCTTTTTTTATTTTTTTTTTTTTCTCCTCTCCACTTCACTGGGGAAGGAGTAAGAGAGCAGCTGTGTGGAGTTTAGTTGCTGGATCGGCCTAAACCACAACAGCATCACAGGTGTCTGGCCCTCTGTCCACTAAAGGGCCTGGGACCTTTTCGGTTCTTTGGACTTGGTTCTGTGTGTCCTTATTATTTTAGTCTGCCAGCACAGACCAAAGAAAGGCAAAGGAGTTCGAGGTCAGGATGAGTCATCTTGTGGTCCAAATTGTTTTGCTTTGCTGCTTTTCTCCACACAGGAAATGAGTTACTGCCAGAAAACTGCCACTGCAACAACTCAAAAAGTTGAAGAACTAGCATTTGCATGTCAGTAAGCTGCATGTCTTGTGTAAATCCTGAGGTCTTGGTGCTCTACACTGGTCTTCCTGTGTGTTGCAAACAGAGAACAATTAGTGGGAACAATTAATTACCATTAGTTGATAACAGCTAGTTCAGCTACTAATCCTCTCGTCTTGTGCACAGTGTGCACAAGTAGAGGAGTGAAAGCAGGATGTGTGTGGGGAACGTGAGACAGCATTGTGTAGAGAGTGTGTGGCTGTCCTAGAGCTGAGCAGATGAGGGAAGATGTTCATTTTCAGGTGCCATGGATCGTTTGTAAGTGCCAGGAACACATCCTCTGCAGGGCTCCTTATCCATTAAGAAGGGAGGAGATTGCGTTTCACCCTCTGTGTACGACACGGATAACACTATAGTTGCAATGCAGGGACAGACTGAATGTCCTCATTAACCACTTCTGTTGCTTCCAGCGGCTGCTTCTGGAAAGCTTCTAATGCCACTCTTAGCTCTGGCAAGCGTCTCTGACAAGTCACAGAAAGGGCTAGATAGAAAGGCAGGTGCCCGTCTGCTCACTTTGTGGGTTTTTTTTCTGCAGCTGCCCTGATTTATTTACTGAGATTCATTGGTAAAATGGAGACTCTGCTTTCCAGCCTAACACAATTAAATTCAGGGGCTGTCTCTGTAGCCAGTTAAAGCCACAGAAACTGATTTCAGCAACAAAATTTGGTTTTTAAACTAAGCAAGTAATGAATGACCTGCCACAGGAGCTTTTTCACCCTTGCTTCTGTTTGTGGCTGGCGTATATCTGCCTGGACTGCCTGTGCCTGCAGTGACAAAGCTCACTTTGGCTTTTTGATCTGCTGAGGCTGGGGGAGTGGAAACCCAGTGTTTTTTAGTGCTCATCCTCAGCCCACTGTAGCCCCAGGAACAGCAGTAGCCTCACAGCAGTTGGGAGAAGTTATGAAATACTACTCCCAAGGTCCTGGGAACAGTGCTACTAGGCTCTCTTGCAGCTGCTGGCCCTGTTGCCTGAATTCAACTCGAACAGAAAGAAAAAGTCCCCCTCCCACCCCCCTTGCAGACCCTCTCTGTGGAAAACTCAGACGTTTTGTTCCTAGGTGTGATGCAAAATAGCTTTTCCCGCTCCTCGGCTGCACACGGCCGCGGCAGTCCGCTGTTCCAGCCCTGGTCTGTTGGGCTGCACTTGCTGAACGCTGCTTTTCCGCAGTGTTAGCAAAGCTGTGGGTCGGATCTTGGCGCTGGCGCCCAGAGTCCTTCCTGCAACGCTGCTGCTCCTGAGCGCGGCAAACCAGCCAGGAAAACCTCAGCATGTTTTGTTACCCCAAAGAGCAAGAGGAGTAAAGGTGATATTCTGGCGGCCGGCACAGGGTTAACCGCTGAGGGGCACAGGGAGACGTAAAGAGGGGCCAGCTCGCACCCCCGGGCCCGGCAGCCGCGGAGAACTTGCCCTCCGCAGCGCCCCGGCGACTCTCCGCCTTCCCGTGCCGCTGGAGATCGTTCCCCCGCCTCTCCCCTTCTCCCTCGCGGTTTCCTGGCGCCATCTCGCGGGCCTCGGGCCTGCGGCTCGGCCCATCCACCCAGGCCTCGCCCGGGGGCGCGGCGCCTGCAGCCCGCGGGGACCCTAAGCCACCCGGGAGGCGGCAGTGGAGCTCGCCGCGATCCCCGTGGCGGCAGGGCGGCTGCTAGCGCGTACTGCCCGCCGGCAGGGCGGAACCCCGCCGCAACCAAGCACCCGGCCACCTCCGTCCCGCCGGGCGCGGAGGCGGCCCCGCCTGAGGGGCGAGCGGGGCGCGGCCTGGGCCGCGGGGGGCGGGGCCATGCGGGCGGGTCCCGGGGTGTGCGTGAGGGGGCGGGGCCGAGCGGCGTGAGCGCCGGTGCGCGGCGGCGGCTGCAGCATGAATGAGGCGGAGGGCCTGCGGCAGCGCCGGCCGCTCCGCCCGCAGGTCATCACCGAGGACAGCCCGGCGCAGGAGGCTAAGGAGGGCAGGTGCAGCCCAGCGGGGTGCCCCCCTCAGCGGGAAGAGGCGCTGGTCGTGGTCGTGGCCGTGGCCGTGGCCGTGGGGGTGGCGCAGGCCTGTCCTGAGGGGAGAGGAGGGCCGGGTTGCAGGGAGCGGTGTGATGGCGGGGGGTGCTGAGCGCCCAGGCCAGGCCTGGCTGGTGCGAGGGAGGGATTCAGCGTTTCCCAAGGGAAGGGGCCGGTCTGGCCGGGGTGCCGAGGAGGAGGGTTCGTGGCGGGTGAGTTGGGGGCCCTGGTCCGGCCCGGCTCGGGGCTGTAAGGGCGGTGAGTGGGTCCCGTCTGGGGGAAATCCGGCTGGGAATCGTGCTGCGAGGGGGAGCCTCCACTGGAAGCCCCGGTCTGGGCCAGAGCGCCCTGAGAGAGGCTGTCCCGGGCGAGAGTGGGTGGAACGTGTTCGCTGCCTGGGGTGTTGTCCCGGGACTGAGCAGGTCGCTGCGGGCGCGGGGAGCGAGGCCTCGGTTCCCCTCTCTTGGCTGGCGGCACAGGTTGATGCCGGGGCACCCGTGGGTGTCAGCCTGTGGGTACCCCCGGCCTCCCAGCGCCCCGGCTCTGCAGCGGAGGCTGACAGAGAGAGGAGGGGTTTGGGCGGGGCCTGCACACCTGCTTCTGCCGAGCTGCAGGAAGAGCTTTTAACCCCCCCCCCCAAAAACAAAACAAAACAAAAGGGTTTAATTTGTGGCTGATTTTTTTTGTTTGTTTTTGTTTTAGCGTTGTGGTTTGTTGTTCGTTGTTCTTTTTTTCCTGTATTTGTTTATTTGTTTGTTTGGTGTGGTTTTTTGTTTGTTTGTTTTTCCCCAATGAGTCTGTTTAAGTACTGTTTATCTTTTGGTAGACAAGACCTAACAGGTACCGCTTTGTGACCTGCGCAGATTTATTGTGGATGTGAGAGTTCTGTGTAACTCTGGTTAGTCTGTTTATATTTGGCAATAGTTTAAAGAGTAATCTGCAGTTTAAAGGCTAGTCTATATGTGTCTGAGATAGAATAACCTTATAAACAGTCCATTAGTTTGTGGCTAAGTTAGAGAAAATTCCATTTACAATTTTCTGTTTAGAAGTTTTACAGAAGATTAGCTTCACTGTAGCTGAAGGCAATAGCTGCAATAAGAAAGTGGTGATGTTTGCTTTACCTTCCACTGAATAAAGTAGTTGATGACTTGTAATACTTTGGTTCACTGTCTGTTATGTCTCGTCTGATTTGAGTACCTTGCAGGTTCTTATTCCTGCCCTTCAGAGTCATCAGAATGAAAGACTGTGTATGGTGGCTTGCATGCGTAGCCCCCGTTTTTGAAGGAGAGCATCAGCATCTCTCAGCTTGAGAGACTCATCTTCCTGACTTCAGTCTCTTGTGGTAACTTTGCTCAAATCAGTTGCATTTCTAGGGCTCCAGCAATGATCCAGAGTATCCACAGGTCCTTTTCTCATGAGACTGTCCTGCATGAGAGCCAGTGGAAGAAATTCTACAGGCTGCTCTTTTTGTGGCTGGAAGCCACGGCAGAAACTCTTGGTGATGAGACAGTCTGGACTCCTGGCTATGGTGACCTGTAGTATCATCTTGCCAGCCTTCTGTCTCTTTTTCAAGAGCTGGTGCAATGGCCTCAATTTTTAGTTTTTAGTGACAACTAAATTGCAGTTATTATAACTGGAGTCCTGGTGAGTTGCATTCTCGAGATTTGTGGTTGAAGTCCGTGTAGGATTAATTATAGGAGACACAATTATCTAAGGATTTCTGTTTTGCTTATCAATATTGGCGAACCGTTACTTCAGCAATTCTTTCTAGTGACCAGCCAGAAACTTACAGTTGTCTGTATTCTACATTGGGTATGTTTTGTTTGTTTACTTTTCTAAGGATTCTGAACAGCTGACTTTTCAACTATTATTTTTGGTAAAGTTTTAGGGTTTTATTTAAGTTCTTGTGGCTTCAACAGTGTCTAAAATAGGTCTTGCAGTTTGCAGGCTTTAAGTGTGAGTTTGCTTGTCACCTCATTCTTCCTGCCTTTTTCCTCTTTTGTCAATTCCTTTAAGTTTGAATGTGTATCAGAAATATGACCTTTACTTAAGAGCTTTAGTTAAGGAGCTTTAATTAAGTTGGCTTTGGCAGATGAGCTCCCGTTCATCTTCATCTGCTTCTTTTTGTGTCAGGTGTTTTCAACTGTTACAAAGATACTCACGTGTCGTCTGACAGTATTTTTCATCTTACAGTACTGAGCCGTCATCTTTTGAAGGACAGTGGAAGGACAAGGCTGACAGCTGAAGTCTTTGTGTAAACTTGGGGATTGCCTTGTATCTCTACCACCCTCTCTCTATTCTAAATCCAAAGGGAGATAGACTGGGAGGTTGTTGCTTCTTGGAGACATCTGCTGTTATAACTGGAAGTGCTGAATTTTTCTGATTAATTGCAAGGGCAGTCTGGCTCTTGGGAAGTATGAAGAGGACAGTGCAGATGAGAAAGCTTGTTTGAAGCAGTTTCCCAGCCTGGTCCAGCTCGGATGGAGACAGACTTAGTGCTGCTATACTGCTGAAGTTCATGATGGGAGAGTGTGAGAAATAAAATTTATTTTTTAATGTATCTGGGAGCAGGAATACCTGGACATGCTGGTGGAAAGGAAGTAGGCTCCAGTGGTGAGTGCCTTGGGGAAGCTGGAGCAAGTTTGGTGACCAACAACAGCAGTGCTAACAACATTTCTTGCAATGGGCTGAGTTGTCTGTGGCTTTGGGCTAGCAGCAGTGGCAGCTCTGGTAATGGCAGGCTGTCACCTTAGCACAGCCTGGTGATTTGCGCGGCAGCTTGCGATGGCCCATTGGGTACTGTGCAGAGCTGGGGAAACTGGGGCAGGCCTTCATCCTGACTGCCTGTGTCTGCTACCAGAAGAGGGTGACTGACAGCAGTTGTGCCATCAGGAAAGAGGTGTGATGGATTATCAATATTCAAACTCCCATATGTTGTGCATGCAAGCAGTGACTAAATCCAGGCCTAGTTCTGTCCTTCCTGTTCCCTCTGATAATCCCAAAGGTTACTTTGAGGCTGATGTCAATGCTGTGAGTACATGTCATTAGCTCCCCAGTTGTGATATTTGTGCTCTGGGCAGTAGTTCATATTTCCTACTGTCTAGATGATTGGCTGATGAAGGACAAAACAGTGGAAGTGGTCCAAGGATTAATGCAGAACCATCAGGCACTGTTTGCCTTTATTTAATTGATACTGCAAGGAGACTGGCCGGCTGTGCCACTGAATGATTCAGAGCAGCTGAAATTGTGGGAGCTGCTTTTCCAGTTCAAGGCTAGGTTGTTGAACATGGCTCTGTGCTTTCCTCTGTAAATGCCTGATTGATCCCTCTATACTTATTGACAACAAACCCTGTTTTTCTCCTATGAAAGAATAATTTTACTTTTGTTGTATTTTGATGGGTAAATAGAAGATGCATAATTTCTTTTGCATGCTGAGGCTTGAGTTTCCAGCCAATGTTCATTAAGCATTCATTTAACTTCCTCTAATGTTTGTCGTTTTAGTTGAACTTTTAATCCAAAATTTGTGCTGGGGTGGAAACCATTGCCAAACCTGAAGATCAAGTTAAAAAAAACAACAAACAACCAAACAATATCATCCCTTCCTCCTCCCCCAATTCTTGGTGTTTGTTTGGTGGTGGTTGTTGTTGTTTGGGTTTTTTTTTAGTTAGCTGTAACTTGTAGCATGCATGAAACCTGCACATGAGAATACTCTGCCTTACTCTGCCTCATATGATGCCAGTATGCTGAGACTGGGTAAATATCCCTTTCTCTTATCCTAATCAGTTCAAAATGGACCTTAAAGTTTATTCAAAATAGTGGTTGGGCAAAAGTATTTCTTGTTCCTTTTGTGAAGAAAATAGGCTGTAAAAGAATTTTTAAAGACTATTATATCTTAAACCAGCTTAGCATGTTAATCCTATTTCTCGTCTGGTTTTGACAGTACTTACAGCAGCAAGGTGTTCCGCGTCACCTTCTTGACTTTGGCTGCGTCTCTGACTGTGCCCCTGCTTGGAGTAACTGTACTGCTGGATTGTCCTATAGATCCTCAGCCTATAAGGTAAATTGTTGCTTTGTTTTGGAATAAATGTTATTGAAGCGTAACTTCTCAGATGTGTTCTGTTGGTTTAGTGGTTTGTTTCTTTTTTTAGCAAACAAGAGTCAACCGTGTAAAGTGGTTCTAACTGGGTTAAGAAATGGGGAGTGATTGCGCTATTATCCTTTGCTGTGGCTTGCTTCACGTACTCAGTCTGTTTCTGAGCCATCTTGTGCAGCTGTGTGTCACTACTGATCACTGAAGGAGCTGAATTATGTCCTCTGATCATTAATCTGGAAAATTATTTTTGGCTGTCCAAGCTGTCAGTGGAGCTTGTGATTACTTACGTGCACTCTTGCTTTCTGTGAGGCAAGAACTGCGTTTTCACTAAGGACCAAGCTCAACCTCTGCTATTATAGTTCTGTCAAAGAGAGACTGTTTATCTGAGGATGGAGATTGAAATGGATAACCTGACTAGGTTGATTTGGTGCTTTGTACCAGTGGAACTATAAGGTGATGTTATATTTAAATTCAGATCTCATAAAGCAGTGCAGCTAGGTGATTTCTGCTCTGTCTGAATTCATAAATACCTGAATCAAGGTCTGTATCGTGTATAGTGTAACAGTGAATCAGCTCCGCGAGAAGATGTGACCTTCGTTGGGAGAAGTTGTGTGTGAAATGCTTTGAGTGCTGGCATAGGGTGAAGTCAGGCTGTTTAGTGCTCCTGGCATTCTGAAGTAAGTGAAAATGCTTAGCTTGCTAAATGTTTATGATCAACTTGATCATTCCTTAATGGAAAGGAACAACAACACCACTGTAAATATCTCTACATTGAAAGAAACGGTTAATGTAGTAGGGTAGTACTTTGAGAAGTCTTGCCAACGAGCTATTAGATATAAGCTGCCTCATTGCAAATCATAATGAAATGTTTTCTGCTGTGGTTGGTTTAACAAAACCCAGTTCCCTGAAATGCATTGGAACTGAACAGTAATTCTGAAAGCCAAGAGGATATGTCTATCATAGAATGGTTAGGGTTGGAAGGGACCTCAAAGATCATCTAGTTCCAACCCCCCTGCCGTGGGCAGGGACACCCTTCACTACACCAGGTTGCTCAAAGCCTCATCCAGCCTGGCCTTGAACACTTCCAGGGATGGAGCAGCCACAACTTCTCTGGGCAACCTGTTCCAGAGCTTCATCACCCTCAGAGTGAAGAATTTCTTCCTTATATCTAATCTAAACCTGCCCTCTTTCAGTTTAAATCCATTGCCCCTTGTCCTATCACTACGTGCCCTTGTAAACAGTCCCTCTCCAGCTTTCCTGTAGGCCCCCTTTAAGTACTGGAAGGCTGCAATTGGTCTATAATGCTTTTCCTGTTACATATATTGTCTAATTCTGGTCCACGGTAACAGTGTTCTGCATGCTTACATTTCTTACTTTAAGTCTCTTTCACAAGATCGGGAGAACTGTTCTTCCTGCTCAAATCACTGGCTGATATTGCTCTACATTCGTAATTAGCTTCTGAGCTTCACTGACAGAGGTGGTTTCAGTCTATACAATAGATAGGATGATTCTATGTGATGTTTATGGAATGTTTTGAGAAAACTTAAGGAGGTAGGTGCTGTCTGAATCCATTCCTTCAGTGAAAGAACATGTAGAAATCTTGTTTGCCAATAATGATGTTATTCCTGTAAGCCACTGGAAATAATGAGGAATAAGAGGGGCAGAAAAAAGCAGATACAATCTATGAAACTCCATGTGAGATTCCTGCAGTTCTGGGTTATTTCAAGTTCTTTCTCTGAGAGCATGCCTTGGATCATACTGATCCTAGGGAGGATTTTCTGCTTGCAAACACAACTGTCCGAAGTTCCCAGCAAACGAATTCCTTATCTGAAGCCTGCTATACTCATCTGAAACTCTCTAATGCTTGGAAGAAGGGATGGAAAATGGATTTGTGTTAGCATTGTGAAGACAACTCTGCTGTAAATCTTCTGTGGACAGGAGGTAGTAATTCAGTTGGCTTTGCTACTGCAATAATACATACTGAAAAGAAAGGTTGCTGTCTGTAACCAGACAGATAGAAGTATGTAATTTTCTCTCCTTTTGAATTATTTGTGTTGTGAAACTGTTCTCCTCAGTTGTCATGGTTTTTATAGTTTACAATTTCAATTGACTTTTTTCCCCAGCCACTGAAGCTCTAGAGATTGTGATGATTTTCACTATATGAGCAGTAGAGTTGAAATGGGGTTGGTGATGAATGGGTCCTGGACCCTGGGCACGTTTCAAAGTCAAACATTGTCTTTTTAAGATTCTACAAATGGAAGGCATTTGCTTATGGTTATATAAGGAGCTATTGGAGAAAAAAAATAGATTGAAAAATTGTTTCAAAACTTGGCGAGGAGAGCTTTAGCATACTCTTGTGAATGAACACCTGGTGAGTTTACCACCTTCCAGTTGGCTTGAACCTGGCTATTTATGTGAATAAGGGCTTGCAAGATTGGACTGTACTTTGTCATTTTGAGGTTTCGGTTCAATGCTCGTTAAGTTTATGTGCATCTTAATCCTTTGAATTGGTCTTTCTCCATGGGAATGCATTCAAGTCATGAACAAGAATACGTTTCCATATGGTACGAAAGCATGTGTGTCCTAGTGTTTAAACTACTGGAACGCTTTTTTCACTAGTTGTATGCTAATTAGTAATTAAAAATTATTTTTTCTCCATGATGAAAATGCTACATGGTGTCAGATCTCAGTGTACTGTAAGATGCCAGGCTTTTAAATTTTAAAACCTTTTTGTTTAGAAATTTGGGTATATCTGCTTAGGAAGAGAATTCTGGTATAAACAAGTCATTCAATTGAGTAAGAAAGCAGTTATTCTTTTGTGTTGTGGCAATGCTAAAATCTTTTGCCTTTGTGCAAGATAGGTGAGCTGGCAATGTGTTGTTGGACTTGAAGCTGTATAGACTTCCAGATATGTCTTAGGAACACAACTGCAATTTCTCCGATCAGCAGAACCTGAAAATTATGATTCTTGATGAACAAGAGTCAATATTTCAGCTTCTCAGTTGTGCTTTCTTTTTTGAAACACGCTATTTGTAAAGCATAGGTCAGGTATGCAGGAGTTGGCAAACTAGGAAAAAAACGATCCAACATGTTGCTCAAGAGTGTTTGCAGACTTGCGCAAAGGATCATGAGATCTCTGTTCTGTTTTCCAGTTTGAAGGAACCTCCCCTCTTGACAAGTGTCCTAGAGCCCAATATCAAGTTACGAAAAGCTGAGCGATTATGGGAAAATCAGCTGGTTGGACCAGAGTCTATTGTCAATATTGGGGGTAAGCACTGACAAAATGAACTTTTATAGAAGATTCTTTAAATGTTACTCCATTGATAAGGGTTTGTTCAGCAATATAGCTCTTGGATAACAAACTCTGGAAGCTATTTTGAATATGCCAGTTTAAAAAAAAAAAAAAAACACAAAACCCAGAACAAAACTGTATTATGCAGCAAACCCTGGCTGCTATACACTGTTCTCTTCTTTCCCCAGTACAAAATAACCCCAACTGGCAGCTAAGCACCAGACAGCGGATCACTCACTTCCCCCTGGTGGCATGGGAGAGGGAATCGGAGGGGTAAAATTGAGAAAACCTGTTCATTGAGATAAAGACAGTTTAATAGGTATAGCAAAAGCTGCACACACAAACAAAGCAGAACAAGGAATCCATTCACTACTTCCCATCGACAGGCAGGTGTTCAGCCATCTCCAGGAACGCAGGGCATCACACGTAACTGTTACTTGGGAAGACAAACACCATCACTCCGAATGTCCTCCCCTTGCTGCTTCAACCCCCAGCTTTATATGCTGAGCGTGACGTCATATGGCATGGCATATCCCTTTGGTCAGTTGGACCCAGCCGTGCCCCCTACCAGCTTCCTGTGCACCCCCAGCCTACTCGCTGTTGGGGTGAGAAGCAGAAAAGGCCTTGACTCTGTGTAAGCACTGCTCAGCAGCAACTAAAACATCCCTGTATTATCAACACTGTTTCCACCACAAATCCAAAACAGACCCATACTAGCTGCTATGAAGAAAAGTAAGGTTCTCCCAGCCAAAACCAGCACACAGATTAAAAATCCCTGTCTTCCAGGACTGAAAGCATCAGCAGTGGAGTCAGGGGCTACTTATGTTTGGAGGAAGTGGCCTTGTTTTTCATTTGGCTAGCTCTTAACTGGGAATTAATATTTACAGACTACTACCTACTTCTCTAATGCTTATCATCCCTGAGGGAGCTGAGTTTTGTGATGTTAATTTTTGCTTATAAGACAGGAAAAAAAATCTCTAATTGATAAAAAAGCATATGTTGCATGCACTACAGGTGCCATCCTATACTTCTCTCTTTTAGAATGGGTGTTCTCACCAAATCACAAACCAATGCTGCCTCTGAGCAGTTTCTTAATGAGTTGGCTAGACTTGTAATGGCATGATGCCCACTTGTAGGAAACCAGCTTTGTGCAGGGATTGTTCTCTGTGCCTTCTGGGGGGTGTAAAGCTAGAAACTACGCTTGACATAAGTCCTTGACTATTTTAACATGAAAGGAAAGGGTGTGGGAATTGCAAGCAATTACTTACTGAAACATCCTTCAGTACAAGAGGTGCTCAGTTGCCATATTGTTTATTTTTCTTCTGCTATATCTTCTCATAAATTGCTAAAATATTTCTAAAAAATTATTTTACCCAGCAAGAAACTACTGTAAATTCCTTCCTCGGGTTACACTTTTTCTGTAAAAATATCTCTGTTAAAATGTGCTGATTCTTCTGAATCTTCTTCTGAAGCCACTGATTCTTCTCTGTTACCTAGTTTTGTTGGTCTCATTGGAAACTCTTTAAAGAAACCTTACTGCAGGGGACAACTGACCTATAGGTGAAATAATCAACCTGACTGGGAATAAGTTTTGTATGAATAAATGTTGAAGTTGTCTTATTCCCTTGTAAAAGTGTAATTAGCAAACTTAAAACTTCAGTTAAATTGGAGATGGAAAAGTCCAAACAATGGACTCTGCTAATCCAATGGTCTTTCATTTAATTTGGTTATATGGGAAAATTTGTGTGGTGTTTGTATTCAGTGTTTGTGTTTTATACTATCACAAGGCTCGGCATGAATACAGTAATTTGGCAATGCTTTTGGTTTGGGTAGTTGTTCAATTGCTATGGTTTTTGCAATTCTTCTCCAGAACTGATACCATATGGGCATTGGCAGGTGTCCAGCAGCCTATGTGGACTGTATGAGAATGAGATGTTTTATCTAGTCAGTCTCTCTTTGAAGAGTAGCAAGATGAATGCAGTGCTTGACCACATATTATGATGACATAGACATTTACCCAGGGGGATCAATCTGATGACTAGCCATTACACTGGTACATTACAAAGGTACATTACATTGTACCTTTAACCAAAGATTTGGACCGTTTATTGGTGAAAAGCTTCATATCCTTTCCTCATAACTCCTAAGACTTAAATCTTTCCTTTCTTTTTGAATTGGAAGAAATCTATCCAAATGATCTTATTTGCCTTCATCTTTCCCCGTTCCTTTCCTGTGACTGAAGACAACTCTGTTACTTTACTGTGTCTTAAACATTGCTTCTACTTCATGCTAGTAGAAGGATCATGTACAAAGATGTTTGCCGCTACAGTTTTGTGATCAAACTAATCACACCAGTTGTTTTTGCAGATGTGCTATTTACTGGGACAGCTGATGGGAAGATTATCAAAATTGAAGATGGAGAAATACATACAATCGCCAGAATTGGCCATGGTCCTTGTGGTGAGTGACAGCACCTGAACATAGTGTGTCCAAAAACATCTGGGTCGAGGCTTGTGTTGGTTAATGTCCTGTCTGGATTGCTCATGCAAGTGCCTATCTTCCTCTGTAGAGATTTGTAACAGAAATATTAGTATTTGTATGAATGAAGTATGAGTGGAAATATATGTATAAGCAGTGGAAGGAACAGCAGAACTAAGGGCCAAAAGAATGGGAATGAGTGCTCTTGATAACAAATGACACTGTTCCCAGCAGTACAATTTAGGAATGGGTGTTTTTTATGTCATGACTACCAAGGCCTGTGCTCCTGTAAGACTGCAGCGTGGATGACTTGTCCGTAGAAGATCCCGTAACTTAACACCAGGAGGAAGATGAGGTTGAAGTACATCATAAATAACATTCCTTTTCCTGTTAGTCCATCTAGAAAAAGCACGTATCCTAAACAAGAAAAAAACGGGCAGCAACCTGGCCTAATATTTATGGAAGCTGAAGTCAGCAAGATTCTGAGGTGAAGGGCCACCCCATAAAAACTGAGGACTCCTAAACAAGTGTGAGTGAATGAACTCTGAGATAATGTGTGAGTGGGAAAGGTTAACTTATTTAGAGATTTTTGAAAATAAATATCACGCTCCCCATCTACAGAATTTTGCCTGCATTTTGTTGTACTAATTTCCCTTCCTCTGTTTGTAAGTTCAGTGGGGGGTTGTGTTGGCTGCACCTGCCTTAGTGGAGATCTTCCATTGGTCATGATATTTCCATTTTCTCACCACTAAATTGCAGTTGGTTCCTGTTGAATTCCCCACCTCTTTCTGAACCACTTATTTACTTCATTTAAAGAGAGTTCTGGAACTAAGTGAGGAAAAACTGGCGGTGGCTTGTTTATTAACAGAACCATTTCTATGGAGAGGCTTAATGTTGGCCATCGCAGTACTGCCTGGGCCGTCTGAGAAGCCTGGCTGGTGTGTGTTGGGATTGTGGGTGGTTTTGTTTATGGTAATGATGTAGAAGCTTACATGGGGTTCTGCAGCCCTGAGCTGATTGCCAGTGAGACAGAAATTATGGGCAGTAACTGTTGCTGGCTTTGTGTAGCTCACATTGACGCGTTCAGCATTTTAGCCGTGCAATTTTACATGAATGTTCACATGATTAGGCTCTGGACTGATTTGGAAGACTCTCGTGGCTGCCTAACAGGTAGGGCAGCCTTGGTGCTGACAGCTAGGAAGCAATATAATAGGAATATTCCTATTGCTGATAGGAAGCTGGACTTCCAGCTGCTGCTTAAGTGTAAATGTGGGTTGGGGTGGATATGAAGAATAACCTTTCTACTGCTCATTTTCATTGGACTTGTACAGCTTGGGATAGATGGGACGATTATGTGCTCCTATTTCTTTGAGGTCAAAGAGGTAGTGGGGAGCCTAGGCTTACTTCTTGCTCCCTCAAGTTGGGGAGGGAAGTGGAAAGGCTGTAGCTGAATATCTTCTCCAGAAGTTTCTCTTGCTAATCTTTCAAACTACAGATGTTCTGAGGTTCTTCAGGACTCAGTAGACAAATATTTCAGGTTTACAGTATTCCCCTTCCTCCTCATATAGAAGTCTTCAGTCTTGAGAAACCAGCTATTTCACGACAATGTTAGACCTTTCCAGAAAAACAAAGTTCCAAGGTGTGCATGCTGTTTGGTGGTGGTTTTTTTTTATTTAAAAAAGAAAAGAAAAACCTGCAGTAAAACTGATTCTGAGAAAAAGCATGCAGTTAAATCCAATTTTCTGACATTCAGCCCTACTCGGGACACCTGTTAGCTAGCTACCAGCCTGGCAAGTTATAAGATTATCTCTAGACTGGTGAAAACATGGGGATATCTGTTTCACACCTAAGGAAAGTAAGAATAATTTCTTTAATGAATGTGTGTGGTGCTGGCCACAGAGTTCTGTTAGGCTACAGTTTTACCTATGTAGGCAGCCTGAATGCGTTGTATTTGTTTCTATTTGGATAACCATTTTAATTTTTTTTTTCCTAAGGAACCCGTGAAGATGAGCCAACATGTGGAAGACCACTTGGCATCAGAGTGGGGCCAAATAACACTCTTTTTGTGGCAGATGCTTATTATGGGCTCTATGAAGTTAATCCTGGTACAGGTATGACTTTTCTGCTGCGAAGTTCTCTTCCACTGACAGATCTGGGCTTGATGTGCAGTTTTGCCAGACACTGCATGCAAAACAATGCCTGCCTTCTCTGCAAAGTGATTTGGAGCTGTCTGGATGAAATATGCTAGGCGAGAACTTGGTATTTGTTTTCTCGTAGCAATTGCTCTCTCTCTATTTCTGTCTATCTGGATCAGAGTTAGCAGTGTTTTATCTTCTGGTTGTCAAGGTTGGTACGTCAGGGTTCATGAATAAAGCTTTGTGTAGCCGTGTCAGTTTTCATAAATGGGAAACAAAAATATTGCTGTTACATGAACTTTTTGTTGTGTTTGCTGTACTCTTGTTTCTGTCTTGATCTCACTGTGTGGTAGCAAAGAGCTCTTAACTTCCCTGTAATCTCACTGTATAGAAAGTGAAGAAAGATGTATTTTGGTACAGCTGAAGATTAAGTGTCTTGTTCCTGCTGAGAAAGGCACTGTTGCATTATGTCCTTTGTTTTATGTCCCTGGGCCAGATCTCGATTTTTAGGAGCTGTGCTCTCAGAAAGCAATAGTTGCTTTCATGTAGCATTGATTTTCTGTCAGTTTACATCTCCAAATTGGCTTGAGGTGGGGAGAGGAAGGCAGGCAAATGCTAGGTGAGATATAACCGAAGGGCTCAGACTGTGTGGCTCTGGGAGGAGGTATGATCAAGGTCTCCCCTTTTGATGGCAGACAGCTGCCATATTAGCTCAGTTGTGACAAAAACAATCAAATAAACCTATGCCCAAAGATGACTTCAATAAATTTTGGTTAATTTTTAGAGATTTGACCTTAATTTACCTGGTAATATTTGGCAGAGCAGTTCAGTGAACCTGCTGATGTTTTAGCTTGTAGAAAGTACTAGTCTTTGTTCCTGCAGATTTATGGGGAAAGAGGGAGTAGCGATTGGCTTGCTGCATCCTTCTACAAGGTTGGGAACTGAGTTTGCACTTGGTTTAATATGAGCTTCAGAAATGTGAAGAGTCTGGTGCTTATCAGTAGGGAGCATCATGTACTGTTTTGTTTTTTCTGAAGAGTATTTTCTCCTGGTTATTCACACTTGGTGTTGAGTTGTTCCATTACAACCCAAAACCTTATAACTTAAAGACACAAATGGAAAAAGTGTGAAGTGCCTGCTAATTTCATGTATTTAACACATTTCCAAGGCAAGATATACAAAAACTTGTCTTGTATGTCTTTTTTTTCCTTCTTGTTTTTGTAACCAGGTGAAACAAAAATGCTTGTGTCATCCAAGACAACAATTGAAGGTCAGAAGTTGTCATTTGTGAATGATCTTACAGTGACCCAGGATGGGAGAAAAATCTACTTCACTGACTCCAGTAGCAAATGGCAAAGACGGGACTACTTATTCTTGATTATGGAAGGCACAGATGATGGGCGGCAAGTATCTTTTCCCCAAGGCATTTAACTTACTGTAAGCTCAGCTGTAGGAACGGACTTGGTCTTCAAGATTTTTCTCTTTATAAATTACCAGTGCAAACACTGCACTGGCCAGGAAAGGGTGAGAGGATATGTGGATGTTGCTGATGAGACCTGCAGTGAAACAAATGAGAATCCTTTTTTTTCCCTTCAAGAGGACTTGCATGGAACATCTATTTTAAAAGGGAAGGTGTTAGCTTTACATTCATTCAGCCTAAACGCTTCATGAATGCCGTCAGTCTCAAGTGGCTTGGTATTTCTGCTGTGTTCATAAACAAATGCTTCCTGGCTGTTCTTCCTTTTTAACTTAGATGAAGTACATGTGAGAGAAGGTAGAATACCTGGAGAATGAAACCAAGGTGAATAAGTATTTGTCTTCACTCAAAACCATATATAACGCTTTCTTTTTAGCCTGCTTGAGTATGACACAATAACGAAAGAAGTGAAAGTCTTAATGGTGGGGCTCAGGTTTCCTAATGGTGTCCAGCTCTCTCCTGCGGAAGACTTTGTCCTGGTGCAGGAGACAACCATGGCTAGAATCAGGAGGTGAGTGACTTTGCTGAAAGTATTGCTACTCTGTGGAGATTGTTTAAATAAATGAGTTGAATGACAAAAGAAACCCTACGCTCTGTTCATGCCTAGTTACCAATGGCAAAGAAGGTGGCCTTCCTCAATACTTAATTTTTTCTTTCACTGTAAACATCTGGACTGCATAATCCTTCCATCATGGGCTCCTTGAGCATAGTGGAGTAAGCTGACTTTTTCTGGGGAATGCAGCTCTGCTGTATTTCGCTGCACCAAAATAAGGGAAAAAAGACTTTTAAATTTTTAAATTAATTCCTTTTGGGACTTTTATTTCTTACTGCTTGCGTTAAGATGTCCTAACCCTAGTATCTCTAACTTTCAGGTATTATGTGTCTGGGCTGATGAAAGGTGGAGCAGATATGTTTGTTGAGAATATGCCTGGTCTTCCAGATAAT
The DNA here is from genome assembly GCF_009769465.1 of Tauraco erythrolophus. Classification (NCBI taxonomy): domain Eukaryota; kingdom Metazoa; phylum Chordata; class Aves; order Musophagiformes; family Musophagidae; genus Tauraco; species Tauraco erythrolophus. Next base: position 119,142,739 of record NC_141466.1, on the reverse strand, counting down.
ATCAGGTTAAGCAGCTCTGGAGGATATTGGGTAGCTATGTCAGCTGTGCGACCCAATCCTGGATTTTCTTTGTTGGATTTCTTGTCTGAAAAACCATGGATTAAAAGGATGATATTTAAGGTAAAATAAAATCAAAGAATTTTTAAAAATTCTTTTTTAGTATAGGAATGGAAGTGATAAATATTTGTTTGTGCTGTTTCTTTCTCTTCACAGGAAGATTTCTAAAATTTTTTAGTGCTGTGGTTAAAACTTGTCCCCAAGTAGAATAGTCCTTATATATTCATCAGTAGCAAAACTAATATTTGCTTCTCTGAGTAGCAGGGACACATCTCTTAAGTAGCCTTCCATCTTCATCTCGGGAAAGGAGGAGTGTCTCTCTCTGCCCTAGCCATGCAGCAACACAGGATCTACTTTTGGATATGTGAAGAATTCACCTTTGTACCTGAAAAGCCTAAACTACTTATTGCCAGGTGTCTGGAGAGCATTTGGGAAGTCTGACCTGTTCTAATGACTCCCCTAGGCATCCTAGGAGACAGTGTGTATGTTATATATGCTGCTAGGTGACACTCTGTTATGACTCAATATGCCTGTTATGTCACATCCCCCTTTAGGATGAGGATGAGCAAGAATAATGTATTTTGTGAGGGATATCTGATGCTAGAGAAACTGCATGATGCTTTTTAAACAATACAAAGACTTGAAAATACTTCTGTTCTTTAAAAAAAACCAAACTAAACCAAAAAAACCCAATAAGCAGTGTTTAGGATGGAAGTGCTATTTCAGCTAAACAAACTCTGTGCTGTCCCTGTAAAACCTGTTGTCTCTCCTGGTGCAGTGCAGGAGCCTTGACAAACTGATGCTATGGAGAGCAGAGCATGATGTCTGCTGCTTGACATCAACTGCACCAGAACAAGCTGATGTCTCCTGCGTGGACATCCTTTCAGCCTAATGCTGGAGTAGAATGTGTTTCTGCTGGTCCTTTGGGGTTTTTTGTTTATTTTTTAGTTTGCTCTTCAGATGTTAATGTGTCAAGCCTACGTAATAGTGTTTACCCACAATGTATGCTTATGTTCTTAGCTGCTTCTTCCAAGAACTGTGGAATGGTCTTTGACTGTATAAGTGCCTGAGATCTAATTGTGGAGAGCAAAATCTTTTGTTGTTAATTTTCTTTTTTTTTTCGTTTTCTTTTAGTTGCTGAGTCAGGAAACGGTGACAAAGTTTGTGCCCAAATACAGCCTTGTTGTTGAACTTAGTGAGACAGGATCCTACAGGAGAAGCTTTCATGATCCCAACGGAGTGACGGTAGCTTATGTTAGCGAGGCACATGAGCACAATGGATATCTTTACCTGGGCTCCTTCCGGTCTCCGTTTATTTGCAGACTTAATCTCCAGCATGTTTAACAGCCTATCCATGACAAAGTGCCACTGTCTATAATACTCCAGAGGTACAAAGAAAGCATGTGCTTGTGGCAGTGTGTGACCAAGGACAAAAAGTGAAAGAACAGTCTGTTAACATGCAGTAGTACTGTGCTGTTAATGTAGGAAAACATACAGCTTGATGTACCTGTCCTCTTCCTTGATTTGACTGCCCTTGCTTTGGAGTTGGCATGCATAACTATCATCATCTGAGGAGTATGGTGGGACATCTTCATACAGTTACATGCTCCTTAAAGAAAATCCATTGTTTTTCCACACCCAGCCCTGTTTGGAGTCATCTTAAACAGACATCATCTGTCACCTGTAATGTACATCATCTTACACTGGAAGGATTTGTGATGTATGGAATCTAATTGTGTATGATTTGGATCGAAGAGAATGTCTTGCATGTGTATGTCTGTTTTAGAACCTCTTGTTCAGGAGTGATTACAGTGTATGTTCCAACGTCATACCATGGTGCTGTGGTAGAGGCAGCAATATCCAGAACATGCCTAGAAATCTATTGATATCATTTGAGTTTCTTCAATTTCAGCAAGTGTAATCAACATCGGAAACTACAATTAACTGTTAATCAACATGCAGAATCAAATTTGATCACTATCTCTGGACTCCTGTGTGGTGTGTTTTTTTTATAGCATTGTAATCAGATGATGAATCAAAGTTGCATTTTCTGTTACTAAAGACTAGTTCCAGTGCATTTAAAAAGGGTCACTGTACTGTTTCCCCTGTGTTTACCAGGTGCTGTAACTCTCCTGTGCATTACGTAGGTGGCCATTCCTGAGAGACATGGGAGGGAAGAGGGCCAGCTGCAGGAATCTTCTTCAGCATGCTTTTTATGGAGAACTGGTAAAGGTTTCAGAGAAGGCTGATGTCTGAAGATGAATGTGGACTGAAAGGTCCCCTGTAAAATCTACCAATAGTGGATGAGAAAGGCTTTGGTGGAAAAACTTGGATTGTGGTAGTAGCTCATGGATGCTTTCTGACATCTCCAGAGGAAAGTGTTTACTTCCTCTGTTACCAGATACCCTGCTTGGTAAATGCAGAGAATGCTTTTCTGTCAAGTACTATGAAGGAAAGGCTGTTCTGTTACATTTTAAATAAGAAGTTTTGTGTCTTGAAGAACTAAAGGGGTTACTTCACCAGCTGTGTGATTTAGTGGATTGATTCCTGTTCTGGGATTGAATATTTTGCTGCTCTCTCTTTTTCTGCCACTGGGTGATGGTCACACATAAACTTAACGCTATTGCTCCATTTCCTCACATTTGAAAAGGAGAAAATCAAGATTTGCTTGGTATATATAAGGACAAGCACCAGAGAAGGGGAAGATGATGTTAAAAATGTTATCTGCTTTCACTGGCCTTCTGCGCTTGTCTTTATTAATGGAGAGATATGCAAATGAAAGTGATTATTTCCTATCAGTGCTTCTGTCACCTTGTTCTGTGTTAGGACCAGACTGCAGCAGTCCTGTGGCAAGTAGCTTGGTGGTTGCTGGATCAGGCTGACTTTTTTCTGTACAGGCCGGGGGCTGCAAGCCCTTCTGCTTGACCTGGTGGTTTCTGCATTTGGGAGGGAGCTCAGTAAGAGGCAAAAGAAGCCTGGTAGATGAGGTGCTGCAGGCTCTGACCTTTGGTCCAGCTGAGCCCTATCTTGATAGTTTGTGAACAGAGAATGGAGTGATACTGTGATAAATCTAAAAGGCTGGCGAGGTATGACCTGCTGGGGAGAGTGCGGGGCAGACTTGTTGCTGTGGGAACTCTGAAGAAGGGCTGAGAACAGGACATACTTGCAAAATCTCTTTCTGGGGAAACCAGGCATAGGGCAGGCTGTTTAAACAGGAGCTGGTAAGCATTGCTCTGCCAGCCCTTGCAGCCATTTGTCCCATTCTGGTGGGATGTGAAAGTTGAGCTTGATGGGATCTTAAATTGGGGTTGCAAAAGCAGGTCTGTCCTGGGGCTTGTTTCATGCTGGTGCTTTGGTAGCCTTGAGGCAAGAACAGCTTTGCCTGTTGTTGCAGCTAACCTTTAGTGATTCATTTGCTAGAATATCTAACTGGATAACTTGTACTGTCTTTTGTAGTGAAGTAGACCGCTGTTTTGGCGTGCCAAATTTGATGACTTGTGTGACTAATTCCCTTTTAAGACACTGTCCCTGAAGTTATGAAGTGGGAAAGAAAGTAAGTTGTAGTGCTCCTAATTCTCAAGAGGGATAAGACTTATGAAGAGTTGTCTCTTGGTATGTGGTGGTGTGGGTTTTTTTTTTATTCTTCCACCCCTTCACTCCTTCCTGGCCACTATTGGAGACTAATTTAGTACACTGGTGATCCTGTGGTTTCATCAGAAAGTTCTGGATTCTTTTATAGTTCTCTTTGAGCTCTGCTGCACATACAGCAGACTCGGAGGTCATATGAATAATTTGCTTTTCTTGCAGAAGGGGAACAGAATGCCAAAATATGAGAGGTATCTGACAGAGTGTGGCTTTGTCTGGTGTGACTTTTGATCGGTCTAGCCAAACTGCCAAACAGTGGCTAGGCAGAAGTATCTTGGGGGCAGGTGCAAGAAGACTAGAAATGGTTAATCATGGCAGAACTGAAGCCCAGAGCAGCTTCCTCGAAGCTGAAGATAGCTAATGCCTTTGTTTACTGGGGCTGTTGCTTTCTGAGCTCTTCTCTTAATCCTGTGGTAGCAGGAAGGGTTGTTCTGCCAAATGCCGCAGTCAGGAAAGGAGGCTAGACCTCATGAAGGTATTGGAGCTAACTGCACAAGAGTCTTCCTATGGGAGCAATTTGCTTATAAAATCCAGCAAGTCAGTGGTGAAGCTTAGTGCTGTGGCATGAGGGAAGCTGAGCTGATGCCTTTGGCACTTGGCTTCTGTGTTGACCCTGGCATCTCACAAGAGGTCAGTCACTATTTCTCCTTTCTGGCTGGTGCTGTGGGTTCTGTACTGTCCAGACCTCTCCAGCTGTGCATAGTGGGCCTCTCTCCACAGCCGCTTTGGAAATAGCTACAGGCAGACAAAAGGCAGTCACTACACTGACCCATGGGCAGGAGGTGAATTCTGCGAGTAGGGTGCAGAGGCAAGCAGGAATTCGTGCCCATGAAAGTCTTATAGTCTCTGTCTTGCCCTGTCTGATGCGGTGTCTTCCCCGGGTGGGGAATAGAATTTTTTCATTGTTTTTTGTCTGTGCTTCGTTGGAAGGTAGCTGAATAGCTGTCAGTCTAAATGAGTTTGTCTAAAGGTTAAGCCTTTGGACAGGGTGTGCAGTTCTTCTCAGTTTAATTTCTCTGAATGAATAAAGCCTGTCTGTCCAGCCTCTACAGAGAGAGTTCACTGGGTACAGGTCCAGTCAGTCAGCAGTTCCCTTAAAAAAAAAGAAAAACCACACCAAAACCAACCAAACAAAACCAACAAAAACCACTGAAGTCTATAAAGCACTAAATGTCAACTGTGGTAGGTGGCACAACTTAATGGGATTCTAAACAACAAACTACCTGATGACAGGCTGCTTAATGAGGCCATTGGTACTTCATTTGTCATAAGAACCTTCATAAGAAGCTCAACTGGAGCTTTTTGAACATAAATATGGATCAGTCTTTTCCTCAGAGGGAAGTGATCTGCCTGTCTCATGTGTTTTGATAGTGACCTGAAACTTGCCTGCAAGGTTTTTCAATGCTGTGCTTGGTCCTGCAAGTTAGAGCTCAACCTGAGGCACCGAAGTCTAGAAGGAATTCAGTATGCTTGATGCTTCCTGTTGAGAGAGATGACTGGACCAAGATTGCCAATGCCTCCATGGCCACTGAAATGAAAAAGAGGCCAGTTATTGTCACGATGGCTGCAACTTTGCTGGAGTACCAGGGTGGAGCTGCTGTATCAAGTAGAGGTGTCATTGTGCAGTTTAAAGGTCTTATGACATGTATCTGAATGCAGGGTCTGCATACCCCAGTCCAAGGAGACCCAAAGGCTACAGAGGCTGAAAGGAGTGCCTTTCCTGAGCTCAAATGGTGTTGATTCCTATTCCTAGTGCTGTGCTAGATCCTGATAGTCCATCCTTTGTATGCAGAAGTGAGGCGGTCGGCTGTAGAACCCAGATGAAACAAGTTGACTGACACAGCTCTTGAACTACTCAGCATAAGAGGTGCTTAAGAACAGTATTTTCATAGAAGAAGCTCAGATGCTTTTAATCCCTGACAATTCCTCAGCTGCAATATTCCCAGAGTAATGCAGCAGCATTAAAATGCCTGTGGAATGAGCAAACTGGCATAAACACCTCTTGTTGCTCATGTGAAGACTGCTTTTACAGGCTGGTTCTGCTTCCACAGAAGTGTGAGTCAATGGCCTGTTACAGTTTCAGATGGATGGTGACACATCTGCCTTGAGCAATGGGGAAAGCTGGAACAAGTCAGGCTTGGAAAAAATCAGCTCTGTCTTGATGGTGTCAGTGCAGAAACATGACACCTTTGCAGCTCTGAGGCTGGCTCTTCTCTATTGTGAACTTATCACCCACTATGGAAGAAGCAGGAGCATTTACAGCATTATCCAAAGATCTTGTCAGGGCGAAATTGTTTTTTGGTGGTAGGAGAGAGGGGCTGTGGTTCCCTGAGAAGTAAGGAAACCCTCTCTGCACAACTCCTAGAGTAACCTGAGGGTGCTTTCTGTGTTTTACTCAAGCTTCTTTTGGGACAGACTATGAGATGTGGAATTGGAGAACAGTGCCTGGTCTCCTGAAGGGCTTGGGAAAAATCTTTACTTTAGTGTGAAGCCCTGCGGTAAAACACCCTGAGGAAAAGGAATTGAACTGGAGTACACCACAGCTGTGTGTTTTAGAGATAGATTTTGTTTTGCCTTGTTGGTGGAACAGATGTTTCTGTGGGGCACAAGAAGATTTTGCTGAAGCTATTTAAAATGCTATTCCACAGTTAACTGCCCTGTCCCTTTTCTGGAGCAAACTTCTCCTGTAGTAGAGCTGCTGGAAGATAACTCATGTGTGCCCCGACGCTTTCATGCAAAGTTTGGTATCAGTGTAAACAGCTGATGAAAGTGAGTGCAAAGCCTTGGTGTAAATCCGATTCCTTTAAATCTGAGTCTGCTTTGTGGTGGTTACCTTTGCAGATGAGATAATGACCTCCTAAGCTTCTGGATCTGTCTGCACAGTGACCACAATAGAGATCTGACGATACTGACACTTGGACCTTCTCATCTAGCTTGCTTAGAAAACAGTGCTATAAAAGAATAAGCACATGGGGCATCTCATTTTTGCTGTTCTGTTTGCGGTAGGGGCTGAAAAATTCAGCAGTAAGTGATAGTAGTTAGCTACACACAAGTTTTTTCCTCCCAGCAAGCAGAAGTCATGTCTCCTCTCGCTGCTGCCAGTTGTATCTTGTCTTGGTTCTGTGTAGCTGCATGCATGCCTCCCCCAGCTGTCAGTGCGTCCTGGAAGTCAGTCAGGTTGCGAAATCAGGTACAACAGGTACAGAAGGGCCTTTCAGGTCCTTAACGTGGAGCTGTTGATGTGAAGAGAATGCAAAGTGGGAAGTCTGTCAGTCAGCATTGCTTTGTATTTTGGTGGCAGGCAGTTTGTTCCCTGTGCAGTTTAAAAAGTAGGAGTGCGAGGGGAAATACTTACATAGCAGAGCTTTTGAGCAAATGCAGATCTCCATCGGAGCATCACTGGGCACTGTGAAGCTCTGGTGGAACGCAGGCTAGCTTAGTTGGAGGAGCACTGTGTGTATGGAGGTGTCCTCAGCATGCAGCCAGTCCCTCCATGGAGCAGACTGTTAGGGAGCTCTTGTTCAGATGAGGCTAAGTATCCTCATAAGCAGAATAGCCAAGGAAGTACATCATGCACCAAGCACAGTGCTTCCAGTATACTGGAGAGAGATCTGAAGCTGAAGGAAACTCCTTCAGCTTGTTTGTAGCACTCCTGCATGAACCCATACCTCTGAACCACCAGCTTTGATTGTCCCAGAAGCTCTTAATGTCACTGCTGGGATTGTTCCTTTTTCTCCATCATCTGGGGCTGGTAGGAACAACTTTCTCTTCTCTCCTTATACCCTAAGTCTTTGCTATAAATATTTATTTTTATTTAATTGTCTTTGTAGCGTGGAAGAGATGTCAGAACCTCAGCAAACTCTGCAAGAGTATGAACTCTCTGGAGTGAATTGGTGAACAGTTAACCTTATTGTAAATTCTAGCAAAGATGAGGGCAGAGATGTTGGCTTTTTGACTGCTGCATGTCATTGTGATTAAATGGTACTTAGCTGCCATTCTTTAGGTCAGTGCTAGCAGCGTCCTTCTGATGCAAGACTCTTGAATTGCCCAGATCCTTCCTGAGCAAAGTTCTCTAGAAGGGTACAAAGAGCTCAGTTGACTTTAGCTCTGCTCCTTTCTCTGGTGCTCATGACAACTGTTGTCTACCTGGGGGGATGATGTATGCTGCTATTCCAGTGTGAATGTTACAGTAAACACTTTGCCGCACCTATAAACATAAGGCTCATCTGTCTTTCTCAGAAGGTGCTTGTCTGCTTTCATGCTGTGTTGGTTGCAATGAGCTCATCTGTGTCACAGGAAATGCTGGCAACAGTTTTGCGTAAAACATGCTTCCAAACAAGCCTGTTTTGGTAGAGAGATCCAAATGATCTTGCTGCGTTTTCCTTGAGTGAGCAGCAAGAGCATGTTGGGTTTGTCGGCTCGCATGATGCCAGATGCACCTGGCTTTAACTTTTGTTTCACAAATGGGGAATTGACTTGGTGAAGAGATGAAGCCTTGTATGCCAGAGCCTTGAAAGGTCATGCATGGGAGACTGTTCTGAGGTGTGCTTACTCCTGCATGAATCTCTGCACAGACCGAAGATGATTGTGTGTTGCCTTCTTGTCTCCACTGTGGCATGTGGAAAGGCTGATGAGATCTGTTACTGAACACCAGACTGTCTGCTGGCTGAAGGAAGAAACATGGATCTGTCTGGCCTGTTCTGGGCCCAGGCTGGCTGGAGCTGACAGCCTGGTTGGAAGCCTGTGGCATTCTGTGAAGCACCCAGCTGAAGTGGAAGAGGGATTGAGAGACCATTGCTAAACCCTTTGAGATTTGGAGAGTAGTTCCTGCTGGCTCCTCTTACAAATGTAGCTGTCGCTTGGCTTTCCTGCTTTGTGGACAACTCGAGCAACTGTAGTTGGTTTTCTTTTTCCTCAGTTTTGGCATCAGGCTTTCAATGGTGGTTTATGTGATGGATGAATGTAGCACCACACTACATCCATCCATGGCCCTTCTGGAGGTTTCATTTGAGCACTTTTTTATCCAGCTAAGAGACTGCTGCCTGCAGAGATAAGATGCAGCACAGCTGCCTCTCCAGCAGTGAATGCTGACTTTGTACTGCTGCTGGGCCACCTGCTCATCATGAGTGATGTTTCTGAAGCAGAACTTGAGACTTGCCCAGTCTGCAGAGGTTTGCTTTGGGATTACGTGAAGCAGACACCTCAGCCGTGCTCTTAATGGATCAATCTGCCTTAAGATCCCTGGACCTTGGTCTGGAGCCGTTCACTGGCTGCTCTTTCCTGAATGGTTGATGTAAAGGCTGAAAGCGGGGGTGTCACTGCTAATAGGAGTTGCAATATTGCTGCAGAAAGGCAACAACTATCAGAAGAGGGATGTTTGTGCAAAGAAGGTGTTCTTCTTAGCATAGGTCAGGGCCCTATCCATTTATAAGTGCTAGTCTGTGTATGGCCCAGACTTTATTGCTATTTTAAGGGAGCAGTTACCCAAATCCTTCCAAATAAGGGCCTTAGTCCAGAGTAAGCACTAATCTGCCTGTGCATGAAGAGTGAAGGTTGAAAGAATGGTAGATGCCCCCCGTAGAGAAGACCATCATTCTACTAAACTTGAATATAGGCTGTGATCAGCCAGAGATTGGACGCCTTCGTAACCTGAATGAAACTGCATTGTTTAAGCTCGGCAAAAATATGCTTTGGGAATATGGTTGAGTTGATTCGTCCTGGCATTTGCAGTGATGCTCTTTCATAGTATAGATTAGATTACTTTGATTAAAGTAGAAGCACTAGACTGTCATTTCTGGGCTATGAATGTGCAAGACAGCCTTATCCATACTGTTGTCTTGCAAGAAGAATAACTCCATGCATTCTTGATAGATGTGTCTAACCTTTTCTCTGACACTGGAGACTTTTTTGTGTGTGTGTATCCCCAGACAAACTATCTTGTTGTTGTAAAGCTTTCCTCAGTGTTGTGGTCATATGTACTGTGGTTTAGACTTGTTTACATCACAGCTGTGTGAAGATTCATCCCAGAATAACGCAAGTCCAACAACAGAGCTTCCTGGGTGTGTTCGCACAGCTTGGAAATTTCAGCCAGAGGGTGGATGGCTCTCTACTGAATGAATGACAACATGTTCTCATCTGCAGTTTAGTTTTGGAAAAAGATATACAACTGGATAGCAATACATTCAGTCAAGGCAGGTCTTTTCCATGTCACTCAGATTTTGAACATCTTTCTCAGGAAGAAAAACAACCCTATGCTTTGAGAGAAGAGCTCTGTGGTGATTCTGTACAGCCGTTCCCTACTTCAGTTTTGGGTCAACAGTCCAGGCAAGGAAAAACTCACGGTGGTAGATCTCCTGTAAGTCAGGCTCTCATAGAGAAAGGTGAGTCAGTGACAGAGAGCAACGGGGACGTACGCTTTCTGTAACCAAGGCATTATCCAGACCTCGAAGTAGCATCTCAGCATCTGTGAATAAAAGGGGAATTGATGACAAAGTTCAGGTGGCTGCTGGTTGTTCTCAGCATTGTGGGCCATGATGGGGAAGGAGAGAACAGCATCTTTTTGTCTGCCCCCTTTATCTTGGGAAAAGTACTGTTTGCCAGGTAATCATATCTTAGTGGGAAAGCCCCTGTAAGGATTTCCCCCACCCAGGAAGTCTCTCTATTTAGCACCTACTCTGTTTCTGCACAATTTCGCTCATTTATCTAGGAATACGTGCTAGATGACTGTGTCTGGTTCATCCCCTTGCAGATGGGAGCTGGCCCTGGATGCATGAGAGGTACTACGCTGCTTACACTGATAACCCTGCCTCACCCCAGCTGGCTCTGCACAGAGGAGGCTTGTACATCTGTGGGGACATGGCAGAGCTGGTCTGAAGGTGACTGTACAACTAGAGATGGCCAGGAATCACCTGCAGTTACTGGAGACCCTGAAGGAATTGGACATGTACCTGTTGCAGGCTCTTTTCCCTCTGGAAGTGACAGCTGTCGAGGCTGGAGTGCTCCCTCTTCTCACACATGGTGCGTCCAATTTCCACGTGGAGCATGTATTTCAGCCCTCTGACAATCTAGAGAAAGTAGTTTCCTCCTTTAAAGTAAGGTCAGGGAAAGGGATGCCAAAATTGTGGCTAGGAATCAAGTGCTACATCTGTGAATTGTGTGTGGTGTGGTGGATATAAGTGTTTTGTGTTGAATTACTTGGGTGGGGCTGAGGGGAGGTGGGGAGGGAGCTCTCCTGTGGAGCAGTCCAAAGGGATAGAGGGACATGTGCTGCTTATCTGTAGACACGCAGAGCAGTCCTGAGGAGGATTAGGGCTCCCATGTCTTGGGTGCTCTGTAGGAGGGTTAATTGGTAAATGGTTTGGAGGACCATCAGAAGCCTGGGCTCTTCTTACCTGTACCATGGCTTTGTTTATTTGTGATTCCTTAAACAGAAATAGGTCATTGGAACTGTTGTTGTATCTGTAAACCCCAAAGCGAGCTGCCTTGCGAACACCAGGATTGTTGGTGTTCATTGGGACAGGGAAGCCGGGTTTCATGGTCGAATGAGGTGGTGGTACATATGTAGCTGAAACAACACAAAACATGAGTGAAGAACACATCAGGTGCCTGAAACAGTGGGAGCTTCAGCCCTCTGAAACAATGCTAAACCTTCTTACTTGTCCCATACACTTGTGCTTCAGAAGGACTCTGCTCGCATCCATTACAAAGTAATTTTCCGTTACGTTTGAAATGGTGAAACAATCCCGTGGAATGATGTGATAGAAAAAGATGCTGCTAGAAGTGATAGCAGAGCTCAGACTGACTTAGAAGAAGCCAAGGTACCATGAATATTATCTAGAATGTCTCTAGTATGACTCCTGGCTCATAGAAGGCCTAACTTTGAATCTAGTTCTAAAGCTAGATCATGTTGTGCAGTGTACAGTATAATTTTGATCATAGAATCAGAATGGTTTGGGTTGGAAGGGACCTTAAAGATCTAATTCCAACCCCCTGCCATGGGCAGGGACATCCTTCACTACACCAGGTTGTTCAAAGCCTCATCCAACCTGGCCTCGAACACTTCCAGGGGTGAGGCATCTACAACTTCTCTGGACAATCTGTTCCAGTGCCTCACCACCCTCAGAGGGAAAAATTTATTTCTTGGATCTAACCTAAACCTGCCCTCTTTCAGTTTAAATCCATTGCCCCTTGTCCTATCACTACACACCCTTGTAAAAAGTCCCTCTCCAGCTTTCCTGTAGGTCCCTTTTAAGTACTGGAAAGCTGCAATAAGATCACCCCGGAGCCTTCTCTTCTCCAGGCTGAACAACTCCAACTCTCTCAGCCTGTCTTCATAGCAGAGGTGTTCCAGCCCTCGGATCATCTTCGTGGCCCTCCTCTGGACCCGCTCCAGCAGCTCCATGTCCTTCTTGTGTTGGGGACTCCAGAGCTGAACGCAATATTCCAGGTGGGGTCTCACAAGAACAGAGCAGAGGGGCAGAATCACCTCCCTCTTGACCTGCTGGCCACACTTCTTTGGATGCAGCCCAGGATACCAAACGCTGGTTGGCAGAGCCCTTCTGGTCTGAGTTGGCATGTAAAGTTTAATTCACAGACATAAGTCTTTCCCACACCCTCCTTAACCCTTTCATGACATCTTGAGGTTTTTATTTTAGGAGGATTTAGGTAGTGATAAAAGTGGGAGGAAAATACCCTTCCTCTACATACCAACAAAGGAGAGAGGGTGTCCCTGTGGCAGGGAAGGCCTCAGGGCAGAACTTTGACTAGCTTCCCACTGTTCTAGAGGATGGGATGCTTTGGGTGCTGAAGTGCTGTTGCCCTGACCCAAATGCCAAGGACCATCTTATCACAGCCATGAAGTGGAGGAGCAAGGTGTGTGTAGGAAACGGAGATTGGGGCATGGGTAGGGGGAACTCAGAGCTTTCAAGTTTGAGCAGTTCTTTCCACATGCCCCTTGTTACTACATATTCTTACTTGGTTGTGTAGCTAATTTCCGCATGCTCTGCTTGTTCTTTCAATAATTTAAAAGAAGCTTGAAGCTTACGGTTGATGTCATTATTTCCTCCCCTTTTACACTTGCCTTCTCCCCATTTTCTCACTTCTGAAATACAAACAAGAGGAAGAAATCTGCAACCTGTGCAAGTTGCTGTGCAGCCACTGCTGCTGCCAAGACCTGCCAGTGCAGGAGGTGGCCCTTGGAGTTCACACGATATGTGTGTGTGTTGGCAGTGAGCCACGCAAATGTGCACACAAATGTGCACGTAGAGCTTGTACTAAACTTACTGTGAAAAGCTTTTTCTCACCTCCAGCTTTTTTTCACAGCTCAATCTCTCACTAACAGCCAAGCACAGAGCTTTTAAAAAACCTCAAACCCAGCACTATGTGCCGTCATCAGCACAAGAGGCTGCAAATACTCAGCGTTCAGGCTGCTGATGTACACCCTGGTTAATGCTTTCACATCCTCCCCCGCAGGTGGTAATGGCTGTACCCCCTTGTAACACTGCTCGGGGATTAAAGGGTTGGCCTGCAAAGGAGAGGCTCAGTTCCACATCCCTACTCAACCCAAGGATCTCCAAATTCATGTGTCTCCCTGGCTGATACCCCAGCTACGTTAATGACCCTCATGTTTTCTTGCAGGTGGGAGCTGAGAGACCAAGCCATTTGTCTGAGAGGACTGGATGTTCTGCAAGTGGCTTTATCTGGTGTGGAGGTGACAAGCTTTCCTGTCCCATGTCTATGATTTATGTTGAGACTGGGTGTGCAGCCAGTGCTGGACAACCTGGCAGTGTTTTTTCACCTGACAGCCTAGAATCCACTTCTCTATGGGATGATATTTTCCTGCTGCAGCAAGGGTGGGATTCAAGAGTCACAGAAACTCATCACCACGCAGCCTAGGACTGAAGGTATTTCTGAGGCAGCACATCTTATCCAGTGCTCAGCTCATAGGTGAGACTTTCCAGAGCATCTCTTTGTCCTCTTGTCCTGAACAGAGACTCTGCCTGGGGGTTAAGGTGATGGGACCCACAGGTGATTCAAAAGGGCCATGCAGGACCCACCTGAAGTCAGAAAGGAAGCTTAGAGCAGAGCAGGGCCTTGCCCATAAGGCCAGCTGTCCTCTTCCTTAGGAATGCAGTGCTCTTCCCTTTGCCATCAATACCAACTCATACCAAGCTTTTTCCTGAGCTCCTCTAGCAACTGAGACAGACTGACAGGCTGAGAGCAGATCACTGGCTTGGGCTCCTCTGGCTGCTCTCCAGGACCTTGCTTGAATCTATGCTCTTCTGCCTGTTGGAAAGAGCAAGAGTCAAGTCTAAAGAGCCCTTGTTCCTGACTCCAATGCCTGGTAGATGCAGCAGTGTTATATGTGTCAAGGCCTCTGAAATGCAACATCTGGAGAGCTGGCCTCACAGTCTTGCAAGCTGGGCCATGTGTTGTAGGCAGGTAGCAGGTTGGTAATACACCACGTGTTGTAGGTAGATGGTAGGCGAGTATATTTCTGTCCCAGCTTTCACCGTGGGATACTGGACGTTTCACCTCCTTCACCCATTGCAACTTGGTGTTGAGAATGACTCATACCAGAGAAAAGTGGGTATAAAGTCAACTGAGCCCTTGTGGGAGAACTTTACCCCTCTCTTTTCCTCTGGTGACCTAGATTCTTCAAGGCTAGGATTTGTTTTTCTTGATGTGCTTTGATTCTCATTCAAGGCGATCACTGCATGGAGTACACACTAGTCTGAAATCTCGTTTGCTGTTTGGAATTGTTTCCACCACTATATAGTTTCAAAAACCCAGATACTCTCTGGGTTTTGATTTCTGATTTTACAGTACCTGTAGTTCTGATTTTCGTCACCACAACCTTTCCTGATAGCTTCTTGCCTAGCTTGGCCCTTGAGGGCCATTACCTTGAAAAGCTGAATGTGTGTAAGGTGATGGCCCCACTCCGAAAGCAAAGCAGAATGGCCTAGAGGGTCAGATAACAGGGCAAGGCTCTAGGCATACCGGTATCAGTGAAACACTTGTCATCCAGACCTTGGTGGGAGCAGAGGCACTGCATGACCGGCCAGGTACCTGTAACGCTCGGAAGCCCAGAGGATGTGATCTCATGACCTGGGAAAACAGCTCTTACTGCTCCAAAGGGAGATGTCTAGAGTGTTCGTATTTCAGACCCCATGCTTGCTTCTGGGTTTGGAAATGTGGGGAGGGTGGAAAAACCTGGCCCTCCTACTTCTGCCAGATGGTGGTAGGGTTAGACTGCTTTCTTGCTCCGAGTTAGCAGACAACTGCCTGTTATTAAGCAAGAGAGGGCTGTTCTTGCAGAGACAAGTTGAAATGTTGTATGAAGAGGCCCTCTCTTGTGCTTTCCTCATTGAGGAATTATTTGGGGGCCCTATTCCTGCAGTATGAGAGCGCAATCCTGTGGATGCCCTCTCCCAGCCTGCAGTGAAGCAAATAGGCAGATGGCAAAAAGGTTACCTTTTTTTTTTCATGAGGTGCTTTCAAAACCTCCTCTCCATTACTAGGAGTGAGGCGAGGCTTTATCTTTACATTTAAGATGCAGCAGAGTTCCTGCATGCCTCTGCAACCCCCAAAGGAAACCACAGCCGAAACGAAAAGCTACGGGCTAACCAAATGCCATCCCCGAGTGCATTAGTACTTTCTGTGCATGGCAGCTGAAGTAAAACTAAAACCCTCAGAGAGAAAACGCTCATGTCTGCAGCTCCCATTCTAAAGATTTAAGGCTAACTGCAATCAAGAGAGTTTCCTTGCTCAGCAAAGGAAGAAATGATACGGAGTAATGTTACATTAAAGTCAGCTAATCGGCACTCAAGTGCCCATCTGTACTTAGCAGTCAAATTGTTACCCACAGTCTTTAGATTTAATAATCAAGGTCATGCCGAGTTTAAACACTGACAAATAAGTTAAGACCATAAGTTAACTTCAAAATCCTTACATGATGTCCCTGGATAACATGGTTTGCTACAAGGTGAGAAAGTCTTTTAAGCAGTTGAAGTTTCAGCTGCAGTCTGAGCCCTGGAGTGCTGAGCCAGCATGGGCAGCAGTTGGAGAAGGGCTGTTTTTTACCAGTGCATTAGAAAGCAGCGCTCACAGGACCTCAAGGACAAGGAAAACAAGTTATTTTCCGTTCTTACCATCTGAGGTCCTGGTGAAGCCCCAGAGTGCTAAACAGCAGAGTGCGGCGAAGCTGCAAGCGAAGTTCACTGCCATCTCCACCACTTCAGAAGAGGAGCCCGCCAGGGAGAGGAGTGACTGCCTGGCTTCCTGCAGAGGAAGATGTGCCTCTTTGAATGCTCTTATTGGCTGGGAGGAAAGAAGAAAAATCACCCTAAAAACCCCTGAATCATCACAGCTCTGATGCAGACTTTGTCTCCTGCTGATGACCACATACCTTGAAGCCCAGCCACAAAGCTCTGCCTTGGTGATTGCAGCGCTTGTCCTGCATCAGACAGGGACTTTTCTTTGTGATCTTCAGGGGCTGTGCAGAAGCATGGGCAGATACATGTGATGTAACGCTGGGAAGTGGTGGTGAGGAGAGTAACAGTCATGTGCTTTGAGATTCATGGGGAAATTTAATCCCTAAAAAATGGGCAGTAAGCCCTGGGGATGTAGTTCTTGACTTGTGGGTGGGTGTCTGGGTGGGGAGAAGCCTGATAGAGTTGGACTCAGTGTCTTGCTTCCCTTGTCATGGAAATGTAGGGTTTGGGTGAGGGAGGCAAGGAAGTTTTAGGGGTAGCTTCCTGAGGGGACTGTGTGGAACAGAGCCTGTAGGAAGAGGATTTTGGTTTTGGTGGCAGAGGAGGACATTATACCTCACATTTACAAAAGGTGTTTTGACAACAACAGGAAAGGGCTGCGTTGGGTTCAGAGAAGGTGAGGTTTTCTCTAGGTGCTCTCCAGAGAGCAAGAGAAACACAGGAAGAAGAGTAGTTTGGCTCTCTGTGGCTTGCAGGACTTTTCAGCTCTGGGGTTGGATTTTCCAGGGTCAGTGCTTGGTTTCCAGAGAGGCAGCCAAGGAGCTCACAAGTCTGGGGAAAGGGCTTGGTTGCCAGACCTTGTGATGCACCTGAAATAACCAGCTGCCAGATTCAGGAGCCTGGGAGATGAACTGATGTCTCAGTGAAGGGTTGAGTGTGGTGGACCTCAGTCTGTGTATGTGCATTTGTTTCAAGCGAGCCGGAAGGTGATGGTTGCCTTTCACTTGCAATGAACTGTGTTCCTTTCTTAGCAAAGACATCTTATTGCCTGAAGGAGACTCCTAATGCAGGGTAGAGTGGGTGGTACATAAGAAGCTGGAGGAAAGTAATCTTAGTGTTTCCTTGTAGGATGAGATTAGGTAAACCCTCTGTTGAAATGTCCTTCCAAGAAGGAATGGGGCAAGCATGACGAGCCACATTTATCATCAGTCCTACTTGCATAGAGCTTCTGAATCAGACTTCCAAGCCTGTGGAAAACATTGATAGAGAACAAGAGGAACTATATTGTGGGTTTTTTTTGCCCCCTCCCCCCCCTTTTTTTTTTCGGAGCTCACGCAGTGGCCCGTCCCTCAACTGTGGCACAGGTAGGGACTGAATCAGGTATCTTCAGCCCTCTCTTTCTGCTCAAGAACTGCGCTCTACAGTTCCTACCTCACTGAGAGACTCTGGAGGGGAGTGTCTTAGTAAGCCTATAGTTGAGTCCTCCAACATACAAGAAAGGGGTGGTTGGGACCCTTGTCACCAGATCCCAACACATCTCCTGTGTGTTGCAAGAGCCTGTTTGTCACCCTGACACATGAGGCATCAGAAGGAGGTTCAGGCTTCCTGCAGGACCTCCATCTCTTCTCCCTTTGCTTCCTGGTGAGCTCACAGCCTTCTGATTTGACTAAAAAGGTGCCTAGCATGAGGGATTTGGGGGGAATCTTTCTGAAGTGTAGATTCTTTCCTTGCTTAAAACAAGCACCTTGGGACACCACTAGCAGCCCTTTGACAGGGTTTGGTGTGAGTGAGGACAATGAGTGATGAAGGCGGAGAGGGTGGTGAGGTGCACAGTGCCGGGTGGGAGGAGGGCCGTGCGTGCCACTTGCAAGCCCACCTTACTTAGCTTTGGCACTAGAGGACACCAGAAGGTAATCCAGTGTGCTGGAGCCCAAGCTCCCCTGGTCCAGGCATCCACAGAACATCTCGAGCAGTTACCTCTGACCTGAGTGCTGGGGAGACTGGGATGCCCTTGTGTGGAGCCCCTTCCTCTGAAGAGAAGCCAAAGGCAAGTGCAAAGCTCGCACAGAGCAGAGCTGTCCTCAGCAGACTGGGGACAGACCCCAGGGGCAGTGGCCTTGTTTCAGTCTCATCCAAAACTAGCCATGCCTTGGGCTCTCTTGCCTAGGAGGTTGCCTATGGCTTTGACAGATCTTGAGTGCCTGATGGTTGGTGCCCTGTGGCAGAGGGGAGCGTGCTCTGGCTGTCAGGGCACCCTTGCTCCTGATCTGATGGAAACCTGGTTTGTGCTGCCTTCTGCTGTCCTGCTGCCGTGGCATCTGTCTGCTGCCACAGACTTTGTCCTGGGGGGCTCAGGACCTGCTCTTTACTGAAGAGCACTGTTTCCCTGTCAACAGGGTTTATAAAGCCAGACAGTGACTTAAAGAAAGCAGCATGTGTCTGCAAAGGATGTGGTTTTTCCTGCCTTCTTCCCTCTCCCCTTCTTTCTATAAAATTGCTCATTTACACCTGTTGCTAATCAACTTTTCCTTTTCTAATGATCTTTTTATAATTCTGAGGAAGTTTCTCTAGTTCTTTTCTCCTAGGAAGTAACAGAGTGCTCACTAAAGAGCAGTAGTGTTAATAATGCTAGATACTGTTACGTAAAAAAAACACAAAACCAAACCAAAACAAAGAACCACCACCAAAAACCACACCAAAAAATTTATCCTCCCCAATAACTGACAAACAATAGCGAACTCGTCCAAGCCCACAATATGCGAATATTTGTTATTTTCCTTTGGGAATTTTTGTGCTGTGGAGAAACCTATGGCTGGAGACTGGGACTGTTGTCCCTTTGCCATATCTCGTTCCAATCAGGTGCCATCTCCTGGGACGCTGCTCTATGCCTCAAATCCATCTATGGGAGGAGTGGAGCAGTGTCATGTCTCATCTGACATCCAACCCAGGAAAATGAGACAAGATCCTCTTCGCATTTCAGCTCCCTCAGGGTCACTGATGGGAATTTCACCCACTTTCCCTGCAACGTGTGTGTAGACCGCTTTCTCCAGACCAGAACAGGGCATGAAGTGGGCTCTGCAGGGTGGTTTCCACTCTCTAAATTTCCCATTGTGTGGCTGTTCCTGTGCGAGCAGAAATCCTGAACAGGGAGACGATGAGAGTAAGCGGGCAAGGAAAGGCTCCCTTATTATCCCAGTGTAAACAGAGCGTTTGCTTTAAGCAGCTAGCTAGCCCTGACCCAGTCTAAATCAAGCTTGTGATCTTTCTGCGTCAAGCTGAGTGTTCTGGGTTGGGCCGGGAAAGGGTTAATTTTTTTTTTTTTTTTTTTTGTCCTTTTTCGCGGGAAGCTGAAAGGGACACGGTTCAGGCAGCTGACCCAGCCTGGCCAATGGCTATTCTATACCATGTGGCGTCATGCTCAGGGTATATATTGCGGGAGCAGCCGGGGGAGGGGTTCGCTTCGGTGATCGGGAGCGGGCGGTGCGTCGCGTTTCGCGTGCGGTCGGTTCGTATTGTTTTCATGTTTGTACGTTCATAGTTGTTTACCCTGTTTTGTTTTCCTTTTCTTGATATTGTTCTATTAAATCATCCTTATCCCAACCTACTGGTCTCGCCCCTCTCGTTCTGATTTTTCTCCTCCCATCCCGCCGGAGGGAGGAGTTGAGCGAGCGGCAGTGTGGTAGCTCAGCCGCCGGCTGAGCTAAACCACGACAGTCCTTTTTGGCGCCCAACGTGGGGCACGAAGGGTTGGGATAACGACAGAGCCAAATTTGTTATACGTGTTTATTGTGTTAATAGTGATTGATCATAATGTTGTTCCGGTTGCTTTCGTGGTGGTTTTCCGCAATTCCCTACATGTCCTATGTACTGTTTGTGATGATGTTTATGACGGTTGGGAGATGGCTCAGGGTCCTCCTGGCGCTGTACGGGATAACGAGGGCTTATGGTCCGGTCATGGCGCTGGCCACGCGGCTGGGCTGCTCCGTGTACGCGGCATTGGCATCGTGCCCGTATCTCGGGCGCCACTTCCGGAATTTTTTGGTAATCGCGCCCAACCGGCGGGGGAGGCAGGGGACGATCCTGTCCACCGGCCCTTCAGCCCGCCCTTCTCGTTCGGGCCGAGTACAACACCCTTTGAGGATTTTGAATGTCCCGGGGGGGGTGCTAGCCAGCATGGTCCTACTGCTGCTTGTCTGGAACGGGTTTCAGGTCCTGTCTGGGGTTAAAGAATTACTCAAAAAACTCAAGAGATGTGCCCCAAGGCAGGACAGTTACAAGTGGCACGGTGTGTGGGAAGATATGGGGAAATTCCTAGAACAGTGAGCATCTCAAGTGTTTTGGGAATTCACCCCCGAACAAGTACAGAGCCCTGACAAACTGATAGAGCAATTGGGAAAAGTATGCTGTCGCCCTGGCAATTCCAGGGGCACGCAGCTCGCTGCAGTGTGCTGGGGCCTGGCCCATGCCTACTGAGTGGCCGTGTCTGATACTGTTCAGCACCCTCAAAGTGGGGAGGAGGTCCCTGGATCTGGTAACAGCATGACAGATGCTGCAGCTGAGCTGGAGAACCCACCTGTTCCCCTGTCAGTGGCCCCTGTACAGAAAAGAAAGTGCCTAAAGAAAACAGCTTGCTTAGTAAGGGATGAAAATGAACCAGGACCATCACGAAAACAGGAGGAAGAGGTAGAATCCACATATGAGACATATGAGACGATGATCATCCGATTGCTATCGCAAGGTGAGCTGCGAGATATGCGAAAGGATTTTAGCCGCCTTCCAAATGAGAACATTGTTACCTGGCTGCTCCGGTGCTGGGATAACGGGGCCAATGGCCTGGAACTAGATAGTAGGGAAGCTAGGCAGCTGGGATCCCTGTCTAGGGAAGGGGGCATTGACAAAGCGATTGGAAGGAAAACACAAACCCTTAGCCTCTGGAGGTGACTTTTGTCAAGTGTGAAAGAAAGGTACCCCTTCAGAGATAATATTACATGTCGCCCAGGCAAGTGGATTGCCATGGAAAGTGGCATCCAGTACCTGAGGGAGTTAGCTGTGGTGGAGGTAATTTATGGTGACCTGAATAATGAGCAGTCACCCCTACATCCAGATGAAATCCCATGCAGTCAGTTCATGTGGCGAAAATTCCTACGAAGTGCACCACCATCATATGCCAACTCGTTGGCAATATTAGCTTGGAAAGAAGGTGAAGAACAAACGGTGCAGGATGTGGCTGCTCAACTCCGGCAATACGAAGGAAGTGTTTCTTCCTCCGTACAGGCCTGCATTGCGGGTTTGGAGAAACTGTCACAGGCGTTCCACCAATTCAAAGATGATATGTCCCACTCTCCACCTGCATGGACCTGTGTCTCAGCTATTAGAAGCAAGCGTTCCCCTGATCAAGAGAGAGAATACAGAGTGTACACACCTCGAGGTAGCCTCTGGTTTTTCCTGCGTGACCACAGAGAGGACATGAGGAAGTGGGATGGGAAACTTACCTCGACCCTAAGGGCACGGGTACAGGAACTGAAAGGAAAAACAGTCATAAAAGGGGATTCCTCCAGGAAAAGTGTTGCTCCGGTCTCCAGTGGGCAGTGCCCCAGACAGTATAGAAGGGCTGACTCCATCTCTGATCCTCTTGAAGGCACCTCTAATTTGTTCGTACAGAAGGACCATGATGAATACAGTGACCAGGACTAGAGGGGCCCTGCCTCCAGCCAGGGGGAGGAGAGGGATAACAGGATTTATTGGACAGTATGGATTCGATGGCCTGGCACATCAGACCCACAGGAATATAAGGCTTTAGTGGACACCGGTGCACAATGCACCCTAATGCCTTCACACCGTAAAGGGGCAGAACCCATTTGTATTTCGGGAGTTACAGGGGGATCCCAACAGCTGACTGTGGTGGAAGCTGAAATGAGCCTAACTGGGAATGACTGGCAAACACACCATGTTGTTACTGGTCCAGAGGCCCCGTGCATCCGGGGCATAGACTACCTCAGGAGGGGGTACTTGAGGGACCCAAAAGGGTATCGTTGGGCTTTCGGTGTAGCTGCTGTGGAGACGGAGGAAATTGAACAGTTGTCTGCCTTGCCTGGTCTCTCAGAGGACCCTTTTGTTGTGGAATTGCTGAGAGTTAAAGAACAACAGGTGCCAATTGCTACCACAACGGTGCACCGGCGGCAATATCGCACCAACCGAGACTCTCTGGTTCCCATCCATCAGTTGATCCGCCAACTGGAGAGTCAAGGGGTGATCAGTAAAACTCATTCCCCCTTCAACAGTCCCGTATGGCCAGTGCGGAAGCCCAACAGGGAGTGGAGATTAACAATAGACTATCGTGGCCTGAATGAAGTCACGCCACCGCTGAGTGCCGCTGTGCCAGATATGCTGGAACTCCAATATGAACTGGAGTCAAAGGCAGCCAAGTGGTACGCCGCAGTTGACATCGCTAATGCATTTTTCTCAATCCCTTTGGCACCAGAGTGCAGGCCACAGTTCGCTTTTACCTGGAGGGGTGTTCAGTACACCTGGAATCGACTGCCCCAGGGGTGGAAACACAGCCCCACCGTTTGCCATGGGCTGATTCAAAATGCACTGGAACAGGGTGAGGCTCCGGAACACCTGCAGTACATCGATGACATTATCATATGGAGTAACACAGCCGAAGAAGTTTTGGAGGAAGGGAAGAAAATAGTTCGGATCCTTCTGAAAGCTGGTTTCGCCATAAAATGAAGTAAAGTCAAGGGACCTGCGCAGGAGATCCAGTTCTTAGGAATAAAATGGTAGGATGGGCATTGCCACATTCCGGTGGAAGTGATCAACAAAATAGCAGCTATGTCTCCACCAACTACTAAGAAAGAAACGCAAGCCTTCCTAGGTGTTGTGGGGTTTTGGAGAATGCACATTCCAAGTTACAGCCTAATTGTGAGCCCTCTTTACCAGGTGACTCAGAAGAAGAATGATTTTAAATGGGGACCTGAGCAACAACAAGCCTTTGAACAAATTAAACAGGAGATTGTCCATGCGGTAGCCCTTGGGCCAGTCCGGGAAGGACAAGATATAAAAAACGTTCTCTACACTGCAGCTGGGGAGAATGGCCCTGCTTGGAGCCTTTGGCAGAAAGCACCAGGGGAGACTCGAGGTCGACCACTTGGGTTTTGGAGTCAAGGATACAGAGGATCCGAAGCCCGCTACACTCCAACTGAAAAAGAGATCCTGGCAGCATATGAAGGAATCTGAGCTGCTTCAGAAGTGGTTGGTACTGAAACGCAACTCCTCCTGGCACCCCAACTGCCAGTGCTGGGTTGGATGTTCAAAGGAAGGATCCCCTCCATGCATCATGCAACCCATGCTACGTGGAGTAAGTGGGTTGCACTCATCACACAAAGGGCCTGAATAGGAAACCGCAGTCGCCTGGGAATCTTGGAAGTCGTCACAAACTGGCCAGAAGGTAAAGATTTTGAAATGCTACCAGGGGAGAAAGTATCACGTGCTGAGGAGGCCCCACCATATAATAAATTCTCAGAGAGTGAAAAACGGTGTGCTCTGTTCACGGATGGGTCCTGCTGCATTGTAGGGAAACATCGAAAGTGGAAAGCAGCTGTGTGGAGCCCTATGCGACAAGTTGCAGAAGCTGCTGACGGAGAAGGTGAATTGAGTCAGTTTGCAGAGGTAAAAGCCATCCAACTGGCCTTAGATATTGCTGAGTGAGAAAAGTGGCCAGTGCTGTACCTCTATACTGACTCGTGGATGGTGGCAAATGCTTTGTGGGGGTGGATACAGCAGTGGAAGCAGAACAACTGGCAACGCAGAGGCAAACCCATCTGGGCTGCCCCGTTGTGGCAAGACATTGCTGCACGGATTGAAAAGCTAGTTGTGAAGGTATGGCACATGGATGCTCACGTACCCAAGAGTCAAGCAACTGAAGAACACCAAAACAACAAACAAGTGGACCAGGCTGCTAGGATTAGTGTTGCTCAGGTGGACCTGGACTGGCAGCATAAAGGCGAAAAATTTTTAGCTCGGTGGGCCCATGATACCTCAGGCCACCAAGGAAGGGATGCCACATACAAATGGGCTCGCGACCGAGGGGTGGATTTAACCATGGACATTATTGCGCAGGTTATCCATGAGTGTGAGACATGCGCTGCGATCAAGCAGGCCAAGCGGTTAAAGCCTTTTTGGTACGGAGGCCGATGGTCAAAGTATAAGTATGGGGAGGCCTGGCAGATTGATTACATCACACTCCCACAAACTCGCCGAGGTAAGCGCCATGTACTCACAATGGTGGAAGCAACAACTGGATGGCTGAAGACCTACGCTGTGCCCCATGCCACTGCCCGGAGCACTATTCTGGGCCTCGAGAAACAAGTCCTGTGGTGACATGGCACCCCAGAAAGAATCGAGTCGGACAATGGGACTCCCTTCCGTAATAATCTCATAGACACTTGGGCCAAGGAACATGGCATCGAGTGGGTATACCACATCCCTTATCACACGCTAGCCTCTGGGAAAATTGAGCGATACAATGGGCTGCTAAAAACAACACTAAAAGCAATGGGTGGTGGAACTGAGTTAAATAAATGTTAAAAGACTTGCATGCCTGAAGAACCTTCATGTTTGTTTTTGTGTGAGTAGGAGATGTTTGTTGCAAGTCGTGGGAGACCAGGTCTGCAAGGGAGATTGCAGAGTCTGTTCATTCTCTCACTATTGGACTGGGTTATTAGACGCTTGGAAATTGTGCAACTGTGGGGGGATTTTTTTTTATTAAAATAAAAAAACCACCAACTTTTATTATCCATGAATCAAAGATGTAATTATCTCCTCCTTTTCTATCGAAGAAGCGAACCCACAGCACCTGAAGTTTGATTTTCATGACATTTGGTGCATGAGGTGGATTTTTTCATCATTACCTTTTTGCTGCTGTCATTCAAGGTGGACCTTTGGCCACACAGCTGTCATGGTTTTAGGCTGATCCAGCAACTAAAACTCACACAGTCTCTCCTTCTCCAGTAAAGTAGAGAGGAGAGGGAAAAAAAAACCAAAGGGACTGAGGGTTGAGACAAGAACAGAGGGAGCACCCACCAACCATGGTCCTGGGCAAAACAGACAGGGCTTTTCTCAAAGCAAAACAGTTTATTAATGATTACTTAGAAGGACAAAGGGAAACAAAAACCGATTACTTGAGAGGACAGAAAGAAACAAAACCAGATCTTATAACCGACACCTTCCCCCCCCCCCTTTCGTTTTCCTCCCGGCTCTACCTTCTCCCCCCAGCAGCACAGGGGGCAGGGACTGGGGGAGTGCAGGTCAGTTCATTCCGTGCTGTTACTGCTGCTTCTTTCTTAAAGGAGAAGGAGTCCTTACACCCTTTTCCCCTGCTCCAGTGGATCCCCTACCCACGAGGAAAAATCCACAAACTTCTCCAGCGTGAGTCCAGCCCACTGGAAACAATCCTTCCCCACAGATTGCTCCGGTGTGGGCTTTACCACAGTCTCGGGTACTTAGGGAGCTGTAGCCACTCGCTCCGGCGTGGGTCGTCACGCAGACTCCAGATGCCTCTCTGCCTTGTCGTGCACCCCAACACAACCATCCTCAGGCTCAGGCATCTTCTCCCCACGGGCTGCGAGTGGGTCTCTGATCCACCGAGGCCGTCCTGGTTGCAGGGGGGCAGCCTGCTATCTCACCATCAGCCGCAGGGGAAACTCGGCTCCGGCACACCTCCTCCCGCTCCATCCTCACTGACCTGGTGTCGATGCGGCTGTTTCTCTCAGATCTCAGTCCTCTCCAGGTGAACTCAGCCCAGTGGGCACCTCGGGAGTGGGGTGCCCCCGAGTTCCCCAGCTGGCTCTGCCGCTGCCATTCTCCATGGGCGGCGCCGGCCCGACGCAGGCAGCTGCCCGGCCGGGAGCCAGGGAGTGGGGGCAGTGCCCTCCTCCCTTCTCTGCTCGATCCTGGGCAAAGCACCTTTTCCGGTTCCTTTGTCCCGACTTAAATAGGGCAATGCGCAGAGGCGCCCTATTGGCTCAGCCCCGAGGGGGATGGCAGTCTGATCTGGTGGCCAGAACTAAGCCTAACCCGGTTCCAAAACCGGGGAGGTCACAGGGACCAAAACCCCTCTCCTGCCACGAGAACAACCCCCCCCTCCACATCAAACCATGACAACAGCACAACCCAGCAGTTGCCACCATGGCTTCCTGGAATAATGCCAATGAGGGTCTGCGAGGGGTCATGTTGGAATTACGTTTACTCCTGCAAATGCAATCAGCATCTGGCCCTGCACCCACAGTATTTTATTTTCAGTTCTGACTCCCTCTTTCAACTTCAGGGATGAATGGGAGACTGTAAGAAAAATTCATCTCGTTAACTTTTGTAGGGGCTTCGAGGATGACTGGAGTGTGTTCGAATTGTGCTTTCAAAAGTTTTAATTATGACACATTTACCAGTGCCAATAGTTGGGTTTTTTTACTTTAATCTTTTTTACATTTTTTAAGCCTTCATCTAATCCCCAAGGCAGCTAATTTAGTTGGCTTTGCTTTAATGAAGAATCTGAGCAAGAGGATGCTTTTTTTTTTTTTTTCTCTCAGCTGGAATAGAGAAATCCCTACATTTCAGCTTTTGGTAGATTAGTACACGGGAAAATGTGTATTATTTTGGCAGAGTGGCAACAGCAGACTTTAAGCCTTAAAGGTGAAAGGTGGGCATGACATCGTCTTCCACACTGGAGGCCTGCACTTTGCAGATGCTGAAATATGCCGAGGTGCAGAGAAAGGACAGTCCAAGGAAGAAGGACCAGGATAAAGAATTCCGTGAGGACTCAGCTTCTCCTCTGCCTTCCTATAGCAGGAACACCTTGGCAGCCCGTCTTCATAAGTGGAAAACCATGGAGCTCACACAGCAGCAGCTTTACAGTACAGGGTCACCTGGGCAAGCCACACGATACTGATACCCTTCTGAGCAGGCATGTAGCTGAACAAGTTTGGTAAGGTACAAGGGAAGGAGACGAATGATTCAGAGCACATGTCCCTACATTGGATTAAGTCAGCAGTGGTGGCCACAGTCAGCATTAATGTATCTGTATACTTGGTGGCAATAGGATGTAGAGGAGAAACTGAGGTTTGACACTGGTGGGTTGGCCCCAGTCGGGGAATTTGTCTCCTTATGCTCCCTTGTCTCTTCTGCCAGGTGCTCTGTAGCTCACCAACACCCACCTGTGCCTCTGCTGCAGAATTAGCTGTGATTTTTCAAGGGGATCAAGGCTCATGCAGTTGCATGTGTTTTCCTACCAGCAATAACTTTTGAACTGATGAATTTCAATCAAATATAAAAGCAGGCTGGCTGGAAGACTTGAGGATAATCTGTTTACTATACACTTCTAGAGAAGAGAAGAGAGACTTAAATGAATGGCTGGGCTGAGGTGGGAGTGTGGAGAACAACTGTGGTGTTATCTAGTCTTATCTGCCAGCGGCACTGCCCGCTGGTGTGCAGAGATTGCCTACAGATTGGATAGAGGGGGTATTCATAAGGGATGAGTGTGTGTAAAGACCTCTCCATATTTTACCTTGGGGCTGTTCTTTTCGTTTTGAGATGAGCAAGCCTCTCATTCCTTCCCTCTCCATCTGAAGATTTGAAGTAGTCTACTTCCAGGGCAAAATGAGAAAGAAGACACTTGTTTTGCTAAGATCCTGGTGCTGTTCCCACTGCAGCGTCAAAGGTTTGCTACTTGAATTTAAAATTAGCAAGAGCCTGATTACGTCAGTAAGAACAAATCCTCTGTTTCTAATGGGAACATGATGTACAGATGCCCAGAGCAAAGGTCCCTTTAGCCCTGAACCTTCTCTTGGAGCACAGCCTGGAGGGGAGGATTATTATTCTCCTAAGCCATCTTGAAAGTATTTCAGACAGTTAAGCACCTTGTTCTCTGTCTCATTTGGGACCCACATTTTCATTGGGAGCTACTGATCAGGAGAGGTTGGTGACTCTGCAGATGTTCCCTTCCTCAGTTTCCTCACTGACCCTTTCTATATTTTGCTTGTTTTGCTAACGGCCATCTCACGTCAGCTCTCTGTAGAGCACCTGGCACTGGGTAGATCCTACTCTGTGATAGAGTCACTTGGCAAGACCATAACCCAAGACGAGTAACGGTGAAGCATTGCCAGTTTAGCTCTTGCCCCTGTGGCACCTTGCATGCTCAAACGACTGTCCATGTGCAGTGGCTTCTCATTCCACTCCTTTACCCTGCCAGCATGGTACTGAGTGTAGTCAGACGACTGTGCAAGCCTCTGCAAACTTCTTAACAAATGAATTAAGGCTTGAGAGGTGACAGAGGGAAGCACTGGTCCAGCCAACCAGCTGTGGGCTTGTTTGAAGAAGGCCCACCTGGTCAAATAGATCTTTTTCTTATCACATTGGAAAGCGCCTGGGCAGAGCCATAGGCTTAGGCAGGCACTCAATATTTCTAATTGCTTGTGTTTCAGTAGTGCTGGAGGTACCTGCCATGGACTAGGGTCTATTAGGAAGTGCAAGAGGTCCATGGAAAACACCCACCAAATGAACTTGTTAACTCTTCCTGTTAGACATCAGCTGCCACAGTGGGCAATTAAAAGTAGTTAGCAAGTCTCTAGTTTGCTGGTGTGAACACTTGCTGGTGACAGCTGCCACTGTTCCTCTGTGAAGAGGGAAGAGGCTGAGGAGCAGAGGAGAGAGGTTGTGTGATGATAGATGATCTCAACAGGGGTGGGTAACCTGGAAAAAAGGGGAGAGACATTCTGCTTGGACTTTGCATCCAGGCGCATCTGCATAGGAATGAACAGAAGCACAAATTCAGATTCATTGTGTCTTACCCCTAAACCTGTGTCAAGGCAGTGGCTGAGAGAGGCTCTGGTAGCCCTTTCTTGTCCTCTAAAGATAGGGTGCAAGGGTGGCTTCAGATGACTTGGTATTTCTCTTCCCAGTTGTTGTGCAAATTAATTCATCATGTATTCATCCAGCCTGCACTGGACTGTGGAAACGATGCAGCATGTTTTGGGGACTCAGGACTAGTTGGTCCTTCGTCCAGGCCTCTGCTGGGTTCCCCACTCTGTTTGCACTCATGTTCTGTCTGCTGGCATCCTTACTGCTCACCCTCATATGTAGTAATTCTCTCTAGACAGGGCAGATGCTTTTGAGAAAAGAACAGCGAATGTTGTGCTCTGGTTTAAGAACAGGGTGTTGGGAAGTGATGTTGAAACACAGGGTCCCTGTGTTCTGCCATATGCCCCACTCAAAAACATCGTTGGCAGGAATGTTTGCTCTGAGGGCAGAGGAGTTCACCAAAGACAGCGTGTGGTGCACTCGCTCTGCATCTTTTTAAATGAGATGATCACGTCATTTTTTGTGGGGAAAATTGACTGACCTCATGGCTCTGGATGCATTGAAAGTATTTGCCAGGGTGTCCTGTGGGCAAGGACAGGGGGAAGCTGCAGAGGGTCAGAGCTGCTAAAGAGCTGTTCAGGTGGCCAAAGCAGAGGTCGCAACAAGCAGCTGTCTCAGGCTGGCAGCTGTCAAGGATTGCTTTTCAGACCAACACTGTGTTTGTGATAATCAGGCTCAGTCTTGGCACAAACCACGAAAAAGCAAGTGCAAGACAGTGAGGCACATTGGTGCCGCAGTGTACGCCTGTGTCTGCAGTGCAGCGTGTGCCACGTCTCCCAGTACAAAGGAAGGCAAATCTGTGCTCTCTAGCTGTGGTTAAAAACCCTGTTCACAACTCCATGGAGCTTCTCCATCTGACAGGTACCCAGGTGCTCAGCACTGCTGAGACTTGGATCTGACAGACCCAGTCTGTCTCTGCTGCCCATGTTCCCTTTTACCACCACCGCCAGCCTTCACCTGATGCTTCGGATCTGTGGGAAGCAACCATAAGTCCATCTGAGGGAGGCTGAGCTATGATTTTATATACAGGTGGCAACACCAACACGTGCAAAGTGCTCCCAGGGCTAGAAGGGTGGTGTTGGAGGTGTTCTCCTACAGAGAGCAGAAAGTTATTGTGTCCTGGATCTAATTTAAGCCAAGTAGAGCAGTACCAGTTACATCGATACCCGAGGCAGTGGGATGGATAGCTTTGTACTGCCCCCGTGAGAGGTACATGTGGGTGCCCAGGCTCAGGGCAAATGAATTCCTTTTTCCTTCCCAGCCACTCTGCATCTCCCTGCAGTTCGGGCAGAGGCCGAAAAGCCACACAAGTGTTATCTGCTGAAGTCCATCACTGAAAAATGTGGTTAACACAGTTCTATAACAATGAAAGTGAAGAATCAATCAAGGCTTAATTATCTTTCCTGAATGTAACAAGAACCATTTCACAGCAATTCCCATCCCTGCCCTTCCACTCCCCCTGAAAGGTAGCGCATACATTTTCCTGCATTCAACTTTTTTCTCTTTAACAGCAGATATTCAGCTTAATAGAGAAAAGATTGTCCTTACAACACGACAGGGCCATAATGGAGAGAAATCTGCCTTGAGAAAAAAACAATAAAAAAAAGAAAAAAAAGTGTGGCTCACATAGCAAAATATTTGGTTCTGCACTTGTGGTGTTTGGAGTCTGGGGAGTGTGTGAGAATAACATCTTTCCCTGGGAAAGGGCGTTGAGAGGCTGCTGATACAGCCTCTGCCGTGGGAGACGGAGAAGAGTCTGAAGAAGTTTTAGATCTTTAGCACTAAGCTAAAGCTTCAAGGCCCTTGTCCACAGACAAAAGGGAGTTCTCAAAAACAGCTCCACCTGGGATGACAGTTATGAACAGCACCTGCTTCGTTAGTGCCTGTGAACCAAACCAGGTAATTAACAAGGATGGAATAGCTGTGCTTAAGTTTTAGAAAAGAATCTGGAAACGACACTGGCCTCCATGCCTCAGGGCACCATGTAAGCTGAGCAGTGGTGGTCAGGGAACAATGTGATGCTTTGTTACCCCATCTTTGGGTCCTACAGGATTTCTGAACTTGGAAGGAGCAAGTGCTGCTCACTGTTGTAGACCGGCAGAATGAATTTAGCCATGCTGGAGACACTGGTTGGGAATTTTCTGTGGAAAATGTGGTGGTGTTTTTTGTTGGTTTTTTTTTTTTTTTTTCAATGCCAAAATGTATTCCTGTGA
This sequence comes from Tauraco erythrolophus, assembly GCF_009769465.1. Classification (NCBI taxonomy): domain Eukaryota; kingdom Metazoa; phylum Chordata; class Aves; order Musophagiformes; family Musophagidae; genus Tauraco; species Tauraco erythrolophus. The sequence continues at coordinate 119,111,700 of NC_141466.1, read as the reverse complement.
AATGAGCTCTTTCAGGTACCTTAGATCTTTTTTTTTCTATTTTCCACCAGAAATATAAAATCAGAGAGAACCAGAGTGCTGTGGATTGTGCTGCTGTTAAACGGGGCTGCTGCAGTGTGTCAAGGGAGCTGTGGTAGGACGTTCTGTGTGCAGGCTAGTGAAGAAAGAGCAGCCCATGTGGGAAGGCGTAAAGCTGTGTATTAACTTTGATCTCCTTCTGAGGCCATCTCAGTTTCCTAGCACACCTAGTGGTATCTCATTTTGTAGAACGTGCCCTGGGTACAGCCAAACTTCATCCCTTCCTCCCAGGCCCATGACCAGGGCCCCTGCTCTGGCTCAGGAACGTCTCTTCTGTGCAAGACTGATGTGGTGGGAACCTGTGTTTCGGTGGTGGGGGTGTTGCCCTATGGTCCTTCCATTTGGCTTTGCTGGGCTGTGTCTGAGGGTGAAACGTGCTAAAAAGTGAGGAACCATCTCTGGCAATGGGAGCAAAAGCTGCAGGAGGGGAACAGTCCTCCTTGAAGCTCACCATCTCCAACCTCCTAAGCAGCTGTGGTGATCAGGTATTCCCATATCCTTCTCTTACTTCAGACTGCTGACCTTTCTGAGTTCCAACAGAGATCAGTGACTAGCTTTCTCTGTCAAAACCAGCTTTTCCCTACAGAGCGTAATTATTTTGTCACGAGCTGCCTGAGAAGACCCATCACTGGGACAAGTAATACAATAAGGCAAAATTAGATTGAGACTCTGCAGTTTCTGTGCAAGATGGAAAGAACTGGAGAATTTCAAATGAGCACTGAGGTGTGAGAAAAATCCGCTGGACGCTTGGGAAGGTTGCTTTTTTCTTCTCTGCTGCTGAGCAGCCCAACATCTCCACCCCAGCATGTTAAGGAGTCAGAGGAGATGGGGACAACAGCCATGGGACACTTCCACCGGTCACCAGTTTCTCTCGGCTTTATGCCAGTGGCTTGGTCCTCATCTCTTTCTCACCATGCTTGTGCCAGCAGCGCTCAGCTGACAGAGGGGGTGGGTGGACAGCAAGGGGGACTTACACTGCCCAGAGGGAACTCAGGGTCAGGATAACATCATGGCTGTGGCTGCTGGCACTGAAGATAAGTGGTGAGGGGAGCGTCAGCCAGGTTTGAGGCACTGTAGAAGTGTTGTCTCGTGATGCCATCAGCATGTGCTTAGGTGAAAGACCTCTGAGCTGAAGATCCTGAGAAAGGAAAGGAATTGTCCATCATTAATACCCTGTGAAGGTGAGGGACAGCAGAGATGGTAAGGGATCTGCTACTGATTTGTCTAGCAATACCTTGGAGAAAAAAAAACCAAAACCAAACTCAGAGATTTACAGGGTAGGTTTACAAGCATTAAGAGGGCTTAGGCAAGAGTAGCTTTGGCCTGTGGAAACATAAACATCTTTTGCATAGGTACTCTCAACCTACAGGATGTGTATGGCTTTGTCTAATGAGACCTTGTCAATTAACTTGAACACATGCTTTCTTGTCAAGAGCTGCTTGCTTGTAGGGAGACTTCATTCAGAAAGCCAAGGAACCAAGACATTTGCATGGAAACTCAGGGAAGCAGTTGTGTCACTGAAGAGCTGGGAATATTCCTCTTTTCTCCCTTGTGTGAATATATTTTTCTTTGTAAAACATCAGGGTAAGAAGTAAAAGGTGGAGTTGAGATGAACTCAGAGTCTGTAAGCTGTGATCCTGCTCTGAACGGGGCTGGGAGTCCAGGACCTTGCATGCCCCATGCTGCACTGTGGCCATGGGTCCCTCTTGGGGTCAATAAAAGATGACGTGTTGATCCTGGAGCAGGCAGAGCTTGGCACAGAAGGCTAGACCTTTTGGGGATACAGCCAGAAGCAAAGGAGTTCATTTCCCTCCCTCTGGACTCCCAGGCATGGAATGGGAACTGCATTGTTCACGAAGGCACTCGGTGCCGAGCCGAACATGAACCTCCTGTTGATGCAAATGCAGTTTCTACCCTAGAGCTCCCTTTAGATCTAATTAGTGTCAAATGGTAAATCATCTCCAATAGCTTGGTGTGTCTGCCCGACCTCAGCTCTGAGACCACACTGCTAAAGTCCGCAGACCTGCAAGAAAGCCAGAGTCAGTAACTAGGAGGGCTTTCTCTTGATTTACAGGGCCTGTGACCTGTACGTCAGCACCTATTTAATTCTGTTTTATTGTCTGTCTTCAGTTTAAACGGGAGAAGCAACTGAGTACTGAAAGGTCATGAAGAGCTCTTGTAAGCATGTATGAACAGGAAATCTATTTGCTTTGTTCTGGATTTGTTTCATTTTGTTATGCAGAAAGCACAGCTATGAATGAGGAGCTTTTGGGAATCGAACAGCCAGCTGCCAAACTACTGGGATGCCTTGTGCGTCAGTCTTATCCCACACAAAACCCTGTCCAGAGGCCAGAGCTTTGTTATTAGCAGTTGCAGACAGTGTGAGCGCATCAACAACAGCTGCTGATTTCCCTGACATTGGATTAGGCTTGGAAACCTTCTCCCAAGCAATATCCAGAGGGCATATAAATGCCTATGACAGCGTGCCAGGGATATCTCTTGGGCTGGAGTAACTGTCTGCTGGGGAATGGCAGTAAACCCTATCGCTGACTCAGCTCATCTGGCGGGGGTAAAGCCAAACTGTCACCACCCGGGTTGGGAAGACAGACAAGAAGCCTGCTCTCCTGAGCCAGGGAGGGCAGAGCTGCAGGGTAGTCACCAGCAAGGGCCAAGCAAGAAGAAAGAGGACCCAAAGAAACGCAGAGACTGGGCAAACGCTGGCTCCAGCTAGGAGGAATTACAAACCTGGTGGGCATGGGCTTTTCCTGGAAAGGGGGAACTGGGTGGGCAGTGGGGCCAGCCTGACCCTGGAATCAGGAGAGCCATGCCCTGAAAAGCAGTGAGTGCTGCCCATGTGGTCTGACTACAGAAAAACTGGGGAAGAAAGGTGATTCTCCACATTCAGCTGGGAAACCAAGTGAGGAACAACTGTGTCTGAAAGCAACGCCTGCACCAGTGCTCTGAGCAAACGGGATGAATGTTTGCCATGCCCGTGTCTCCTGCCTGCTCTTTCTTCCCTAAGAAAGTCAGAGGCAGGGGCTGTCCCCAGCTCCCCCTCTCTCCAAGTGTTCCAACAGGGTGTGAGCTGTTCCCCTGCAGCAGAGCCGGGGAAGCAGGGATGGTTTTGCATGCAGAGGGTCAGACTGCACGAAGCCCAGCTGCAAAATAACCTTATGAAAATCGGCATGAAGCTGTGAGCAGGAACGGGGGAGCACACTGATTCAGAGAAGAACTCGGGAGGTTGGATCTGTGGGGCAGAGAGGATGTCACTGCTGGAGGAAGAACTGGAGCATATCTGGGGACCTTTTGAGCTTGGTGATTTTGGGAGGAGGTCAGCTCTCCTAAAAATGCCTTGCTGGATCACTGGAGAGTGGTGAGAGAAGGGTTACAGAAACACTGTGTGGTAAGTGTCTATGTCTGGCACTTGTGCAATAAGGTTTGGCTTTCAGCACGAGGTCGTCCATGGAAGGGGGAGCAGTGAAGCTGCGCGGCGCCTGTCTCTGAAGGGTTGGAGTGGCTTGGAGCATCTGCAGCCCCTCCGAGGGGTCTGGCTGCCGTGCGTAAGGCCAGATGTGATGTGGTGCCGCTGTAACCTGGGGTCAGACTGGGAAAACAAGTAAGGTGTGAGAAAGAGTCACATGAAAAAGAACAGTGAGAAGCCTCATTGGCATCTCCTTTCTGTGGCTGTGGACCTGCATGAAGGTCCTTGACTCTGGTTCTTGCCTGAGCTGTGCTGTAGGTATGCCTGTGCCTGGCCCTGTACCTTGCTGGTCTTCATGTTGCTTTGCTGATGTGGCTTCCCAGCTTGGCCATCGGTCTGCCTCGTCATCACAGATCTGTCTGGGGATCACCATACTGTGGCATTACCTTGGGTAATGTCACTGGACCTGCTCTGCTCCCTGCGTTCAGGCACTGTGGGTCTGCACTCTGGTTGGTGAGGACACTGCCCTGTCTCGCTGTCACCCTGGGGTCCCAGCTCCCCTTCCCTCAGGGAACAGCTTCACTCTTGGTGCTCCCTGAAACAGGCTATGGGGTCACGATGAAAGCCCATGAAAGCAGAAGTCTTTAATAATGCTTTCCATCCTGACCCTGCAGGATGTGGTCAACAGGTCTTTCTGACAGACTTTCGTAAGTCAGAGGGGTTGAATGTGGATAGAGTTGGTGCAGATAAGCCCCTAGGGAAGGAAATCTGGAGCCTGCAGTACCATTGCAGGTCAAATCAACGGGGCATGGTGATCCTGCAAACATTTTTCACTTACTGTCTGTGTTAGTCCTTGTCTGTAAGAACCTCCTGATGCTGCTGCTGCAGACTCTGGCCTCAAACTCCACTTCAGCACAGCATAATGGGGAGTACTGGGAACAGGATCTCAAGCTGTCTGTCGTGGGTTAGGCCGCCCCGGCAACCAAACCACCCCCCCCACCCCCAGATTGTTCATTCACCCTCCCCCAGCCCCAGGGATGAGAGAGAGATTTAAAGGATAAATGGGATACCCGTGGGTTGAGATAAGAACAATTTAATACAGATGATTAATACACAGTGTAGATGCTCACCACCCCCTCGTATGCGAAGCCCGTCTCGTCCCGAAGCTGCAATCCCGGATGAACGTGAGGCCCCGAAATAGAGGGGGAGAGAGAGAGAGAGATAGTACTCCGAGAGTGGGAGTACTGGGAGAGAGAGAAAAAAAGGCAATAGAGCGAAAGCACAGAAGCACAAAAGAGCAGAAGCGGCAAAAGAGCCAAAGCGCAGAAAAAGCCTCACCTTCTGCTGTCCTTCACTTTTATACTGGGCGTGACGCTGCATGATATGGAATACTAATTGGCTAGTTTGGCCCTCAATCTTAAGTTCCACCACAAATCACAAGGGGAATCGTGTCCCCCTTGTCCCAGCTATGCTCCCCCCTTATCCCGCTGTGTTTCTGCACTCCGGCACACTGAAAAGTCCTTGGAGCAACTTGCTATCAACATTCTTCTCAGAGCGAGCCTCTGAGTAAAACCAAAACATGGAGCTCTTCTAGCTGCTAAAAAGAAGAGCTAACTCTGTCCCAGCTAAAACCAGGACACTCTCCAGTCCAGGAGGAGCTAGAGATGTCTGGCTTTATAGAGATGTCAAGGTAGGAATGTGGCTTGAGGTGGTTTTGGGGAGAGCAGGTTAAGCTGTTGTGTAGGTATCCTAAGGCAAATGTAGACTTTTCATTAGGGACATGAAAAAGCTGTCATACCCTTCCAGTCCCAGAGCTCCACAGTCCTTGAAGAATGCATTTCTTCAATGCTTTGTCTGCCTACAAGACATCAGAACAAAGAACCCTGGCACAGGACCTTTGTGGCATTGTGGTCGGAGGAGCAGGAATGCTCCCCCCACGTGCACATTTCATGACCTGCCTGCATGATAGTATAATGTACAGCTCTGCCATGGAAATGGAGGGAAAATCCTGGAGTACCTAAGCACTTAATGGAACCGCATTTCTCACCTGTCTTCTCTATCAGCTAAACAGGTCCGTGTTCACAACACATGTAAGTCTCTCTCCCTTTTAGAAAAAAACAAACCAAACCACCTACAAAACCCCAGGATCTCCCTGAGCAGGCCAGTGAGGGACTTTCAGGCCATCCCACTGTGTTCCCATTGCAACAGTGAGAGATGTTCCCTTGCAGATGATTCCTGTGCAATTCACAGTAATCAAGCGCTTTCAGGGAAATAACAGTCTGATTACAAAGCACGATTTTGTGGTTAATTTGTACTTTATGTGGCCTTTTCTGCCCTAGTCCTTGCCAAATGGGAGTTAGATATTTTCCTGGAGCTAGAGCAGAGCTATAGGAGCAGGAGGAGCAGTGCCAGGGCTGGGATCCCACTGTGCTGTGGTGCTTAAGTAAGACTGCAAACCTATATACTGTGTCAAAAAGAAGGCTGATGAAATGACTGCCCAGGGAGAGGAGGTTTTAGAGGGCTTCTTCATAGGAAAAGATGCAATATCCAGTGTCTGGAAATTGAAGTCAGCAAAAATCAACCTGGAAACACAATGTAGATTTTTAAGAATGAGAGTAATCAGCCATTGAAACTGATTGCCAAGGGACTGAGTTCTCCATCACTGTGACTCTTTAAATTAAGGAGACATGTCTTTAACAACCTACAGGCACCACGTCAGGAGAATTTTGGAACTTCATGCAAGGGCATTAGATACAAGGGGACCAAGCAGTCAGTTTGTGTGTACGTGTGGGAGTGCTGCATGTCTTCAGGGGTGCTTCTGGGACAGACCCCATCTTGGGTTGGATGTGTCTGGCACAGAAAGGACCAACAGGACCACGAAGGTGAGGAAGCTGAGCAGCGGGCATTTAACAGATCAACCAAAGTCCTGCATGCCAGGTTCCCTCAGGGCCACATCCCTGGGTGAGCTGGACGGGAACAAGGGCAGAGGAGGCTGTCAGCAGATTTAGCGGAGCAGCGTGACTAATGGGTTGTCCAATTCCTCACCTGAACTCCGTGTTTCAGAAAAATGTTTGTTCTGAACAAAATGAAAACTTTTCTGGAACCTGCTGAGCAGTGAAGATAAGGGCATCTCCCACTCCTGGCTGGGGGGTTGAGCAAGAGTTTTGCTAGATTCACTGAAAGCCACCATTATCCAGCAAATGGCTTAATGTGGCCATTGAATAGGGTGGGTGGACCCAAGGTCAGTCAAAGGGGCAGATGTAAGATAATTTGTGCAATGTCTGTTTTTGGATAGTTCTTCATTTTTCAAGGACATCTTCATACTGGAAGGTCTTTTGGAGTGTCTTTTGTAAGCTATTGCACTGGCACTGCTAACCAGGAGACTGTTTGTGGAGAAGTCTTCCGGCTACTGCTTTCCCTATGCAGGCTAGCTGAGAAACACCTGTGGCTTGTTAAACAGGTGCTGTAAATCACTCTGGAAGGTGGATGGTCAAGCGACCAATGGCCTTGACCTATCTGGCAAACCACGTGATTTGTGGTTAATTAAGGTGGGGCATTTCCTTCCTGGGTGTTGAAGGAGCATTAGCCTGCTTTGGAGTAACAGCCTGAAGCCTTTTCGTGGCGACATCCTAAAGCCTTCTCATTGCGACAACTGTTCTTATTTTAGAGAAATATTTACCTTGTATTTCCACAGTAGTCAGATGAGGTTTTCAGAAAGTACAAATTCAGAGATAACGTGCAGGAACTGTCATTTAAAATTTTCCAGCTTTTAGATGCCTTTTTTTTTTAAAATACTATTTCCACAGTATTTAAAAAATGTTGTATTTTAAGAACCCATGCAGTGTTGGATGCTGGTGTTAATAATCTGGAAATGGTGTGGGCTGTACTGTGTGGGAACATTCCACTGCTTGGTCCACGTTACTGGTTACAGTACAGTGCCCACAGGCAGAAATGCAGTGATAAAGGTGTAAAAGTGCTTTTACACCAAGACAGTTGATTTTTGCCTCTTGAAGTGGAGGGACCCATATACCCCTGGTAGTACTTTTGGGCATGATAACCTTGTCCACCCTTCAAGGGCATCGCACATCAATTACACTCGATGGGCAAAGAGCTTTGACCTGTGACAAGGCTTCATGGCCAAAGCCTGGTTACATCAGTACAAAGAGCATTAGCAGATTTTGGATAAATCCTGTTGGCTGTAGAGCATAAAGTTTAACAGAAGGCAGCTCTCCAACGGGCTGTTTCCCAGCGTGGTGTCCTCATTTAATGTGTAGTCGTCTCTGATCTATTTTCGTTGTACCGCTTGCTGGACTGCTCCAATACCTGTACATGAGCTCTGCACTTAGAGACACTCTTCACTTACAGCTTCATATTCCGGTTATTATTTGAGCTCAGCTTGTTCCTGGCTACATCGTTAAAAAGAAAGAGAAGTCTCTTTGCCCCCCTCTTTTCCTTAAACTTCTGCATTGCTGCATTTTATGCTGCACACATTCAGAGGGTAATAAATTCAGTTGGTTTTGGTCTAAATGTAATTCCTTAGTAATTGCCATCTATTTATTTTTATTGGTAGCAATATCTTAACTTTACGAATGCAAGATCTGGACTTTTCTGGCAGTGTCTTAGGAAAGGCTTGCTTAATAAAAGTAAAAATGCATTTGGGAAGGTTTAAATTAGATGGCTGTAGAGAACTGTCTTTTTCCCTGAAAATATCAGAATTAATTCCCCAGTAAGGCTGTGAGGGGCTGTAGGGGATGGAAAGCAGGATGAAGCCCTTCTCTCTGTGAAAGTTGAGGACATCAGATCAGCTGAATGATGCCTTGAAAAGCACAGCTGGAATGAGACTTGGATCCTGAAAGGCCAAGTGTAGTGGCTATTTCAGCCTTGTCAACAAGGAGCGGCTCCAGCCCAATTTGTGACCTTCCTCTCCTTTTCCAATGCTGCGGGAGCCTTTGCAAAGTCACTGATGGCCTTTGGAGCAGGCCCTTACTGATATACAGTTTCCTGATTCAAATTGAGCATGGCACTTGGAAAACTAGTTATTATTGTAATTTTTCCATCCCTTCTGCAGTTTTCTTTCTCATCTTTCAATCTATCCACGTTGAGAACAATAAACGCCCAGAACTCACTCTGACCCACATGCACATGCAGCACACTTTTTGATAGTCACATTGAGCATACTTCAAGAGAAACTCTGGGTAATTTTCATCTCCATTTCACCATCAGATCATTAAATCGAGACAAGTAAAATATCTCAGAATAAAAATGACAGACACAAAAGCAGGTCTTTAAATATTAGCAGTTTTAAAATTAATGTTTGATAAGATTCTGTGCTGGCTTTTGATTACTGGTGCCCTTTACAAAGTTCAGCTATAAGACCTGAATTTTTTATTGTGCATTCCCAGGAAGATAAAATGCAGTTATTGCTAGTGCAGTTTGGCTTCTATACCCTTAACAAAAATGCCTGTTCCTTGGTTGCCATATGCTACCAAAAGGGATAAGATTTTAATTACCAGTTAATAAAGTCCTTTCCTGTTTTTCATGGTAATAGACCTAAAAGAAGTTATTTTTACTCACTAGTTATATAGTGCCTCTTAAAATGTCAGTGTTTAGGTACGTGTTGGGGTCACTGAAATTCAGAGAGGTGTTCATTTGCAAATCACATCCCCCAGCCCCCATCTCTCTGTTCCCTGGCAGTGGTTTCTGCAGAGGGACATCCAGGATCCTGCGAGCCCCATACGCTGAGTTGTCTGGGACTGTCACTCGTCCCATGCCAAAGCATGGGGACAGCGCTGGCAATTTACCAGTAGGACTCTGCGTGAGTGTATGTGTCTGTCTGTGCACAATATTCTATGCATGGTCTCTGCTGTCAGCAGGAATGTTTCCTGTAGGTCCTGTTCTTTTATTGCTGCCTCTGGCTGCGTCCAGGAAGCCACGAAGTGTAGTAGAATGTGAGAAATTGTTTAAGTCCTATGCTGCTCATAAACACTTAACCCTGCTATTCCAGAGGAGTACTTAATCAAGGGGAGGAGAACATGAAGTGTCCTCCAACTCACTTGGGCCATAAATGAGCCCTTTAGCAAGGTTAAAGTGGGGCACACAGAGAACTGCTGTGGTTTCCACTGGCTCAGAAACTGGCTGTAATGATTGTTCTTGGGCAACTCCATCTCATTGGGATGGTGGATCTGAAAAGCCACCTAATTCCTGGAACAGAAGGGGACCACAACCTCAGTGATGTGACTGATGCTAAAATGCTGACGCCAGACCTGTTCCAGTGCTTATTTGTAAAGCCTTGCCCGGAGCATCCTGCTATCACTAGCGGAGAGAAGAGGAGGTGCCTCCAGACTCATGCCTTTCTTGTGGCTTCTTCTTGAAAGATTCCTGCCTTTCTCTCCCTGGAGAGGGCATGGAAAACGAAACCAGCCCATGACTCATATCTTGAACATCTCCAGCTTTCACATTGCATTCAGAAGTCACGCTGGTGATGTAAGAGTGACACAGAGCTATTCATTTAGACGTTCCCAGGGTAAACCGAGTGCTGGGATACACAGAGGGGTGTGAAAGAGGATGGACAGGAGATATTCAGACCAGAGCTGAGCATGGAGACACTGCAGCAAACACAGAAGTCTGTGTAGACAGGGATGGGTCTCTGACTCTGCAGACCTTCAGTGTGGCAAGCAATTCTGGGTCATTGCTCTGCACTAATTAAATTTATCTGGGAAGCTCCAGATAAATTAAAATTAAAATTAAATTTATCTGGAAAGCTGGGGGTGTTTCAGTGCCCATGAGCGCTGCTCTGTTGGGGCCATCGTGAAGGAGCGTTGCTTGATCAGAGCCTCGGGCTGCACGTGGCTGGATGAACATCAGCATCAGGGAAGCAGAAATTGCTCCCATCAGCAACTAAATGGTTCTGCGTCTGCAGATGACAAATTGGTGCTTCTGACGACAGAGGGCATGCTGACACAGTTCTGGGAAGTTAAATACAGACAGATTCAGCACTGGAGACACACGTGGTTTCACAGAGAGGGGCGAATACTGTTATTTGTACAAGTTACCTTCCGGGAGAGTGGTGGCTTGCTTGCATGAGTCTGTGCAGGGCTTTTCTCAGCTTTCGGGGGGACATTCCTGCACGAGCAGACCGCAAGGTTTCATTTGGGCTGTAAGCAGGTCAGATGTTATTGGAGGTGCAGAAGCAGAAGTGAGTATTATGCTGTGCCTGCAGCGAGCTGTGGGGAGAGGAAATGGCCGTGAATAAAAACATCAACATCTGGCCCAAAAAGCCTCCCCCGCAGCCAAGCAGCCTGACAGCAGGGAAGTCCAGGGGGACAGCAGCGGTTAGTTCGACTCATTGATCATGGCAGGCAGCTGATCTAAATTCAGCTGTGGTGCAAAGCCGTGGGCAAAGGAAGTGTGAGGGCCGCGAATGTTTGCTGGAAAAATAAACGGTGTCATTCAGAGTGAAGAAGGTGCATAGGGTGTGCTGGATGTGGGCTGTTGGCGCTGAGAGCAATTTGCAGGAACAGGGAGGATGTACTGCCTCCAGGTCCTCAAACAGTGACATGAATGGTGACAACTGATCTGGATCTTCCCCCTGAGCTGGTTCATCTTGCTGTGAAAGGAGGTCTTGACCCTGCAGTGGGCTCTGGACAGGGGCGGCAGCCTGCCTGTATGAGGCAACTTATGGGATGGGGACTCCATCCTGAGTTTAATCCTTGTGCACATACCTACTTTGATGATGTGCCTTTACATACTGTCTGTGCCTGGGCAGAGGACACTCAGAAGGTCTCATTGGGGAAAGATTTTCCTTGAGCCTGTCCTGCATCAAAGATACTGAAATTTTTGTGCTGGCCATGGGGTTCGTGTCAGTTTTTTTAATGATTCTGTGCATTCTCCAAAGAGATTAAGCCAAAGCATGGGTCTAAAATGTCGCTGCAGAGGAGTAGCTATATTTCTGTGTGCTTACACTAACTCAATCAATGCGGCACAAGAACAAACTCTCTTATAGTCCTTCTGAATGTTGTATGGTCTTCGGTCTGATGTCTGTAGCTCACAGATAACAAATCAACAGGGTCTTTTCCAAAAGCTGCTAAAAGCAAAGCCTCTTTAATAGGAGGCTCCAGGTAATGGGGACTGTCAGGAGGAAGTTGATTTTAAACATCAAACGTGCAGGGCCACTCTCGCCCAGGGAACACCTCGGGTAGTCCCAGCTGCTCTGCACCCTCCGTGCACCGTCACCTTGGCTGGGCAAAGCACGCTGGGTGCTTGATGAATATGCCGTAAGATAAAGTCGTGGCATACCTCGAGGAGGAGAGGCCGACCCGCCTCTTCTTTCCTCAGTTTTCCTTCTGTGGAATGTCAGTCCTCTCCTGCAGACTTCGGCCCAACACCATACACTAAATCAAGCTGCGGAAAAGACAAGATGCTTCCTTGCACCCTGCCATTTGCTGGGATTTCGTCTGCATCAGTGCCTGAAGATGCGGCTTCCCTCATCGCCAGCAGTCGTGCAGGGAATGGGCAGCCTCATGCTCGGTGCTGCTGCAGTTACCACCGCCTGTTGCGGTAATGTTGTGTTTGCTCTCTTAAGTGGCAAACAGTTCCTGATCCAGCCTGTTAGACTCCCATATTATGTGTGGCTAATAACCATCAAGGCTTTTGCATTTTTTTTTGCAGCCCATTTCGCAGCCCATCTGGCGAGCCTGGCTGTAGATTTGCAGGTGGGTGGAGAATAGACATCCAGCCCTAAAGACTTAACTTTAAAGGTGATCTGCAAAAACCACGTTATGGCACAAAGGATACACAGAACATCTCTGTAAATATTTGGCTCAGAAAAACAAAACAAGCAAAGCAACAACAACAATAAAAACAAAAGAAGAAAAGAACCTGACATCTGTTCTGGACTTCCAAAGGTTCTTTGTGGTCACTTCTGTGGCTAAACAGCAATGAGCTCCGTGCTACCAAGGTACACTGCGAATGGGTGGTAGGGAGCTAAGCAAACAGTGGGGAACTCATATGGCATCGAACTAAGCCATCTACTATTTTGCCATTGCTAGGAGGAGACCAGGACAACCCAAATGCCAGGCTCTACAAAGAGTATGCCTGCTGAGAGTTAGATCCCTTTCATCGCTTTCTGGCTGTAATTGCTCAGCAAGAGGGAGAGGTGGCAACAATTTATGCCATTAACTGGAAGCCTGGGATCCATGTGCACAGCATCTCCTCTTGTCAGCTGCAGCTGAGTTTCAAGCAGTTAAATTTGATGGATGTAGGAAACAGCAGGCCGTACTGTGAGGCTGGAAAAGCAAGACCGGCTGCTGAAGAGGTTTATTGTCAGGACAGAGATTTAGTGTCAGCATTTGGGACTTTTGTCTGCCCCAAACATGTCTCTGGGGTTCATATTCTTCATGGTCTGCACTGAGGTCAAGGCAGCTTTGCTGGAGGAGTATGCTTGCTGACCCAGGGCACCCAGGGGCCGTGAAGCTGGGGATGTCCTGAGATGGTTGTCACTTTTGGGAATGAGAGCAGGAAGGAAAGATATGCTTTTTCCACTTGGCACACTGTGTCTGTTTGGGCGACAGCAGCAGCTGGCGCCCAGCAGGTCGAGAGCCACCCCTTCTGCCTTTGCTCAGCCTGTCTGCACCCACCTCTTGGATCCCAGATTGCACAACATCTTGCACCAGCCCCTGGGATGAGGGACTCCAGCCAAAATCATGCTACCAGTCAGAAGATTGTGCTGCAGGGAAAAAGTGGAACGTCCTAGGAATAACGAGCTGTACCAATGCCCTTTCGCTGGTTGTGGGATTGTGAACTCTGCTCTTTGTGGCTGATGACACAGGAAAACATGCTTTGGCCTTCTGGCAGGACAGGCAAGGTGGGTGGCTGTGGGTGTCCATCACCGCCCATGGTACCACCACCCTCCAGCTTTGGCAGGAGGGCAAGCCAGGATGCAGAGCAGCTGAGGGCTTGGTGTCTGGCTGCTGTTGAGATTATTGAAGACGCATGAGTTTGCGCCAGAGATTTCTCCATGATTTCAGCAGGGCTGCACTGATTTACAGTGACATAGGAACATGCCAGCTGCCCTTGATGGTGCTGGGAATTTCTTTGGTGGCCATCCACACCCACTTCTCAGCTTGACTGAGAGGTGAAGCTCCCAGACTGCTGTAAGCACAGAGACCACATGGGCAGAGTAATAAAAGAAACTGTGCAAGGCAATGCTTCCAGGCACTCTCCCATCACTCTTACTATTACATTTTTAACATTCCCAGTATGGTTTTTGACCAAGGCCATTCTAGCGCTTGATTCTCAGCCATGAGCCTGGTAACTGAAAAAAAGAGGGAAGATTATCATGGGTCTCATGGAAAGAGCAAACCTGTGATGGGACATTTCAGGAGGCTTGTGGGATTGTGTAAAGCTTATTATCGGGTGTTTAAAGAGGATTGTAGGAATGTACAAAATGTTATGGGATGTTTAAGGGAAGGGCCAGAGGCAGGGAAAGGAGGGATCAAAGCAAACTGAGAGGGAACAAGCATGGGAGAATGAGTAGGAGAGGGGCTAAAAGGATCCCATTGTGCATAAGCAGGCTGCTGATCAGTGTGCTTTTCTGGCTGAGCCCTGTGTCTGTGCTTCAGCCTGTCCTGTCCTCATATTAAACCTGATTCACAGTTTTTTTTTCTTTCTCTCTCTGTGTTAGTGCATGTGGCTATGTGTATGCTTCCCTGGTAAACTTCAAGTTTGACTAGCTGGTGAGTAGAAGACCAGAGTGTGAGAGCCCAAGGCTGGACACAGGGTAAGTGAGACTCATGATCTGGGCATGGAGTCTGGATGGATTAAACATCTGGGGTTGGAGATTTCTGCTGACGCATGTGTGCCTGTGGATGAGGAGAGTGAGGAACAGCGTGTGTCTACCAGTGACCTTCAGTCCTGATCAGCTGGAGGGGAAGGGGGGAACAGGTGGAGCTGCTTATGTTGTTCATATTCATGGGAGTACTGCTGGTGGTTTTGTGGGGGCCAGTAAAGGCACTGCTCTTTGTCCATGTTGGTCTGTGTGGCCAATTGCATGTGTTTTGTGTGCATCTGCATATACTTTGCTGTGTGGAGACACCCACAAATTGGAAAAGTGGCAAACAGACTGGCGAGGAGAAACTCCTTGGATCTTCAAGCCCGCTGGATTCAGCTTCTCCTAACACGATTTTTAGAACCAGCTTTGGAAAATGCTGTTCCTCACTAGGGGAATGTGTTTCAGCCTGGTACCGTAATGGTTTTCATGGAGGATTTGTTGCAAGAACTGCAGATATATGCAGAACAGGCATTTCCAAGGTGGAGTCAGCAACTTGCTGTAGTTGTGGGACAAGGTAACAAGTCCTGCTGATCTGTGGAACCAGATTAAACATGGACCATTTCCAGTTAAAACTTTGAATGTGACTGGTAAGCTACAAAAAATAGGAAACCTTCATCCAAAAATCTTGGGAAGCACAGTCTGTCTTCCAGACCTAAAATGTGTGCTCATATTCATCTTCTGCACATGCTTTATACCTGGTGTTCGATGGTGCATGTCTCAGGAAGGCAATGTTTTGCATTACCAACACTGAAATAAGTGGCCCAGTTACGTTCTTTCTTGTAATGTAGTTGTAAATGGATTTTGCTTCTAAAACACCATGACATTGATTTCCTACAAAGTGACAGTCTCGTCTCATTACCTAGATTCATTTGTTGTCTGATGGATTTTAATAGCAAAGATCTGAAATCTGATGATTAACCCCCACTCCCAAAAGAAAAAGGAAGTTCAAAGTTGTGTCATATCCTTAACAGGAGCTTCAATAATAGGCATGACAAGCAGTGTTTGGGAAGAAATTCACCCTATTGGAAGTCTGATGGCAGGGAGTCTCGAACAAAAGGAAAAAGTTGAAGAAGGAGAAAGAGGGGAGAGAAATCTTGGATGGCAGAGGCATTAGCATCAAACAGATAGGCACAGTGCTCCTACCAAGAAAGCGCAGATCTATCTATGTGTGCAAATATCCTTTGTGCTGACTTCATTTCCTGCCTGAAAGTGGTCTCTCTCATATTTGGATCTTCACTCTCCTGGCTCCAGCTGATCCGCATCACTTCCCTGAGTTCAGTGTGGTATGGGATAGCTGGGGTAATTGAATGCCACAGAGAGCTAGATTTCCACCAGGATGGATTTGACTTGTGAACTTAACAGATGCTGCTTCTGAAATTCTGGGATGGAGAACAAGCCTCTTGTACTAAACACAGGAGGAGAAACGAGGGAGTATGGCATGTATACAGAACATGCCAAGGAAATATAAGGCAGAGGAAAAAAAGCCTTGGGAGTGGGTAGGGATACTGGGGTAAGGCTTGTCTGCTGTGTTCTAAGTTCTACAATAGCCTAGTTACCTGGGTCCTCTGGACTCATCTCCCCTAAATGTGGCAGCTGGGAAACTATATTCTCACTGTGAGTCTTTCTGGCTGCAAGCTGTGCTGCCTTGTCAGAGTGGCGGCTGCAGCTTCAACAAGCCACATTAGCCCGAGATTGATTGTTCCATTCACAGCACGGAAGATCAGTGCCATTTGCAGCTGTGAAGGTCTGCGCTCTCTGGGGTTACTGCGGATGTGGGGGTGCCAGGCAGCTGGGCATTGTGCTGGGGACACGGACAGCCGCCAGCCTCCCGTGCTGCCTGCTGGAACGCTTGCAGCCCTCTCCTCCTCTGGCTCTGTGATGGACTGCAAGTGAGGATTGTTCAGTTCGGGATCTCTTGCGGGAAGCTGTGCAGTCTGGGTCCCATACAGATGTTGTCTATGTGAAGCTGCAGCAGGGCTGGGAGCAGAGAGGGCAAACCAGACCTTCCTCTGAAGGAGTAAGTCCAGATCATCTGTCCCAGACTGTGCAGTTGCCTCAAAGCAGCACTAGTCTTCTACTCATGGTTGGGACTGGGAGGGTAGCTGGGACACGGAGGTTATGGGGTCGCTGATGGGGGCTGTCACAGCCTCCACACACATGAGGCTGGGTCTTAGTCCACCTGTAAGTGCTTGCCTTGGCTGCTGGATGGCGAGTCAACACCAGCCTGGTGTCAGCCCTTTTCCAATGAGCAGATGTGTAAAGGTCGGGCAGAGCCTTCGAATCAGGCTGTGGTGGGGATAGCAGGGTGCAGCTTTGCTGAGGAGGAGGTACAGACGGAGAAAACCATGACCTGCTGCAGGGTTGGGCTCTCTGGGAAAGCACAGAACATCAGGGATTGAAAGGCTCAGCACCGCAGTCCCGGTGGCTGAATCCTTCACACGGACGTCTCACATGAGGCTTCTGGGCTCATGCCAAATGCTCTGAAGTATTTCTACTGACTGTGTCCCAGAATAAGCAGAGACAACAGAAATGCATGGAGAATTTACAGAGACCCAGAAAGCCACACTATGTCCTTAGGCTGTGCCTGCCTTTATTTAAGTGGAGATTTTTTTGGGATCCCTAGGAGAGAGCGAGGTCGTGTGACAGCAGATGAAAAACGTGAGGCCTGAAGTGGTGCCCTTAAGTTCACTTCAAGTGAGGAGACTCAGATTTGGTGCAAAGGCTGTTGTGGGGCATGCTGGAGGCAACCTTGCTGCCAGGCACCGAGAGAGGCATCGGGGCTTGCTTCATGGCTGGCTGCCTTTCCAGGTGGCTCCTCCTGTCCTCTGCTCCCCTCACCCTTCAACTTGGCTCAGAGGGGGTGAGAGCTGACAGCTTTTGTTCATTTTAAAGTCATTTTGACCAGATCTGGACAAAAAGGTGACTGTGAAAGAAAAGTGAAAGAAGTCTTAGGCTGGTATTGTAAGCGTAGAGGCAGAAATGGCAATGGTGGGGCAAAGTAGGGAATAACAATAGCAGCCAAATCTTTCATGGTTTTCTTGCTGAGATTCTGTACTGGCAGATCAGCAGAAAGTCTGTGGTCCTGTGCTAGTCATGACCAAATTAATGTCTTGGGTTTTACAGCTGCAGACTGCAGCTGGATTCAAGGAACTGACGGGGAAAGATGTGATTTCCCTCTTTCAGTATTTCAAGCAATTTGCAGATAAATGACTGATGTTCTTAGCTGATCTTCACGCTTTTAAGAGCCTATGTCTGACCATCTGTCTACAATTAGTTCCTTCAGCCCTGCAGTCTTCTCTCTTTGAAGTTCTCACACCTCTCTTTTGATACATTAATAATAAAAGGAATTTCAAAGCACTCTCAGACTAACGTTCAGAACTCCCT
Organism: Tauraco erythrolophus; assembly: GCF_009769465.1. NCBI lineage: Eukaryota > Metazoa > Chordata > Aves > Musophagiformes > Musophagidae > Tauraco > Tauraco erythrolophus. Next base: position 119,093,989 of record NC_141466.1, on the reverse strand, counting down.
ATTCAAAGCAGGATAACTTCACCCCTCTGGGAAAAGATGGGATAAGACAAGTGAGGTGAATTTTTTTCTCGGTCTTCCTTGTCTTAAGAACCATCATTTTTTTTTCTCTAAGCTTACAAGTTGGATATGATAATACTGTGGTGGAGGTCCTGGGCACAGAATCAGGATTCAGGAGATGTGGGTTCACTCTTACCCCTGCGGGATGACTCCTACCTGGTCACCGCATAGTGTCATCTGTATCATTGTGTTCTCTTGCTTCTCGTGCTGTCGGGACCCGAGCAAACAGAAATGGGCTCTGCAAACTCTACAGCCCCTCCTGGGAGCGTGGCTACCTGCTCTCAAAAGCAGCTCCAACTCGGTGCAACTGCAACCTGGGATCATGCTGTGGGGAAAACCTTGGTCTAGCAGTTATATTTAAGCTCAGGCTCTTTGCCTTGGCCTTTCCTTGAGCTGTGCTGTAGGTATGCCTATGCCTGGTCATGTACCTTGCTGATCCTGACCTCACTGTGTGACTTCACTTCCCTACTTGACCTTGACTCTCTCTCATCACTACAGACGTGTCTGGTGATTGCTGGTGTCCATGGTTGCTCTTGCTGGATATGCTCTGCTCTCTTCATTCGGGTACTGTGGGACTGTCCTTGCTGTTAAAAAACATTATTGAGGAAAGGGATCTTTTGTGGACCAGGTCTCGCCTTTCTGACAGTGGCCAGAAGAAACGAGGTGCACACACAGCTGTTTATCTTTGAAGGTCTTTCCAAGCTTCTGGCAGTTACGGTAAGACCTGTTGAGCCTGGAGGTACAGTTGTACCAGGCAGGCATTCGTGAGCCTATCTTCTCTCAGCATAGTGAATACTGTAGACTTTTGCGTGCCAAATAATTCTGATTAACTCCCCTTCCCCACCTCTCTTATGAACACAAAGGTCATCTGTGCATCTTGGTTATTTTTTGGGGGGCAGATTCCCTGCCAATGTACGTGAGGTGAAACTAGTACCATTTTGTCTGTGTTGGGCTATCAGCTCAAATAGTCTAAACAGCAAATATTACATCATTGTTTTTCACTGAACCCCAAATCTTAAAAAGTGTCCTTAAAATAACCACCTGTGCTAGGCTCCTGGATCTGAACTGGAGGTTGGTGATTTTCTTCTTTTTGGTCTATTTTGTCTGAAAGCCATTAGGTGGAATAAATTTACTTGAATGCCTCTGAAGAATAGGATGTTAGCTGGCTCCTCTGCTTCATTATTGACAAGGAGAGATACCTTTATTGTAACATGCTTTGGGCACAATGGGAAATAGGTACATACTGTACATGTAAAAGCCAAGGCCAAAGTAACAACCTTTAAATAACTCTTATGGTCCGCTAGCCAGACGATAACACCTGGTGGGTAAATGATACACTCACAGAGATCTCTCAGAAAGCCCCCCAGAAGATGACTGCTGAAAACTCTCTGTAAAATTGTAGGCATGTGTGTGATTTGTGTAACTAATAGACAGCATTGTTTGTACATGGTGTGGTCATTAAGACATGTTTGGCCTCACCTTTGTATTGTGTAGGAACACTCTCTGAGACTCTGATCAAATTAATTGAACGCGTACTGTCCTTTGTCATTTGCAGAACTCCATACGATGCGCCTAGGTTTGGATGGTTAATGAATCCTCCAGAGTCCTCTCTTTCTGCAGGTACAGCATGTTCTTTAATTTTCTCCCTTTCTGAGCAGAAAGGAGTCAAAGAGAAGAAAAAAGCCTATGAAAAAGAGGAGAAAATGAAATTAAGGGTCACACGTGCTGTATTTGGGGGGGACCTAAGTCTTGTTTTCTGTGTATGGCCATTCTCCTAGACAAATTTGCAGGAATTTGGGCTGTTGGATCAGACAGTCACAGAAGGTATCTCTGAAGATTATGTAGTCTCAGTCCCAAACCAGCATCAACTAGAGCAGGTTGCTCAGGGCCTGACCTGTTAGCTCTCAGCTGACTCATCATCCATCCCAGAGCAAAGCTTCATACATTCCTGCTTCTCTCTTGTATCAAAGACAACTCCCCATCTTTGCTGTTGTGGCCAGTGCTGCCTGAAGAGCAGTATCCATCCATCACAGCCCTCTAGGCACATCAGCCTGGAGGCACCACGTGAGGCACCAGAGCTCCATGATCTGAACGAGATCATAGCCCTGTAATTGCAGAGAGACTTCTAATTCCCCCTATTTGTTCCCCATGCTGCATGGATTAGTGTTCAAGCACTTCAGAGAAGCACTCAGTAATGCCGATTTTAAGGAAGAATATGTGAGAGCTTTCTCCATGATGCTGTCCTGTAGGAACTTCTTTAACTGTGTGCATACTCTGAAGCTGAGCCCTCTACAGCCCTGCACTGTTGATTGTGAGGTCTTTCTTCTCCATATCACCCTGCAGACTTTTCTGTCAACCCACCACACCACTTCTTTACTTAGCTGGGTCTTGTCATTCCCCTCTCCTTCAATCCTTCCTAGTTTAAACCTCTCCTGACCAGGTTACCAGCCTGTTGGCACAGATGCTTTTGTTCCACTTAGGTGGATTCAACCTCTCTCTAGCAACCCTTCATCCTCAGAGAGGGTTCATGATTGTAAAAGCCCTGTTGTCATCTCCAGCTTTGCAACAAGCTGTTGATTTGAAGGATCAGTCCACTCTTCCTCAAGCTTTCCCCCTCCTTCTCATTTCTTTTTAGAGGAAAGTCTGAGGAGAATGCCACTTCAGCACCCATGTCCTTGGCCATTATCCCCAGGCCCATGTAGTATTGCTTGGTACTTTCCAGGTCTCCGAAGGCAATTTTGTTGGTGCCCACATGGATAAGCAGCATGGGATTATAGACTCCTGAAGCTCTTCTGGCCTTCAGACTATCTTCAATGTACTGGATCCTACCTAATCTCTCTAGGCAGCATCAGGCTGACAGATGGAGGTCTCTATCCTCACAGCAAGGAGTCTCGTGTTGCTATTATTCACCACTTTCTCCTGGTGCTGCCATGTGAGTTAGGCTCAGATGCGTCCAATGCTGCTCTGAACAGAGCTCCTAGCCCCTCATCTGATACCATCGCACCAAATCTGTTCTGTAGTTGCCCATCTGCAGGTGGAGCAGCAGCCTTCCTCCTGGTGCCAGAAGTCACTAGGCTTCCAGCCTTTTCCATCATGGGAGTCTCCTTTCCCTGACTCAACGAGTACAGACTCTGAATGCTCCTCCGTCTGTGCGATTGGGTGTTCAGGCTCTTGTAGGGTCTTGGAGAAGATCCTGTCCTCTTTGTCATAATCTCTGGTGCTGTGCAGGCTTCCCACCTCCTCCTGCAGCTCCTCAACAAGTGCTCACCTTCTGCAGGCAAAAAGACCATTTCTCCTGCCCCAGCCTCACTGGATGGCCCTAGACACATCCTACAGCCCCTGGCCTGCAGCGCTGCATCCTTCCTTGGGAGCTCAGCCTGTGCTGAGGCCTCTGATGTGCCAGACCTAGTTGCTGCTGTTGGTGTTGGGCTGTGCCCTGTGGTGCATCACCATCAACACCAGGCATACATACACTGCCCTCAGCAGAATTTCTGGCTCCCTTCTGTGTGCTCTCCTGTGCAAACCAGTGCATCTGTTTGTACCTTCTGTTACAGCAGCACAAACCGATTTTTGGTGCTATGTGGCACAGTGCAAACTCCAACTGGTGGAGATGAATAGCCTTTCTTATTCCCAAGTTCAGGAGCACGGAAATCACGGACCAGGAGGAAGACTCAAAGGGCATACCTGCAAAGCACAGATTCGTTCTCCTCCACCCTCCTCTTGGCTGTGTAGATTCCTCTGTGTGGAGCTTCACCACCTTTTCATCACTTCCATTTCAGTGCAGCTGATAAAAATCCAGGCCTAGAAGCTCATCTGGCATACAAAACTGTGGCCAGGGCTTGTCAGGTCAAACAAAGCATGGTTATAGCTGCCTCACCTGTAAGACACTACCTGCAGTGGGGCAGAGGACTGGAGTAGTTTTCTTCCAGCATGCCTGGCTCCTAAGAGCATTACGTTTGATGACTTTTGTGCAAAAATGTGGGCAAGTGCAAAATCTGAGCTGGTGTTTGATGGAGAAAGAAGCAGTCCGATCCAGAGCTGTGATGAAGAAGGAGGGGCTTCCCCACTACGGGCTTATTTCTGGCTGAGTTTGCTGAAGTAACTCAGGTACTTGTTGAGCCTGTTTTAGAGGTATCTCTGTTGTGGTGGGTCCCAACTAGAACAGCTTTCTTCCGTGTGCACATACAGACCTTGCTGATACTGATGTGTCCTGGGAGTATCTTCACAGACAGCAACTGAAGGAGCAATTAAATTCTTTTCTGCACAGTGATGACTGAATGAGTGAAGACTATTACCCAAAGGCTAGGCTGGATGAAAGTGTGGTAGCTGAGGTCTGGGCAAGTCACGATGATCTGTGAGTCTGTTGAGGTGAGGGGGGAGAAAAGAGAGAACTTGGCTGGGGAGAGGTGGTGGACAGGGAAGGAAGAGTCCTTCTGGCATTAACGAGAGGAGAAAGCCAACTGTACCCTTTGGGCAGAGGACTGAATGGAAAAGCAGGCTTGAAATCAGCAGATAAACTTTTCTCTCTGAAACACACTTCGAAGAAGTAAGATGTTGAGATACACTCTTTGTAAACAGATCAGCGTCCAAGAAAATCTGGCTTACGCGTTTGCTTGCTCTTGCTAATGCAACAGCATGAAAAACTCTGAGGATGGGTTTACTGCTTACTCCAGGAAAGGCAATAATACCATGCTGGGAATAGCTTTGAGTCAGCCAGGGCCTAATGTAACATGGCATGTGTAAAATTTCCGAGCTTGATGCCATCTGCTCACAGAGAGCATTGGATCGCTGTATGAATGTCAACAAATAGGCTTGAGAAGCTTGTGAAAATGAGGGAAATAGCAAGCTCCAGGGTGTAGGAAAATGATGATTTTTCTATATGGCTGTTGTGTTCATGAGATTGGTTAGTCTGTTTTTTTAATCTGCTCTTTTCCCACTGTCTCTGGGGAAGTGCCTGCAAGAGGAGAGACATGAGTCCTTGAGTTAAACTGAGAGAAATATGGCAATGAGACTAGCAGGCTAATCAGACCAAAAAATAACTTCTACATGGTCTTTGGAGACATCACTTGTGAACCCCCAGAGGATTAGGGCTGATGGGTTAGTGGGGGAAAAGCAGCTATTGGGCATTATAGCTAGTAGCTATAAGATCTCTTTAATGCAGCTCCCAATATAATCTGTGAGGTACCTAGCTTAAAAAAAAAAAAAAAAAGTGAAATTTAAACCCCAGGTGGCAAACCTAATAGGAATGTTTTTTGCTCCAAGAGTCAAGATAATTGCACTTTGAAAAATAATTTTGGTATAACATTAATTTTGACCTTTCTGTGAAGTGTGACATAAACATGTTCAAAATGGGTATTCATGCCCAAACCATTTCCATTATCAGCTAAAAAGATTTGGGTTGTTACAGTTAAGCTGTTTTAACTAAACAATCTCTTGCTGTGCTATTTTCATGCTATAATGGAGGTGCTTAACGGACTGCACAGGTTTATCTTTTCTTCCTCCTGTGTAGAAAATAAAACTGTGCTGTTTTCCAACAGCTGATGCTTAAATACATACAAAATACTTTGTGTGCATGCAGATTGCCTGTCACAATGTTTAGCTACTTTAAATTGTTGCTCACTAAAGACTATTTTTTTTCCTGAACCCCTGTCCTGCTTTCACCTGTGACAGGTGAAGAATAGTTTATTCATGTGTTGTGGTTTAACCGCAGCTGGCAACTGAGCACCATGCAGCCACTCGCTCATTCCCTGCCTCTGGTGGGATGGGGAGGACAATAAAAAAAAAGTAAAACTTGTGGGTTGAGATAAACACAGTTTAATAGGACAACAAAGGAAAATAAAATATAATAATAATAATAATAATAATAATAATAATAATAATAATAATAATAATAATAATAATAGAAGTAGTAGTAGAATACACAAAACGAGTGATGCACTGTGCAATCACCACCCACTGACCAACACTCAGCCCATCCCCGAGCAGTGATCCCACACCCCCTGGCCAACTGCCCCCAGTTTATATACTGAGTGTGACATCATATGGTATGGAATATCCTTTGGCCAGTTTGGGTCAGCTGTCCTCACTGTGCTCACTCCCAGCTTCTTGTGCACCTCCTCGCTGACAGAGCAGGGGAAGCTGAAAAGTCCTTGGCATAGTACAAGCACTACTTGGCAAACAAGTAAAACATCAGTGTATTATCAACATTATTTTCATACTAAATCCAAAACACAGCACTATGCTAACTACTAGGAAGAAAATTAACTTTATCTTAGCTGAAACCAGGACATCATGATAATAAGGATTATTAATGTACATCAGTTTCTGATTGCTGTCTTATTTCCCCTGCCAGCTACTTGAAGGGCAGTTGCATGCATGATAGGGATAAATTGTTCAGGCAGTGCCAGACATCAAAAAAATATGCAATGTCCACAAGCTGAGGTGTGGGACATTTAGTAGGTTTCAGGAGCAGCTCTGAGACAGGTCACTGGTAGCAGGAGGGGGTGAGACCTCCTTCCTTGGAGATTTTCGAGGCTCTGCTAGACAAAGCTGCAACTGATCTGATCTAGTTTCAGTGCTAGTGCTGCTTTGAGAGAGATGATGGACTAGAGACCTGCAAAGGTCTTTCTCACCAGTGGTTCAGTGAGCATATAATCACACCCTTCCTCTCCTCTGATCCTCTCCAGAGTTGGAGACCAGCTTTAATATCTCTACTGTGTGACACCTAAGAGTGAGAGCAAAGGTGCAAATCTACGCCAAAGCCTGGACTCATCCTTCTCCATCGTTATCTGCTCCTTGGTGATTCCTGCAGGGACAATTCATGCCCAGTATCCTCAAGTCAAAGGTAGAAGACTTTTGCAGGAGTCTCAAAGCTGGGGCTTGGGGTAGGTGTGTGTTTGAAGCCATGGTCCTCCACGGAGTCCAGGGGCTGGCTGCCTTGCTGTGTTGGGGGTAAGAAGGGGCCCATTTCCGTGGTGCCTAACACACAGTTGTATGTGTACGTGCAAAGTAAAAGGGCTGAGGAGAGACTGGGAGCCAGTGTAGTGCAAAGGGCGGCATCGGAAGTGTAGGAATGAACAAGCAAGGCTGTGAAACTTGTCTCCGTAGCATATAGACTGCAGATCATGGGCTTACTGGGGTCAGATCTCCAGCCCATTGAGCTGAACTGCCTTAGCTCCTGGGAAGGCATCCCAGAAAAACGTGCCTGTCTACCATCTATTTGTATCTCAATATTTCTTCCTCCATCACCATTTCTGTGCATTACTTTAATGTGTGACTGTCCTTGAAAGCCAAGAAGTGGAACAAAACAAGCAGATGAAGATGAGGTTACAGTGGTGGTGCTGCTGGAAACTCATGTTCTCTAGATCAATGTAATGGTAATGTCACTTGGCAGTTTACCAAAGTCAGATTTTGCTTATTTTAGTTGCTCTCTGTTTCACTCCAAAGTAAGTTTTTCAGTACTTGTGATGATGTGTCCTAAGTATAAGGTTGCTTTAAGGATTAGCCATTAGATCCAGCTGTTTTGATTGTAAGCCCTGGAAGTGGAGAAAACTTGATTTATGCTCTCAGTGCCTGAGGCTAGCCTGGGTGATTTCTGAACTGTGAAGAGAACTTTTCTTTGGGAATCCAAGGTATATATTTTTGTGAGATGAACAAACCTATAGTTTCTCCCACTGAGTCTTGCTTCATTTATTTTTATGAAATACTCTTGTCATGTGCCTGGACCACTGAACGACTGAGTTTTACCTGAGGTTCAATAAATGCATTATTTTTTAGTCTGTTATTCTCTTCTGCAGCTCAGTATTTGGTTACATAGTGTGGTATCAAAGCTGTAATTACCCAGAAATCCCCTTACACTGCCCTCTCTTCCAGTTACTACAGGTCTGCAAAGAAAACTATGCAACAAGAAGCAAATTTGGAAGGTGCCTGAAATGCAACATGAGGTGGGGAAGGAGTAAAAATTACAGATTTTTTTGACAGATAGGTTCTGAAGACAACTTTTTAACAGACCCGATTTTATACTAACATTCGTGCTGGAAAAACGGCTTTCGTGAAAAGACTTAAAACCTAACCCAGTCCTGTTGTCATACCCACGCACAGTAGCATGAGCTATGCTTGGTGTTTCACCAAGAAATCTTGGACGAAAAGTTCCTGGTTGCACTGTTTGCTCTCGAGAGCTCCTTTTCTCATACTTCAGTTGTACAGTAAAAAAGGCATTTTAAAGAGTGGCGCAGGGCAGCATAGGAGTACTGGAGAACAGGCTGCCAGTGCTGAATTTGAGCAGTAGAGACACCTTTCTGGGTCTGGAGCAGAAGGGGAAGATTTGGTGTAGGAAGAGATGCTGGAAATATGTGGCTGTGGAAGAGGCTGGAAAGAAGCTGTGAAATATGACATACCACAAGCAAAGCCAAGCAGCCCGTCTGCTAGAGTCTGCCTACACCTTAGCGGGATGTGGGATATACTAAGTGGAAAAAGGCAGAACTGCAGCCCTTACAGCAAAGATGTGGGCATGTAGCCTGGTTCCAGAAAAGCCATGGACACAACCTCCCAAAATGACTCTCCACCAGCCGGTTGCTGCCAAGTGTGGCTTATAGAGGTGCTGCTAAACTGCTCTCCCTGTCAAACCTCTTGCTTTGAAAGCTGTTTCTTCAATGCTTTGCCAATTCTGCTCCTCCAGCAATCATCCAGCATTGCTCTCTTTTCTCTCCCAGGACTCCTTGCTCTAGTCACCTCTGTTGCTTTAGGGCCTCAGTGTTATCTCTTTTCCCTTCTATTCAGGTGAAAAATCAAACTGGGTTTTGCTGTTGTTGTTTCTCTTATATGTTGAAGGGGTTGGGACCTTCTTTAGAGACTTCCATCTACAGCTCTCCTGGGGCAAGCCGAAAGGGACTAGCCTTGTTTTTTTGGAGATCCCTCTGTTAGCAAGGGCTAGCCTCCAAGCACCCATGAGCATCTGAGTTAATCTTCTCAGCAGCTGGGGCAAACACACTCTCTAGGCATCCTAGGCTTGATCAGAATAGATCAACCTCTGTCAGGGAAGTTTCCTGGCTGCTACATGGAAAGCACCTGTGCCTTGTCGAGACAGGTGCTGCGAGTCACGTTGGCCAGCCGGAGACCACGTGACCTATGGGAGGCTTAAAGAGGGGGGGCACTCCCCTCAGGGAGTGGGGCATTTCTCTCCTGGGTACTGGAGTGGTAGGAGCCCCTGGAGAGTGGTGTATTGGAGCTCTCGGTTGAATAGCCTTCTGATTGAGAGAGCAGTGAGTTGAGGCTCTCTGTTGGATAGCCTTCGATTGGGTCCATTGGGATTGAGACCCTTAAGAGTTGAGATAAAGCCTTCTGATATACGAGGGGAATCACAACGGCCTTTTGGGTTGTGATTCCTGAAGAACGAGATACCAGCGGTCTATGACAAACCTCAGCCTTTCTGTCCTAACAAAATGCAATCTCCAAGTCCTTCTTTCTTGGATGGAAGGGGGAAGACAGCTTGAGAGAAAGCAAGAGCATCAATACTTAAGCTACTAAAGTTAAGTCTTAAGTCTTAAACTTAAGTCTTGAAGTTGTTGGCCTTACTTTTACCTGACCTTGCACTCTCACTGATAGCAATCAGTTCTGTAGCCATTTCAGTGGCCTGGGATTGTCCTCTGAGCCTGCCCTGTGCTCATGAGCAATTTCTCCAGGATGTAGAGGCTGAAAAATTCCCCTTGGGCTCCTGGGGTCTTTTCCTCACTGCCTTTTTGATTCAGATACTGAGGTCATGCTGGAAGGAGAATTTCCCTGATGTCTTTTCTTTCAGTGTCCTTGCTTTTCCTTTTGGACACAGGATGTGTCCAAACATCAGTGTAGGAGAGTGATTTAGAAGATGCTCATTTCTGCTGGTGAGACCGAGGCCTGGGATAAAGTTGACAAACGCTGGACCCCCTGCAAGCAGCCCCAAGCTTGTGCCCTTACAGATAGAAATCCCCTGCAGTAGTTCAGGGTCTGGCTGGTACCAGCAGGACTGGAGGCTGGAGGTGCATTTCTCCATGGTGGAGAAGAGGAATTAATTACTTGTTTCTAGTAATTTGGGCAAGTTTAGCTCAGGTGGACAGCGCAGGGCCCAGCAGTTGGTGGGAGCTGTGGAAATACACTCTTCCTACCATCTCACAGTGACAGCAGTGTCCATGAGATGTTGCTTTCCTGTTCCCTCAGCAGTGGCTCCAGTAGTCTAGGGAGGCATGGGATAGCAATGGGATGTTTTCTACCCCTCAGGTAACATCCTATGCCCCAGAGCCATTGAGAGTGGAGAGCAGAAGTATTGACCCACCAGCTCCCATAGGGAGAGGGTTTTGGTCAGCAGATAAATGAGCCATCAAGATTATCATGCAGTCCTGGTACACAAGGCTGGAAAATGCAGTCCAACCTCCCTTCCCTGCACTGGTAACTCACACTAACTAGGCACTTTTCTGCTGTCAAATGAGTTCTCAGGTCTTCTTTGCTCTTTCCCCTTCTAAGGATGAAGCCCTTTCAGTGCCTGTTGCAGTTGACTTTCTGCCATGGCTAACTAGATTTTTCATGATGCACAACAGCATGTCGGTGGTGAGGGTGTGAGATGTGGTAGTGCAGCTTCTGATCATGACCGGACAAACTGTGTCTCTGAGCACGAGCCAAAAGTCCATCTCCTGCAACGTGTGAGTCTTTCCACATAATCCCATTATGCAAGGCAAGCAGGCTGCGCTCTTCCCAGTGAGTGAGTGAAGCAGCATGCTTTGGTGCAAGATGAGAAGGGATACCCTTCTGGGTTAGTCTTGTGCTTGGGACAGAGCCTTGCTTTCGTGAAGAAATGAGAAGACATCACTAGCATTGCTATGTCCTGGACCGGATTTGCAGGCACCGTTTGAAGGCTTACTGGCAGTGTGTGTTGATACTGCTTGAAAAGAGCAGAGAGCTCCGTGCTGAAGGTTTTCTGGCTGTTTGTGCTGTGCAGCAATGTATGCACTTGTATGGCAGCCAAGGTCATGACCGCGTCCAGCTGTTAGGACCAAAATGTACCTTGGACGTAGAATCCTAAAATCATAGAATGGTTTAGGTTGGAAGGGACCTCAAAGATCATCCAGTTCCAACCCCCCTGCCATGGGCAGGGACACCCTCCATTACACCAGGTTGCTCAAAGCCTCATCCAACCTGGCCTTGAACACTTCCAGGGATGGGGCAGCCACAGCATCTCTGGGCAACCTGTTCCAGTACCTCACCACCCTCAGAGGGAAGAATTTCTTCCTTATATCTAATCAAAATCTAGCCATTGCCCCTTGTCTTATCGCTATAGACCCTTGTAAAAAGCCTCTCTCCAGCTTTCTTGTAGGCCCCCTTCAGGTACTAGAAGACTGCTATAAGATCACCCCAGAGCCTTATCTTCTTCAGGCTGAACAACTTGGATCACCTTTGTGGCCCTCCTTGAGACTCACTCCAGCAGCTCCATGTCTATCTTGTGCTGGGGACTCCAGAGCTCAATGCAGTATTCCAGGTGGGGTCTCACAAGAGCAGTGTAGAGGGGCAGAATCACCTCCCTGGACTCGCTGGCCACACTTCTCCTGCCCTGTCCTGACTGCTGTACTGCACCAGTAATCCTGGATCTGTTGCTGGCCAAGAAGGATCTGAACCATTCTCCTCCCTATTTGGATCTGAACCATCCTCCTCCCTATTAGTATTGTTCCCTGCTGTCTCTAATGCATTTTGAGATGAGGGCTTGCTTCCTCATAGAGGTGCTCTGGGCAGTTGTGGTCTCAGCAAAGCAGGGGTGCTTTCTTAGACCTGAGGTGAACTGGGGATCAATGTTCTGCATCTGTTTGTGAAACTGGGCTTCAGCCTCCCTTTGCTCATCGAATCTCACCTCTCTGAGCTTGACAGAGCGTGACCTGAATGTCAGGCAAGGTGATGCCTAGGACCACCAGCAGTTCCTTTCCAGCGCCTGTGTTCCTTGGTCACTACTGCTTTTTTTTTTTTTCCCTGTAGAATCATAGAATGGTTAGGGTTGGAAGGGACCTCAAAGATCATCTAGTTCCAAGCCCCCTGCCATGGTCAGGGACACCCTCCACTACAGCAGGTTGCTCAAAGCCTCATCCAGCCTGGCCTTGAACACTTCCAGGGATGGGGCAGCTACAGCTTCTCTGGGCAACCTGTTCCAGTGCCTCACCACCCTCAATGCAAAAATTTCTTCCTCATATTTAGTCTAAACCTACCCTCTTTCGTTTAAACCCATTGCCCCTTGTCCTATCACTACATAGCCTTGTAAAAAGTCCCTCTCCAGCTTTCTTGTAGGCCCCCTTCAGGTACTAGAAGACTGCTATAAGATCACCCCAGAGCCTTCTCTTCTCCAGGGTGAACAGCCCCAACTCTCTCAGCCTGTCTTCATAGCAGAGGTGCTCCAGTCCTTGGATCATCTTCGTGGCCCTCCTCTGGACTCGCTCCAGCAGCTCCATGTCCTTCTTGTGTTGGGGACTCCAGAGCTGAATGCAGTATTTCCAGGTGTGGTCTCACAAGAGCAAAGTAGAGGGGCAGAATCACCTCCCTCGACATGCTGGCCACGCTTCTTTGGATGCAGCCCAGGATACGGTTGGCTTTCTGGGCTGCCAGCGCACATTGCCGGCTCATGTTGAGCTTCTCATCCACCAGCACTCCCAAGTCCTTTTCCTCAGGGCTGCTCTCAACTCATTCTCCACCCAGCCTGTACTTGTGCTTGGGATTGTCCCAACCCACATGCAGGACCTTGCACTTGGTCTTGTTGAACTTCATGAGGTTCTCACAGGCCTACCTCTCCAGCCTGTCAAGGTCCCTCTGGATGGCATCCCTTCCCTCCAGCGTGTCCACAACACTACACAACTTGGTGTCATCTGCAAACTTGCTGAGGGTGCACTGAATCCCACTGTCCATGTCACTGATAAAGATGTCAAACAGCACTGGCCCCAGTACTGACCCCTGAGGATCACACTCGTCACTGGCCTCTACTTGGACATCGAACCATTGACCGCAACTCTTTGAGTGCGACCATCCAGCCAATTCCGTACCCACTGAGTGGTCCATCCATCAAGTCCATGTCTTTCCAATTTAGAGACAAGGATGTTGTGTGGGACAGCGTCAAATGCTTTGGACAAGTCCAGGTAGATGATGTCTGTTGCTCTTCCCTTATCCACCAAAGCTCTAACCCCACCATAGAAGGCCACCAAATTAGTCAGTCACAATTTTTCCTTAGTGAAGCCATCATGTTGGCTGTCACCAATCACCTCCTTATTTTCTATGTGCCTTAGCATAGTCGCCAGGAGGATCTGCTCCATGATCTTTATGGGCACAGAGGTAAGACTGACTGGCCTGTAGTTCCCTGAGTCTTCTTTTTTCCCCTTTTTAAAGATGGGGCTATGTTTCCCCTCTTTCAGTCGGTGTTAACTTCACCAGACTGCCACGACTTCTCAAATATGATGGATAATGGTGTAGAAACTTCATCCGCCAGTTCCGTCAGGACCCACGGATGCATCTCATCAGGTCCCATGGACAAGTGCACCTTCAGGTTCCTTAGATGGTCTCAGACCTGACCTTCTCCTACAGCAGGCAGTTCTTCATTCTCCCAGTCCCTGCCCCTGCTTTCTGTGACTTGGACTGGGCAGCCAGACCCCACGCCAGTGAAGACTGAGGCAAAGAAGTCATTGAGTACCTCAGCCTTCTCCATATCCCAGGTAGCCAGGTTTCCCGTTTCCTTCCGAAGAGGGCCTGCATTTTCCCTAGATCTCTATTTATCACTGACATATCTATAGAAGTTTTTCTTTTTGCCCTTGATGTCCCTGGCCAGATTTAACTCTATCAGGGCTTTAGCTTTCCTAACCTGATCTCTGGTTGCTCGGACAATTTCTTTGTATTCTTCCCAGGCTACCTGTCCTTGCTTCCACCCTCTGTAGGCTACCCTTTTGTGTTTGAGTTGGTCCAGGAGCTCCTTGTTCATCCATGCAGGCCTCCTGGTGTTTCTACCTGCCTTCCTCTTTATTGGGATGCATCGCTCCTGAGCTTGGAGGAAGTGATACTAGAATATTATCCAGCTTTCTTGTGCCCCTCTTCCCTCCAGGGCTTCATCCCATTGTACTCTACCAAGGAGATCCTTGAAGAGGCCCAAGTCTGCTCTCCTGAAGTCCAGGGTAGTGAGCTTGCTGGGCAGCCTCCTTGCCTCCCTGAGAATCTTGAACTCCACTATTTCATCGTCGCTGAAGACAAGGCTGCCATTGAGCATCACGTTCCCCACCAGCCCCTCCTTGCTGGTGAGAAGAAGGTCCAGTAAAACACCTCTCCTCATTCGTTCCTCTTTCACTTGGAGAAGGAAGTTATCATCCATGCATTCCAGGAACCTCCTGGATTGCCTATGCCCTGCTGTGTTGTCCCTCCAACAGATATTGGAGTGGCTAGTCCCCTGTGAGGACCAGGGCTCAAGAACGTGAGGCTGCTCCTATCTGTCTGTAGAGGGCCTCATCCACTCGGTCCTCCTGGTGAGATGGTCTGTAGCAGACCCCCACTACTATGTCCCCTGTCCCTGCCCTCCCTTTAATCCTGACCTGTAAGCTCCCAGTTGGCTCCTCATCCATACATAAATCTCTACAAGGCCTGGGCAACATGCCAAGGTTTCCTCGTTGAGACCATCCCTCAAACAGCCTCCATGGCAGGGATTAACCTGGTGAGGATTATCAGCTTTTTACATTGGTATGGGACGGCGATAACTCTTTCTAAAGTCTATGCTGAAGTGGGCACTAGGAAAGGCTGACATTTAACTTTCCAAAAAAGCTCATTTCAAGGAGTAATTCACTGTAGTGCTCTTCAAATTCGTTTTAAAGGAAGTAATCTAAGAAACCTGAGGAAAGTGGAATTTCAGGCAGTCTAGAGACCAGGATGGCAGGGGACTGCAGTTCTGGAGAGGTCACTGGAGCTGCTACACTCTGCACAGAGGGGGTGATTTTCAGGAGTTGGTTTGCTTCTGTTACATTGGTTAAGTTACATGGGTGGGAGACAAATGTGCTCCAGATTGTTAGAGCAGAAAAGATTTTTCCGCCTCATTAATATGTCAGGCCCTGTAACTACACAATCAGCAGTGGTGATTTGGTGTTTTTTTTTTGTTTGTTTCCAAATGGCAGAATGGAGGTAAAGAATAAATGGCTCCTTTCCGTACGTTCCTGGAAGAGGCAGAGGGAGGCAGCACTGTATAGTCCTGGGTCCAGTTCTTTGCCAAGGGACCTGTTGAGTATTTCAAGTCAGGACCACGCTCCCCTAAGGGAGTCACGGTTTCCTGCTTGCCCACATTGCCAGCTGGCTGCTTTGTCATGGCTTGTATGAAGTTTTGTATCTGGTGAAATAAAGGAAACTTTTAATGTCTCCTGCTCTGGCTAAAGGTATGTTTCTGGAACCTGCTTTCTCCTCTGTAGTGGCCAGGACTCTCCAAGGTGGACCATATTCCTGGATGCTTACCAACATTAGCTCTCCACAGAGGCTTCCCTTTGCTGGGCTGCCTGGTACATGATGGGTATACAAAGGGGTTCTTGCACTTCTCCAGGAGTGTGGGCTCTGTGTTACCTTTGAAACTGCTAAAATCAATAGGTCATCTAGCACGTATGAACACGCAGGACTTCCAGCAACAAGGAGGGTTTCCTTGAATGGGTCACACTGATGAGCAGGAGCTTTGCCTGAGCTCTTCAGCCTCTGAGATTAACGTTGTTTCTAGACATACACAGTTAACTGGGGCTGGACATCCTGGCCGCTGGCAGACAGGCTTGCTCTAGAGAGGCCAACTGAGACCCCTGGGTTCTTGCTCGGTCTCCATTCAAAATGCACCTTGCAGTTCCTGGGGACAAATGCCGATTGCCTTCCCCTCCCTGTGCCAGGACACCAGCTGCCCA
Source organism: Tauraco erythrolophus (assembly GCF_009769465.1). Classification (NCBI taxonomy): domain Eukaryota; kingdom Metazoa; phylum Chordata; class Aves; order Musophagiformes; family Musophagidae; genus Tauraco; species Tauraco erythrolophus. Next base: position 119,078,030 of record NC_141466.1, on the reverse strand, counting down.
GACTGCTATAGGCATGGCCTCACCTATACACGCAGTTTGAACCCTGTGTCATTGACTGCTCTAAATCCTCTTACCAGGGAATGGAAATGAGACAGCCAGCAATGAAGATTTTTTTTTCTTGCAGTGAGAATCTGGCAGCTGGGAAGGTGATGCTGGTGAGATATGTGGAGAGATTTCAAGTTGATAGGGGAGTGGTATGGTTTAGATGATGGAAACAGCAGTGCTCTGCAGCTTCTGCAGGAGAATTTCAGAGATGCTTTGGGAGCACATCTGTTCTGGTAAGTTCAAGCTGTTTTGGGTGGTAAAGGGCAGAATCTAGCCCTGCATCTTGCTGGGTGAATGGATCCAGGTGGAAATCTTCCTGAGGATATCAATTGTATTTGTCCAAGGGGGATCATAGCAAGTGGTGTGTCTTGTTTTGGAGTGCCTGTATGTGGTGTTTAGCACAACAGCATCCTGGTTCCTGACTAATGCGTCCTCTGATAACCTATGATGGTGAAAACTGGACCTTTAGAGTGTAAAGCAACCATTTTGCAAAAACAAACGATAGAAGTGTTGACATTATTTCCTCTTTGGCAAGCCTGCCTGTCCTTGGGAGCTGTGGTGTCTCTGCGGAGTATATCACAGCTCGAAGCAGAGAGGCTGAGCAAAACCAGAAGCTGAGGTGTCCTTTGACTGCCCTTTGTCACAGTGGTTGGGTGAAGGAGAGTGTTTAGTCAGGTCTTTGCAGGGCAGGATGAAGAGAATTTGTAGGGGATGGTGGTCTCTTTTGCTACTTGGATGCCTGGATCTGTGGGACAGCAATCCCACATTAGGGCAGTTCCAGAAGACAGTGACTGTCATTTTTACAGAGTTTTCATTCTACATGTTTTTCTACATGTTATCCCTGGGACTTACCAACTCCTGGTGCCAAAAGGCAAAAAGTGCTCTGGTCAAACAGGGGAGTGGTGTTTACTGTGAAACTTGAGATAAAACATCTCTTTTAACATCTGCATCCCACACTTCATAAACCCAAGGCTGCCTCCAGCCCGGTGCCAGCCATGACCGACGCAGCCTCCCAGACGAACCCCCGCTGGGTGCACGCTGCCACCCAGGTAAGCTGCAGGACTTGTCCCCCAAGTGTATTGGCTCAGGTCGCCACCGGGAAACTCACTTGTGGGAGCTGTGCCAGGGTGGAGGAACTCCTCCGCCTGGTGACAGAGCTCAGAGAGGAGGTAAACAGGTTGAGGGCCATCAGAGAGTGCGAGAGGGAGATTGACCAATGGACCAGTACCCTGTGCTCCCTCCCGCAGACCCAACAGGCTACCACAGCTTCTCAGACTGAGGAGCCCCCACCCTCTCCCCACCTGGCCGGGAAGAGGAATCCAGGTGGGAATGAGCAATGGCAGCAGGTCCCTGCCCGGCGCGGCAAGCCTTCCCCCTCTGCTCCCGCAACTACCTCCCAGGTTCCGTTACACAACAGATATGAAGCTCTGCAAGTGGAACCAACCCCCAGGGAGGATGATGATACACACATGCTAATATCCTTCCCTAGGACCACACATATCATCAAGACATCCTCAGTTAAGAAGAAAAGGCGGGTGATTGTTTTAGGAGACTCCCTTTTGAGGGGTGTGGAGGGCCATATTTGTAGACCTGACCCTTTACATAGGGAGGTCTGCTCCCTTCCTGGGGCAACAATTAGGGATGTGATAAAAAAACTCCCGTCTATAGTCAGGCCCACCGATTACTACCCTCTTCTTATTTTCCAAGTTGGTATGGATGAAATTAGGAAAAGAAACATCCAGACTATTAAGAAGGATCTCAGGGTTTTGGGAAGAATGTTGAAGGGATCGGCGGCCCAAGTAATATTCTCTTCTATCATACCGACTCTGGGACATGACACAGGATGGAAAACAAAGATCGAGGATTTAAATAATTGGCTACAAAAGTGGTGTGAGGAAAACAACCTAGGCTTCTTTAACCACGGGCTGACCTTAATGCCAGATCTTCTATCTAGGGATGGGGCGGGTTTGTCTCCACGAGGGAAAAGGCTGCTTGCTACAGAACTAGCTGGGATCATCAACAGGGCTTTAAACTAGATGTGAAGGGGGTGGGGAGTATTGTCAGACTTAGAGGATTAACAGCCAAGGACGGCCCTCCATTGTCTGATGAAAGGAGTGTAGGCAGGTGCCTTCGGCCTGCTGCCTCAGTGATAGTAGGGGGTGATATGTGTAGTCAGGAGCAACACACAAGTTGCCTAGAGGTAAAAGAAAATCCCAAAAATAACAGCTCAGGTAATAAAACTTCCCCCCCTAGGGGTGCAGTGGGGTCGAAAGCCCAACTTACGTGCTTCTATACGAACACACGCAGTATGGGCAATAAACAAGAGGAACTGGAAGCTCTTGTTATCCGGGGAAACTATGACATAGTTGCCATCACTGAAACATGGTGGGATGACTCATATAACTGGAGCGCTACCATGGATGGCTACAAGCTCTTCAGGAGGGATAGGAGAGGTAGAAGAGGTGGTGGGGTTGCCCTGTATGTAAGGGAAGGTCTAAACTGTTTAGAGTTAAATGTTGGGGATGACTTGGTAGAATGTCTGTGGGTAAAAATCAAAGGGGGGCCTATGAAGGCGGATATTGTAGTGGGAATCTGCTACAGGCCACCCTATCAGGACAGTGAGACTGATGAGCTATTCTTTAAACAACTGGGGAAGTCTCGCGCTCACTAGCCCTTGTCCTTATGGGTGACTTTAACCTACCTGATGTCTGTTGGAAGTATAACATGGCAGTCAGGAAACAGTCTAGGCGGTTCCTGCAGAGGAGTGTGGAGGACAACTTCCTATCACAACTGGTCAGTGAACCGACTAGAGAAGGTGCTCCCCTAGACCTGCTGTTTGTGAACAGAGAAGGTCTTGTGGGAGATGTGAAGGTTGGAGGACGCCTGGGACATAGTGACCACGAGATAATAGAATTCTCAATTCTAGGGGAAGTTAGGAGGGGGAACACTAAAACGGCCAAGCTGGACTTTGGGAGAGCTGACTTTGGGCTGTTTAGAAGTCTGGTTAACAAAGTCCAATGGGAGACAGCTCTCAAGGGTAAGGGGGCGCAGGAGGGATGGTTACTATTCAAAAAGGAAATTCTGGAGGCACAGGAGCGAGCTGTCCCTGTGTGCCGGAAGTCGAGCCGCCGGGGTAGAAAACCAGCTTGGATGACAAAGGAGATTTGGGAACATCTCAAAAGAAAAAGGGATGTCTATAAGTCTTGGAAGAATGGGCAGGCATCCAGGAATCAATACAGGGAGGAAGTTAGGGCATGTACGGAGATAATCAGGGGGGCAAAAGCCCAATTGGAACTTAGACTAGCCAGCTCCGTAAGGGACAACAAAAAGTCTTTCTACAAATACATTCATAACAAAAGGAGGGCTAAAGATCACCTCCAGCCCCTACTGGACTCAGGGGGTACGTTAGTCACTAGGGATGAGGACAAGGCTGAGGTCCCTAATGCCTTCTTTGCCTCAGTCTTTAATAATAAGGTCAGTAGTTCCCAGGTGAGCTGGCCTTCGGTGTCTGAGTGCAGGGAGGGAGAGCAAATCGAAGCTCCTGTGATCCAAGAGGAACGGGTCAAGGATCTGCTCCTTCGGCTGGATGCCCACAAGTCTATGGGGCCTGATGGTATCCACCCGAGAGTCCTGAGAGAGCTGGCGGATGTCATTGTCAAACCCCTGTCCATTATCTTTGGGCAGTCTTGGCTCACTGGGGAAGTTTCGCTGGACTGGAGGCTGGCAGATGTTACCCCCATTTACAAAAAAGGGTGGAAGGAGGATACGGGGAACTACAGGCCTGTCAGTTTGTCCTCGGTGACGGGCAAAGTCATGGAACAGGTTATCTTGAGTGCTATTAATGAGCACATACAGGTTAACCGGGTGATCAGGCCCAGTCAACATGGGTTTATGAAAGGCAGGTCTTGCCAATCAAACCTGATCACCTTCTATGACAGGGTGACCTGCCTGGTTGACGAGGGAAGGGCTGTGGATGTAGTTTTCCTTGACCTCAGTAAAGCCTTTGATACAGTTTCTCATAGTGTTCTGGTGGAGAAACTGGTAACTGCTGGCCTGGATAGGCACACCCTCCTTTGGGTTAAAAACTGGCTGGATGGCCGGGCCCAAAGAGTGGTGGTAAATGGGGCTAAATCCGGCTGGAGGCTGGTCACCAGTGGGGTTCCCCAGGGCTCAGTGCTGGGTCCAGTTCTGTTTAACATCTTTATCAATGACCTGGATGAGGGAATTGAATGTACCCTCAGTAAATTTGCGGACGACACCAAGCTGAGAGGCTGTGTCGATCTGCTGGAGGGTAGGGAGGCCCTTCAGAGGGATTCGAACAGACTGGATCGTTGGGCTGAGGCCAATGGCATGAGCTTTAATAAGGCCAAGTGCAGAGTCCTTCACTTGGGGTATAAAAACCCCAAGCATCGCTATAGGCTTGGGGAAGAGTGGCTGGAGAGCTGCCTGGCGGAGAAGGACCTGGGGGTGTTGGTTGACTACCGGCTTGATATGAGCCAGCAGTGTGCCCAGGTGGCCAAAAAGGCCAATGGGATACTGGCATGTATCAAGAATAGTGTGACCAGCAGGAAGAGGGAAGTGATCCTGCCCCTGTACTCGGCACTGGTGAGGCCTCACCTGGAATATTGTGTCCAGTTTTGGGCCCCTCGCTTTAAGAGAGATATTGAGCTCCTGGAGCGAGTCCAAAGAAGGGCGACTAAACTGGTCAAGGGGCTGGAAAATAAAACTTATGAGGAGAGGCTGAGGGAGTTGAGGCTGTTTAGCCTGGAGAAGAGGAGGCTGAGGGGAGACCTGATTACAGCCTACAAATACTTGAGAAAAGATGGTGGGGAGGTAGGGGAAGGGCTCTTTACATTAGTGATGGGTGATAGAACAAGAGGAAATGGGTATAAGCTTAGTCAGAGGAGATTCAGGTTGGATGTTAGGAAGTATTTCTGCTCTGAAAGGGTTGTCAGCCACTGGAATAGGCTGCCCAGGGAGGTGGTTGAGTCCCCATCCCTGGATGTGTTTAAGAATAGGGTGGATGATCTACTTGGGGATATGGTTTAATGGGGATTAGGGATGGTTGGACTCGATGATCTCTAAGGTCTTTTCCAACCTAGAAATCTATGAATCTATGAATCTTCCCTTTTTTGAAAGGCCGCCCTGCTCTTCTGTACGGTAGAGTAGGACTAGTTGACTGTGAAGGGACAAATCCCTTTTATTCTGGCAGGTTTCTCAGATAGGAAATGATGTTCCAGCTGTGCAGGAACTGGGAGTGGAGTTGTGGATACAGAGGGGGGAGAAGCTGATGGTGGTGAAATCCACTAAATCCTAGACCTGCTGTTAGCCACAGCAGGGAAGGCGTCTGTCTTCTGAGCACAACCAGTGTGATCCTGTTGCCTTGTTGATTTGTTCCTGTAGGATTTAGAGAACTCAGTCTCTAATCCAACAGAGCTGTGCGTGTGCAAACTGTTTTAATTGCAGTATCCAGCTCTTCTGTACTTAAATGCTCTGTCAGGATGGATGCTTAGTGTGTACTTCTAGTGACCTTCACTGTAATTGTCTAATTGCTTGCAGCTCATTTGGATGATTCCAGTAGTGCCTGCTAGCTCTGATTAAAACTGGTTTCTTTCCAGAAGTATTACATTTCTTCCTCTCCTTTGCATAAGTAAAATATTTAGATACATCCTGAGGTATCCTGAAACATGGGATGGGATGGATTGAGGAGCTGAGGTCCCTCAGTTCCCACTGTTTAGGGGACTTGGGGTCAGTTGTTGCTATCTTCAGGTCCCTGACTTGTGATACTGGGCTCCAGCCTTGCCAGCATGGGTAACGTGCTGCATAGAGAGAGTTATCTGGGAAAAGGGCTCTGCTCATGTTGCACAGGGAATGCTCAGGACAGGAGCAGCTGAAGCAAAGAGAGGAGGAAGAGGGGATGGCACTTTAGCAAAATGAGTGCTGCACATCCCCTGGGCTGGGCTCTCCTGGAGCCAGCACTCCAAGGGACAGGGAAAGACAGCAAGAGGTGGGGCTTGCTGGGAACTTCTGACCTTCTGCTCCAAACCCGAAGGAGGGTGCTGGTTCCAGCTGGCAGTCGGCAGGACACCAGCAGGAATCCTTCCCTTAAAGAACAATTGCTTGCTGTGCCTGCAAGTGCTTGCCATCTGATCAGAGCTCAGGGATGTGTCCACTCCAACACCCAGGTGGGGAAATGGAGGAACAGAGAAGGGCCGGGACCTACCTTGTGTCACCCAGAGGTGCAGTGGCAGGCCTTGCGTGTATCTCCTTCTTCCTAGGGGTTTGGCTGCCTGGTTCAGTGTCAACTGAGGTATGGTGCAGGCATTTAGGTTTGAAGAGACCTATTGGAGAAAGTACTGCTAAGAAGCCCAGCAGGGACTCCCCCTGCCTTTGATTATTTGGCTTTTAAGCTGAAGGTCTCACTGAGTCTGTCTCACCAACCTTACTAGGCTATGTGGGACTGCATCCTTGTTGCACCTCGTTGGTGAGGCCACTGCCTCTGCCTGTGCAGTCACTTTGCTGGGCTCCTGCTCCCCTTTCCTCATGGAACAGCCACCCTTGCTGCTCCCTGACACTGGGGAGGGTTTGGAAGAGAGCCAACCTTCCTCACTCCTGCTTTAGCCACCAAGACAAATCCTTTAGCAGCAAAGAAAGAACCCAGGAGTCCTTGTTCCTAGGGCTCTTATCTGTGCACCTGACCTCATCACATGAAACAGCCTGTGCCTTCGCATCGCAGGGTCAGCCACAGTGGAGTGTAATGGGTGGACAGTCTTGGTGCTCGGAGAGACTGGGCTGAGTGGATGCTGCAGCATGGAGAAGTGCATAGTGGAGGTCCTTTCACAGTCAAAGTCTTCCTAGAGGAAGAGGAAGTTTCCCAGACACTTAGCTCTAGCACTGGCGTACAGGAACAGGATGCTTGGAGAGGGTCTTATGGGAAACTGCCCTGCACTGTGTCCTTGCAAATGTAGTGGCACAGGGAGAGGCTGAATGTGGTTTGGAGAGTGCAGGCTGCTCTGCAGGTGTTTCTGGAAATCAGATGTCTCTGTTTTTTGTGTCAGTTCAAAAAACAGAACACAGCTTTCCATACACTTGTTGGCTTCTGAGAAGCCTCACAGAATTTCGGAATGGTTGAGGTTGGAAGGGGCATCTGGAGCCATCTGGTCCAGCCCCCTTGATCAAGTAGGGTCACCTAGAGTTGCATAGGACCGTGATCAGGTGGCTTTTGAATAAGCCCAAGGATGGAGACTCCAAAACCTCACAGGTTGGGCCAGAGCTCATTCACCCTAACAGTGAAAAGTTATTTCCTGATGTTCAAACATCCTCCTGTGTTTCAGTTTGTGCCCATTGCCTCTTGTCCTGTCATTGGGCACTGCTGAGAAGAGCCTGGCTCCATCTTCTTTACACCCTCTCTATCCTTGGAGATCTCCAAGACCCACTTGGACAGGGCCATGATCCTGGCTGGACCCACTTTGAGCTGGAGGTTGGATGAGAGACCTCCTGGGGCCCTTCCAAACCTTCATTTTCATGTGATTTTTATGGTGAAGCCTGAGGACTGTGTCTTAAGGGTGCTTTCTCAGAGACCAACGAGGAGACCAAGCTACGCTCACCCAACAGCTGCAGCACTGAGCGAAAGAACACAATTATGGGCAATTTTGCCCAGGTTCCTCTTTAATCAGAGCATACTTCTTTTTGTAAGAAGTCTTTAACTTTAATTACTGCAAACACTCCAGTCAAAGGCACTCAGCAGGTAGTTATGGCAACCCCTGAGATAAGTGGTCTAAAATATACCAGGTAAAATAGTAAGAGGATAATAATACGGTTTTAGTTCAAATAAACTATTAAGTGTGACTAATGGTTTTACATTTAAAAAATATTCATACGCCATATTTCTGGGCTATAAATTAGTAATAGTTCGAAGCCCATTGTTCATCCCACTGCTGTAGGTGGTCTCCAAAGAATACTGTTAATATATGCCTCCTGCATTTGTTAATCCAGCACCCAGCAGGAGAAAAAAAACTCTTGTAGTTCCACAAACTAAAACTGTTAAAGGAAGGAGAGGGAGAAGGGCTCAGGGAGGCAAGACTCCTCATGCAGAAAGAGCTACAGCCCCTTCTCAGAGGCTGATCTAACTAATTTAATGTGAGTCTCTCCTCACATTCCCTCCTTTTTTTTCCCCAAACTGTCTGTATTGGACTCAAATAAAAACTAGCAATTAGCAGGTGGATGATAAGTGCTGTGCATGCTCAGGATGTGACACACATTACCCAAGGAAAGCTTGTCATTTAAATAAATGGCCTAATGTATTTTCTTGACTTGTGGCAAGGAAAAGTGCAGCTCATTCTCTGTTCCCGAGGAGCTGGTCTCCTGTGATTACTCCTCCAGCAGGACTGCTGACCTGCTAGCAATAGGAAATTGCAAGAATGCAGAACTGAAATTTACTGAAGCTACTCATGCTGTTTCTGGTCGGTACTAAACCTTCAGACCTCTTGATTTGCAGAATATACCCTCAAAAAATAATGGGAGACCATTACCCTCCTTTTCTCCATGTAGACTTCCTGTCATCATCCTGCCCTTGAACAGAGCCTGTCCCTTCTAAGCTTTCCTTTGCCTTCTGACTGTGGGTCACACAAAAGCAAATAGACCTGCCCGAACATCAGGGAAGAATTCATCCTTCAGATCCGGCAGCTACCCCAAAGATTTTGGATCATAAATCCTGCAGCAGTCCTTGCAGCTTATTTAGTTGATTCACCCTGAAGCATCTAATACATAAAAGATTATTCTGTTGTTTTTTTCCAAAGTACTGGCATTATGAAGCAAACATAGTAAAAAGTAGTATATGTCCCTTTTTTGGGTATCCTTCCTCATTTCTAGGTAGTTACAGAAAACCCAGAAGATCGTAAGCAAAGGGGCTTTGTTGAGGTAGCTTTTTTTAACAACAAAAAATGTGTTTGAGTGTGTTTTAGGCCAATGGAGAGGATTATGTGAGGGAAAACATAAGTTCTCCATGGAGTTGCTTTTCAAAGTGGACTTTGTAATTGATTTTTATTTTTCAGAGGCTCTTCCTGACCTATTTAAATTCCTCCTCCAGGATCTCTAAGTATCTCTGCATGCTTGTTTTTGTCAGGTGTTGCCTCTGAAAGAAGTTAGCTTTGTATCACAGCAACAGTGTCTTCAATAATGCAGTATGCTGTGTTTAATCAGCCATTACCTGGGGCAAGGTTTTGCAGGTAGAGAAGGAAGGAGAAGGAGGAGAAAATGGAAGCCTTTCATCCTCTTCAAGCAGGGGGTCCCAGCAGATGGGGCCAGGTACACTTCCAGCCCTCTGCACAACCCAGAATGGTTTCCCTTTTTCTTGGTGGGCTCTCCTGCCCTGTCCTGACTGCTGTACTGCACCAGTAATCCTGGATCTGTTGCTGGCCAAGAAGGATCTGAACCATCCTCCTCCCTATTAGTATTGTTCCCTGCTGTCTCTAATGCATTTTGAGATGAGGGCTTGCTTCCTCATAGAGGTGCTCTGGGCAGTTGTGGTCTCAGCAAAGCAGGGGTGCTTTCTTAGACCTGAGGTGAACTGGGGATCAATGTTCTGCATCTGTTTGTGAAACTGGGCTTCAGCCTCCCTTTGCTCATCGAATCTCACCTCTCTGAGCTTGACAGAGCGTGACCTGAATGTCAGGCAAGGTGATGCCTAGGACCACCAGCAGTTCCTTTCCAGCGCCTGTGTTCCTTGGTCACTACTGCTTTTTTTTTTTTTCCCTGTAGAATCATAGAATGGTTAGGGTTGGAAGGGACCTCAAAGATCATCTAGTTCCAAGCCCCCTGCCATGGTCAGGGACACCCTCCACTACAGCAGGTTGCTCAAAGCCTCATCCAGCCTGGCCTTGAACACTTCCAGGGATGGGGCAGCTACAATTTCTCTGGGCAACCTGTTCCACTGCCTCACCACCCTCAATGTAAAAATTTCTTCCTCATATTTAGTCTAAACCTACCCTCTTTCGTTTAAACCCATTGCCCCTTGTCCTATCACTACATAGCCTTGTAAAAAGTCCCTCTCCAGCTTTCTTGTAGGCCCCCTTCAGGTACTAGAAGACTGCTATAAGATCACCCCGGAGCCTTCTCTTCTCCAGGGTGAACAGCCCCAACTCTCTCAGCCTGTCTTCATAGCAGAGGTGCTCCAGTCCTTGGATCATCTTCGTGGCCCTCCTCTGGACTCGTTCCAGCAGCTCCATGTCCTTCTTGTGTTGGGGACTCCAGAGCTGAATGCAGTATTTCCAGGTGTGGTCTCACAAGAGCAAAGTAGAGGGGCAGAATCACCTCCCTCGACCTGCTGGCCACGCTTCTTTGGATGCAGCCCAGGATACGGTTGGCTTTCTGGGCTGCCAGCGCACGTTGCCGGCTCATGTTGAGCTTCTCATCCACCAGCACTCCCAAGTCCTTTTCCTCAGGGCTGCTCTCAACTCATTCTCCACCCAGCCTGTACTTGTGCTTGGGATTGTCCCAACCCACATGCAGGACCTTGCACTTGGTCTTGTTGAACTTCATGAGGTTCTCACAGGCCCACCTCTCCAGCCTGTCAAGGTCCCTCTGGATGGCATCCCTTCCCTCCAGCGTGTCCACCACTCCACACAGCTTGGTCTCATCTGCAAGCTTGCTGAGGGTGCATTTGATGCCTCTGTCCATGTTGCCAACAAAGATGTTAAATAGCACTGGCCCCAGTACTGACCCCTGAGGAACATACTTGTCACTGGCCTCCACTTGGACATCGAGCTGTTGACTGCAACTCTTTGAGTGCAACCATCCAGTCAATTCCTTATCCACCGAGTGGTCCATCCGTCAAATTCATGTCTCTCCAGTTTTGAGACAAGGATGTTGTGTGGGACAGTGTTGTGGGTTAGGCCGCTCCGGCAACCAAACCCCCCCCCCCCCCCCCGAGTCGTTGACTCACCCTCCCCCAGCCCCAGGGATGAGGGAGAGATTTAAAGGATAAATGGGATACCCGCGGGTTGAGATAAGAACAATTTAATACAGATGATTTAATACACAGTGTAGATGCTCACCACCCCCTCGTATGCGAAGCCTGTCTCATCCCGAAGCTGCAATCCTGGACGAACGCGAGGCCCCGAAATAGAGGGGGGCAGAGAGAGAGAGATAGTACTCCGAGAGTGGGAGTACTGGGAGAGAGAGGGGGGGGAAAAAAAGGCAATAGAGCAAAAGCACAGAAGCACAAAAGAGCAGAAGTGGGGAAAGAGCCAAAGTGCAAAAGCCCTTCTGTCCGGCTGACCCTCACTTTTATAATGGGCATGACACTGCATGATATGAAATACTAATTGGCCAGTTTGGCCCTCAATCTTAAGTTCCACCACAAATCACAAGGGGAATCATGTCCCCCTTGTCCCAACTATGCTCCCCCCTTATCCCGCCGTGCTTCTGCACTCCGGCACACTGAAAAGTCCTTAGAATCTCACATCCAACTACAAACATCAGCTTGCTATCAGCATTCTTCTCAGAGCGAGTCTCTGAGTAAAACCAAAATGTGTTTCTAGCTGCTAAAAAGAAGAGCTAACTGTCCCACCTAAAACCAGGACAGACAGCGTCAAATGCTTTGGGCAAGTCCAGGTAGATGATGTCTGTTGCTCTTCCCTTATCCACCAAAGCTCTAACCTCACCATAGAAGGCCACCAAATCAGTCAGGCAGGATTTTCCCTTAGTGAAGCCATGTTGGCTGTCACCAATCACCTCCTTATTTTCTACGTGCCTTAGCATAGTTGCCAGGAGGATCTGCTCCATGATCTTTATGGGCACAGAGGTGAGACCGACTGGCCTGTAGTTCCTTGGGTCTTCTTTTTTCCCCTTTTTAAAGATGGGGACTATGTTTCCCCTCTTCCACTCGGTGTTAACTTCACCAGATTGCCACGACTTCTGAAATACGATGGATAGTGGCTTAGCAACTTCATCCACCAGTTCCGTCAGGACCCGCAGATGCATCTCATCAGATCCCATGGACTTGTACACCTTCAGGGTCCTTAGATGGTCTCAGACATGATCTTCCCCTACATTGGATGGTTCTTCATTCTCCCAGTCCCTGCCTTTGCCTTCTGTGACTTGGGCTGTGCAGCTGGAGCTCTTGCCAGTGAAGACTGAGGCAAAGAAGTCATTCAGAACCTCAGCCTTCTCCATATCCCGGTAATCAGGTCTCCCGTTTTCTTCCGAAGAGGGCCTGCGTTTTCCCTAGATCTCTTTTTATCACTGACATATCTATAGAAGTTTTTCTTTTTGCCCTTGATGTCCCTGGCCAGATTTAACTCTATCAGGGCTTTAGCTTTCCTAACCTGATCTCTGGTTGCTCGGACAATTTCTTTGTATTCTTCCCAGGCTACCTGTCCTTGCTTCCACCCTCTGTAGGCTACCCTTTTGTGTTTGAGTTGGTCCAGGAGCTCCTTGTTCATCCATGCAGGCCTCCTGGTGTTTCTACCTGCCTTCCTCTTTATTGGGATGCATCGCTCCTGAGCTTGGAGGAAGTGATACTAGAATATTATCCAGCTTTCTTGTGCCCCTCCAGGGCTTCATCCCATTGTACTCTACCAAGGAGATCCTTGAAGAGGCCCAAGTCTGCTCTCCTGAAGTCCAGGGTAGTGAGCTTGCTGGGCAGCCTCCTTGCCTCCCTTGAGAATCTTGAACTCCACCATTTCATCGTCGCTGAAGCCAAGGCTGCCATTGAGCATCACGTTCCCCACCAGCCCCTCCTTGCTGGTGAGAAGAAGGTCCAGTAAAACACCTCTCCTCGTTCGTTCCTCTTTCACTTGGAGAAGGAAGTTATCATCCATGCATTCCAGGAACCTCCTGGATTGCCTATGCCCTGCTGTGTTGTCCCACCAATGGATATTGGAGTGGTTAGTCCCCCGTGAGGACCAGGGCTCACGTGAACGTGAGGCTGCTCCTGTCTATTTGTAGAGGGCCTCATCCACTTGGTCTTCCTGGTCAGGTGGCCTGTGGCAGATCCCCACTACTATGTCCCCTGTCCCTGCCCTCCCTTTAATCCTGACCCGTAAGCTCTCAGTTGTCTCAGTTGGTTTTCTCTGATTTCTTCTTTCTTCCCTTCAGATTGCCGTGAAGCTTTCTCAGTCTCTTCCTTCACAGGCTGCTGAAAGGCTGTTCAAGCAGTGAAAAAAGAAAGCCAGAGCTCAGATCCACTGTTGAATTTTAATTCTCTTGTTGGCTGGTGGCAGGGAATTGGCCTGTGGCAATCAATGGACACTGACGCTTTCCCGGTGGGAAAACTGGTGCTAAACTGAGTGTTGTCAGCTTTTAGCAACGACAGCCAAGCTGTGTGCTGCAACCCCCCACATCTCATCCCTCTTGATCCCTTTCTCCCAGCCCTGAGGCCAAATCTGGCTGGGTATCCCTCCCAGTCCTTGGGTGCTGACTCCCCTTCAGCTGTGCTGAGAGCAGCAGGAGACTAGGGCAAGTGCTGATGACTCTGCTGGAAATGCTGGAGGCATAAATATTTTATATTTAAATGACTATTGTCTACCAAGACTTATTTTTCTGTTAATGTAAATTAAAAGCCACAACATGAGGCATAAATAATAGGAGAGAAAAGGGGGTAATTCTCACACCAGTGGGAATTGCTTCCGGGGAGGAACTTGCCATAACATTGAAGCATGCAAAGCCATGGGAACAGCAGCACAGGGAAATCAGGTGGAAACTACTGCACCAGAGGCTCTGGAAAACTGTGCTGTGGGAGTTTTGGTGAGAGGTCGCACATCTGAGAGAGAAAGGCAGGCTGCGGGGTTGCAAGTGGAAATCCCTCAGTGTTGCAAAGGTGAAGGCACTGTACAACCCCATGAAATACTGCACCTCTCTTGCTCATTTGTGCTCACTCCTGAGGCTGACAGGTTCTGAGGAACAGCCTGAACTGATGGGAGATCTGGGAAATGGCCACGTCCCAGACCCTTTGCCTTTCTGGGCTGTGAAAGTGCCAAGTTTCCGCACATTGGGAACAGCAGCACTGGGTATTAGGCTCGTCAGCAATGTCACCCTCTCTTTCTTGGCTTCTGGCTTGACTTGTCTCATTTCTGTGAACAGGGCATATTGTATCATCCCCTGCTTTTGTTTCAGGAAAGGAGGTAGTCTCATCAAAATCCAGCTTCCTATTAACCTATGTTAGTAAACTCTGTACTTCCAAATTTCTCAAGAAGCTGGGGAAGCCTTATGCTTTCCCAGGACATAATTGTGCTCATCAAAAATAGCTGTCACTGTAAAACACAGGCTCTTGAGAGCGTTCCTGTGCAGTGGGCAATTCTTTTCCAGCTCTGCCATGGCTTGTCACAATGCTTATCTGAGCTTGGTTGAACAGCGTACAAGACACATTGAAATAAACAAACAAATACCAAAACACAGGAAAAAAAAGGGGGGCTGGGGGTGGGGAATCTCCTCTCCTCAAACCAGAAACAAGGAAGAATTGTGTTAATAATTTCTGAAGCAGGTGAAGGAGGAGAAAGGGATGAACAGCTTGGTGGCAGCTTGTATAGGTGAACAGACGTAAAGATGCACGTTTGTGGGCCAGAGGGGAGTGGAAATGTCGGGGTGTTGAGAGACACGTTAAATTTCCTGGGCTATGGAGCAGATACCACACAGAGACGGTGTCATTACACTGGAGATTGACACTGTGAGACCAATGGATTTACACTAGATCCTGCATGGGTGCCGTGACTCTACTTGAGTTTTGTGCAGCAGGGAACATAAAAAGAGAGTTGAAAGAAAATGCATTTTGCATTCTTCAGCGTCCTTTCCTGTTAAAGCACAGCTTATGTATGTCTGCTGGAGTATGTCATGCAAATGTTTATAAAACGCAACAGTTTATTATACACACTGTTAGGTGTATACTTGAGCACTTCAGAAGTTGAAGTGCTCTTCAATCTCCCTCTGGGCTATGTGGGGACTCCCCGTCACCTTGAAATAGGTCAAAGGATTGCTCAGTCCAGCTGAAGAAAGGCGATTACATTTAATATTTGTTCTATGCTATTGATTTTAAGTAATCCAAGCTCTGGTTAGAAGTAGGAAATAAAACAAGGTAAGAAAAGGTTTTCTGAAAATATCTTAAGTATCTGTAAGCTAATGAAAATGTGAGTGTAGAAGATTTCTGCAGCTGTTGTCTGAATCACCCCAAATCAATTAGCTATGGAATTGGCCATTGATGGTTTTTTCCCCCCTTAATTAAAAAAGAGACTTAACCCGTTTTGATTTCAAAACAGACCCAAATCAGAAAGCAAAGGATGGAAGGGGAGGAGTGGGAATGGCACATGGCAGTCATGCTATCAAAACTGCCTCTTTCCCTAAAAATACTTTTGTTTTGTTATAAACTTTCATTTTTTTTGGTAGAGAGAAGAGTATGAAAATAATTTCCTGCCTGGCTCTCATTGTTGCTTCAGTGAAGAGAGACTGCAGGGATGGATCTAGTCTATGTGCCTTATGGATGCCCGCTCCAAAAGTGTATTGCATTGCTGTGCCCCCAGGATAAACTTCTTTATCCTGCTCTTCATTGCCACTGTGTTCTTCTTCCTTGCCACACTGGTATTTCTATCTAGTTTTTCTTTCCTGTGCCCTGTGGTTGCCTCCTGCCTGCTTCCCGTGCTTCTTCCTATCACCAGTCCTAGCAGAAGTGACATAGAGTGGAAGATGAACTGGGTACAGCTGGTTGTGTCTCAGGGTTGTCTTTCACAGCAGCTGCAAAGCTTTCAAGTCTGGTTACATGCTTCCTCCACCCACTGCATTACAGCTGGGACTCTGCAGCTCAGTGAGTGGACAAAATACCCTACATCATGTACTTTAAACCTATCCTACTTCAAGTGACACCTCCTGGTATCCCAGATTGCTTTAAGCAAGAGCGAGGGAATGCTTTGTTCAAGTGAAAGACCCAAAAGAGGCTACTTCTCAATCTCTCTGCAAGATGCCAATGAATAGACTGTCTCAGAAAACGTATTCTGGGCTCCACAAGTAAATGCTTTAATTTTGGGGTGGAGACACACATAAGAATGAGATTGATTCTCTGCTTTCAGTGCAAATTCCTTCACCATTGAGCTGCACCGGGGTGGTGCACTGTGTGTTTTACAGACCAATAATAGATGTCTAGGGTCATTGGAGGCAATCAGCCTTCAGCCTAGAATTTTACGAAGCTCCAGATGTGTAAAATGATAGACCACTAAAGTCTTCCCTTCTCAGACTTATAAATATTCCATGCTCCAGGAAAGCAGGCCAGCTGCTAACTAATGGGCAACAGGTAAAAGACCAGTGGCCATGGTATTGTGTGTGGCCTGGGCCACTGCCAGCTGAATCAGAAGGGGTCTCCTGATTGCACTGGCCCATACTGTCCAGCTGGGGTTAATGGTACTGATTTGAGTGGTAGTGAATGGTACGAGCCAAGTGGAGCATATTAGATGTTGCAATGGTCTGGCAGTCCCTTGCAGCGACAAGGAGGTTTTGCTAGAGCAGGGCATGACCTGTCACAGAGGTGAGGCTTATGGCCAATATGAGACCCTATGTAAATGCATTTTCCAAGCTACTTTTCAGGGCTGAGTATTACCCCTGAACCTGCAGCAGGGGAGCCTTGTTGTGCAAGAGTATACGTGATGTCATTGCAATGCTCATGGGTCCTGGAGTGCAGCCATTCAAAATAGTGTTGAATTTGGAGGTCCTTTCTGTGCTAAAAACAGTCTTTGTGATCTGGTGTTGCCCTGCATAAAGCAGGACATCTCTTGATGCTGCCTTTCTTCTAGTGCCCAGGAATGGACCAAACACGTTGCTGTATTCTCTCTATGTTCAGCACCACAGGTGCACACAAATCTGCATGTATGTGAGGAGCTCAGTGGTGGCATTCAGAGTCACCATCCAACAGCGCAAGTGGGTGGTGTGTACAGCACCTAGGACAGGCAAGATCTTGGGCTGAATCGGTGCCCCAGTGCTGCTGCCCTGGTGCTTCTCAAAAAACCCTAATGTGTTCCGTTCTCTAGCAGGCAATGAGCCTTTTGACTTTGAACCCATCTAGCAAATGGGAGAAATGATGGATGCTAATATAAAAAATATTCAGCTGATGGAGGGAGCAGAACGGGGAGGCATTTAATGTTTCTTGAGTGAGAAATCACTAGGGAAAGAGGGAGCAAACTGTGCTTGAAAATAGATGCTGAAGTGCTTAGAGGCAGAGGAGAAACTCAAATCAAGGCATTCTCCATTTTGGAAGTGCAATGAAGACAAATTTCCAGTACTTTATATAAGAAGAGTCTATTACCCATAGCCTACGCTTACCAAGGGCAGTCAGTTGTGCTATAGAGATGTGAGATGGATAACTTTGCAGTCTCTCCCTGAGCTGATATTGCACAGTGTTGTTAGATGCATCACTGAGAGATTCCTTTCCTGGCAGTGCTCTGCTTCATCCAGGAAGGGGCTTGTGTCTCTGTTGCTTTATGCTTTCTTTTGTATTCCTAGCTGAAATCAAGTTTCTGGTGGGACTGTGGGAATATCAGAACAAGCAGAGGTTCTCGGTGCAATTCATGCCTAGAAGCTGTGTGAGACCATGAAAGAAGATGTGCTATGAAAACCCTGCCTGACTCCACCCTGCATTTCTCTTGTGTAGGGATTTCTGTGTGAAAAAATAGCTGCTGATGTAGAGGTATTAATACTGTTAAGAGTCCAGTTAATTCAGAAAGCTCTCAAATCTGATCTTAGGTGCATCAGCCTGTAGGGTGGTGGTGACTGAGAGTTTTCCTTTTTTCATACTTTTTCTTTTCCTTTTCTTTTTTTTTTTTGTCTCTTGACAAAAGTATTTGCTCAGTGTAGAACAGCAACATTATCTGTGGCATACACTGTTGTTAGTAAAAGAATTTTGTTTGAGAGTGTTAGTTGCTGTGTTTCTCCCTGATTAGCAAGGGAGGTTTTGATTCTTTGGAAGAGAACTGTAGTTGGAAGGCAGCAAAGAAGTGCTTTTTAATGGAAGAGCAGGAAAAGAGCAAAATGAAACCTGCGTTTGTCTCTTTAAGACATAAAAATGAATGAAAGCATAAATCTGAGCCCATTATGGATCTACAATAAATGTGGTGATAAATCAAAGGTGGCTGATAATGTAAGAGTAATGCATGTTTGCAATACAATCACCACATGATGTTAAAAGATAAACGTCCATTTACAAAGCAATGATGAAGTGGTTCTGGATGCCTTGAAGATCACCTTGTAAAACTACTAGTTGAAAGGAAAAGGTCCCTGTGTTGGATCCAAAGGAAGTGTCAGAGACACTGGAATGTGTGAAAGAAGGTGAACTGCCTTTGCTTGCCCAGCAAGGCTGGCCTGAGGAATGGGCAATCTGAGCTGATCTCCCCAACTTGCAGTTCCAAACTGGTCTTCGAGATGAAGGATCCTATCAAGGGAGAAGGACAATGCTTGCAACGCTGGCAGCTTGCAACGCTGCCAGATTGAAACTGTGCTTAAAAAGTGCTGTGAAACCCTCATAAAGCATGTAGTAAATATAAACATCAGTTGTGATTGTGATGAGATGAAATGAAAGCAGTAACTAACAGCCAGGATTAACAACCCAAAATTTCGTGCTGCTCTATAAACCTTGGGCTAGGCAGTGAAGCAATGAACAAGGCTGCATAATTACAGCCATAAAAGTGCAAGTGTTCTCAGCACACTCAGAGCAGAAGAGTCAGATGAATACGGCTGAGCTTGGGAAGCTGTTAATTTGTTTTGTTTCTGTAAATTTCCATGCTGTAAGTTGTATCCTCAGCTGCTATCCCCACTTACTTAGCTTAGATCCAATCTACAGTGCACAGTTCCTGCATCTGCAGGAATATGACCTTACTGGCATCATGGAGACGTGGTGGAATGAATCCTAAGACTGGAGTGTTAGAATGGAAGGACAGCCTTTACAGAAGGCAAAGGCAGGGACTGGGAGAATGAAGAACTGCCCACTGTAGGGGAAGATCAGGTCTGAGATCATCTAAGGAACCTGAAGGTGGACAAGCCCATGGGACCTCATGAGATACATCCGCAGGTCCTGAGGGAACTGGCGGATGAAGTTGCTACACCATTATCCATCATATTTGAGAAGTCATGGCAGTCTGGTGAAGTTAACACCGACTGGAAAAGGGGAAAGAGCCCCCATCTTTAAAAAGGGAAAAAAAGAAGACCCAGGGAACTACAGGCCAGTCAGTCTCACCTCTGTGCCCGGCAAGATCATGGAGCAGATCCTCCTGGCAACTATGCTAAGGCACATGGAAAATAAGCTCATGGCTTCACTAAGGGCAAATTGTGACTGACTAATTTGGTGGCCTTCTATGGTGGGGTTAGAGCTTTGGTGGATAAGGGAAGAGCAACTTACATCCAAAGCATTTGACGCTGTCCAACATGACATCCTTGTCTCTAAACTGGAGAGACACGTATTTGATGGATGGACCACTCGGTGGATAAGGAATTGGCTGGATGGTTGCACTCAAAGAGTTGCAGTCAATGGCTCGATGTCCAAGTGGAGGCCAGTGACGTGTGGTGTTCCTCAGGGGTCAGTACTGGGGCCAGTGCTGTTTGACATCTTTGTCAGTGACATGGACAGTGGGATTCAGTGCACTCTCAGCAAGTTTGCAGATGAGACCAAGCTGTGTGGTGTGGTGGACACACTGGAGGGAAGGGATGCCATCCAGAGGGACCTTGACAGGCTGGAGAGGTGGGCCTGTGAGAACCTCATGAAGTTCAACAAGACCAAGTGCAAGGTCCTGCACGTGGGTCGGAACAATCTCAAACACAAGTACAGGTTGGGTGGAGAATAGGTTGAAAGCAGCCCTGAGGAACAGGACTTGGGAGTGCTGGTGGATGAGAAGCTCAACATGAGCCAGCAATGTGCACCTGCAGCCCAGAAAGCCAACTGTATCCTGGGCTGCATCAAAAGGAGCGTGGCCAGCAGGTTGAGGGAGATGATTCTGCCCCTCTACTCTGCTCTCGTGAGACCCCACCTGAAATACTGCATTCAGCTCTGGGGTCCCCAACACAAGAAGGACATGGAGCTGCTGGAGCAGGTCCAGAGGAGGGCCAGGAAGATGATCCGAGGGCTGGAGCACCTCTGCTATGAAGACAGGCTGAGAGAGTTGGGGCTGTTCAGCCTGGGAAGAGAAGGCTCCGGGGTGATCTTATAGCAGCCTTCCAGTACCTAAAGGGGGCCTATAGGAAAGCTGGAGAGGGACTTTTTGTAAGGGTATGTAGTGGTAGGACAAGGGGCGATGGATTTAAACTGAAAGAGAGTAGATTTAGACTAGATATAAGGAAGAAATTTTTACATTGAGAGTGGTGAGGCAGTGGAACAGGTTGCCCAGAGATGTTGTGAATGCTCCATCCCTGTAAGTGTTCAGGCCAGGTTGGATGAGGCTTTGAGCAACCTGGTGTAGTGACGGGTGTCCCTGCCTATGTCAGGGGGCTTGAAACTAGATGATCTTTGAGGTCCCTTCCAACCCTAACCATTCTATGATTCCATGATTCTATGAGTTCTGGGGACTTGCACCCGAGACAATAGCTGCTGCCAAAATGAAAGCAGAAGTAACTGCATTATTCATAGATCTTAAGGCTGGATGGGGTCATTATAAATGTGTATCCTGCCTATCTATAATATATCAAGGCTTGAAATTTTACCCAGAAATTTCTATATCTATCCCATAGCTTCTGATTTAGTTAGGAGGCATCCTTTAGTCAGGTGGCTGTAGACCTCAGGTGATGGTGATTCCACCATGTCCCAAGGAAAGTTGCCAAGTGATTGATTTACCTCACTGTTAGATATGTTCAGCTTTCAGTGTTGAACTGTGTCTTGCTTTTTTTGGAGATGGAAGAATTCTTATTTCTCAGTAACATTTATAACCCGCATTGAAATAATTTAATACAGGCAAGAACTTTTGAATAGTTTTTTCTTTATAAGACTTATTTTCCAGAACTCTGCTGGACTTTTTTGCTCTTTTTTGAACCATTCTTTCTTCTTTAACCTCCATCTGGAAACACAGATACAGGATATGTTGCAGTCTAAAAGCACTGCATTTTTCCTATCTGAAATTCCGTATGGCTGGACAAGAAACATTTTGCCTGAAGTTTTTGTAGCAGGAATTTTATTTTTAAGTTTTTAAATTGAATTTATTTCTCTCTTCTGTAGTAAAAAATTCATCTGAGGGTGGCCAAAGTTTTTGCTGAAAACTGTAATTCTGTGAAGACAGAAATATTTTTTATGAGCTCTTTGCTCTCTATTTCCTTTCTGGTTTTGTTTGTGGTTTGCAAGACACTGTTAGAAAAGTGAAATACCTGGGACCTTGTTTCCCCTGTCTTGATCTATTCATTTTGCTGCCTGTCTTTGAGGTGGGCTGGCGTGTTACCAACCAAGGTAAATTAACTCAAAACTTAGATTAGCTCATTAACAATCTTGACAACACTAGCTAATGACCTTGGGTTCTTCTGGAGCAGATGGATATTGAATTGCTGCATGTGATCACAACGCTAGTTGTTCCTATCTCATTCCTTTATGCTCTGGGACCCCCACTTAGTGGTTAACAGCATCTAAAGAAGATGCTCTGATCAAATAAAAGTCTCACATTTGGATTTTCTTCTCCCTTATCTTCTCTGGTGAGTAGGAGTGTTTGGCCTTTTATTGGATGTCATGTCATGGTCTGATGATGGGCACATAGAAGGTGTAGGACTGGAAAACATCTCTGGTGTCATTTTATCCACTCCATGTTGAGTTCCATCTTATGTTAACCAGTGTTATGGTTTGAAGTGGGGGGGGGGAAGTCCGGGTGGCAGAAGCTGCCCATCAGACCGGACTCCAATCCCCCTTGGGGCTTGAGCCAATCGGCGCCTCTGCGAATTGCCCTATTTACGTCGGACAAAGGAACCGGAAAGGTGTGCCTTTGCCCAGGAGCAAGGAGACGGGAGGGGGGCACGGCCCTCGCTCCCGGCTCCCGGCCGGGCCGGCGGCCTGGGCCGGGCCGGGCCGGGCGGGGCCGGTGCCCACTCTGTGCCGATGCCCGCCCCGTCGAGGATGGCGGCGGCGGAGGCGCTTGGGGAACTCGGGGAGAGCCCCACTGCCGGGGCGCCCACCGGGCCGAGTTCACCCAGAAAGGACTGAGATCTGAGAAACGGCCACACAGATAAGAGGTCAGTGAAGATGGAACGGAACAACGTGTGCCGCAGCTGAGTCCCCCTTGCGAGCAGCCCCTTTGCAAACAGTCCTCGGTGGAGCAAGCAGAGACCCACTCACAGCCCGTGGAGGACCCACATCGAGAAGAGATGCCAGAGCCTGAGCACGGTACGCATCTAGAGTCCGTGGGATGACCCCCGCCGATGGGGAGGTGCTTTGTTAAAAGAGATGCCTGAGCCTGAGACTGTTGTGAATCCTGGGCACAGGTCGAGGCACATTTACGCATCTAAGTCTGTACGGAGGCGCATTTAAGGTCGACATGACGACCCACGCCGGAGCGCATTTAAAGTTTGTTGATGACCCACGCCAGAGTGAGTGGCTACAGCTCCTTAAAGGTCCAGGACTGGTAAAGCCCGCACTTGGGCAAATCCGATGGGGTAAGGATTTGCCTCCCAGCGGGCAGGATTCACGCTTTCGCCGTGAGTAGGGGATCCACTGGATCAAGGGACAATGGTGTAAGGACTCCTTTTCCTTTAAGAGAAGCAGCAGTAACAACTTGGAATGAACTGACCTGCACTCCCCCATTCCCTGCCCCCCTGCGCCGCTGGGGGGAGGAGGTAGAGCCAGGAAGAAGAGGCAAAGAGGGGGAGTGGTGTTGTTTTTAAGACCTGGCCTTGTTTTCTTGTTATTCTCTTAAGTAACCGTTTTTGTGTGCTTTTCTCTTTCTAGGTAGCTGTTAATAAATAGTTTTGCATTAAGAAAAAGCCTCTTTTGCCCGGGACCGTGGTTGGTGGGTGCTCCTCTGTTCCTGTCTCGATCCTCAGCTCTTTTATTACATTTTTCTCTCCTCTCCATTTTACTGGAGTGGGAGAGCTGCGTGGGTTTAGTTGCTGGATTGGCCTAACCCACGACAGTCGTGCCCCACGTTGGGCACCAGTTAAGACTGTGGTGGGTTAGGCTGCTCCGGCAACTATACCCGACACAGTCCCCTCTCACCCTCCCACACCTCAGGGATGAGGGAGAGAATCAAAGACAAAAAAAAAAGAGACCCGAGGGTTGAGATAAGAACAATTTACTACTACCGCTACCAATATATATATACAGATATGTACAAGGATAAATATATGCAAACGAGTGATGTACGGTGTAATTGCTCACCACCCCTTGACCGAGGCCCGTCTCGTCCCGAAACAGCAATCCCGAGACAGGTAAAACTCGATACCGCAATCCCGGACGAACGGGAGGCCCCGAGACAGAGAGCGAGAGAGAGAGAGAACACTCTGAGCACCCGAAAGTGAGAGTCCCGGAAGGGCAAAAGCCCTTCTTTCCGGCTGACCCTGACTCTTATACTGAGCATGATGCTGCATGATATGGAATACTAATTGGCCAATTTGGCCCTCAATCTTAAGTTCAGGTACAAATTGTAAGGAGAGTTGTGGACCCCTTGTCCCAGCTATGCTCCCCCCTTATTCTGTTGTGCTCCTGCACACTGGCAAGAACCCGGCAGACTGAAAAGTCCTTGAGACCTCAGTGCCAACTATAAACATCAGTGCACTATCAGCATTCTTCTCAGAGTGAGCCTCTGAGTAAAACCAAAACACCGAGCTCTTCTAGCTGCTAAAAAGAAATGCTAATCCTGGTTCCAGCTAAAACCAGGACAACCAGTCATCTTGGAAGGCTGATCCAGAACAGCCTGATACTAAGAAGATCCATAAAACTTAGGGAGAGCCTGTGTTTAGTTTACAGCTCTAATCAGGCAAACTGTTTCTTTCAAATTTCCTCAGTTTCCTCTTGTAAATGATAGGAATAGTGTCTGTCTTCTCCTTGGTAATGATCTTAGAGGGTAGAAAAGGCTTTAGAAAACATAGACTCTAATGCATATGCATGAGGAGTTGACAAGCCTCCCTTGATCTGATTAGACATGTTTTGAGCAGATGGATGGGCTAGCTGACCTCTAGAGTTCCCTTCTAACCTAAATCGTTCTAAAATTCAATGAAAATGAGTAATTTGAGGCTGTGTTGTTATTTTAACATGTTTGTATGTTTTTATTCTGAGACTGGCAGTTGTATTTACCCGATTCACTTAAGAAACTGACTTGACATTTTTAATAGTTTTAACTTCTTTGTTTTTCAAGTACCTTAGAAAACCAATAAAGATCGATTTAAAAAACAAACATAAATTACATAGTGAAGCCCTGCCCCATGCCAACTGCTAAAACAACCAAGGTGCTCAGTGCTGTGTGACCTGAACCAATGCTATCTCAAACACTGAAACAGAGGGAACCTTTGAGATCTAGGTTGGTCTCCCTTCTCTTCAAACTGGATCCAGAGCCTCTCTGCTTAGACAGGGTTTCTATATTCCTCCCAGGTTACTAGTCCCTGCTTCCAACTTCAGTATAGTTCCTTTTTATGTTTGAGGTTTGCCAGGAGTTCCTTGATTATCCATGCAGATCTCCTAGTGGTTTTGCCTGACTTTCTGTTTGTCAGGATGCAGAAGAACTGAAAATTATTATTTTGGACTTAGTGGATTCCAAAACATGAGACTTCAAAAAAAACCCCAGCAAATACAGATTTGGTCATGAGATGGCAGTCCTATTTGTGGAGAGTAATTTATGCCATTTTTAAAAAGCCTTTTGACTCAGTTTTGCTTTGATGGTCAAAATCAAGCTTATCTGAACTTACCCTGAACTTTAACAGGACTATATCAGTTTTGATCAACTCAGGATGTTATCTTCAGTTCCTATACACTAATGCAGCGTGTTGGTTGTGGACAGAGTACAGTATAAGGGGCATGGATCCTCCGTGTCTGTTTTTCCTGGTTTGAACTTTTGTACATTTTTCTTGAGAGCTTGTTCAGGAGAAAGTGGTTCAATAATTTAAACGTGAATGAAGCTACCTCTTTCTGGCATGTCTGATCTCCTCTGCCTTCCTTTTTTTTTTAGCATTCAAGATCTACTACAAATTAGTTTCTCCAGGGAATATTTGCCTTAGCTTCACTCAGAAAACTTACTTGTTGAAAGAAAGAAACTGTGTAAATAACCCTCCAGCTCAGGCACACTGGCCAAGTGCCTTATAGCATTTTTATCTTAGAATTTAATTTGTTCTAGTGATTTAAAGTGCAGCATTGACACTGAGCTCGGAAGGCTCTGTGCTTTCTTTTGTCACTGTCTTTATCATGATCAAATGAGCCTTTATGGTGTACAATGAGACTTCTCCACATTATTAATAAAAATTCAGACCTATAGAGATCCTCTTTGTTTCTGGCAGGGGAAATGTATCTGCAATGGCTCAGGAGAAATTGTGGCCCTTTGTGCTTGTAGGTGAGCATTAGTCAGTTTTATAGACACTGCAGTTTTGCACAGCCCCTGCCACCTCAGCCAGCTAAGAACAACACAAAAGGCAGAAATATATTTTTCAGCTTGGCTGAATCTGGAGCCTTCAGGAGGGGTTAGGGGGCCATTGCAGAGAAAAAGTCTGCAGTGCAGTCACTTTGAGTTGTACCTGATGCTCAGGCAGTTAAAGACACTTAATTAGCACTCTGCTTGCTTTACCTTCTATGAGCATCCTATAAATCTCTTTCAAACTGGAAATTTGGGCTGACTTTCAGGCTGATCGACCAATGAAGATGTGAGGAAGGTTTGTGAGGTCTTTTCACTAGTAATCATGCTCAATCTCAATAACTGAAATACACAGGTTTTTTGATGCGTGCATTTTATTCATGTTTCATAAATGTGATCTACTTGCAAGAGAAGTGTGCATTAAAAGGCTATTGCAGTTCAGAAGTATTTAACATGTTTTCAGGTTTTTTTTCTCTGAGATGTTGAAAATGCCATCCCAGCCTTCAGGAGAGTATACTGTTGCTGCCTATTAAATATACTAAACTATAGTGTGGTTTAAGAGTTTCATGCATGATAGATTTCACAGGTATAGATGGATGAATTAAGTAAAGAAAAGTAATTTACCTCTTGTTTTTCCCCTAGTAAAATGTAATATGTTTATTTCCAATATAGCTCTAAAGAATTTTTCTAATGTGAATATTGTTGGCTTTATTTAAAACTGAGCAAGAAATGAGTAAAATAAGGAGAGACCTGGGTTACAGTGATAGTTATGTTCAAAATTTCCATTGTAAACATTGTGATGAATTTTTAATCAGAATTTTGAACGTAGAGGACAATATCTAGTTTCAGTGTTGTGAGCAGTACATTTTAGGTTTCTCAGGGAAGATCTGTGCCATGTGTTTTAGAAGAGCGAGGGTTGACTATAGGGCAGCTGTTTGTTCTCATGAGAAGTATGAAAAAAAAAAGATTTAATCCAAGTGATGCTTCAGGTTACAAGCATGCAGGCGTAGCTTGCCACATCACACCATACAGCTGCTGACCCATATGCAGGAAAAACATCCTGGCTGTCTCCACAGACAGCTTTTACACACCGTGTGATTTAGGATTTAATTTCTGGCAGCTCCCACCCAGACAGCTCCTGACAAACAGCCCTGTTACCGTCCTGATCCTGATGAAATTCCCTCCTGAATCTTCCAGCCCTTGGGTGCTGGTGGAAACTTCAGTCGCCTTGGCTGGATGAAAGAAGACCCAGGTACATCCCAGTCTGTATGACATGTGGACAGGGACAAGGCAACTGTTAGCTTTCTGCTGCTTTTTAATAAAGTCTCTTACTTGGTCTCCCATGTAATGGAGATTTTCTACACATGCCCCAGTGTGATGAGTTCATTGTTCACCAACAATGAAGGCCTGATTATAATGAAGATGTGATGGCTGATACTTACTGCGGGACAGTGAGCATGTTTGTTTCCGCACATCCAACTGCAATTTAGCCTTCCCTGAGATAGTAACTGTTGTCGATGTCTGGACTGGAAAACACGGCCTGCATAAGTAGTGCTGACTGCTGAAGGGGGAAATGAGACAAAAATATGGATGGGAGACAGCTTGGTACCAAACTGACAGACGAGGAAGGGCCAAACCAAAAAGCTTCCTGTAGAGCCTTGGCCCTGGTTGTGCTGTTAAAAGAGCTGCCATAACTTGGGCATGGTCTTCTTGGTAGTAAAGTTCCTCTGCTCTTTCACCTTTTCTGTTGTCCAGCTCTATGACAAGGACGTTAATTCTCAAATATTTGAAAAAGAAGCCACTTGGCTTTATAGTGTCTGTTTTTCCTTTCACTTGAACTGGTTTTATTTCAGCCTCCTTCAGGCTGCTCCAAGTCATTTTGGTTGCTGGGACACGTTTGCAGCACTAGTTGCTTGTGCTACTGGAGAGCTCATTCAGCTTTGTTTGCTGCACGTGCTGCATCTGTTGAGCTCAAAAGGAGAAGAAACATAGTGTTATTGTCACACTGACCTCCAGGTTCCTGGGGGAGCAGCTGACCCTGCAGGAATGACACACAGCCCAGGATTTCAGTGAGATGCACTCCAGCCATGCATGAATGATGCTCTGAAAAATCATCCTGTCATTTTAAATGCACTGATAACCACTTTCTCTATCCATAAAGTGTCTCACTTCTGTAAAGAGGAGCACAGAGGTCCTAATTTCCCTTATACCATTTTCTTTGGCAGGGCAAGGTTCCAGGAGCAGTGTATTACATCCATGAGGTTTACCCAGTGGAGTGGAAGATCCGCCTCACACATGAGGACCCTAAAATCTTGTTCTTTGCAGCAGCTGGAAGAGGAGAGAAGGCTGCTCTCCAAGTAGGGCCATCCATGTGGGAACATCCCAAACCACCAAAGCAGGTATGCTCTGTGTTGGAAGAATCCCAAGCACACACCATCAGGCCCTTCAATCTTTTCTGTGACCTGCAGCAAGAGGGTCCTTTTTCCACTCTCATGGCCTTGAGTCAGGGAAAACATTTCCTGAAGGGCACATAGGTATGAAGAGTGTTGGAGAAGTGAAGCTGAAAAGCTGGACAGCAAGATGGAGTGGCATAAGGGACACTTAACAGTTTGCAGGATCTAAGCTTGTGATGCTGATGTACGTCCTCCAGAAAGCTTCCTGCCTGCATTTTTAGCAAGGAGCTGCAGCTCTCAGTGAAGGGCTGTATGTTGCTATTTTCCTTCTCTTTCCTCACTGTATTTCTTCTTTTATCTTAGTCTTTTTTCTTTTCCTTAAAAAAGCAGCAAAAGCAAAGAAACAACAAAATCTTCAAAGTAATTCAGTCTGGCAGTCTCAAGCTAGCACTGCTAAACTCACCTTGGCAAGCTCCACTCGTTAAAAGACACATTTGGCAGCTTCTTGCCACTTTTCTTAAGGAAAGTCTGCCCTTTTTGGTTTGTTAAGCACCTAAAATGCCTGGGTGAGGTTATAGTGTTATCTTTTAATGATCCCAATAGAGGCTGATGATACTTTTTCAAGGCATATACTGCCTGTCTTGTAATTGGTATTAGACAATTGACACACAAGTGTCTCATTTGGGGAAAATTACAAATTAGAATGGTCATGATGCTGCAAATTAGAGAGAGGAAGCACAGCCCATTATTCCCAGTCCTGCTTGTGTGACACAGTGCACTGCTGAGGCTTGAATATCACCAAGACACTCCGAGTGACGTCTGCAGATCTCCCCTACCTGCCTGTGGGTGGACGTGTCCTTTGCTCACCATCTTGGCTATCCATCAGGATGAAAGAGGAGTCTTTGATGCCGAAGGGCAATGCTCAGAAGAAATGAGGATGCGTATGGTGAGGGTGAGGGCCTGCCACAAAGCTCTCAGCAGCTCAAGCTGTCTGAGCCTCTCTGCTAACGCACTCCTCTTCCTGGCCCCCAGCCCCTAGATAGTTTAGGGAGCATTTTTCCTCACTATCTTTGACTTTTCCATGCTTTCTTGATCTCCAGATGCCAGAAGACTGCGTAGTATCCCAGGACTGGTCTCCTCATCACAGCACGAAAAGTCACATGCGGTCTATTGGTGGACAAGGATTGTGTCTCTTTGCCAAATCCTTCTGCTGGGAGGTCACGTTCAGTCCTGTGGCCATTGCAACCCTATTTCAGGGTATGGTCCCTGTTCTATGTGTTTCTCCTTCCTATGCACATAACTTTGCATATCAAGCCAACTCTGCTCCCTCAGTGACCCACGTGCCTTGGTATGGCAGCCTCATCCTCATCACTCTACTAAGCTGTTGGCATCTATGTCACTCGCCAGTTTTATCTGCATCACCTGCCAGGGCACAGCTGAAAGCAGCAAACCATTCTGGGCATAGTCCTGCTCCTCATGCTGCCTCACTAGATCCATTCCTGTTTAACACTGGTTTCCCCTGACTGGTTGCTGTCAGGTAGGCAGTTCTTAATCTGTTTAGTTCATGCTTTATTGATGCTATATAGTACAAATTTTTTAAAGCCAAATGTCATTTGATACTAAGTCAAAAGCCCTCCGAAGATCTAAGCCTATTACATCTGGACAGTTCCCTTTATCAACCAAATTTGTAATCTCATCACAGAGCAAAATCAGGTTTGTTTGACAAGCCCTATTTTCCATAAAAACAGATGGATTTGCCTTGTTGTATCTGTTCTTTAATTCTTTAGCAAACAGATCTTGTATGGAGATTTCTACGACATCGTCCTGGGTTTCATAGATTCATAGATTTCTAGGTTGGAAAAGACCTTAGAGATCATCGAATCCAACCATCCCTAATCCCCATTAAACCATATCCTCAAGTAGATCATCCACCCTATTCTTAAACATATCCAGGGATGGGGACTCAACCACCTCCCTGGGCTTGATATTACCCATATTATCTCTTTCACTCTGCTTGTGTTTTTGCAATGTTGGCAAGACATGACTATCCTCTGAGGTTGCTGGGCAGGCTGTCCTGCTCTTGGGAAGACAGAAGAAGTAATTTCTCAGAAACAAGACTCCCACCTGTGTCTCAGAGCAGGGGAGCAAGGAAACAGTTTGAAGGGCAAAGGAGTTTAGGAAAGATGGCAGGTCTTGAAGGACAGCATCCTCCAGGTGCAAGAATGGGCCATCCTGATATTTAGGGCCCACAGGACACCTCCCACCAAGGGGAATGCTAGGAGCCAGGTGGCAGAGCAAGTACTGCTCTTTCTCTGCATCCCCTAATGAATCCCATAACCCTAGGCAGTAACACCCCTTATGACTCCCAGAGATGGTTGTCCCCTGGCCCATGGGGCTGATGGCTCTCTTGTGACAGCCCTGGGAGGAACTGGGACAGGGCATCATTCAGTGTTCCTTACCTGCCACTCTTCCTCTGTGAGCTGGAAGCAAGATTTTGTCATATAATGTACAAACTGACACTCAGACCAACAGATACATCAGGAGACTGGCTTAGCTAGGCAGAGGAATCATGATCTGACCTGTTTCAAGCTCACCAAAAATAGAAAGGAACTGAACTGAAACCAGTTGTTTTGTGGGAAGTGCAAGTTCAGAGATGTGTTTTTATAGCACTGAGCACCCAGGGGCTTTGGGCTGGGGTAGGGATGATGGGTGGTTACTGCAATATAGACAACTCATGTGACTACTCTTCGGTTTATAGGTATCTTTAGTCTCCTGGACTGGGTGAACCAGAAAAACCCAGATGAAGGTGCTCACTTTGATGGGAACCAACGCATTGAATACAGCTTCTTGGCATCTTTACCTTCTCAGAATAAAGCCAAGCCCAACACATTAGTAGGAAGCCAGCCCTAAGGAGACTTTCTTCTAAGAGGGGTCAGTAAAGATTACCTTCTGTAATGCCTCACAGGTAATATGCTCCCTGCCTGCCTGTTGGATGATAAGACAGCACAGGGAAGATCACAGTGTGTTCAAAAGGAATACCTCAATCGATGCAGACTGCCCACTTGTCTGATGCAAGACAGCTGTGACAAGCAGTATAGGGAGGCTTGGTGAGTCTACATACCCCTCTGTTACTGTGTACACATCTTTAAGTTCACCTGTGACCACGTCATTTTTCGCAGCTTTCCCTGGAAATCCCTTGTTAACCTGACCTATTCCAATGTGCTATTTTGTCCACTTGTGATGTTCTCCTTTTGGATTACTCCCCTAGCTACATAAAAAGCTGGCATTGGGATAATGCCTTCCAGGGCTGAGCAGAGAGGTTGCTTTCCTCACTGTACTGGCAGTGTTTAAAAAGATGAAGAAGGCTGATGTGCTTGAACGTGGCAGCTCAGATACTGACGCTGGGCACAGCTGCTTCAGTCGAGCGGCTTCTCACGCTCCTTATTGTCACTGCCTGCAGTGTCCTGTGACCAGGTGTAATGGTTGCAGGGCAGGCAGGTATGTTCATCTTTCAAGCAGGGGAGGGGAAAAGGTGATAAGAGGGAAATACACTCAGGAGAGTGACCAGGGATGGCTGTCTCCCATAGAAGATCTTTATGTTTTGGTGTGTTTTTTTTTTTTTTTCCAAAAGGAGGTCAGTTTTTGCCCATCTTATTTAATGCAATGGACTTGTATGTTATAACCCTTTCTCATTGCCAGTGGGCTGTCGAAATTTCCAGATACAGAGTTTAGGGAGGGAGAAAGGCTCAAAGTAAAGGAGGCATTAGAGGGCAACAACTTGCAGCAGTACTGTGCTGGAGACTGGGGCTGGTGTTCATGCTGGAGTCAAATGCTTTTGCTATTCAACCTCACAGGTAGCTTGATCAGGTGGGCTGGGTCAGACCTGAGTGCTGAGGTCCATTCTAACACCTTCTGAGAGTTCCAGCCAGCTTATAGAGGTGGAAATGTGTTAGATGGAGAGGGTCTCTCTCATACAGGTGGCCTCAGCCATGCCACTCAGAGGGATGAGAGGAGTTTGTGCCCCACAGCTGCCTCTTCTCACAGGTGAGGAGTGATAGGTCACTTACCCTGCATCAGTCAGAGACAGCTGGATGTAGTGTGATGGAGGTCAGCACGGAGTCCTCCCCGTTCTGACCTACTCAGCACACAGGATATGCCATGAGGAGCTGAGAAGCAGCAAAGCTTCCCACAGGTCATAGAGAGAGGCTGGAGGAGAGGAAAGGCCCTTGACTGCAGAGGACTCATCTGCAGGATGAGACATAACCTGACTGTGACCGATTGTGCTCCACCACTGATGAATATCACCGAAATTACTGACAGTTTGCATTGATGATGCTGAGCTAAGTTTTAATGACCAACTTGGTAAGTTAGTTAGTTACCAACATCGTAACTTGAGTAACAGCCACAAACAATGGAGCTAGAGGACACATGAGAGGAAAACACGCCGCCAAGAACAGCTGGAATTGGGGCAGCTACCCATGAGGGATGGAGTGTTTGACCGGCCATGCTCCCCTCCTCCTTCGGGAGCTGCAGTGCTGTGGTTTGAGGCTGCAACCTCAGCCCAGGACTTTAAAACTCATTTTCATTCTTGTTTGTGGATGTTACTGAAAATTGCAGGTCGGCAGTGGCTCCAGCCAGTTAACCCCATCATATACCCATCTACATCCAGGTTTCTTCCCTGGCCTTGTGGGGGGCTTGTGATCTCTTGCCCAGCAGAAATCTGGCCTGTGGGAAGAGTGGAGATGAAAGGAGGGGAACAGAGTGATGTTTGTGGGTAACATCTCCGGAACCACCTGCCTTCATCCTGTTCGTTTATCTTTTGGACACAGAAACTGCAACTTTAGCTACCTTCCTCAAGAGTAATTTAGGCAATGGAGCTGCAGGGGAATTAGAATTCCTTGACTGACCTTTTTTTTTTTTTCCCACAACTCTCTCCAAATCACTGCTTGTCTCTTTTGTTAAATGCTTCGTGCCTATCTTCAGCCAGCCTTGGTGGCCACGTGGATGTCACCACCGCAAGGCACACAACTTTTCTCCTTAGCCTTCAGGCAATGGGGGGAGGCCTGCAGCAGCCAAGCTATTTTGTGTTGATATCCACATCTATATAGATACCTAGATGTCTATAGTATTTATACTGTTATCTGTCACTATGTGTGAGTAAATCTGGAGACTGGCCTTGCTTGGGAATGTCCCTCTTCCCCCCATCCCCCGCCATCTGCCACAGCTCTTTACACTGCTGCTCATGCACAGTAGCTAATGTCTTCTTTCTTAAGTGTTTTGTCTGCTTTAGTGACTCTGGCACAGAGTCTGCTCCTTGCTGCGTGCACGTATGGCAGCTGTTAGAACCAGGGTGAAAGCCTGGCAGGACTCCAGCTAGCCTGCATTACCAAAGACATTCTCAGCACGTGTCACCGAAGATATTCCCACCACCTCACCTGGTGCCTGAGCCAGCTCCATTTGGCCCTTGTCTTCTCACAACATTTATCAGCCGAACATCTTTTTCACGTAGTTGGAACTGCTCACACAGGTCTCACTGGAGATGGAAAATCAATATAAATTTCCTCTGAACGAGGCTCAGCTAATTTGCAGTGTCTCTTGGCATCAGAAAGGCATGGTTTAATCAAAACAACTGCAGTTCTGCTTGTTTTCTTGGCAGCAATACTGAGAAACCGAGTAGTGGAGCAAGTCCTCGACTGACTTTGCACA
Organism: Tauraco erythrolophus; assembly: GCF_009769465.1. Taxonomy (NCBI): domain Eukaryota; kingdom Metazoa; phylum Chordata; class Aves; order Musophagiformes; family Musophagidae; genus Tauraco; species Tauraco erythrolophus. The sequence continues at coordinate 119,044,402 of NC_141466.1, read as the reverse complement.
ACCAGACCTTTATGACCTTTCGTCAGAGTCAAAGAAATGTGGGAGTATATGAATGTGTTCACAATGTATTTTATTATTTTTATAAGTGCAGTTGGTTTGACTGGAAGTTTTCACAGTGCGTTTGTGTTGCATATGGGTAATAAAACAGAGGAAGAAAATTTTGGGGCGATGTTTTACAGCAGAGTCTGAGTGACTTTGGAGTCTCTGTTTTCCAGGGTCCTGAGACTGAGGCGTCAGTTTCAAACTTCATATCTCTGAAAAATGTATCTGTGATGCCTCCAAGCGCTGTCTAGAATACTGGGTATTAAATAATTAGATCCATTGCTGTTTGTCTTTTCCTGTCTATTTAGAGGAAGACGTGGTCTCTACTAAACACATACATGGCACTAAGCACTCAGACCTTGGTCGGTGCTTCTGTCCACACTCCCCTCTACTGGTCTAAGTTGCCAGAGGGTTTTGCAGGTTTTCATGCAGTTTGAAGTTCTGCAACAAAATCGAGGTATGTAATTTCAAGTATCTAAACTTTGAAGATTTATCTAATACTGAGAACAAGATTACTTGGCAGCTCCGAAGTTGGAGAAAGGTTGGTGGAAGTTAGAGAAAGGCTTGTGAGAAGTATAACTTTCGGGCACAATGGAACACTGTGTAGATGACTGAAGAAATAGGTAAGCATGCAAACAATTGCCTTTTTTTTTTTTTATTTAAAGGATCTGCAGAAGGCAACTTTGACAGTTCCTTTGCCATACTCTGCTTATTTTGTTTGGCATTTGCTGTTTGTTCATCTTCACTTCAAGCCTTATCCTCAATAACTTCATTTCCCTGTGTCTTTTTTTTTCCCTCTTTAAGAAGAAAACCAAGAAGGAATCAGGATAAACCCAAACTTCCTTGTCTCAGCAGCCATAAATTTTGGAAAACATGACTCCTTAATACTCCTTTATCATTTAAAATAAAATTAAATAACCTAACAGAGTTAGGTCCAAGCTATTTGTAGCTTGAAATTAAGTTAGGAAATTAAATGCCACTTTCTGGGCTAGTTTTTCAGCCAGTTTAAATGGCTCCATCAGAGTCAGAGATAGGCTGAAAAGGTCTATCTCTGCATAAAACCGTGTAATGTTGTTAGCTGAATTTTTAAACTAACTTTGTACTTTTTGTTTCATTAGCTAAAAATGCAAACATACATATATATACACACGTACATATATACACAGAAAGAGAGAATAAATTAGTTTCTCTGTAGCTTTATCATATTCAAACAAAACCTATGTATCCTAGGAGATAAGATTGCCTCCTATGACTGGATTTTTACAAAACTGGGATGAATATGAATGAGATGAATAGCCATTATCTTAAAAACACTTAACACAAGTGCATGGAAATAAAAATGAGCATTTCAAAGTCTTCTGCCAATGTGGGCTGTTTTAGCTTTGGAATTTGCAGCATTCAGGATATAAGCACGCTCAGAAGCTCCCTGCAGTTTTCACCACAAAGCTGATGGCTGGAGAGTAAGACAGCTCTCCCTGTGTCTGATACTAGTCGGTTTACTCAGAATTCCCAGAGTGCTGCTGTTACATGACTGTCTTTAAGCTCCCTTGTTTGTTCGTTTGTTTTTCCTAAAAAATGATAACTTGGGTTCTTAAGCGATTATATCCAAACCCATAGGCAAAGTGACATTTCTTATTGCTGTTGAATGGCACGTGTTGCTCACAGCTGGGTGTGCAGCAGAGCACCCATTCTGTGGATTTGGGGTTGGCAGTATGGAGGCAGGAGACAAAAGGCAGGGAGGAGAGCAGGAACCAGAGTGCAGTGATTGCTACCTGGGGTTTTTAGCAGCAGGCCTGAGCTTACTTCGGCCATGCTCAGCACTGCCTGATGTGCCTTGGCACCTCATCCAAATCAAGACAACTGCAAAAGAGCTCCTAGTACTTCAGGTTGGTGGCAGGAGTGTAAAACTGATATAAGCCTCACTGAGGCTCTCTGGAGTCTTTAAAGGCACTGAGATACTTGGCTGTGCCCTTGGTCCTACTCATCTCTCTCCTTTTTTCTCTTTATCCTGCTCTGAGCATGGCCCACAGAGCTTCCTCTTCATCCGCTCCTCAGGCTGGACAGTGGGAAGTACTGCTTTGGCTTCCTCTCCAAATACGCTTCTCCCCACCTCCATCTCACAGGAGAGAAGGCACAGCATGTGGAGTCTGTTCATCCTCTGTCCTGGGGTCAATGAGAGATAGCAGCAAATGGATCCCTTTCTGTACTGCTGTGCTTGAGTGGCTCATGTAACCAAAGAACAGCAGGAAAAACCCAGGCCATGAGCTCTCTGGCTGAGTAGGACAGATGACCATCTAAATACTACTCAGTGGCAAATGGCTTTCCAGCTAAATGGAAGCTTTTCAGGAAATACTTTGTTTTCATAACATTATTTTTTTGTCCAAAGGAACAAAAACTTGTTATTAAAAAAAAAAAAAGAATCTGAAAACTAAAGAAAACAAGGTATCATGGTTGATGCACACTTGCGTGGAGTGAACTATTTCTTGCCAGACACTTGTATCCTACAGGTATCATGGTTTGAGTGTTTGGCTCTCTGGGCTCCATGCTGGTGCGTTCAAAGCCTTCTTGCTGATGCAACCCACATCAGCAGCAGTGGAGAAAATCAACAGCCGCAAAGGAAGAAAGAAAAAACTGAAGCAAGGAACAAGGTATAGAAGGAGCAGGAGATGCTGATAATTCAGGTCCTGCCTGTGTTTGAACTTTTGAAATTCATAAGAGCTGACACTCTGCAAACAAAGGTACATTTCCCTTCACTCAGTTTTTAAATTCTCCAGAGGTAACAAATGTTGCGAACAGACAGTTCTTGGTATTAGTTCTTTGTACATGGTGAATGCATACCGCACTCCCACTCTTGTGCAGAAAAATTGAACAGTCAAAGCAGAATCTAGTTATACATTCCAGATACATCTACTGCTCGGTTCAATATATTCATTACCTGGTATTGTTCCATAGCCGCTTTCATCAACAGAGTTGAACAATGCAATACACAATAAAGATAAATTGGTATTCATATGGTTATGTAGATCCAATAAGTCCCTAAGCAAACTGTCAGTGGAAGTCCTCTGAGAGGATGAGCTTCCACATTTCTCAACAGACTGGGTACAGATAGGGTCAGAGTATTGCAAAGGCTGCCTCATTTCCAAGGATACCTGTTGCCCTGACTTGTGGGTTTGGGTCCAAAAATCGTGGTTAGAAAGGGGAGCACTGAACTGTCCCATTCACTGACCTGTTCAGCCAGCTTGCCCCGTGTGTGGGTTTCAGTGCAAACTCGAGAAGAGCAGCCTTGCCCGAGGAGGTGTCGCAGACTACCTGCAAACCAGCATGCAAGAGACTCCCACCCACGCTCTCGTGTGTTCAGTGTCTTTGGTTCCACCCAGCCAGCCTGAGCCGCTCTCCCAGGCAATCCACACAGCTGGGAAGTCTCTTCCAGCCACCAGCCTTTGCTGCAGTACTGGACCTGAGCTGGGCTGGGACGGAAGGACTAAACTTTGGGGACCTCAATTCTGACAGCCTCCTGGCGAAGAAACAATTGCCATGAGAGATTTAGTGCTTAAAAAGAACAACACCTGCCTAGAGTTTGGTCATCAAAAAATTTTGTAAAAAGGTATGTTCTGAAGGAGCACCAAAATAGCTTGCTAGCGAATCACGTGAGGAACTCCAGGGGAAGACTGCTGCCCCTGCCCAGCTTTGGTTGCAAGGCGTACACAGGAATTGTGGGCTGGTGTTCTCTGTTTCGAAGGTGTTATGTGGCCACTGCACCACCTCAATTGCATGGCAGAAGGTCATGTAGTAGCTTTTGGAAGACTGCTGATAAGGGTGAGACAGTTGGACACGTATTTGGCCTTTCCCAGGTCTGGAGCAGCAGCAGCAGCAAGCTGTAAGCCATGAGAACTTGGGAACCATTGCACGCAAGGTTCTACATCAGGTTTTGCCACTGGAAATACCTCATTACACTTTTCTCACCCTGCATCAGCATCCAGGGCCCACCTCTGCCCCAAGCGTTGCTGAACGGACAGGCAGCCTTGTGCCAGGTACCTGTGCAAGGCTGGGAAGTGGCAGTAACTCCTGCACCTAGTCCTGGCCCAAATTTAGCCTCATGGGTATCAAATGCCTCTTGCAGCTCTTCTGCAAACTACAGTAGATGGGCAAGCAGCTTGGACTCTCAGCACTGGTGGCGATTGCTAATCATTCTTATTTTAAAGGACCAATGCCCAGAAGGTCAAAGGGCTCCCACAGAAACCAGCTGGCTCAGGACTTAGGCAAATTTGGGCTACTTCTACTGGGCAACCTATAATCAGAAGCATGTTGCTGGGTCCGTTGGCATTGCTCCTGCCTACCTGACAGCTCTTGCCTACCTGTGCAAGGATGCTGCTGCACCTCCCATTTCTCATGACTCTTCTTTAGGAAGTGAAGCCAATTGATGTCACAGATTTGGAAATTCCTGTCTTTGGAGGGATGTCTGACATGTATCACCCTACCCGTGCTGCAGTGTTTGCTTTCCTCCCTGTATAACTGAAGCTTTGAGCCTTGGTTTGCAGAAATGTTTCTTTGTTTTCCTACTGTCAGAGCCCTGAGGGCACTAATAGGCCCTGAGCAGGGTCCTCCACCCATGCACCCTGCCCAAGAGCCAGAAGCCCATCTAAACTCAAGCCTGGGTCCCTGGTAGCTGCCTGAGCTGTGCTGTAGATGCATCTGCCTCCAGTTCTGTCTGCCTCCTGGAGGGACCTGTCCTATGGACATTATAGCCTTGTCTCCTACCCTATCTCCTGCTCCAGCCCTGGAGGGACTTTGGTCCTGGTTAATCCCCTCGCTGTGTCTGGGGCTGTTGATGAACTCCGTCCCACCCTCGGCTCTACCAGCCACACTGAGAACCTGTGGGACTGTGCCCTGTTGCTGAGGGCATGACCAGCACTGGAGTCCCCCTGGCTCCTGGCTCATCCCCTGCTCATGCTGCTCCCTGGCACCCATGAAGCCCGAAGCACAGAACTTGATGCACAAAGCCTGGCTGTCTTCCTGCTGCCGGTGGAGTCTCTTCCTCCAAGTGAGTGGCTCATCCTCTTTC